>NC_140944.1:72380830-72980830 GCF_014529385.1 Adiantum capillus-veneris | reverse complement strand
TCTCTACCTACAGTAAACATTAATAAATAAGAGGGGGTTACCTCTACTGCATATGCTTATGGAACCCCTATTTAAAACCCCTCTTCCTTACACTCACGTGGTACCATACGAAACTACATAGTGAATCCCCTGGGATTTCTTGATAACAAAGTCAAGATACTCTTGGAATGCAATGCGACCAGTAGTAGAGTTCCACAAACTAGAATGACACTCAGGGAGAAGCATATAAATCTCAAAAGCCTCTTTCATTAGTTATCATCTCATGCCAACAAAGGGTATCCATAGTGCATGTAGAAACATTTTCAACTGATAGCCATTTTTTGGCTATTCAAAATTGCCATAGCGAGCTACCTCACCCTACCAAAATCACCCAAACACTGTGGCTATCCCTACCTTTTCATTGTACACAGGCGTGTTTGAGTTAGGGGACTTTTTCCACATCTCCTTAAAACTCTCAGTTAGCTAGCCATTGGGTTAGTTGAGCCAAAAATTAAATAAAATAAAAAAAGTAAAATATATTATGACCCATTTGTGTGTAAATATTTCATTGTATATAGGGCCAAAATATAAGGATTTTTCCTAATTATTTTGGAATTTATTTAAACATTTCTACCTAAGTGTGCGTTATTTGCCTATGTATGCTATATACATTGACTTACCATTACCACGATTTTCTTATCATTTTGCATAGTCCTTATTCCATATAAAAATATCTTCACACAAGCTTCTCTTATTTTTGGTGTGAATCCACTCCTAAGAAAAAACCTCAAAAATACTTTCCACCATCAGTCATTGCCTTTCACTAAATTCCTATTTCCTACAGGAACTCTTTCTTACCTCCTGTAAATAAATATACATCAATAAAACAAATGAGGGCCCTCCTCATTTGATTTCCTATATTTTTATATATTTATAGCCCACACTATTTTAGATTCCATAAATTGTTTATATATATTATCTTATCTTTTTTCATCATATCCATATATTATATTTATGCATAATCCACAACCATGCATATTTCAAACCTCTAAGAATCAATTAGGTTATGCTCTCATGCAAGGAGGGGCTCACCTTTGAAGCCATATGCTAATTCAACAAAAGGGGGGCCACTGAAGAAATTTTGTGAAGAAAAGTAGGCATTTTGGTGGATTTTTTATATCCATCTCCACTCCGACTTTGAAGTGGTTGTTGGAAGACAAAATATGGACCAAGAGCTGAATAATCACCTTAAAATTTTTCATAATTTTTAAAGCTACCAGCGATGAGGTATGATTGTTTGATTGGACCCTAGTCTGCCCACTTTTCTCACAAGTAGCCCGGAGTCTTCTCTCACCTCTTTCCACACTTCACACACACTCATTTATCTCAATCCCTCACTCAAACCTGCACCTTCCATGGTTTCTCTCACCTTGTTCACCATTAACCTCCCCTCTTACTTTCATAGCTCTCATATGAGCTACATACACCATCTCTATGTCTTTCTCTATTACTTCCAAAGTACAATTCCATCTTACCCATTCTCTATATACATAAAAAAAATCATGTAAATCATGCTTAATCTCTACAAATTGAGAGATCTCATCAAGAAAATTTCTATTTTCATCACGATAATCAACCCTGGCGGCGGTGGCATAAAGAAGAGAAGAAGAAGAAGAGGATCGATAATCATTTTGGGAACCTACACAAGTATGTCCTTCAAGCTTCACCATGACAAGGATTTCCTCACTTCATTCAACCATCTTACTTCAACCATCCACTTCATTCTACCCACT
Source organism: Adiantum capillus-veneris (assembly GCF_014529385.1). Classification (NCBI taxonomy): domain Eukaryota; kingdom Viridiplantae; phylum Streptophyta; class Polypodiopsida; order Polypodiales; family Pteridaceae; genus Adiantum; species Adiantum capillus-veneris. Next base: position 72,979,058 of record NC_140944.1, on the reverse strand, counting down.
GTAAATATAATATTAACTTTCTAGTGATTACTAACATACTAACACAAAATAGCCATTGACCTAACCATAAAAGACACCACACCTCAAGACATGTGCATAATAACTCTCTCTCTCTCTCTCTCTCTCTCTCTCTCTCTCTCTCTCTCTCTCTCCTTCCTTCCTTAAAACTATACTTTCACTTTATCTACCATCACTAATGCTCTCTTTTGAGCCCACATCCATCACTCAAGCACACAAAGAAGGCCCGCAATGTTTTGATTAAAAAAAAATCATAATCTTGATTTGTTAGCTTGTAAATTAGGATTTCTAATAATCTTAGTGAGGGGTCTTCAACCTATAAATAGGCCCCTCTTCTTCTTATAAAACAACCTCCAATATCTCACATAGCACTCCAACACTCTATGCGTGAGGAGAGACTTAGGCGTAACAACCACTTTGTGAGCTTCACTTTTGGTGTGAGAGAGCTTTCAAGCTACACATTGCAAGTGAGAGAGCGAGAGTTCAAAAATCTCAAGACCATATGTTCCTCCATCATCAATAAATTGAGGTTTGTTGCATCAAAGGCATGATTCAACATTCAAATCTTTGTCCTTCCAGTTGTGCAATACGGTTTGGTGAATTCAAGGTGACTTGTGTATTTTGAGTTTCTATCGTTTGATGTTGTTTTAGAAAGTGTTTAAGTGTGTTTTCATTGCCAATTTTGTACCCATTGTAAGAGGGTATTGTGGTGAGAGGTCTCCCACACCCTAAGACAGTGTGTGTGTGTTGGAAATGTTTAGCATTCACTAAGTATTGAGTCAGTTTTGTACAAGCTCTACGATAACATCAATAACAAACCATCTCTATTTTCAGGTCCCAAATAAGGTATTATGTAAGATCCATTCCTCTCTCTCTCTTCCCTTTGCTCTAGCTCTCTCTGGTCCATTTTTTGTGTGTCTTGTTGTGAGGTTGCGTGTGTGTGTTTTGTGGTGCATCTTCTTGTTTGTGACAAATTCTCTTTTGCATCCTAGTTCGTATACCATAACGAGGTGGTGCCCCTATCTTGCTTGGGTTTGGCAGTGGGTTTCTTGTTGTGTTGTGATTGTGGTTGCCCCAGCCCCAATTGAGCAGCACGGGAGCCTTGAGGGGTGTTTAGAGGTCGCCTCTCTTGTTGCTTGCCCCTGACCACCTCAATCTTGGTGCCCCCGCTGAGGAGGGCTTGTGTATTTTTGTGTAGGATCAACCTTTAGCATAGTCAAGTAGTTTGCATGAATCACGAGAATTTGTATGATCCTTTCATTCCCATTGCAAGGCAAAAGGTACACATAATTGTTAGTACTAAGTTGCAATTTCAACGTGTAATTCGTAGAATTTTAGGTCCTCTTAGGTTGGCCGAGATAAAGGCTTCAGTAAATCCTTTTATTTTGCCTCTCATTAGGTACGACCTTAGTTTGCACATCTATATTTTTGTTTTGTTTTAAGCATTAGGTTATGCATAAAATCTTTCTAGTCTTGGTGATGGTGCAGAATTTCTAAAGAAGGAGAGGTTCATAGCCTCTTTCCTGACCTTAAGGTAAAAGTTGAGGCAGGTGCACCTGCTACCTTTGATGAAGCACAAACTAGAGCTGCTGAGGAGTATAGGAAACTCAAGTGCTTAAGGGTAGAGGTTCCAATAGAAGGTCTTAGACCCAAAGGTAAGTCACAAGCGTCAACATCTAGGGAGCTTCCTGAGGTAACGGTTGAAGTGATTGAGAAGTTAAATGAATCTTTAAGAAGCCTATCAATTCACCTTGCACAAGCTATAGGTCCAAAGGGACAAGAAAAGAAGTCAGAAGAGTGAGAGCCACCACAACCTAGGAGAGTCTTGAAATGTTGGAATTGCGGAGAGTCTGAACATGGGATGTATAATTGTCCTTGGCCCCGTGGGGAGCCAGGGAGACCTAACTTGAATTACCCAGTGATGAATGCAGGTGAAGGAACTAGTCAACAACCACGGCTTCTACAAAGGCCAAATTGAGCAAGACCACCTCCACGAGGAGTGGAAGGAGTTCCACCTTTGCCAGACCCAAATGTGCATGTGATAGAGGTGACAAATTCCAATGAGGTGGAAATGGAAGCAAATGGCATTAAGCGTGGCTGTGGAAAGGTAAGGAGAAAGAAGGAGTCATGTCACAAAGTGATCATGGACGCAAAAAGAAGGCAAAGGATACCAAGGAAACCAAGAGGACTCGACGTCGTATCAACCTCCAAGACTTCCCTCTTGGACATGGTATGGCTCCGTACAACTTGTTGGAAGACATGAGAGGTAAGGGTCCTGATATCTTATGGCCTCAGTTTCTTGCATTATGCCCACAAGTTAGGAGAGATTTAACAAAAGCAGTTAGCATTAGGAGAAGGATAAAAGAAAGTATGCCTATTGTAAAAATTGCACATGCTGAAATGAATGAGGATATTACACCTATGCTAGATTGTTACATCAAAGGACGATTGGTCAGGAAAGGTTTAGTGGATGGGGGTGCACAAATTTGCATCATGACAGAGGGACTCATGCAAAGACTAGACATGCACATCCATGAGACACCTGAAATTAAAGTGAAAATGGAAAACAATAGAAAGGCTAGGTGTGTAGGCATTTGCAAAAATGTTTTTGTGGAGGTCTTTGGCATTAAGAAGGCAGTGGATTTCTATGTTATGTCTACCAAAGGAAATGGTTACCCATTTATCCTAGGAAGACCATGGCTAATGAAAATGCGAGCTTTGTAGGATTGGGAGAGTGGAAAATTAATTTGCAGGAATGACAATCATAAGAAGGTTGTCTTTGACATGAAGGAGCAATGCCAAGAGGAGCTCCATGAAGAATCATCTCAAAGTGAGACGGAAGAAGAGTGGATCGATAACACTTCAGAAGAAGAAAGTAGCGGCAGCATTACTGAAGAGGAGTCTTCCATTGAAGTCATGGGGGTAAGGTTTAATCCAACCAACCAGGAGACCTCTTGCCCAGGTTTAGAAGAGGTAGGTTCCCAAGAGAACCAAAATGTGAAATATGAAGGAATGCTAGAAGGTATTTTGTCTACAACACTTACAAACGATGAAAGAGAGGAGTTCAAATGTGTGCTAAGGAAGTTTCCTAGGCTTTTTGCTAAAGACTACACTGATGTGCATGGAGTAGATGATGTTCAACACAAGATTGAGTTAAATCGAGAGGCCACACCTAAGGCTCAAAAGCTACGAAGGCTAGGAGTCATCAAGGAGCAGGCTCTACTCAAGGAGGTAAGAAGGCTTCTAGCAGCAGGTTTCATTTATCTAGTGGAGAATTCAGAGCGGGTCTCTCTCGTTGTTGTCACTCCCAAGAAAAATGGCAAGTGGAGGTTGTGTGTGGATTACCGTCCACTCAATGAGGCAACAAAAAGGGATCACTTTCCCCTCCCATTTCAGGATCAGATATTAAATGAGGTAGCTGGTCATGAGAAGTACACTATGTGTGATGGCTACTCAGGTTAATTTCAAATAGGTATCACATTGGAGGATCAGTTGAAAACAACCTTCATCACTCCTTGGGGTTTGTTTAAGGCATAGACAAACAGAGGAATCAGAATGGAACTGGAATTGGAACAAAACACAGAAACTGACAACAGACTAAATCCGCCATAACTTTCGTTGTCACATTCCCAAGAAGACACTGATTGATAGTTACATAGTTTGAGAATACCAATGGGCAACGCCCTTTCCCAAGAACACCCCTTGGAATCCCAAAAATATAAAAGTTAATATTCCAAATTCCACTAAGGTAAAACATCCAAAATTCCCTAGGCTTAACACCTGGCACAGCCCGGTGGCTAGATCCATAGGCGGACCTGGACACGCAATCCCTTGATCAAATAATCTGCTCCCCAGCATCCCCTTCTGCATCTGCCTTTTCTGTTGCAATATCTGAATCCACCTGCTTTTCCACCTCTGCTTCCACCTGGTTTTCCACTTCCGATTCCACTCCTCCTGCTACAATCCGATCTGGTCCCAAAACATCACTGCTCAGCTCCGTTGTCCACTTACTTAGACCCCCTGATTTACTTCAATCTCCTTGCTTTTGTTCTTCAACTCCTCCATCCCTGCAACTAGTTTCTCATTCTCCATCTTCAATGCCTCATTCTTCCTCCTAATGCTCTCCTTTCCAGCTAGCTGAAACCAATGCTTGAAGCGGTTTGTTGACACTTCCATATGCTCCCTCCAAATCCTAGTTGCTTTATTCCACATCTCTTGTGCATATTCCAACACTTCTTGCTTCAAGATATCCGCATCCGAATCAGCTACCAAGATACCTATCATTCCCTGGTTCTGCAATGCCGCCTTCTCCATATCCAGTAAAGGAGTTAATCTATTAATCAGAAAAACATTCTCAGTGGTCAAATCAGACACCTTGTCCCCCAATTCTTTAAATTGCTCATCCACTGCAGTCTTTAGTCCATTTGTCCACCTAGTAAAATCCTCAGCTACACTCAAAACTTCAGCATTTCTTGCCATGGCCTCAACTGTAATCCTCTTAACCTCCCTTTGCAATCTTTCCTTATCCGAACTCTCTTGAAATAACTGCATCTTGACTTTCTGCATTTCCCATTCTGGAATAGCACTACACTTATGTTCCATCTTCTCAGCTTCCATCACCCTAAGCGCCGCATCTTGATTCTGCAGAAACTCATTCAATTGAGTCAAATTGTTAGCTGCCTCTTCCACAGAGAAAATCCCCCTGGTCTCATAACTGTCACTGCTACCTGCTTTAACTTTCAAACTTTCCAAAACAGTCTTCTCCGCAACTCCACCCATTCCTTTCATAAACAGTGTTACCTTCTTGCCTTTGGACTCCGACTTCTTTGATTCTGATTCCATTCTGAAACTGTTTAACTTTGATTCCGACTCCTCCAAACCCTTCCAAGAAACTTTAAAAGGTGATCTTCCTTTTTCAACTGTTGGAGACCCCAACAACAACTTCCTTTTCTTACTTCCACATAATATTCCCTCTTCTTTTGCCACATCTGCCACTGGTGTCTTCAAACCTGTTGCTACTGATGAAACCTTCAGAACATGCTCAAAAATTGCAGCCAAATAAGGTGCTACTCCGCCCACTACTGGTGTCCGACGCAGGTCTCTCTTTCTAGTAAGCTGCATCTGATCATACAAAACTGATGCCCAATCAACCTTGATGCCTCTCTTAGCCTGAAACAATGGTGCAAAAGCCTCCTTAGACATGTAGGCAGTCTTCTGCAGAATGCACACCTTTTTCAAATACCAAAACAAATTTGAGGCTCTGATTCCACCCGCATTCTTCACCATATAGTATGCCTTTGTCCCAACCGGATTTCCAAATTCCCCCTTCATCTGGGAGTCAATCACCTTCCTCCCTTAGCCGGCACACATGGAACTTTGAAGACTTTGGACACCAACCTTGGTGTCAAGTGCACATCCCCTATAATCATTCCATCACTCTCCTTAATCATGTTCCAGTGTTGCTCAGCGAACTCATTCTCTGCCCATGTATCCCAAGGTAGACATGCAAACTCATAAAGGCCTATGCGCTTGAGCCATACCTGGGTTTCCGCCTCATTTGGGTCAAACGTTGCCACCGCCATCTCCACATCGCCCTGATCACTCAGAGACTCAGCCTCATCACTCTCCACCTCGATGTGATCTTCTTGTTGCCGAGCCTTAAACATCTCCTCCATCGCCATCTTCATCGACCTGGTGTTCGGCATCGATTCTGATGCATAATCCTGCATACCTGCCATCAGCTTTCCCTTTATATTTAAAAAAAACATTTTGCCCTTCTTCTCTGACTTAACAATCACTGAACTGCGAGTTCACACACTTGGATGTGATCTCCAACTCTTCTCACCACCTTACTCTTATGATGATGAATTTTCTCCTTGATTCGGGCACGCCATGCAGGATTTGCCCAAAAAATATTCGTCCCTAAGTGAGTCACATCAACACTAAGCCATTTTTTTGCCTTAAAATGAGTACCCCCACTTATGAGTACCTTTGTACCCTTTTGCTCAATTCCATTCCTCTGACTTTCCTCTTTCCAGACTTCAAATCCCACAGTCTGAATTCCAACTTCCAGTCCGCAATCCGACATCCGAATTCTAGATCCCTTTACAGGTTTTGAATTGCTAGAACAAATTGCCAATTTTGCCTCTAAATATTCCACTACAACCCACAAAACACCAACTGTTAACAATTTACTGTCAATATCCTCAGCCTTATTGCATCCACTTAGGAACCTCAGGCACCTTTCCATAAAATTTCTTCAATCTGAATCCATTCACAGGTTTCAAAATATTTGTTCCGAAGACATCTTTCAACAAAAATGTTCCTTGGCCTTGTTCTGATTCAATCTGATAAGGTCCCAAATATCTCAGCTTCAACTTACCCGGATGTGGTCCCAATTTAGAATTATATAACATCACCCAATCCCCCTTCTAAAAAATTTTGAATTTCACTTGCCTAGAAATCCATGCTTGTCTCCTCTTCTGCCCAACTTCCACCAAATAGGCACTCTGAATTCTATCCTCTTCCAATTTAAGCAGCTCCTTCTGTCTATGAGAAATTGATTCCTCTGGACTTAAATTATGCTAAACTGACAAACTCAAACTTAGAATTACATATTCCATTGGCACCACAGCTTCAATCCCAAACACCAATTTGAAAGGTGTCATTCCAGTCGCCACCTTAAAAGCCGTCCGAAAAGTCCATAGTGCCGAATCCAGCTTGTCATCCCAATCGGATTTGTTTTCCGACACAATCTTCTTCAATATTATCACCATCACTTTATTAGAGCTTTCTGCCTACCCATTTGCTTGCGGATGATATGGAGTAGATTTCTTATGAAAAATCATATGTTTGGATGTCAACTCAAGTGTGTTCCCTGATCCGACACCAACTCAATAGGACATCCAAATCGTGTCATAATGTTTTTATATAGAAATCGTGCCACACTTGATGCTTTATTATCTCTCAAAGACACCGCTTCCACCCATTTGGTAGCATAATCTGTTGCAACAAGAATATATCTAGAACCCGTCCTCTTTTCCCGTGGTTTTATTGGGCCTACAAAATCCATTTCCCACTTCTGAAATGGTTCTAATGGCAAGACTGGATGATCCTGCATCCTATCCCCTTGTGTAGGTTGCCTCATCTTCTGACATTGAACACATTCCTTGGCAAAACTATGTGCATCCTTCAATAAAAAAGGCCACCAAAGTCTAGCTTGTAAAATTTTCCAACCTGTAATTTCCCCTGAGAAATGTCCTCCAACTGATCCCCAATGTGCCTCCTGCAACATTACTTTCTGCTCTTCATCTAGAACACATTGTCGTATAATCTCATCTGCTCCTCTTCTATATAATGCTCCAGCTATAATCAGAAATGGTATGCTCCTCAATGCAAACTTCTTCCTCTGATCCAGAGACATTGTCGAAGGTAAAACTCCATCTGTCAGAAACTAAACCATCTGATCATACCAATTATCAAAAATCTGTCCTTCCACACGGAACAAATCCGCATCAGGAAATTTATCCGATACTCCTGGTAATTCCTCCTTATGTTCCAATCTGCTGAGGTAATCCGCCACTGCATGCTGAGTTCCTGGAGTATGATCAAATTCTTGCAACATGAGCATCCACCTTGCTAATCTGCCTTCCAATTTTGGCTTCTTTACCAGAAACAATAAAGCCTGATGATCCACATGAAAAACCACTTTATTCCCTAGTAGATAATGTTGGAATTTTTCCAAAGCAAAAATCATTCCCAGAGCTTCCCTTTCCGTAACTGTGTAATTATTCTCCGGTGCTCTCAACATTCTACTAGCATAATAGACCGATCTAAACCATCCCTTAATCTTCTCCTGCATTAAAACAGCTCATACTGCCATGTCGGAAGCATCAACATACACATGAAACGGCAATTCCCAATTTGGTGGTTGAAGTATAGGTGAAACCACCAACACTTTTTGATAACCTGAAAAGCCTTTTCTTGCGCTTCTCCCCAAACAAATTCCACTTCCTTTTTGGTCAAATGACTAAGTGGTGCGCTCATATCCGCCAAATACTGTAAATACCTACCATGCCATTTGATCTGTCCAAAAAACCTCATCACTGCCTTCAAATTTTCTGGAGCTACAACTTTTTGAATTGCACTAATCTTATCCCCATCAATCGACATTCCTTCTTGAGAGATAATATGTCCCAACAATTTTCCCTTCTATACTGCTATTGCACACTTCTGGGGATTAAGTGACATCCGAAACATCCTACATCTTTCAAAACACTTCCTCGAATATTCCAGATGCTTGACTTTTTCCCCAAAAACTGAAAAATCATCCATAAAAATCCTCATAAAATCTATCAAATGTGGCTCAAAGGTTTTAAAAGCTGCCTTCGAAAACGATGGTGGTCCATTCTTCAAACCAAAGCTCATCACTGTATATGCAAAAGCTCCCTATTCTGTGATAAAAGCAGTTTTTTCAATATCCTCCTCAGCCATTGGTATTTGATTGTACCCTGAAAATCCATCCAGAAAAGTGTACATCTCATGTCCCGCTACATCATCCAGAACTAAATCAATAAAAGGCAATGGAAATGGATCTAAAACTATTGCTGCATTCAATTTTCTGTAATCCACACAAACCCTTAACTTCCCTGACTTCTTAGGTACCACTACAATTGGTGACAACCATTCTGCCTGATCCACTGGCACTATGAATCCTGCATTCAGCAATTTTTCCAATTCCTCTTTCACCTGCTTGGCATAATTTGGATTCATCCTATATCTTTGCTGAATCACTGGAACAGCATCTGTTCTCAAATTTATATGATGCTTGTATACTTGAGGATCCATGCCTTTCAAATCAGAATAATCTCGTGCAAAGACATCAATATACTCCAATAGTAATTCCTTCAAGTCCTTCTTGAAGCCATCCTCCAAATGAACACTAACTCTTACCATCTTTGGATGATCCTTCGTCCCTAAATTCAGATCCTGTAAATCATCCTCCTTAACTCAAGAAAATTCCTTTATCATCTTATCATACAGAGCCTCCGCACTCGGAATTGCCTCCTTTGGCTCCTATTCCGAATCATCCATCACAGTTTCCTCTTGGATTTTCCTCTCTTCTGAATTTTCCTGTTCCACACCATCTGTATTCCTCTACAACTGATCAATTCCCAAACTGTTCTCTTTCACTGCATATTTGTCAATGATTCGCTCCACATCTACCTCAAATACTGGAACAATTGTTGGATTTACTGCTAGGAAATATGCCTCTTCATCATCCTCCAAATCTTCAGACATGTTAATTGCTTGTGCCAACATTGGCGTCGTCGATTCTGAAAATTCCTTCTTCGGCCCCATTGGTAACATAACTTATCTCCTTCCTTTCTTAAGCGTCACTTCATTTTTTTCCCAATCCTATTTTAGCTTAGCCGTGCGAAACCATGGCTCCCCAACAACATAGAATAGGTATTTTTTGAATCCTTCATCCTGATGACTACAAAGTTTATCATAAACTGCAATCCATGAATGATAATTCCTTGCCTCCTTAACATCCCCACTGGTTGAACTCTGCTCTGATCATCCATACGCACTTGAAATGGAGCTGGTTCCAACCTGACATCTTGCATCCTTAGAAATTCTGATTCCAAAAGTATGTTGACCCCTGATCCACCATCCAATAGAACATCGAAAAATTTGCGGTTATTAAATTCCAACGACAATGTTGGTACTGAAAAATCCACATCCTCCGGGCTAATTTGGCAACTCTGAACTGTCTGTTGCACCTCATTCATACTTGGAACAGTCTTTGACTTCGCATCACTGTATATAATTTATCTCTAAAAATTGGAACTAATGAAAACAACTGATCTAAGGTAAAATGTATAGAGGAATTAGTTAACTCTTCAAACAAGGCATCCGTCTTTTCTCTTTCTTTCTCCTCCTTTTTTACTCCTTTCTCCTTTGATTTAAGCTTGCTCTACTGTTGATCCTTTTCCAACAAATCTTCAACTACCTCATCCCGAATCTCCTTCTACTCCTCCCAGTCCAGTGGAGGTTTGAACCTTGCTTTTGATCTTGTTGTCACTAATACATCTACTTCCTCTTGCAAACATTTAGAACAATCACATTCGGCTGACAATCCATAGCGACTTCATTCACCCCTTGATCCTGAAATGATTCTACTACTATCAAACTACTTCCCAGCTCTTTGTTTGCTTTAGCTGACTGTGCTGTTGGTGTTGGCAACTGCGGCACTTGGCCCCTTTGCTATTGCTGATTCCATCCCAGTGGTTGTGGCTGCCAATTCTGCCAATGTTGCTGCTGATCCCAATTTCCCCCCCACGGGGGTCTTGAATTCTGTCATCCTCCATATCTCGGTCCTCCTCTCGAATTGAAATTTCTTCTAAATGATGGTCCCCCTTGATTAAACTGTGGTCTCCACCTAGAATACGGTTGTTGCCTTTGCCAACCTTGATTATTGAACATCCTCTGCCTTCCTATTGTCTCTGGATACACCCCATGAGTTTGAGGTCCTTGTTGCTGTATCTTCTGCTGAACCCTTTCTGGTACAACACCCCTGAAATTTGGATTAAACGAACATTCCTTTGTTCAATGCCCATCCTTAACACAAATTTCACAATGAGGGGTTTTTGATTCCTTAACTTTCTGCACTCCCAACTTCTTCAATTTCTTTGCCACCAATTTTTCCACTCTATCCTCTTTCTCTTTAGACTTTTTCTTCCACTTCTTCTTGTTTTTCTTCTTCTTATCCTCATCTCCTTCTGAATCCGAATCATCACTGAAATCCTCTTCACTATCAAAATCCGTTTTCGTATCTAAATCAGTATCAATTTCCTAATCATATTAGTTTCCGAATCCAAATCGCTGTCCAAATCCGAATTATTTGACCTCTTCTTTTTCTTCGATCGACTTTTTTTCTTTTCTTTAGATGACATCTTGGTTGCTTTCCCATGAGAGATCCCAAACCTTTTCTCTGCTCTTTGAGCTGTTTCCACTAATTCTTGTAATCCACCCGCAACATCAACTCCAGCCACAACATTCTTCAATTCCTTCCTTAATCCATTCAAAAAATATCTAGCAAGAATTTCATCAGTTCGCCTTTCTTGAGCGGTCAACCTTCTCACATATTGGTTAAACTTTTGTGTATAATCCTCAACAAACATTTTCCTTTGTTTCACTTCCCTAAGCTTTGTCAACACATCATGTGGTGTCTTATCTCTTCTGAACCTATTCAAAAATGCTGCTTTCAAACCATCATAATCAGCAAAATGACCTGCTCGAAAATTATTGAACCATTGCATAGCCTTCCCATCCAATGTAGCCTCAAACTGGCGCATCTTAGCCTAGGCCTCGTACACTCCGGCAAATCCTCTGGCCTGCCATCTTGTCTCGTATTGAGATATGTGGCAATCGGGGTCTTCCTTCGACTTTCCCAAAAAGGTCCGGAATTTGATGCGCATATCCTACCTAGCCGCTGCCATATTTGTAAGTCCACCTGGTTGTACAAGATTTCGTGCACCGGTACTTCCCAATGGATCAAAAATCAATCTCCTTCTCGCCACTTGCATGCTTAACAACTGCAACCATCCACAGCCGCGGAAATATATCCCATTGTTCATTCGCTACTTCTTCTTCCCACCTATCACTTAAATAATCCTCTGCGTCATCAAAATCCTCCACAGTATCATTTGAATCTTCCCCTATAGAAACTCGCTGCATCCCAGTATAATACAAAATTCACTGCAGTTCCGAACGCTGACCATCTCGGCCATAAAACTGCCGAAACCGCCTAGCAACTGACCTTATTCAATACGGAAATGTATCCTCTTTTGCTTTCTCTAGAGTGCAGCCAACCACCCATACCAACTCACACTATTCTGAACATCCTCCCTCCATTCAACTAAAACTTTCACTGCCACAACACTCGCTCCTACGAGAGAAACTTGAATCCGTCCATGCTACATCACACTTACACTGTGATTGCCAAGTGTTTTAAGGCATAGGCATTCAGAATAGACAAACACAGGAATCAGAATGGAACTGGAACTGGAACAAAACAAAGAAACTGACAACAGACTAAATCCACCATAACTTCCACTGTCACATTCCCAAGAAGACATTGATCGACAATTACATAGTTCGAGAATACCAATGGGCAACGGCCTTTCCCAAGAACACCACTTGGAATCCCAAAAGTACAAAAATTAATATTCCAAATTTCACTAAGGTAAAACATCCAAAATTCCCTAGGCTTAACAGAGTTGTTATGCTTTCAAAGTCATGCCATTTGGCCTGACAAATGCTCCTGCAATCTTCCAACGCTTCATGAACATGGTGTTTCAATCATTCTTTTGAAAGTCCATTAGGGTTTTTATTGATGATTTTTGCATTTATAGCTCAAAATCATTGCATCTACAAAAGGTAGAAGAGGGTTTGAAGAAACTCTACAACATGGGAGGTCAACTCAACCCCGACAAGTGCCACATAGGTAAGGATGAAGTGATCTTTCTTGGTCATAAAGTTCTTACAAAGGCATCGAGGTGGATCCTTCAAAGTCAAAGGCTCTTATTGAGTTACCTTCACCGAAGAGTCTTAAGGAGGTCATCTCATTCATTCAAAAGGTGAAGTATATGTCACGCTTCATTCACTTAGCCTCAGAGTTACTTCACCCTTTACAAAAGTTGACACAACAAGGTGAGTTTGTTTGGTCTGATGAGCTTGAAGAATATTTTTGTAACATCAAAGTCATTTTGTCAGAGCTACCAACACTCATGACTCCTTGTTGGGAGTATACATTCTTTGTTAGCTCTAATGTTGGGAAAGAAACAATTGGTGTTGTTTTGCTACAACAAGATCCCACAGTACCAAGATGCGACCCATCTATTTTTCTAGTAGGGTCATAAATGCCTTGGAGAGAGGCTACACGGAGGTAGAACTCATGATGATTTCTCTCATGTTTGTGGTGAGAAAGTTTAGATCCTACTTGCTGCCAAAATCTTTTGTAATCCTCACTGCATAAAATTTGTTCCCTTGGGTGTCATCTCAAATGAATCTTAGTGCTAGGATCTCAAAGTGGATTATGGAGTTGCAAGAGTTTCAATACTCTTTCAAGGTAGAAGATAGTGTGCGTGCACAACTGGCAGGGGTTCTCACTTATAGGGTACATGAGAAGGAAATTAAGGTGCTTGAAGTAAAGACCCTACCATTGCCACCACCTAAAAGCATTCCTAATGCTTTTACCTTGTTCTTTGATGGAGTTTTTTGACGAGCCACAGGAAAATTAGGGGGAGGGCTAGTGTTGCTCAACCCAAGTGGAGAGGTGGTCATGAAAGAGAAGGTCAATCTACCATGTTCAACTAGCAAGAATGAAGCAAAATACGACACACTACTTCATGGTTTAAAGATGTGCATTGGCCAAGGTACACAACATCTCATGGTAAAGGGGGGTGCACTTCTCATTGTGAAGCAAATTTTAGGCATTTGGGCATGCAAGAATGAAAGCCTAAGGACAAAAGTTCATGCCATTCGTAGTTTGTTTAATCAGTTTGAAGAAGTGCAACTATATCATATTCCTAGGAAACAAAATGAAGATGCTGATTTACTTGCACAACAAGCAGTTACATGTTTTGAGAAAGAAGTGCAGGTCATCATGGTGGCAGCAGCTGTCAAGCAACCAAGATACTAGGGATTGGAATCATTGGCTTCCATTATTGGCTACATTCTAGAAGGCGAGTTTCCAAAAGACTTCACAAAAGCTCAAAAGAGGAGACTCATTAAGAAGGCAACTTTCTATCTTTTCCTAAAAGGCTCCCTCTATCAAAGAGCAAAGGATCAAGTGTGCAGAAGAGTACCAACTATCGAGGAAATTCCAGCCAATTTAAAAGGTTTGCATGAAGAGGCATGTGGTGGTCATTTTTCCCAAGAGTTAACTGCGAAGAAGATTTTGCTTACAGGGTATGTTTGGCCAAGTTTGCATGTGGATTTCCAACATTGGTGTAAAAGTTGTCATAATTGTCAGGTCAATGGGAATAGAAGATTGGTGTATGGTCCAAGGAAAATCGTGCTTACAAATGGACCCTTTGAAAAGTGGGGCATTGATGCTATGGGTCCTCTGCCTAGGATAAAAAATGGTAAACCCTACATTCTAGTGACTGTAGACTATATGACTAGGTGGGTGGAAGCACAAAGTGTGGAAAAAGTAAATAAGAGGATAGTGAGAAAATTTGTCTACACTCACATTTGTTGTAGATTTGACACACCTTTGGAGATTGTTTCTGATAATGGTCTAGGGTTTAGAAAGGGCTTGCTCACAGAAGTCTGTGAAGCTTCACATTCTACATCGTCACAGTACACCCTACTATCCTAAGTCAAATAGTTTGGTAGAAAAAGCTAATGGTGTCATTGCAAGCATCATTAGGAAGATGGTGAAAAACAATACCTAGTTGTGGGATGACTTCTTGGATGGTGCCTTGTGGGCATATCGAACCACATATAGGGAAGCCGCAGAGTTCACACCATTTCACTTGGTCTATGGTCAAGAGGCTTTGCAGCCTATCAAGCTCAACATCCCAACGATACGGATTCATGGTAGAGGTGCACAAGATGACCAAGAGGTATGGATGGATTGACTTCTTACACTAGTGGAGCTTGAGTGGAAAAGAGAAGCCGCATACGAGTGCTACAAGAGGAAAGCTACACAAGTGAAGGAGAAGCTTGACAAGAAACTCAAGGACAAAGACATCAAGGAAGGAGATCTTGTGCTAAGCTATGAAAATCAACTTGATAATCGTATTGATGCAAAGTTTGAAACTAGATGGCAGGGGCCATACATAGTCAAGAAGGCTTTCAATTCAAGCTACCAGTAGCTTATGAACTTGAATGGTAAAGAGAACTCCAGGAAAGTAAATGGGTATTGCCTAAAGCCCTATTTGAGTCGCCTTCTACCAAAGGATCTACCAGAGCTCTGTCAAAAGGTAGCTATCTCATGTAAGTATTGTTCCATGAAGCATGAGTGTAACTCGCGCCAAAATGCCAAGGGCCCAAACGATGAAAATCTAGTTAAGGACTTAGAAGCACTCTCTTTCGAAAAGATACTTTTATGATGGTACATGAATATACCATCATCCTGGGGGAGGGCTACTGATAGCCATTTTTTGGCTATTCAAAATTGGCATAGTGAGCTATCTCACCCTACCAAATCACCCAAACACTCTGGCTATCCCTACCTTTTCATTGTACATAGGTGTGTGTGAGTTAGGGGACTTTTCTCATATCTCCTTAAAACTCTCAGCTAGTTAGTCATTGGGTTAATTGAGCCAAAAAAGTAAATAAGATAAAAAATGTAAAATATATTATGGCCCATTTATGTGTAAATATCTCATTGTATATAGGATATAAGGATTTTTCATAATTATTTTGGTATTTATTTAAACATTTCTACCTAGGTGTGCGTTATTTACCTATGTATGCTATGTACATTGACTCACCATTACCACAATTTTCTTATTATTTTGCATACTCCTTATTCCATATAAAAATATCTTCACACAAGCTTCTCTTCTTTTTTGTGTGAGTCCACTCCTAAGAAAAAACCTCAAAAATACTTTCCACCATTAGTCATTGCCTTTCACTAAATTCCTATTTCCTACAGGAACTCTTTCTTACCTATTGTAAATAAATATACATCAATAAAACAAATGAGGGTCCTACTCATTTGATTCTCTATATTTTCATATATTTATTTTTTTATATATTTATAGACCACACTATTCTAGATTCCATAAATTGTTATGTATACTAACCTGTCTTTTTTCATCATATCCATATATTATATTTATGCATAATCCACAACCATGCATATTTTCAAACCTCTAAGAATCGATTAGGTCACGGCCTCATGTAAGGAGGGGCTCACCTTTGAAGCTATACGAAAATTCAACAAAAGGGGGGCCACTGAAGACTTTTTTGTGAAGAAAAGTAGGCATTTTGGTGGATTTTTTATATCCATCTCCACTACAAATTTGAAGCGGTGGTTAAAAGACAAAATGTGGACCAAGAGCTGAATAATCACCTCAAAATTTTCATAATTTTTTGGACCTACCACCGGTGAGGTATGATTTTTTGATTGGACCCCAATCTGCCCACTTTTCTCACAAGTAGCCCATTGTCTTCTTTCACCTCTTTCCACACTTCTACACACACACACACACACACACATTTCTCTCAATCCCTCACTCAAACCTGCACCTTCCATGGTTTCTCTCACCTTGTTTACCATTAACCTCCCCTCTTACTTCCATAGCTCTCATATGAGCTACATATACCATCTCTATGCCTCTCTCTATTACTTCCAAAGTACAATACCATCTTACCCCTTCTCTATATACATAAAAAAAGCATACAAACCATGATTAACCTCTGCAAATTGAGAGATCTCATCAAGAAAATCGCCATTTTCATCGCGATAATCAATCCTGGCGGCGGTGGCATAAAGAAGAGAAGAAGAAGAAGAGGATCGATAGTCATTTTGGGAACCTACACAAGTAACTCCTTCTTCAAGCTTCACCATCACAAGGATTTCCTCACTTCATTCAACCATATTACTTTAGCCATCCACCTCATTCTACTCATTGTAAATATAACATTAACTTTCTAGTGATCACTAACACTAACCACTAACATACTAACACAAAATAGCCATTGACCTAACCATAAAAGACACCTCACCCCAAGACATGTGCATAGTAACTCTCTCTCTCGCGCTCTCTCTCTCTCTCTCTCTCTCTCTCTCTCTCTCTCTCTCCTTCCTTAAAACTCTACTTTCTAGTGATTACTAACACTAACCACTAACATACTAACACAAAATAGCCATTGACCTAACCATAAAAGACACCTCACCCCAAGACATGTGCATAGTAACTCTCTCTCTCTCTCTCTCTCTCTCTCTCTCTTTCTCTCCTTCCTTAAAACTCTACTTTCACTTTATCTACCATCAATAATGCTCTCTTTTGAGCTCACATCCATGATGCAAGCAGACAAAGAAGACCCACAATTTTTTATATTAAAAAAAATCATAATTTTGATTTGTTAGATTGTAAATTAGGATTTCCAATAATCTTAATGAGGGGTCTCCAACCTATAAATAGGCCCCTCTCCTTCTTGTAAAACAACCTCCAATATCTCACAGAGCACTCCAACACTCTATGCGTGAGGAGAGACTTAGGCGTAACAACCACTTTGTGAGCTTCATTTTTGGTGTGAGAGAAGCTCTCAAGCTACACATTGCAAGTGAGAGAGCATGAGTTCAAAAATATCAAGACCACTATTGTATATGTTCCTCCATCATCAATAAATTGAGGTTTGGTGCATCAAAGGCATGATTCGACATTCAAATCTTCATCCTTCCACTTGTGCAATACGGTTTGGTGAATTCAAGGTGACTTGTGTATTTATGAGTTTTTATCGTTTGATGTTGTTTTAGAAAGTGTTTTAGTGTGTTTTCAGTGCCAATTTTGTATCCATTGTAAGAGGGTATTGTGGTGAGAGGTCTCCCATACCTTAAGATACTGTGTGTGTGTTGAAAATGTTTAGCATTCACTAAGCATTGAGTTAGTTTTGTACAAGGTCTACAATAGCATCAATAACAAACCATCTCCATTTTCAAGTCCCAAATAAGGTATTATGCAAGATCCATTCCTCTCTCTCTCTGTTCCCTTTGCTCTACCACTCTCTGGTCCATTTTGTGTGTGTCTTGTTGTGAGGTTGCGTGTGTGTGTTTTGTGGTGCATCTTCTTGTTTGTGACAAAATCTCCTTGGCGTCCTGGTCTACATACCATAACTAGGTGGTGCCCCTATCTTGCTCGGGTTTGGCTGTGGGTTTCTTGTTGTGTTGTGCTTGTGGTTTCCCCAGCCCCAATTGATCAGCACGGGAGCCTTGAGGGGTGTTTAGAGCTCGCCTCTCTTGTTGCCCGCCCCGGACCGCCTCACAAACATAACAAAAAATTTCTTGAAACACATGAACACTTTGCTTAGATTTAAGCGGATACAACCACACATGCATGGAGTAATCATCAATAAAAGTCATGAATTACAAGTAATCATCCAAGGATGGAGTTTGCATATGCCCACAAACATGCACTATGCACAAGTTGCAACCCGCACGCAGCCCTTATTGAGCCATTTTGTGGAAACTTTGAACACAAAATCTTATCCAAAATTTAGCCTTCACAAACATGCATATAAAGTGCTTCAAAAGGTAGCAAAGAAGCAATCGTATAACATTTTTGCAAATGCACAAACTCTAAAAAATGCAACACACTAGAAAAATTCAGATGCTCAAAACATGCATGTAAATTTATGGCATCTGAAATTTCTTTTGAATCCACAAGTACATTTGCAAACTTTTGTCGACACTTGTCATACAAATGTGAACTTATACAGTTCACAAAACAAAATGCCAGATGCAACAATCTCATCACCAAAGCTGAGAGCATGTACTATACCTGTATCATCCACAAATTTGACAACAAGACTAAGTCCTACAAGTGTAAATATAGCCAAAAGGTTCTTCTTTAACCTTGGGACATAAAGTGTATCAGAAAGTGTGAAAGAAATTACATTCGTAGCAAGACCAAGTCTTGCAAGTGTAAATACAAACAAAAGGTTCTTTTCGATCCTTGGTACATAAAGTGCATCAACAAGTGTGAAATAACTTGCAAGTATAACTACTGACAAGGTTCTTTTTTATCATCGGTACATAAAGTGCATCAACAAGTGTGAAAGAAATTCCATTTGCAGCAATTAGAAAAATCTTGATTGGATAAGAGGCATTGTTGGCACAAGTGACATTATTTCCATGAGGGGAAGCCTTGAGAGAAGATAAATCACAATGCAAAGTAATGTTCTTCGTAGCACCACTATCAAAGGGCCAAACATATGGCTCTAAAACAACTTACATATTTGTCTCATGGTGGATAGAAGGATCATAAGTACACTCTACCCTAAATGCCCACTCTACATCTACATCAACATCACAAGCTCCATTTACACAAGATTCTACAATAGTTACACTAGTAGTAGATCCAATCTCTTTCTTCTTGGCTTCTTTTTCCTTCAACATAGGACATTGATTTATCTAGTATAATCATCTTTGCAATAATGACAATTCTTCTTCTTGTCTTTTTCACCAAAATTCCCAAATGAGATGATGCTAGCACAAGCACTAGATAGAGGTGATTTACTGCTCATAGTAAACCACAAGAAGCAGTTGCATTGCTATTACCACCTCCTCTTTGAGAAACAGCAAAAACCTTTTCAACTGCATGCTTTTTAACCCTATTCTTTCTTGAAAGTGACTCCTATAATAGCAATGCCCATAATGCATCAAACTTGATAGCTTGAGGGCTTCTTTGGATCATCGGTCTCCAAGTACTAGCAAATGTCTGACTGACAATGCATCAAGAATTGTCTACACAAGTGAACTATCAAAATTACTTAACCTATAGAAATTAGTTACTCATTGATCTCCTTAATACCAGCAAGAAAAGTGACCATGTCATCTCCTGTTGCATAATATTTAACTCTTGCTCTTTATGCAACAATACAATTTCCTCATTGTAACTTGCATATAGACCACCCAGAGTATTGCAAGCATGTTTTGTTGAGCAAATGGAAGGAGTTATAGTGCATTTCACAGATAATGCAATCAATGCAAGAGCCTATGCATGTATACTATCCCAATAATATTACTTAAATGTAGGCAGAATAATTCTAGTAGCAGCGGATTTGCTAGAACCTACAAAATTCTCAACAAAGCCAGTATACACAAAAGGTGGACATGCATCAATGCCCTGCACAACAGTTTAGACAACCTTTGAAACAAGAACTTGCATCATCATGTAAGTCCACTTTGGGTAGGTATCCCCATCCAATTTTCCCTCAAGAGCAAATATCTTGAAAACATCTGTGTTGTTAGCCATGGCAAGTGACTATATCATGTTGAGACGTCAAGCTCAACATGCACAACTCCTGGATGACTACCACCAAAAATCATCATCATTGACGTACCTTGGTGGATACACATATCTTTGCCAGTGATACTACAACTGTGCTACACTGACCTGGTCTAACTATCGAAGTGATGGCAGACTTATCTACTCACCTCAGTCACTAGCAGTTCATACTAGACCGTTGTACTAGTTCCCCTTTTTATGCTGTATTTTTCCTTATTATTTGTAGACCTCTTATCTTGAGTTAGTGAAGAAGAAGAAGTACAATCTTTTTCTCCATCTTGGTATCAGAGCCTAGTTGTGTCTGAGGAGCTTGGAACAGCTAGCATGAGAAGTCTAGGAAGTGGCTTTGGTATTCCCGAGAGCCATCGCCAATGTTTCCTTCCACAGTGGATCTATGATAAACATAACATGCTCACAATGATGTGGAAATACAAATGTATGTCAATCATCCGTCTACACCTGCCTAGAGTTCACTTGAATTAATCCGCTCCTATCTTTGCATACAATTGTATTGGGACCACTAGTAATAACCTTGAACCACTTCACATCAAAAATGAAAATATCAAACTTTTTAAAGCTAATTTTGAGGATATCTTGGACGTACCAAAGTATTCAAGCTAGACAGTCTGTGTATTGTCATTCTTGGCACTACTCCAACTTTCTTGGATAAAGCTTTCCCTCACACCATTGTCAAAGGTGACCCTTCATTCGTCTATCTGTTGCACTCTAAAGTGTTGCCCATGTGACCACAAAACTCCATATTTGTGATAGTAGTGGCACACAAAATAATATTAGACTCACTACAAAAATATTTTCATGTGGTTGAAAATAAAAAGGAGGTATAGTACATACATGCCAATCACATCCCCTCGACATCTCCTCTTCTACTAGTGGCCAACTCCGAGCGGCTTGCAAAGCATACACCACTAACTATAAGCAGACTAAAACATCCCAACGGCTTACCCTAAGAGACTAGCCCTAAACGGATTACTAAAATGGCTAAACTAATGCGACACTAAGCAGATTTAGAGCGGCCAAAGCAAAAGCCGCTAGCTGTGAGCGGCTAGGCCTATGCAGCTTGAAACAATCAAATTGCGAAGAACTAAAACCTAAGCGACAAGCCCTAAGTAGCAAAACATTGCAATCCAAAATGGCTAAACTAAAAATTTCCTAAATTGGTTTATAGCGTCTTTATATGGCCATCCCTAAGCGCATTTACAAGGCCAACTACGAGCGGTTGGCAAAGAAACTACCGCTTTACCCTAAGCGATATAATACGCATCGCCAACTACTAGTGGCTAAACCAAAAGTTGTTTTACCCTGAGCGATCTAACACGGATCACCAAATATTAGTGTCCAACCAAAAGCCGCAAACCCTAGTAATCTAACATCAACATATTAAGACGACCAAACTCAAATAATCAAACCTAAACCTATGCCATTAACCCTAATAATTTAACCTAAACATATTAAAATGGCCAAACGTATTAATATGATCAAATATAATTTAAATCTAATACTAAAACCTAAAACATTCTAACACTAACATTTGCAACACCCATGATAGGCCACAATTCAAAAGTAAAAATAAATTTTGAATAAAATTGTATAAAATTAAAGAATTAATTATAAATTGATCTAAACCAAAATAACTAATTATTGTCTTTTAAAATAAATAATTATCACCAAATTTAGTTATATTTGTTTGTGGATGATAATATTTAATCAAAATTTATAAATAATAATTTTTTTATTTGAAAAAATGTGTGTTGTGTGTTTAATTATGTGCATTTTTATTTATTTACGTGTTTATGTGTATCATGTGAAAATCTCAAAATGTTTACTGTGACCTTTTACCGTCTTTTGTAGAGAGAGAGAGAGAGAGAGAGAGTCCAAAGTGGACTGGCCAAAGAAGAGAGAAGGGGGGGGGGGGGGGGGGGCATGTGTTTGTATTTCAAATATTATTGATGATATTACCGGGCATATTAGTGCTTCTATTATCACAAGTATTGCCTCTCTAATTGTCTTGCTTATTACCGAACCCCAATTTAGTGCTTAAACATTCAAGTTTCGGTATTTCCCTTTGTTTTTCTTGTGAATAAAAATTAAATAACATTATTTAAAATTTTTAAAAAATGAGGTATTAAAACATGAAACAATGTCTATGTAGATAAACATAAAACTATAAAGAGGAAGCTCCATCCTAGAGTTATGCATGCGCCTCCATGTAAATCAAGCACCGTCAAAGATGAGAAGCCAAACATGGACGACATCTTTTGTCAAGACATGGGCACTACTTTCTCGGACTTTGCATATGCCCACAAGAGGGACCTCCATGGCATCCATACTTTATGTTTTGGATTGGCTCTCACAAACTAAGGAAGCTGATTCATCTTGTTATAGAAAAACACAGTCAAGTCTGGTTTACAAGTGGAAATCATCGTCTTCTACATGTACACCCTCCAAGCTTCGAGATGGCATGCCTTGTGATGAACTGGAAAGCTCTTTGTTCAACAAAGCGTCCTTGCCTTGAAGGTAATCCTGGGCGTTGTTTTCTTAGTGCCCCTCTTTGGAGCCCATGTTTTTCAATTTTCATCATGATAGAGTGAAGTGTGCCCACATTTTACCAGATGGTAGCACCTATGTTAGTTTCTTCAAACTCTATCTTAAAACAACGTGCAAGTGGCCTACACTTTTGGAAGAACCTTTCTCATTCTCCTGCTTACGACGGATATTTTTGCTATTATCATTGCATGTATTACTGACACTACTACCGCACACTCCCCTAGAACAACACACACATTTCACTCGAGCCACTACATCCATGCATTCTTTGCATATTTTGAAAGGCTTTACGTAGTGGTACCAAAGAGGTCTCTTGGTACGAATACGTGCTCAACAAGGATCACAATAAAGGAGCTCTTCTTTAAAGCACTCTAGTAGTGCGCACAACACAAAATGCTAGCTTCATTTGCACCCATAATTCATAATAACAATGCTTCTTAGAAAAACACAAAGCATTTGTCATTTTTCATAAATAATTGTTTCAAAAAATTATAGATATTTAGTCTTCAGTTAAATTAATCACACCCACTTAATGAACATAATTTATCCTGCTTCACAAAATTAGAGAGAGAAAGAGAGGGAGACTGGTTCAAAAAAAAAATTAGTTTAGGAATTTCTTTTTTTACTGCTAACTTATTAAAATATCACTCTGAGTTGCCCAATCAAAAAGATGGTCAAGTATCAAGAGTGGCACACAGAATTCAATACTTGGCGAGCAATTCGACTCAACAGTTGGATCTCTACGAGCAGTAAGTGTGGACAAATAATATTGTATTAATTATTTTGAGTTATTATTATTTTTCATCTAGTTTTGGTTAATGTAGAGTGAGGGTGATCAAACGTATGTACTTGTGGATGAGGACGAGGATATATAGATATTTTTTTGTAGTCCTCTTTTACAAGTGCAAATGTGGCACACAAAAACTCTATGATCACATGTATATAAAACTCAATTAAAATTTTGATCTTATTTGCAATTTTTAAAAATTATTACTTTTTCGTACTTTAAATTATCAAGGTAAGATGTTACCTGGAATTTCAAAGGCTATTGTTTTTTTTCCTCTACATTTTTCGAAATGCAATTGATGTTCATATATATATTTTATGCGAGTAAAAAGTAAAGGTGTTCATTTGGGCCCAAATGAGCACCTTTCTTTTAGAGAAGCCATATAGTAGTAATATCCGCGGTAATAGACGTGGTAATAGTTGTAAATACATATACGTGACTATTACCGACTTTTTTGATGATTAACCATTCCCATGCCTATTGCCGTCGTTATTACCGCGAAAGCAATGTTTTCACTCTCTATTTCCATTTGTTAATCCGCGATAATGTTGGCGGTTCTCAATTTTTCCTGTTATAGTGTATGTGTGTGATTAAGTGTGTGTGTGCGCGCGTAAGGAAAGAAAAGGACAAGGCACTCACATGCGGCCTATGTGAGCACAAAACACTTGAGAGAATGCTGCCAAGTTTGCAAAAACACACACACTATGTCACACACACACACGCACACACACACAAACAAAAAAATCTAGTATAAATCTCAAAAAAATCTTACCTTCTTGTTGCACGGGAGCGTGTAAGTGGATATCTCAAGCCCAGTAAGCCCTGTAGTAGCATTGTCAGGTGGAAAAAGCTATGGACTATATGAAGGGATAGCAAGATTATGGATAATTAATTATTCTAGTGCTCTTTATGAGGCACGATCACTTTATGTCTGGGTGGATAGTTTGTAATCACTTTGAGCATTCAAGAAATCTATAAATAAATATGTGCAAGAGGAAAATGCTCATTCTTGTATGGGGGGGGAGATTGCACCTAGTGTCTGTGTATTTTTTCTCTCTTCTCACGTCTCCTCTCTCATTTGCCGGTGTAGCACTCCGCTCTAGGAGGTGCATATGCACGTGTTTTATCTCTCTCTCTCTCTCTCTCTCTCTCTCTCTCTCACACACACACACACACACACACACACACACACACACACACACACTCACACTTCACGTATAGCTTCAACTATGTGCTTGTGGGATTTTCTAGGTATGCATATTTATTCGTTTTTATCGCTCGTACCATGTTAGTATTAGTATTTTCTAGGGCTCTCTGTGCTCCCAACTATTGTAGTTGCATCAAGTTGTGTCTGTGTTTTTTTTTGTAAAGGGGGTGGGGGGGAGGGGAGACTATGGACTTCTACAAAGAGCTAACTATACTTTTGAGCTCTTTCGTCAAAATTAAGAGAGCCTTTTGCCTAGTCCATGCGTCTACTTAAATGCTAGTTTAGCCTCATTTGAAGTCGATACAATAGGTATTTGAGGGGTATTTGCCGTATTTTTCCCTACAGACTAAACCTTCATGGGTGGCTGATAGAAGATGACTGCAAAGAATCAACAAGCTATTAATGCCGCGTTAATGCCACGATTTGCAGTGTTCTTGCTACTTCAATAGTATTGGTAGATGGGGCAAATAATTGTAATGGATAAATATGTTCTTCTAGCCTTCAAAAATGCACGAAAGGTCTCAAACGCTCTTATAGATTGGTAGGATATAGATGAGCATTCATGTCAATGGAGGGGGGTCACATACGACCTCCCTAATGCTCAGGCTAGAAAATTATATTGGTGAATGTCCCTGCAAGGAGCTCTCTTTCTATCACTTGAAGAGACTTCTATACTACAATATCTCAATCTCTTCCTAATTATCCTCTCTTGTATTGCTTTCTACACATGGAGTGCAAGGTTCTCTTCCACCAATCAATGGGAGTCTAGGGTTTGAATCCGGGAGTTTAATTTTGTGTATAAGACCATGGTTGTGAGTGGTGTGGAGTTCTAGAGACAGAGGAAGAGGACACATCAGACCCTAGTTGCAATGGAGGGTGGAGGATTTTGAAAACCGAGCAACTTGTGTGGCCATTTGTGGAGTTGCACTAAGACTGCATCTCTTCTTTTTGAGCTGATGGACAAGTGTTTTCACCTCTACCTGTGAGCCTCCTTCATGCATGGATTGAGTTGTGCCATATCTGGTCTGCACTAAAGTCCCACTGCAATATGAAATGCTCCTATTCAAGGCTAGATTTTGTGTGTAGAAATTGTATTTGGTGTGTATTGTAGAGCTGAGATTTATCATCCTTTTGAGGTTGAATGTTATCAAATTTTTACAGAAGTGAAGTGGGACTTTTATCTCTCTCTAATTGAATTCATGTTGCCCCATTTGAATGCATATTTGTGAGAAATTTGGGAGCTCCTTGTTTAATAGGTAACCTTGAATGTTCCCATCCATCTTATAGTGAGTTTTAGGGAGAGTCTATTGGGATTGTTCCTACAACCTCAAAAACCAAAACTCTCACTCACTCACTATCTCTATCTTCTCTATCTATACATCACATCCAAAACAAAATGAACCACTTCACTCCTACAATGCGGTATGTGCTTTGTATTACATGTCAGTGGGAATACCAAGGCAAACTCAATGCATACTCTATCGATTTCATAGACTACTGTTGCGGGAGCGAATCACACCACCCAAAAAGTGACGTAGCACAACCTAGATCAACATAATGTCAATCAAGGACACAGATGACACGATAGGCACATAGAGAAAATCTCTTTAGCTTGTTAGGTTAAGACCATCCGCCAACACATACAACACTCTGGAAGGCCAACTAAACCACAACCTAGAATCTCACTACTCTCAACTACACCACTTAGCCACATACACACAACGGAAGGAAACCCATCAAACCATGCCAGAATCATATGAAACTTAAGGAACACCATTCCCTCACTAGGATACACCTGTCCCTAAGCCTTTACACTCAAAACCCTAGCTCTAAATCCATCTGCGAAAAACGAGTATAAAGACAGAGCAGAATTCTAAAAGTGCTCGAAACTAAAATCTATGAGTACCTATGCGTAGCTTATGTTGCTACGATTCTAACGACTACTTGCAGGCAGAAAACATACATCATTTGATATACTTACGACCATGATTACCTCATAGATGTGCAAAGCATGTATGCTCCGTTCCGCAAGGAATGCTTGGCGTTGTCGCATAGCTCTTGCCGAGCTAGCGTGATGGTGAAGTTGTATCTACAATGTGATGAGCGAGCGGGGAGTAGTGCTAGGATGAACCTCACACTGTCTCTCTTCCTCTCTCACACATAGTTGACGGCAGCTTAAAACTATGATTATGATAAAAGTTCTTCTTTACAAAAATGACCTAGGTACCTTATATACTAAGGCTACGTTAGATTAACCAAAAATAGAGTTTGAGGGGTCAAATGGCTTTGTAATTACAATCTGGAAGTGCCATTGCACCCCGACTTCTGCAACTAGACTACCTACTTATTACAATTGATGTTTCTAACCATAATCCACAGCATTTCATAACTCTCAGAAGATAAGGCTTTGTTGAGTTATGTCGTTTTGTTGACCCGCCGTCAACACTCCCCCCCTTTGCGTTCATGTCATCCCTGACATGACCTGGTTGTCAATGTCAGTGCAGTCTTTGTTGTCGTTTTGTTGATGTAAGAAAGTATAGATTGTCGCCTTTGCACAAGCTTGTCTTGTTCGTCCAATCCGATGTACATAGTCTTCACATGATTCATGAAAATCATAATTGATGACAAACATTTGTCAATTTTGTGTCTTTCTCAATTTGAGAAACAACTTCTACAATCTATAGTATTGAGTGAATGGCTTTCAACTAAACCTTCAATTTATTTAGGCCAAGTTGCACTTCAATTTAAAGTCTGTCTGTCAGGCCGAATCTGAGAGATAATTTTTTTGATTTGAGGTTCCAAACCCATGTTCAGCATTAGATCCACCTCATCAAGGACAAGATATGTAAACCTGCAAAGGTTGGTTTATCTACCACATGTGTTTGCTCTTCTTCCTTCATTGGTGATTTCTTTGTTCCTGCATCAAGGTGATCCAAGTCGCATTTCACAGTGTTAGCTTTTGTGGGATGTAAATCATTATACTGCTTCTACTTGATACATGACTTAATTAAAGCCCGAAAAACCTCAGCTAATTCCCCAAGTTAGTAACTTGCATCAAAAGGACTTTATACGACATCATTCATCATTGATGAGCTATCATTGTCCATTTGTCCCCAAAGCTCATATACATGATGTACAGGATACGTAGATGGCTATTATGGCTTCATATTTGAAAATATTGTATCTTTGGCAAGGGGTTATATATATAGACATGTCATTTTATTTTGTTATTTTTATTTTTTTGGCAACCCTTAGCTTGTACTCTCTATTTGTAGCCTCCTGACAAAGTTTGGCTTGATTTGGGCTTGTACTTGGCATACAAGCTCATTTTGGATTTCAGTCTCAAGAATGACTAATGGGCATCTCTAGCACCTTCTGTTCTTGTAGCACTGTTAGTCCCTTTTGTTTGTTAGGCTTCATTAAGTCACATACAAGATAGAAGATTTACTGTATAAAGGTCTACTTCTTGTATACGGCCTTGTAGTCGCGTGAAGTGTCTGATAGGAAACTTTACTATTGATGGGTGCTTTCGTTTAGTCGTATCACCAACTTCCTTTGTCCTTGTAGTCCATCCCGGACTTTTATGACCATTCTCAGTCATGTTTGGCCTCATGTTGTTGTTGAAGATTGATCAACATTCTTTTCTTATCTCTGACATTATCCATTTTGCGTATGACGTTTGAGGCTTGCTTCGTGAAGTGTCGTCATTTTCTTAGACCTTCTTTGCTTTGTACGGAACGACATCTCTTCAGTCTTTTATGATGTGCAAGATGCGGGTATAAGAAATTCTCTTATTGCTAACGAGGCTTCCTGTTCTAAGCAATGTGTTGTTCTTGAAGCTCTTGTATCGTTTTCTTGATTGAAGGTTGTAGAGCTGTTTTGAGGGCTTACTTATCTATTTGATTCTTCTTTGTAAGTATAGCCCTGTGGTTGGTTGTCGTATTTGGCATTGTTCCTTAGAGTGGGTTCTCTTCTAATTGTATTGTATTCGTAGGAGGAATTGAAATAATTCAAGCGGTGGTGCAGTACATCAATTTTATCGGTTCCCTTTGGGACTCATTTCTTCCTAATTATTGGTTGTTTTGTTGATGGTTCTTGTTTGGGAAACCATACTTGTCCCTGTTTTGTTTGTGTTTGAAGAGACTTCTTTGGGATCCACCTTGTCTTTGTGTGAGTCTTCAACAATCTTTTCTTCAGTCCTTGTAGGCTTGGTTGAGGACAAGATTCAGACTTTGGGAGTTGACAATTTAACTGTTTTGGAATCCAAATGCTCCTGAACTCTTTGTGCTTGTGTCAACTTCTTTGAAACCCAAGTCTGAGAGTTACAGAAGCTTGTGACTTTGTAGATGTTCTTGCAGGCTTCAACTGTTTTTCTTTTGGCATTGGATCTTGTGATTTTTCATTAGAGATCTTTGTCTTCTTGATCCATACCTTCTTTTGGCCAAACGGGCTCTTTGGTATCTAGATTTGTTGAACTTTTTTGTTCTGACTTGTTGTTCTTTGCTTTTGGCCTTCTTTGGTTGTTGCAAAAGTTGCTAGTGAGGGTGATGACCTGAGTACCTCGTAAGAGATGTCAAAAGAATCATCATTGTTGCTGCTATCCTCAGTAAGGTTGCATTCTAGCACTTTCCCTTTGTGGTTTGGCTGGTTATGGAAAGTTGCTATCTGTTTTCTCTTGGGTTGTTGTTTCTGAATGAATTTGGTATCCACTTGATTAGCACATTGTTAGCTCGTTGACATGGTTGTGTTCTTCTTGGTTGATTTTTTTCTTCATGTATAGGAGCCACGTATGAGGATGCTTGTTGCAATTGTGTTTTCACCATCGAGGATGTTGAAATCCACTTCTGGTGCACTTTATTCTTGTAGCGGTGACATTGGTTCCTGGTTTTTTGATTTCAACAATCATAAAACCACGCATAAGGTAAATTTTCGTGCTTATCACCAATTGGGTTGTCCAATTTTTTGTTCTTTGCATCTTCTTAAAGCTCCAAGTGTTTTACAGAGTTGTAGGACTCGTCTTCCTTTTCCTGGATCACACTCAGTGAAAAGTAAGGAACAATATCAAAGCCATTTTCATCACAAAACTTTGTTGTATGATTGTCTTGAATAGCACACACATCGAGAGTATCCAAGATGTGTTCCCATTCAAGTGGCTCTAATTCTTCCTCAGGAAAGGATTTTGGGATGTAATCTCTATCATCAATTTCCCTTTATAGGATGCCTTTCTCTCGCTTTAAGCTTTTGCATTGTGAGGCTCCACACATCCACAGTTCTTTAGGCTTACCCAACCATGCTGGAAGTTCTAATTCTGCTACAGTAGAGGAATCAAACTCCTCCATAGGTGTTCTTGTCACATCCTTGTAACTATGGTCCTTCAAATTTATCCTTGTCGTGGTTTCCATATGTCTCAAGTAGATGTGGTCATAACCCCATTCTTGGACCATTTTCAGTTGTCGCATGAATGGTTTTCCTAGAATGATATCATAGTTCTTCTTGCCAAAGTCAACAATAGCAAAGGTTTGCTCATATTCAATGCCACAAGAAGTAACAACTACTTTTTTTAGCAATCCTATGGGCCTTTCCATGTGTCCGTCTGCAAGCTGCAGTTTCATCCTTGTAGACCTCACTGCTGGTTTTTCCCATTTTTTCTAGACTTTTTTTGTTGTGATGGCAATGCCAGCTCCACTGTCAAGGATTTCCATGGTTTTTACACCTTGGAATTCCATGGGAAGAGTGGTGTTCCCCTTCTCTCCCTCATAATACTCGCCTACCTTGTTTAATGGAACTAGCCTAGTGTTTAGCTAAGGCATTTTCAAATCTTTGATCCCTTCCTCGATTTGAGTCATTGGTTTTTTAACACCAATTTCTCTAGGCATTTTCCCATAGTAGCCCACATGTTTGGTCGTATTCTGATCAACTCGGCTAACGTTATCGTACAAGTGACTGGTGTCGACAAAATGTCTATCAATCCTTTTGAATCGATGACCTTGTTGGGAGACAGTCTCTGTGATGGGACTGCAACAACCTCTGACTTGGCCTCATGCTTTCTCGTATAGGATGGTAGTGTTTTTGGCGGATGGGGTTGACTATCCATAGATTGTACATATCCCTTGTCTCCCCAATATGATTCCACTTCTAAATTCATTTGAGAACCAGCCTCAAATTCCTCTATTGTGGAAGAGACAGTCCTCTTCCATCACCCGTTTGGTTTACTTGTTTGCTTATGTCACTTGCTTCATTGGCCTCTCTGGCTTGTTTCCACTGATAGATGATTTTTGGAAATCAAGAAAAAAAAGAAAAAAAAGATTATCTTTCCTCTGCCTGAAGCCTTGGCGACACCGTCGGAGGGTTCGGGAATGCCCTGGTCGACCTCACGGCTCTAGCTTTTACTGGCATGACCTTGTCACATGGCCCCCTCACTTGGCCTGCCTTATCATCCTCATGGCTTGGCTCCTCAACCCCATTCTCAAAAATCTTCACACATATACACCCCGCCAACTCACTCTCGCCCTATCTCCCATCACACGCTCTCTCAGCATCCCTCTCCAGGTCAATCTCACTCCCTCTCTCTCTCTCTCTCTTTTCGATCGAGCCCATAGGGCACAAGCGAGTCTCTCTCTCTCTCTCTCTCTCTCTCTCTCTCTCTCTCTCTCTCTCTCTCTCTCTCTCTCTCTCTCTCTTCTCTCTCTCTCTAGTCCAAAATATCTCTCTCTCTCTCTCTCTCTCTCTCTCTCTCTCTCTCTCTCTCTCTCTCTCTCTCTCTCTCTCTCTCTCAGTGCAGCCGTTTTTTGACCTAGTGGACAGCAGTCCACTCTTTTGATCATAACTTCTTCATCCGAACTCCGATTTGGGTGATCTATAGCCTCAATCAAAGAGCACGAAGTCCTCTACGCATTGATGTAAAGACAAAAATTTTCAGAGTTATGGAAGGCGTTTCTGTAGCAGCATTTCCCAAGTGAACAGGTTCAACAAAATTGATTCTCATCTCCTATTTTACATACAATGTCTTCCGTCACTCGCAAGGGTTCTTCTTCTTCAACAAGGTCCACAACCATTGTGGAAAATGATCCAAAATCTCCTAAGTGTGGAGATAGCAACACAACCACCCAACCAACGACATCGAAAACCATGATCATGGCGTACTTGGTATCATTGCAAGAGGCCGTAAACAAACAAGGCGAAGACGTACGAGCACTTGCAATGGAGAATGGCACACTAAGGGTACTTGTGGTTGAGAATGAGAATCTCAAGAGGACACTTGAGATGCAAACAACACGTTTGATGCAACTTGAAGAGGAAGTCAAGGAATGTAAACGCTCTCTTGTGGACTTGAATGCTTTGAAGGAGCGGATGAGCAAAGTAGAGCATGACCATGTATTGAAAGAGGAGAAATTTGACACTATGAGCCGGGATGTATGCGACATGAAAAATGTATGCACAAACAAGTCTTGGGCTGATGTATGTGGTAGCAATGTGGTTTCTAATTCCTCACTCATACAAGCTATGGTTCAAACAAAGAATGTTGAGAATGTAGATGTGGAGGAGTTGAAGGAACGGGAGCGACGTTCCAAGAACATTGTTATTCATGGAATTCCCGAAGAGAAGTTAGAGACACCTCCTTCTCTTGCCATTGTTATTGAAGATTTCTTCAAAACCCACTTTGGCATGTCCGGAGTTATGGTCTATGGAGCACATAGAGTGGGGAAGCAAGGAGCTCCTCGCTCAGGAGAACGGCCAATTGTATGCACCATGCCGGATGAGACCAAGCGAAAGATTATCCTTGATAATAGTTGGATCTATTTGAGGAATACAAAATGTTTTGTATGTGAAGATCGCACTATTAAGCAACAAAATATGCGTCGCAAGGCATATGAGGAAAAGAATAATAAGAACAAGGAAATCTCTCATGAAGAAAATGTGCCCAAGGAGGAGGCAAGTCTCTCAAGCAAATAGGGATGCGTGACCTATGAGACCGAGTTACAATTGAAAATATGCTTTTGGAATTGTAATGGATACCCATGGAATGCGGGGGTTGGCATTGATGAACTAACAAGCAAAGCCGATGTTGTACTTCTTGTTGAAACTTGGGAGCATGATACACAAAGGATTAACGGCTTGGAGGATTACAATGTACATTCATTGATGTGGTCAAAGAATCTCAAGCAACGAAGAGGACAAGGAGGGTTAGCATGTATGGTTAAGAAAGGATTGGAAGATTTTGTATCAATTGTGAAAGATGACAAGTACAAACGTTATGTATGGCTGAAAATTATGACACCAAAAAGAGCACCCATTTTTGTAGCCGGTTGCTACATTCCTCATCATGATTCTCCCTTTTATGCTTGCATGGATAGAGATCAACCATTTTCTGATTTGGAAGAGGACATTGCTTATTTCAAAGGTGAAGGTGATGTTATTGTATTTGGGGATATGAATGCTCGCACAAAAACATTGCAACATGATACTCAACAATTTGATATGCCATACATTTCAAGGGAGTTGGAGGAAGTTCACTTGTATGATCGTACTTCAATGGATGAGAAAGAGCCCGATCACTATGGAAAGTTACTTTTACACATGTGTAATAGCACGGGTATGCTCATTGCCAATGGTGTATCTTTGTGGAGTGGAACCAATGGATTTACATGTAGAAGACATAATGGGGATAGTGTGATTGACTATATGCTACTCTCTGAAGCCATCATGTATCGCATAAAGAGTTTTATGTTTGGTCAATGGACCCCGGAATCCGACCATCGCACCTTATGTATTGACCTTTCATGTGGAGAAGCAACTAAGCATGATAATCTCAGCCAAAGGAAAGAGAATTTATCACTATGTATGGATTTCAAACGGGCACCAATGTACATTGAAATGGTTGAGCAAAAATTATGGATGACAAAGCTTCAATGTGATGCACCATTGGAAACTAAATGGGAAGCTTTCAAGAAAGCTATTTGTTCTTGTGCGGAAGAATGCTTTGCCATAAAGCATATCCATGGTATCAACAAAGATAGATCACGCAAAAGGTGGTTTGATAAAGAATGTCAAGATGCTCGAAAGTCCTTGATAAAGCTTGATGCAACTATGGACAAAGACAACTATCAAAGTCATTTGCATACATACAAGGCATTGATTCAAAAGAAGAGAAGAAGATGGGAAGTAAAGCAACAAGAATTTCAAGTCCAAGAAAAGGCACATACATGTGGAAGATTTTGGAGAAACTTGAGAGGCAAGCGGGTTGAGAATTTTGGTAACTTGAGTCTAGTGGATATGTACACACATTGTAGGCAATTATATGAGCAAGAAAATACTGAAAAAATGCCATTTTATGGTTCACTCCCATGTATGCCGTCTTTTTTTACTATTGAGGATGTATGCGGTGGGTTTGAAAAGTTGGCCACTCGCAAAGCGGGAGATCTTCAAGGTATCAAGCCGGAGATGATCAAATGGACGGGAGATTTTACCCATGAGTGGATGTGTGATATGTTCAACCTTGCACTTCAACATGGTATGCCTTATGATTGGAGTACTAATTGGGTTAAGCCTTTGCATAAAGGAGGAGATGTAAAGAATGTAAGCAACTACCGGACTATAATGATTGGGTCTCTTATGGCAAAGTTATTTGGGTGCATAATGGAGATGAAATTGAGTGATTGGGCTGAAGAGAATGATAAGCGTCCAAAGGGACAAGCGGGTTTTCGTCGATGCCATAGCACCATTGATCATCTTGTCACTCTTCGTGTTCTCATGGAGGAAAGTCGGTTGAAAGGC
Source organism: Adiantum capillus-veneris (assembly GCF_014529385.1). Taxonomy (NCBI): domain Eukaryota; kingdom Viridiplantae; phylum Streptophyta; class Polypodiopsida; order Polypodiales; family Pteridaceae; genus Adiantum; species Adiantum capillus-veneris. Next base: position 72,944,674 of record NC_140944.1, on the reverse strand, counting down.
AAGCGATTGTATTGTTGTTTTGTGGACTTTAAGAAAGCCTTTGATATGATTCCACGTAACAATTTGTGGAGAAGGATGGAAGAACTCCAAGTGCCAAGTGAGTTTATGCTTGCGGTTTCTCGAATCTATGAGAAGGTGATTTGTTAATTGCGCATGGGAAGAGAAATTTCAGAAATTTTTGTAAGCACTATTGGGGTTAAACAAGGATGTCCATTGTCACCAACTCTCTTTGGTCTATGCATCGATCAAATGGAACAAATGGTACTTGACTTTATGCAAGAAGAAGGCATTGAAGAGGTCACTATTTGCAATGCGGTAATCATGCTTTTGTTGTATGCGGATGATGTAGTGCTTCTAGCACACACTTTAGAAGATGCACAAAAGCTTATGGTTGTCCTTGAGAACTTTTGCTTGCATAGTGGGCTGATTGTAAATGAATCCAAAAAAAAGGTTATGCTTGTGAAAACCAACCATAAGGAGAAGCCATGCATTGTGTACAACAACGAGACACTTGAAGTTGTTGAGAGCTTTAAGTACCTTGGCCTTGAGGTTCCATCCAATCACAAGTGGCATGAATGTGCTATGCGTCGTTTGGAAGCGGGAAAGAGAGCATATTATGCATTTGAGAACATGTGTAATGTGGGAAACATCAAGTGTTGGCTTCTCAAGAAGTATCTTTTTGATGCATTGGTGACACCGGTTCTTCTTTATGGAGTTGAAGTGTGGGGTGGGAGCATCTCAAAGTCTACTTGGAAAGAGTTTGAGAATGTCCAAAAGCGTTTTCTTACAAACTTTCTCCAAGTTAAGACACAAACACCATATATGCTCCTACTTCATGAGTTGGGATCTCTTCCAATTGAGGTTATGGGCATGGAAAGGGTTGTGGAGTACATGATAAAGATGCGTCAAAACCCCTCACATCGACTTCCTACAATTGCATGGGAAGCAAGCAAAAAAGTTCAAAAGACGCATAAAAGCAAGATCTTGAGCACGGGATGGATGCAAGACATAAAGAAGTGGTTTGGGAGATGGGATGCATTACACTTGCTACATGATGCTTCAATTGACTCTCAAGTGAATGAAGCTTTTCTACAACGCCAATGTATTACGGCTTGGGAGAAATCCGGTGGGTCACGCTTCATACATTACACCACCTATATTGCCCCCAACTACAAAACCATGTTCTTCGCTGAGAGAGGAAACCGTACTCACACTTACATGCTTGAGCCTATTCACTTGTCCGCGATACGCACTATCGCAGCAATTCGGCTTAGCTCCCATTTCCTTCGATGCGAGATAGGGCGTTGGGGCAATGGAGAAGAGTCAAATCGATTGTGCACATTATGCTCACTGCAAGTTCGAGAGTCTGAGTACCACACACTACTAGAGTGCTCAGCTTTTGATCACATCCGAACTTGCTTCTCTCACATTTTCAGCCATAACTTAGACCTACACACTTTCCTCTCCCAGCCAAAGTGTGGGCTCTCCATTGCGACTCTCATCACTACAATTTTGGAGCATCGAGAGTCACTCATCAGCCGTACACATACTACATCACATGTAACTTTGGTCCCATAGGTCATATTTGACCTCCGAGGACGATAATAAAATCTATCTATCTCTCTCTCTCTCTCTCTCTCTCTCTCTCTCTCTCTCTCTCTCTCTCTCTCTCTCTCTCTCTCTCTCTCTCTCTCTCTCTCTCTCTCTCTCTCTCTCGTTCAGCCCCAGCCCCACCTTCTCCCTCTCTCATTCTCGGCACACACTCTCTCTCCCTCATCCACTCCTTCTCTCTCTCATCTCTCATTGACAACTCTCTCTCTCTAGCTCTTGTCGGCGGCCCACATGGACTCTCTCCCCTCCTCTCGTTTCTTGAGATGCTATGCAGCCCATGCGGGCACAGAGGATAATATCCCTCTCTCTCTCTCTCACCTCACCCCGTTCACCCCTCAGCCGCACCCTCCCTTGGCCCGCTCTGTTCTCCACCTTGTTGACAAACCCCCCCGGTTCCCTCGCTCTCTGACGGCCATGCGCTGGCCCGAGCCCTATCTCTCTCTCTCTCTCTCTCTCTCTCTCTCTCTCTCTCTCTCTCTCTCTCTCTCTCTCTCTCTCTCTCTCTCTCTCTCTCTCTCTCTCTCTCTCTCTCTCTCTCTCTCTCTCTCTCTCTCTCTCTCTTCTCTCTCTCGCTCCCAGTTCAAGCCCGCAGGCAGGCAGCACCGAGGCCTCTCTCTCTCTCTCTTAACCTAATACACACGCACACCCCTTCACGCCTCAGCCTCACCCTCATTTCTCCCCTCACCCTCTATCTCTCTCCGTCAGCCCGCCACACTCTTCTGTCTCTCTCTCTCTCTCTCTCTCTCTCTCTCTCTCTCTCTCTCTCTCTCTCTCTTCTCTCTCTCTCTCTCTCTCTCTCTCCCCCTCTCATCCATTATTGGCAGAACATTAAATCTCATTCTCTCTCTCTCTCTCTCTCTCTCTCTCTCTCTCTCTCTCTCTCTCTCTCTCTCTCTCTCTCTCTCTCTCTCTCTCTCTCTCTCTCTCTCTCTCTCTCTCTCCCTCTCTCTCTCTCCTCTCTCTCTCTCTCTCTCTCTCTCTCTCTCTCTCTCTCTCTCTCCCCCCCCCCTCTCTCTCTCTCTCTCTCTCTCTCTCTCTCTCTCTCTCTCTCTCTCTCTCTCTCTCTCTCTCTCTCTCTCTCTCTGGGTTTCCCTACACACCCACCCCACCTTAGTTGACCTTCCTCCCTCTTCCCCTCTCTCCCGTCTTGGCCATCTACACTTTGTGTGTGTGTGTGTGTGTGTGTGTGTAGCTGCAGCCGCCTTAGAAATAACATCTCTCTCTCTCTCTCTCTCTCTCTCTCTCTCTCTCTCTCTCTCTCTCTCTCTCTCTCTCTCTCTCTCTCTCTCTCTCTCTCTCTCTCTCTCCCCACACACTCTACACACACGCACACACACACATTCTCAACTCCCGCCCCTCTCACTCTTCCCATCCCTCATTCCCTCTCTCTCTCTCTCTCTCTCTCTCTCTCTCTCTCTCTCTCTCTCTCTCACGCTTGTTCTCTCTCTCTCTCTCTCTATTTCCCTGCGTAGTAAGCAGCTTAAATATATATATATATATATATATATATAATTATCTCTCTCTCTCTCTCTCTCTCTCTCTCTCTCTCTCTCTCTCTCTCTCTCTCTCTCTCTCTCTCTCTCTCTCTCTCTCTCTCTCTCTCTCGTTCCCACACACTCTCTCTCAACACAACACACAACCCAAGCCACACACACACACACACACACATTCAACACGCATAAAACACACTCACATATATACACACACGCCTACACACACTCACAACACATGCACACATATGTGCACACACTGGAAAATAGAAAAACAAAGGAATCGACGCCAACGACAAAAAAATAAAGGAAGGCCAAGTCGCGCGTCGTCAACACCGAAACAAGAAAAGGTGCAGAAGGCATGCCCCGATCGGCCCCGAAATTGGCCAACATGCTACATCGATGCACCTGCTAGGCCCGCCGTTCGCCGACATCTCGTCCACGACGCCCTCTTCAGTGAAATCCTTAGGTTGTCATTATTTTTCCCCAGTTTCAAACCAAATCTTGTAAAAATCCCAATTTGTCAATGATCACCTCTCTCTAGGTGATGGCCACAAAGGCCCACCTGGGAGTTTTCATTTTTAAAATTCCCCAAGATAAAGCAAGGGTCAACCATCCAGGACCCACCGCCTTGCTTTGTCTCCCCTCATTAGGGCCCTAAACTTAATCAGATTACCCTAACCTAAAGCAGCCAGCACCAATAAAAAGGCACTGAGAGGTCACTATCGGGGGGGTGGGGGGGCAATTTCACAGGGGGGTCAATACTTGGTAGCATTTTGGTGGGAGGGATTGGCAACACTTGCATCAAGAGAGAGAGGATTTAGTGTAGCATTTTGGGAATAAGCACTATGTGAAGAAGTCATGTCTACACCTTGACTCCAATGGTTTCCACACACATACTCACGCTAGCAGAAATCTCTGTGTCTGTGAGTCACCTCTAGAGAACGCACTATCAGGCTCACTATCTCTCCCCCTATCTCTCTATCACCATGGTTGCCACCTCGCGAGAAATAAGGTTCCTGTAAATACTGCATGAAAATAGTTTTTCCTCACCCCCCAGGGGTTTTCTTCACCTGCGTCATTCTCTCTCTCTCTCTCTCTCTCTCTCTCTCTCTCTCTCTCTCTCTCTCTCTCTCTCTCTCTCTCTCTCTCTCTCTCTCTCTCTCTCTCTCTCTCTCTCTCGGTGTGTAGAGTTTTTGTTATTTCCAATCATTGTTGCCCGTGTCCTAGCCTCTCAAAGCTAGGTGGTGCCCCCTGCTCGCTTCACCATGGCCGGCTTGGCGTGCATCAGCTCCTGGCGTTTTGAGGCCGTTGGGGTCCGTGTCACGCTTTGCGCTCGTCACCACAATTTGTCAAGACCGTCTAGTTATTTATAACTGTTAGGTATAGTTATGTGAAATCCCTTGGAAGAGTTATCTGTGGTATTCAACACTTTCCTTGATTCTAATGCAGGGTCCTTGAGCTTTTTTCCGTGCTCTTGACTAGAATCTAGCTCTTTTCGCTCCTGGTTTGGCGAGATTATTGGTGTAGGTGGGAGAGGTTTTCTAGCTTGTGGTTCTAGTAAATCTTGGGCTTTTTGAATCATTTTCTTGCACATTTCAAGCCTATCCTTTTCTAGTTCCGCATATGGATATGTCATCCACTTTTGTTCTTGGGTTTGAGCCATGTTTCATAGGCTTCTAGGAGGGTGTCTAAATGCTCATTAACATTCTCGACCAACATTGATCCTCCCGGACTAGTACTGCTCAGTTCACTTTTTGTTGATGGTTCTTCTGGAGGTTGAGGCGTCTGTGTAAGAGAAGGTGCAACCATTTCCTCATGTTGTCTTATCTTCTCTTCAGCCTGGGTAAACTTCTCAGCCAAGGATTTCTGCTCTCGTTCCCTACTTGCTTTCATCCTAGCCTTTCTAGCTTTCCAGTTGTTTCATTTGCTCTTGGTTTTCTGACTAGGTGCATCGGTCGTTGGTTCACTCGTCTCTAGACTCACCTCAGTTTGTGTTTTCTCTATCTCTGGGTCCATCTCAGCTTCCTTTTGAGCTTGCACCCTCGTAACTACTTGAACTGGTACGACGCTTTCATTTTCGAGCTACTGGGTAGCTAACATAATTCTTGAGACAGTTGGCGTGATCTTTCTAACTTGGTTTGGATTTTTTGGATAGATGGGGATCAAGTGAATGACACTACTATCAATACAATTGGCATTCACTTGAGTGATCTCTGTTTGAGGACATTGTTTGACCAAGTGGTTGCCACGACTTTTGTGACAATCTACCTCTGGTTGAGGAGCTTCTTCTTCCAATTCCTCTTGCCTGTAAACAGGCTTTGACCTTGCTGACTCTATCAGCAATGAACCACAATTTCCTTTGTTCCATCTCGTATCTTCTTTCTTCAGGTCGAAACACAAGAGGTGGAGGTTGTACCGGCCTCACCACTCCATGTGTTTCTCTCATCTTGTGTCTCTTTGAAAGGCAATACCCACTTTGGTTGTTATAACACATTGTAGCTGGTACTAGCGCTTGTCTATTAGATGCTTCCATCATCGGCATGTATCTCATGTCTATAGAAATTCTAGCACCTGGCAGTGGCGGTTGTTGTCCTAAGACAAGCCGTGGTCTTGCAACTCCTACTATTGGACCTGGCGCATTTCTCGTAACGTATATGGGTGGAGGAGGTGCTACTTGAATAGGTTGTACATACCTGTCTCTAGCATTTTCCATGCTATAGTAACACTCTTCCCTCGTATGGTTTGTCCATTTCCTCTCAATTTCACACCGTAGAGGTTCTTGGAGGTAGGATTTAACTAGAGGAGCTAATCTCTGAGCTAATCCTTCTATAAGCTTCATTTTCTCACTAGATACCTCTGGATTCATTGTGGTTTGGGTCCTTGGTGAATCACTCCTCTGAGAAGATGTGTTACTCTCACTCTCAGTATCATATCTTCTCAAGGTTCTTCTATGATTTAAATAGGAGGTAATCTATAGGGGGTGGTGATAGTACATATAGTCCTGTTGTGGCCATAATTCCACCTCTATAATAGTCATGTTCTATGGTTGCATCTGGGTACAGCCATGGTCGATTAGGCAGACTCACTTGAGAAGGCATGCCTGCCTTCTCTGTGATCATTTCATCTCTTGTTATCGCTCTAGAAGAGAATCCAGGTGGCTCTCTTTTTGGAATTCTAGGAATTCTCATGCTTGGTGGAGATATCTGTGGTCCTTCATTGACCAAATATCCACCTCTTTCTAGTGCATTGTGTGGGCTTGTGTTAACATGTGGATAGATTGGTATTTCAACACTTCTAACTTGGCTTGTCATACCTCTGGCCATATCTACAAAAGGATTGGAAGATTGGATTTCCATCTTGATGATCTTAGCTTTCTTAATGTCAGACCCACTCAATAATCTCAAGATAGTCCTTAACAAGCACCTTTGGCCCTTTGACAGGTCCCTAAAAATCAAGAATTTGTGACTCTTTTGGTCTCTTGAAACTAGTTTTGGGTACCCTAAAAGTTTGGATTTAGGAAACTTAGGTGTGTCCTATTGCCTACAACCTTTTCTCCTGGCTATACCTGACTCAATTTGGAGTTGTCTATCAAAAGTTAGAGCAGTTTTGGTGAATTGCACTTGAAACAACACTCAAAACAGTTTCAAGATCAAGGATTTTTGCTTGTATCTTGACCAAATGTGACCCAAATTTGTTGAAAGTTGGTCACTAGGCTTACTTTATGCTGGCAAACACTTCTGTGAGCTCATATGTAACTTTTGACCTCTACTTTGGGACTTGAGACATTATACGCATATAATTCTATGTGCTCAAAATTTGACAAAATTTGGTATGTGAGCTCTCCTTAATGTCCTCTACCTAGTGCAAGTTTCGGTTTGCAATTTGAACCTTTATTTTGACACTTGAGACATTATACATGTATAATGTTTTTTGTGGCAGAATGAGGTGACTTTTATTCCACTGATTCCTTATCACTCAAGCAAACTCTCAACAAGTTTCAGAATATAATTTGGACATTTTTTGAGCAAGTTAAGACAAATACAAGCCTAAATTTACAGTTTTCTGTCTTTTGCTCTTTGCAAGCCCAAATGAGCTCCAAATTCTATGAAATTTTGTCTAGGGACTTCTTTTATGCTCTAGGACACTGAGGTAGAGTCAAATGTTTGTTTTGACCCAGATCTGGCCTGTGAGACACTACACGTGTATGATGTCTTTTGGCTCAGAACTCACTTATACTTCTACCTAAGGTACTCCTTGATGCATACAACAAGAATATGTGATCACAACAAATTTTGGATGTCAAAATTGCTCAAAATCAGCACTTTTTCACCTTTACAGTCTTGTATCTGCAAAAATCTCTATAAGTGCAAAAGTATGTGTCCAAATGAGATGAAAGTTTGCAAGCAAGCATAACACGTCATTTCCCAAACCCCTATGTGGTCAAAAGTGAAATTTGACTTTCAGATCTGACCTTGAGGCATTATACGCTGTCGTGCCATGGTACCTTCATAATGTGAAATTAAAATATCTACCTCACTCTTAATGTTTGTGATGTGTGGGACCAAATGCTATAATGTACATAGTGTTATATATGCGAAAATGAATGCCACGGTTGCAGCCGTGTACATACCTTGCCGGGCGGGCGAGGCCCTACACATGGAGCTATGGAATGCTTTTTCACATAAATATATGCCTAATTTTCTTTAGGAATGTACAAATGTCAAGTGTTTCGAAGTGGCACACTTGTTTTTCCTAGAAAGTTCATTGCGGGCAATCTCAACCAAAAATAGCAGGTTTCGTGCGCTGGCGTAACAGACGTGTCTAAAGTGCTTACCAAGTGGGAAAATGAGGTTCAACATGAAATTTGATCCCAATGGGATTTTCCCACAATTTTAGGGATTTTTCCCAGCTCGTTTAGGCTTTTTACAGACAAAAAAGGGCAGTTTGGACAAAAATGGCAAAAAATTATCTTAAAATGGTCAAAAATAGCCTACAAATAGCTCAAAATAGCTCAAAATGCCACATCAATGATGGTAGAATTTTTTCTCAAGTTATGTGGGAAGTTTTAGAGCCAAGAATGAGCTCATTTGGGCATATGAGCAAGGAGATACATCCATTCCTTTACAGGGTGCTAGTGCAGTCCCGCGCTGCTTCCACTGCATGGTTGAGGCTGTGAGGCCCCCAATTAGGGTTTCCCCTCCTCAAATAACTACTTGGGCTTCTCCAATGAAGTACTGAATCTTGCATGGAATGGTCACTAGGAAGAATCGAAGCGTATATTTAGGGTTTTTAATAGGTCGGATGAGCACTACATCTGTGCAATTGGGAGCGAGGCTACACCTAATCTTCACACACACAAGAGTTTTGAGTTAGTATTGGTTCTTTTTCAAAGTGGAGCTTTCATGGCTGGAGTTTTTTTCTTTTTTAGTGTGTTTTTATCTTCAAATCATCGACGCCTTGCTTGATTTTGCTACGACTCCTTACAGTTAGAGGCCCGACGCTATTTTCCTAGTCGCACTGCACACTTCTTGACACGTTTTTGGTGAACCCGACGCGAAGTAGGCTAGAGTGAGGGTTCAAAAACTTCATTGAAGGTCTCAAAACAAAGGTTTAAAGCTATGGAGCAACAAGAGCAACAGGGGGTTCGGTTTGATCCAGTCACAATGCAAATGTTTCAAGATTTTGCAGTGTTTATGCAGCAGTAGCAAGCTGCAGAAAGGAGGGAGCTCTCCTCAACCAAAGCCCTTCAATCTGTGGTGAAGAAAATGGACCAATTCAAAGGTAAAGATGTAACAAAGTATCTTTGTGGATTTGTAAAGGAGATGGAGCTTCATCGAGTGCCTGAAGCAGAGATGGTGCAAAGTTTTGAACTTGCTGTGGTTCCCAAGATCAGAGAGCATGTAAGGGGAATTAGAAATGAGCATGGGGCAACTTGGGAAGCATTCAAATTAGCCTTGAAGGAACATTATCTCATGGAGGACTCTGACAGGGTAACAAAGAGGACTTTTTTAGAGTGGGTAGTTTGGCCAAAAGAGGGGCTCTCACCTAGCAAACTGCTAAGGGAATTCGAACGCCGTTATGATCAACTTTCAAGGACTGAAAAGGCTACCCTAAACTCGGAGAAGACAAGCTCTTTTTGTAGGCTGTAGGTAAAGAGATTAAAGAGAATTTAGAGCTACTACTTGAGGATAAGGACACGGAACAAGGCTTAAAGACTAATTGGAATGATGTTGAAGACGCCATTTCGCTGCTAAGTAAGCGTCAACGACGAAGAGACAAGATGATAGTTAACCCTAGTCAAGTCCCAAGTGTTTCTGAGAGTCCTATAAAGCCTGTTATTGTGGGTTCAAAGAGTGACAAGTCCATTCTAGATGATATTGTCCAGGGAATGCAAGAGCTCAAGTTAAAGTTTACAAGGCTAGAAGAAAAGGGGCAATCATCAGGACAATCTACAGGGCAAAGACCTCAAAACAGTGAAGGCTTTGTAAATAGATGCATATGGTGCGGTAGTACTGACCATGGAAGGAGGGATTGTGAAAGTTTTAAAGACGCTTTGACAAAGGAGCTTGTTTTCTTTAAAGATGGTAAGATTCACTTAAAGAAGCTAGTTGAGGACATGGCTACTAGCCATGCCATCTCAATGGTTGAGGCAACCGCCTATGGGTTGAAGGTGGATCCTATTAAGAAAAAAGGATTAGTCAAAGTTGGAGAAGAGGAATTTAATGGTATTGGAGAGCTATGGCCATGCACTATAGAGTCTGTTATGAAGGGTAAAATGACTACAGTGTTAATGCACGCATACATTGCAAATTTCAAGCAAATGAGGCCATTGTTGAAGAGAAACGTAGGCGCGAGAATGGGGATGAAGGGCCTTCAAAGCGGGCAACGCGGAGTGGAGGTAGAAATGACACAGTGCCTCCTAGATCACCTTCCTCGCAACAGATGCCTGTCCCCAAAGTGCCTATGCAAGAAGCCTCTAAAGAAAAGAAGAAGGATGCAACAAAATGCAAAGCAAAGGGTCCGGCCTACAAACTCCAATCCGATATAGAGGCAGCAACGGATCTCAAAAATCTTTGGGAAGAGAGGATTCTAAACAGTAAGGTGGAATTTACCTTGGATGAGGTCAATGGTATAGCAAAGCGGGAATTCCACGAAGAAATAATTGATATCATAAAGAGAAAGTGGCAGTCTCTTACTGAATCTAACCATGTACAGGGTGAAGAAGAGACTTTAAATGCACAAGGTGTACAGGTCTATGGCGAGCAAGGTGAAGAAAATGTTGTTGGATGCTACAAGTCTAGGGGAGGAGTAAAACACGTTGGCTTCTTGGATGATGAAGATGAAATGGAGACCACTTACAAGAGCTACTACTTGAAGAGTCACTGGGCAAGAGCAACTACTGAGACGCTGGTAAAAGTGGGAGACTTATAAGAGCCATACATTGCGTTGATAGATCATGGGTCAGAAATTAACCTCATGTCAAAGAGTCTTTATCAAAAAGGAAAATGGACAATTGATATAAATCATGGATGGATGATTCGTGCAGCAAAAAACTCATCAGGGGAACTGTACGGAGCTTGTCCAAATGTTAAGGTGACTATAGGGGATGTGAAAGATGACCAGAATTTCTTTGTGCAGGAGATGTCTATATACCCTCTTATCCTTGGGTAGCCATACATCACTGCTACTCCCATGGAAACCAAGGTGATAAATGATGGGTCAGCTTATGCAAGAATAAGGAGCAGGGATGGAAAACGTGCAGTGCAATTCCTTACTGTTTGTGTGAACCATGAAAGGAACCGTGAAAGTCTTAGAGAGCAACCATTGCCAAAAACAAACAAAGAATTCCAGGACTACAGGGATATGAAGGGTTTTGGCCATGTACCATTGTAGAGTGGGATTGCAGTGGTACAAGAAGAAAAAGGTTCTTGCATGATGTATATGCAAAGAAAAAATGTTGTAGAGTTTTTCTAGGATTATCAGACTATGGATCTATTGCTTTTGCAGAGTGTGAGGACTTAAAGCGGGGTGAATGACAACATGTAAATAGTGTACAAAGAGGTTTGAAGATGAATGGTTTGCTAGAAGATGATGAATGCATTGCAGGTGTGTTTGATGAGTCTTCGTTTGTGAAAACTATGGAGTCTTTAGTGGATTGCAATTTGCGTATGGGAAGTGAGGTCGTGAAAGTATGCTCAATAGAAATGTACAAGGTCATTGAGGATTTCAACAATGCTCAAGGTGTTGATGTATGAGTGGAAACTAAGTAGAAGTCCGTGTCAAAGAAAGTGAAACTAGTGGCATTACCTCTACCAAAAGACTGCACAAATAAGATGGAACAAGCTACTTTTCAACCTAGCCTTCGTGATCCAAGCAAGATTGGACACAAGTTTACAAAGGATTCTTTGAAAGAGTTAAAGGTTGGTTGCGAGGACAGTTTGACAAAAGCTGAAAAGATATGATTTGAAGACATGCTTGACAAACATGGAAAATCTTTTGCATTTGAGCCTTATGAGATAGGGTGTGTTGATCCATCCATTGTTGCTCCTATGGTGATCTTCACTATCCCTCATGTACCTTGGAACTTGAGACCTATTCCTGTTCCAAAGGCTCATTTGCCAAAACTCATTGAGTTGCTTAATGAAAAGATCAAGATGGGTATCTTGGAGCCTTCTTGTGTCTGTATTCAAACAGATGGTTCACATTTTCGAAGAAAAATGGTTCTTTACGCTTTATTCAGGATATGCAACCTGTAAATAAGGTGACAATAAAAAATGTGGGTATAGGGCCAATTGTCGATGAGTTTGCAGAGGCATTTGCAGGAAGGGAAATATATTCTATGGGAGATTTGTACTCAGGGTATGATCAATTCCAACGAGCAATGGAAAGCAGGGACCTGAATACCATGAAAACACCCTTGGGTTTAGTAAGGATGTGCACCTTACCTCAGGGGGCAACTAATTCAGTTGCATATATGATGAATGGTATGAACAAAGTCCTACGTGACTTCATACCGCAAACTACAATGCCTTTCCTTGATGATGTGCCAATCAAAGGATGTGATGTAAGTGATATAGATGTGGCTCTGGACTCGACGGGGTGCACAAATATGTGGAAAACCATATCAATGATTGTGATGAGATCTTGTCAAGATTGGAAGAAGTGAACCTTACCTTGTCTGGGCAAAAGTCAGTGTTTGGTGCAAGCGAAGTTCTTATTGTGGGACATATGTGCGGGCCATATGGTAGAAGGCCTTGTCCTGCAAAGATTGATGTAATTCAGATAATGAAAGAGAAATGTATAAATGTCACTGAGGTTCAAAGGTTCTTGGGTGTATGCGTGTATTATGTTATCTGGATTCCACATTATGCACATGTAGCAGAGCCTTTGTATCAACTTTTGAGAAAGAACCAAAAGTTTCAATGGGAAGAAATGCATACACATGCCATGAGAAAATTAAAGAAGCTGTTGCTTATGTCTCCAACTTTGAGGAAATCAAACTATGAATGTGGAAGATATGTAATTGTGAAAGTGGATACTAGCCCCACAGGAATTGGATGGGCGATTGGGCAAGAGGATGATGATGGCAAGCGATATGTGGTGAGATTTGGAGCAAAAGTCCTAAGTGCTCATCAATGCAACTATCCACAGGTAAAAAGAGATTTATGGGGAGTAGTCACAGGTTTGAAATGTGACAAAGAGTATTTGATAGGAGCAAATGTAATAGCGGAGACTGATTGTCTACCCCTTCTTGGAATGATCACAAGCTGCTCAACTCCCGACATTGCTATGTTGAGATGGATTGCCTACATAAAGTCCTTGAATCCAGAATTTAAGCATATTGTAGGGAAATTTAATCCAATTGCGGATATGCTTCCAAGAGCAAGGTATGAAAATGAAGAACACATGGTTGTCGAGGGCGATGAAGTAGGCACACAGTTCTATAGTATCTCTCATGCCAAGGGCAATCATGTTTGTCTATCAAATGCACTTGAGTCATTTACAGAGGACCTATATCAAGGTGATTGGTTGCTCATTGGACGCTATCTGAGCACTTTGACCAGGCAAGAAGGGTGGACTAATCAAGAGTTCAAAAGGATACGGAGAAAGGCCTATTGATACTTTTTGAAAGATGGGTACTTATGGAAACGTCCAAAACAAAGAAATGGAATGCCGATGAGAGTCATGAATGATAAGGACGCTCAAAATGATCTCATGGAAGAGTTTCATGAGAGTCTTTATGCTGGACATAGAGGTGTTTGGGCTACCTTTACTAAAATCAACGAGAGGTATTGGTGGAAAGATATGTATAAAGATGTATATCACTTTGTGGAGTCCTATGAAACTTGTAAAATGTATTCAAATGTACGTCATCATGATGCGTTGCACCCTACTTACCCATTGGCCATGCATTACAAGTGGGTAGTAGATATGGTTACAATGCCATTGGGCTTATGGAAAATGAGATACATAGTGCTTGCACGGGAAGATTTAACCAACCACATTGAAGGTCGTGCTCTAAGAACGAAAAGCACAGAAGGAGTATGTAAGTTCCTCTTGAATGATGTAATTAGCGGTTATGGCTGTGTTGGGAAAATAACAGCGGACATGGGTGAGTTGGATGCTGACAAAGCAAGGGAGTTTTTCTCTAGGCTGGGCATTGAACTTGCTCTCACTACTGCATATAATCCTGAGGGAAATGGTAAATCGGAGCATGGGCATCCTCCTATCATTAAAGCTTTGGCTAAGGCCTGCAAAGGTAAAATGGGAGAGTGGCCTACGTTGTTGCCTTATGCTTTATGGGCTGATCGTACAACTCATAGTTCAGTTACTAGTTATATGCCTTTTGAGTTGATGTATGGTTAGAAACCTATAATGCCAATTGAGGATGTAATTCCCACATGGAATGTATTACCTTGGGAAGATGGAATGAGTAGGGAAGGCCTTCTTGCTTTGCGCATACAATAGCTAGAAAGAAGGCCTCAAGATATTGAGAATGTAGTAGCACGATTGAAAGATGCAAGGTTAAAGAATGAAGAAAGATTTGATAAGAGGCATAGGCTCAGACCTAAAGCTATTGAGGAAGGTGATTGGGTGTTGGTCTATGACAGTAGTCTTGAAAACCAACATTGAAAAATAAGAAAGCTTTCAAAGAGATGGTTTGTTCCTTATGTGGTTCAGCCTGTACATGGGAATGCAACTTATACCCTGCATGAATTAGATAGGACAAAAATGAAGATTCCCATCGCAGGGAAAAGAATCAAGTTATTCAAAAGAAGAGGTGATACAGATCCCTTTGATTCACAGGAAAGTCAGAATGAAGGCTCTGATAAAAATAGTATGGATGTGGATGAAAAGAAAGAGGATGATGCATTAAATTTGGTTGAAAGCAATGATAAAATCAACATGTATGTGGACTTAAATGAAGACTGAACCTGCAAAAGATATATGTGGCACATGCCGGAGGATGTGCAGGTTTAGAGGGAGCTGATGTTGTGCCATGGCACATTCATAATGTGAATTTAAAATATCTACCTCACTCTTAATGTTTATGATGTGTGGGACCAAATGCTATAATGTACATAGTGTGATGTATGCGAAAATGAATGCCACAGTTGCAGCCGTGTACATACCTTTCCGGGCGGACGAGGCCCTACACATGGTGTTATGGAATTATTTTTCACATAATTATATGCCTAATTTGCTTTAGGAATGTAAAAATGTCAAGTGTTTCGAAGTGGCACGCTGGTTTTTCCTAGAAAGTTCAATGCGGGCAATCTCAGCCAAAAATAGCAGGTTTCGTCCGCTGGCACAAAAGACGTGTCCAAAGTGCTTACCAAGTGGTAAAATGAGGTTCAACATGAAATTTGATCCCAATGGGATTTTTCCCAGCTCGTTTAGGCTTTTTCAGAAAAAAAAGGGCAGTTTTGGACAAAAAATGGCAAAAAATGGCCTTAAAATGGTCAAAAATAGCCTACAAATAGCTCAAAATGCCACATCAACGATGGTAGCATTTTTTCTCAAGTTATGTGGAAAGTTTTAGAGCCAAGAATGAGCTCATTTGGCCATAAGTAAGGAGATACAGCCATTCCTTAACAGGGTGCTAGTGCAATCCCGTGCTGGTTCCACTGCATGGTTGAGGCTGTGAGGCCTCCAATTAGGGTTTTCCCTCCTCAAATAACTACTTGGGCTTCTCCAATGAAGTACTAAAGCTTCCATGAAATGGTCACTACAAAGAATCAAAGCGTATATTTAGGGTTTTTAACAGTTCGAATGAGCACTGCATCTGTGCAATTGGGAGCGAGGCTACACCTAATCTTCACACACACAAGAGTTTTGAGTTAGTATTGGTTCTTTTTCAAAGTGGAGCTTTCATGGATAGAGTTTTGTTCTTTTTTAGTGTGTTTTTATCTTCAAATCATCTATGCCTGTCTTGATTTTTCTATGAATCCTCACAGTCAGAGGCCCGGCGCTTTCCTAGTCGCACTTCCCACTTCTTGACAATGCGTATAAAGTTTATGTGCTCAGAATCTGACAAATATTGGTCTATGAGCTTGTCTTGTTGTCCTCTACACCCTGGTATGCGCAGATCTAAATTTTGGTCTCTAAAAGTGCCCTTTAGACATCATACGCGTATGATGTCTAACTGATCAGAATGAAGTGAATTTCACTCCAAAATTACCGCACAACACTGGCAACCCACAACAAGTTTCAATTGAATTTTGACCCTTTTTGAGCAAGTTATGGCCATTACAAGCATTCACTTGCCTAGATGCGTCTTATGGTCTTTGCAAGCCCAAATTTGATGAAATTTGGCCTATATGCTCTTTAAATGCTATAGATCACAAGGGTACATTCAGATGTAACTTTTGAACTCAGACATGGTCTCTAAATCATCATACACATATGATGTCCAGGGGGTCATATTTGGCCAAAATCACCTTATTGACAAGAAAATCCCCTAAAAGAGTAAAATCCACCAAGTTTTCAATCTATAAGCCCAAATGATATGAAACTTGGTGTATGTGCTCATCACAACATGTAGAAGATGGGTATTATGTCAAAATTTCAAAATTGTTGCACAAATCACCCTTTAGACATCATACGCATATGATGTTTGCTGATGAATTTTTGGACAGTTTTCATCCACAAGCATCCCCAAGTCTTTAGCACTTCTACCAACTTTCATGCAAAAATGTACTCAGAATCACAAGTTTTCCTTTTTCCCGTTTTTGACACTCCGCCTTTCGTCTTTTGGGTGTCAAGAATTGGTCACCTCACAACTCTAGTTTCAATGTATACTTAGAGTAAAACCCCCCTTCTGAGCATATTGGTGTAGTCAAAATTTTCAAATTTGGTTTCCAAATACCCCTTGAGACATTATACGCGTATAATGTCCAAGTTTACAAAATTGTATTTTTTGTATACAGACCTCTTGCACATGCCCTCTTATATCCTCAGCACCAATGAACCATGCAAAAAAGTCCACATAACTCTTTTTATTACATTTTTTTTCTCAGAAGCTGACTTTTTAGAGATCATGAATGCAAATAAGTACTTTAGTAAATAAATCGGTGGGTGAATAGCTCTAGATCCGAATCAGATCACTTACCTAAATCTACTCCTACAAATCATATGGGGTTTTGCATCTATGAGTAGAAAAACGCTTCAATGCCACACACGGACTAGCAAACGCTTTTATCGCCTCACAAACCACTCGACCACCAAAACAAGTACTCTAATCTACAAATCCTAACTAAATCTATCTAGTCATAGACCCTAGGCAAGACACACGCCCTAGCTATCCACTTGATCTTGAAATACCCTCTTCCGGATCCACTTAAGAAAAATGCTTTCTTTAGCCAAACTAAAGCAAGCAACCATCACACAAGTGTTAGTAGGAATAACCTACCAAAGTCCTTGTATCCCCGGTAGCGGCGCCAATGTTGCGGGTGCAAATCACACCACACACCTATCCCTAAGCCTCTACACTCAAAAACCTAGCTCTAAACCCATATGCAAAAAACGCGTATAAAAGACAGAGAAAAATTATGAAAGTGCTCGAAACTGAAATCTATGAGTACGTATGCGTAGCTTATGTTGCTACAATTCTAGTGACTACTTGCAAGTAGAAAACAAACATCATTTGATATACTTACAACCACAAGTAGCTCTAGATGCACGAGCGCGTATCCTGATCCATTCCACGAGGAATGCTTGGCTTTGTCGCGTAGCTCTCGTCGAGGCTAGTGCAGCGATGCAGTTGAATCTACAATGTGATGAGCG
Organism: Adiantum capillus-veneris; assembly: GCF_014529385.1. Classification (NCBI taxonomy): domain Eukaryota; kingdom Viridiplantae; phylum Streptophyta; class Polypodiopsida; order Polypodiales; family Pteridaceae; genus Adiantum; species Adiantum capillus-veneris. The sequence continues at coordinate 72,927,284 of NC_140944.1, read as the reverse complement.
AGCCAAGTGTAGCATGAGGATGAAGCTCACACTCACTCTCTTTCTCTCTCACACACAGTTGACGGCAGCTTAAAACTTATGATTATGATAAAAGTTCTCTTACAAAAATGACCCAGGTACCTTATATACTAAGGTTACCTTAGGTTAACCAAAAATAGAGTTTGAGGGGTCAAATGTCTTTGTATTTACAATCTAGAAGTGCCATTGCACCCTGGCTTCTGGAACTAGACTACCTACTTATTACAAATGATGTTTCTAACCATAATTTGCACCATTTCATAACTCTAAGAAGATAAGGCTTTGTTGAGTTATGTCATGTTGTTGACCGCCTGTTAACAACTGCAAACAATGGCCTTTTCAGCTACTCTTTCAATGGGCTCCATTCTTTGCCTCTTTGAGAGTTGGGATCACATATTATCTTCCAAAGCTATTGGAATGCAGAGGAGCTCACAATTCTACCAAGCAGATAATGATTATGACCAAGAAGCCCTCTTTTGTTAAGAAGGTTTGTACATGAAAAACCAAAACTAGCTTTTGAGGAATTTGAGACAAGTACCCTATTCAGATTGAAATTGGATAAGCTCAACGTGAGCTATCATGGGCCTATTTCGAAGATTGATATAGTTTCCCCGGCTTTGGAAATCCTCCCTTTGTCACGCTTTGAGCAGGACGTCCAAGAGATAAAGCATTACAAATGCTCTCATCTTCACTTTGAGCAGGCATGCAAATGCCTCCATTGTTGTTGGGTGGCATGTCACATCGTCTCTCAAAAGGAATCATAGCATGGACTTGGAAAATAAAATATTGGTAAGGATACATACAAAGTACGTGATTGATAAAGAAGTATACAATTGTATCCATGCATGTACATTTGTAAATTATCTCTTGTTGTCCTTTGAACATTGCGGTTGATCTCAAAATAATCTAAGCTATGAATGCTAATGAAGCATCTTACAATGACACACTACAATGAATGTGAGTCAACATCAAATGTCATATGAAGTGCAGAACCTCCTAGGATCACAAGCCTGAAGAATTCTTGCCTAATCCAACATTTTCTTAATATGGGGATGATGAGTACTTTGTCTATTATATGTGAGGTTACTCTTACTTTCTGGAAGAGTGTGAACCAGAGAGTATCTAAAGCATGATAATGAAAAAACTTATAGATTTGCGTCTAAAATCAGAGAAGGCAAGGAAAGTTTTCATTTTGTTATTATTTGAGTCAGTACTACAGACGGTGAATGTCTTGTTTCCTAACTTATCTTCAACGGGCTAAACAATGCAACTCACCAAGAAAACCACATTTTGACCTGCAATACATCTCAACAAGAACTCACCATTCTCATTGGAGGCACTCCCCATCAAGCAAAATGAAATCTTCAGCCTTTTAACTCCATTTACCACACAAAGGAAAGGGAGAGGAGTTTCCATTGGTGGACAAAGCTCCAATTTTTTTAATGTCATTCCTAAACGATGAATATTGTCTGCAAAATCATTGTCATACTTTCCAATCTCTTGGAACTTCATGGCTCAAACCACTCTGTGTAGGTAGAGTGGATTTGTGCCGAGAAAAATATATTTCTTGAGGCATTATATTGAGGCTTTCCTACTCCCTTCCTTACGTGCCCAAAACTAAGGTAGTGCTTAGTACTATGAGAATAACTTCCAATGCTTAAATATGTACCGCTTGCCCTATAGAGCTCAAGCTTGCATTCTTCATCACTTGTTTGAATATTTTCAAGGCTTTCAATGCATAATTAGACAATACACAAGCTATATACAGCTTGATTACATGATTTGTGCAAGATTATGATGTGGCTCCGCTCTTTTTCTTCCAAGGCAAGGTTGAATTAGACAGATTGGGAGAAGGTATGGGTAGATATATAAGGTATATAGATTATGGAGTATATTTCTTTCACTTTAGTGTCATAACCTCCTAAAGAAATATTTAGTTGCTTCATATACCTGCAATTTTAAAGCAGGCATGCCTTGCTAGCTTGTTACACAACTTACACATGAGATTCCTCTCTCTCTCTCTCTCTCTCTCTCTCTCTCTCTCTCTCTCTCTCTCTCTCTCTCTCTCTCTCTCTCTCTCTCTCTCTCTCTCTCTCTCTCTCTCTCTCTCTCTCTCTCTCTCTCTCTCTCTCTCTCTCTCCAAGTTGAGAGACACGAAGTCAATGCAACAAATAGACTAGAAGATTTTCCCTCTTTCAAAAAAATAAATAAAGGATACAACAAAATTTGAGGCCACACTTTTGTAGTAAATTATCAAATCGTTGCTATAGCAACTACCTTCAGTAGTGCCAACAAACTTGTAGCTCACAAAGTTTAGACTCTTGTATTGAATATTACTTAAAAGCCTTAACACTTTTCAAAGAATTCCCTCGTCATGGAGGGGCTCAACTTCTTCAGCTCCACCAATGTCCATACCTACAAAGAACAATGAAGGAATTGAAAGAACCACTCATGACCTCTACAAGCTCTGAAAGCGTTTATACATCTTTCACGTTGACATGTATATTCAATCCCTTAAATATCAATAAAAGCAGGCTATAGTGCAAGCGGATGAAGTTAAAGATAAACTTATTGTCACAACCATGAGCACAAGTTGGACAAGGTATCCTCTACCACTATAGTTGAGGAGGATTTGAAGCTCAAAGTTCCCGTTGTTCATGCTTTTGAGATAGTTTTTACTTTTAACATCTTTTGACTTGAATTGATCGCAGCCACGCTTCCACCTGATAGGTGATGCATCTCATCCTCCTCTACCACACACACACACACACACACACACACACACACAGTCCTGTAGCTCACGCAAAGCAAATAGGTTACGTCATGAGTACATCATTAACTCTAAAAAGTATCTATTCTTACTTGCCCATAGCACAAGGTCATACTTTTGTACTAAAAATTGAAATGATGTCATCGAAACTACCTATGGTAGTGCAAACAAAGGTACCCTAAGCGCAGGAGGGGGGGGGGGGGGGGGGGTGTGTGTGTGTGTACAAAAAGTATACAAAAGTAGCAACCAATAATATTAGGCACTATGAAGCTGAAAGGATGTAATTGACTCTGAGCTCCATACCAAGCTCAGGTCCCTAGAAATGCACCATCATTTCATCCCCTTTCTACTCCTTGTGCCAACCGCTCTCTCTCTTTTGCTAGGCCCCGAGGTTGCCCCGTGCGCTTCCCTCTTGGGGGAGGTGTAATGGTCCTGCAAGATGCACTGTGGAACTGGCTCAATGAAGGAGTAGTGAAAAATGTAGCAGGAGGCTTCCTTCCTCTGCAACAACACTCTTCTCCTCCAGTCTTCCCCAACAATGGGTAGCTCAACAATCTTCCCTGCCATGGCAAGTCACGCTCCACAGGCTGATTTCCCCCAGCTCACTTTCCTATGCACATGATCTACAATCAAGGCCAACCCTCAACCTCAACTCCATGCATCAGGTCTTGCATTCGTTGCAGCCAAACCCTGACATAGATCTTCAAGGCAAGAAGGGATTTATGTTTCCAAATCCGCAATCCTCTCCACAGAGGACATTCCAGATAAGTCCTTTTGTACAAGGAAAAAAACATATCTTTTTCAACTATTTCTAATGTATGGAAACATATAAAGCCTCAACTAGAAGGTGTTATGTTAAATAATTCCACAATTAGCATGTTGCTAAAACTACTCTTTTAGAAAATCCACCGCAACAACACGGAGTATTCAAGGACCCTCCTTTCTTAGAAGCCCCAAACCACTTAAACAATGTTCAAGTTGATAACCCTAACACTGCTGAGGATATTGCTCAGGGTGAGGTGATAGTGGGAGCAGTTGAACTTGATAGCTAGTTTAAACATTTGGAGGACATAGTTGTTATAGGCCTGTGTCATGGCATTAGACCACCTATTGAAGTGCTCAAGCATTGGATTTCTCAAGAATGGGAAGCCAGAAATTTATTTCCCTCTCAGCTGCATTACCTTACCAAAAACTACTACTTATTGTTTTTGATGATGTAGAAAGTGCTTTGCAATCTATAAGTAGGGGGAAAAATGGTTCATCAAGAATTCTCCTCTATTTGTATTTAAGTGGTACAAAGGTTTTGACCCCAAGGGTAAAAAAACTTCTAAGATTCTCGTGTTGGACGCATTTTTGACACCCCGTTTTTTGTAAATTTGTACATATGGACATGATGCCCGATGTCAAAAGGCTGTGTGGGCTTTCTTTTTTGGGTTTTTTTTCTTTCTCTAGCAACCACATGTATGGAGACAAGTCACTAGCATAGCGCCAACTGTTGGGTTATTGTATGTGTCCATAAGTGAGTTTTTGGAAGTGAGACTTGTATATAGCTAAAACTCATATACAAAAGTTCAAACAAAGATCATAAAAATTTCAGGTTTTAGCTCTTTGTGCCTCCTTGATGGTTTCTATTGCAGTTTTTGCCCTCGCCTTGCCTACTCTATGTGTAGTTGTGTCAAGACAGTTCTTTGTTCGGGTCAATTTTGCATGTAGCGGCATGTGGATTAAATTTTGGTCATCTTCAGATTTCTTGCTAGTCATTTTTCAAGATTTCTCTCAAGCTTTAAAGTGCCCCAATTGGAGTTGTGCTCTTTAGGTTATGACTAGTTCTCTGCAGCATTATGGCTATGGCAGCCTAGTGGAAAATTGTGCGTAGACAGATTGGGAGGGCATGTATCTATGAATTGTGGAATTGATGTTGAAGTTGTGGGTTTGTGATGTTCAATTGTGAAAGGTAAGGCCCTTGTCTTCATATGCATTGGTTGGTGTGTGCTAGAAATCCGTGCTTTGACAGGGTTTCTCTCTTATGTGCTATGGTCCTTTGAGAGGGCGTGTGCTGGTAAATTTCCAAGGGAACATAGACCTTTTGGTTGGGTCTTACTAAGATTTTTTCTGAAATAATTTTTGGTGCTAAGCTTGAGGTTTGAACTCTCTTGGGCTATAAAGCTATAGAGGTATCGCACTTTTTCTTTTTCCTAATAGTGTTTTGGTGCTCGCCATCGAGGAATCGCTTCAAGCTACCTTCAATTCACAGGTTTCGAAAGATACAGAGTTTAGTTTTTTGGAGTTTCGTGGGAAGTCAAATGAAAGTGCCAAAGACTTCATTGAGCGAATGTAGTTTGCTTGCCTTCTTGCTGACAAGCAAGACCTAGCATTGGTGCTACGAATCTTCTACTTTTGTTTGAAGGGAGATGCTAGGGAATGGTTGGAAGGCTACGAAAAGGAGCTACAATCAGCCCAGACCCCTCAAGTTATGACTTATGGAATGATAAGGCATGCTTTTATTACACACTTTCAACAGGTGGAAGACCCACAAAAAGTATGGAAATCTATTCAAGGCTTGGTACAGGGTGAAGGCTACACCATACAAGACTTTGTGAAGGCATTCAATGCGTTATGGACAAAGTGGTGTACATCTTTGGGATCTGAAATTCCTCCAACCATGTTGAAGAAGGATAGATTTCTTGCAAGCTTGAGGAGTAGTCTACGCTTGAAGATGGAGCTTAAGGAGCCAAGGACCTTTGAGGAGGCAGTTGAAATTGCAAAGAATAAAGAGTGGAAAATAGAGCATCTTCATCAACTTGGAATCAATCTCGAGCCAAAGGTTGAAGTGAAAGCTGTAGAGCAACCAAGGGTCCTTGTCAAGGAGCTGGGTTATGATCAACAAGCTTCCCATGATGTGAATTCTTTTTGCAAGGAGATGCAAGAGGTTGTAGGTCTTATGAAGAATCTTAGTGTGCATATGATGGGAGGTGGAAGAGGTCAAGGCTATGGATACGGACGTGGCTATGGAAGTAATGAGGGGTTTACAGGTGGTAGAGGAAGAGGCATGGCTGGAAGAGGGGATGTGTTTCAATGTTACAATTTGGTGAATGGGGTCATAAAAGACCTCAATGTGACAAGACAAAGAGTATGGGGGGTGGTATGTTTCCTCTTCCTTCACAAATTGATTCTCGAGCTCAAGATTATGGTATTGAGATTAAAGGGGAAGCAGGGCCAAGTGGTTTGATAGCAGAAGAGAAGGGCAATACAAAGGTGGTAAGTATAATCCGTTTGGAGAAGAAAGAGGATGACTTGGGAGCTATGGTCATGCTAGTAGGTAAGAGGTTTACAAGAGATCATGACATGAGTGATGCAAGTCCCAACCATAAAAGAGGAAAACAGGTTGAAACAGGTACAGGTAAAGAGAAGAAGAAGAGAAAACCCAAGCAACATTACAATGCATTTGACTTTCCTTTGAGAGAAGGGCAACCAAACTATGGTTTACGGGTTGATTTGGTGAGTAGGAAGGCTGATGTTGGGGATGTGTCTTAAGTTGAAGAAATAGTGGAAGTATGTAGTCAACCCCATGAAGAAGGAGCCTACAAGGGGGTCTGTCAGAGTCATGTCTTTGAATGAGCTACCAGATATATGCCCTACTATGGATACATGGCATAAGATGAAGTGCATTAGAGAGGCTTATATGTTAATTATGGAGCCTGATTTACCCCTTGTAATTTTTTATATTAGAAAAGGCACATTTGTAAAGCCCCCATTATGAGGAGAAGCCATCGTGCGTGAAAACAATCACTCGTCAAAAACCCAATTTTCACGGCCAGTCTCGCCAAAATATTCCTTTTTGCTAGAATATTATGGTCGGACGGTGGCCGAAAAGTGGTCAAAATGCAGCCGGTCGTTTGGCCTGTTGGCAAGTGGTCGGTAGTCAATGGCCGGTGGCCGATGGGTTGGAAGTCAATGGCCGGTGGGTGGCCAGTGGCCGAATTCAATGGCCGGTGGCCGATTTCAAAGGCGGACTTGTCTTCTCAAGGTCACCCACACATGGGCGGATTGGAGAGTCCGTTTGGACTTTTCTACACAAGGGTGGCTACACACGGATGCCTCTCATGAGAGAGGACAGCCCTTTTGGCCTATAAAAGGAGACCATTTCTACACACATTTTAGAGTGTGAAATTGATGCAACAAGGTGGGTGTGAGATCCCTTTGTAACCTATTTCTTGTGTGAAGTACTAAAGCCATTGAGTGGCTGCTTTCCCGTGGATGTAGCCCACATTGGGTGAACCATGTATATTGTGCTCTCTCTCTCTCTCTCTCTCTCTCTCTCTCTCTCTCTCCCCCCCCCCACTCTATAATCTCTTCTGTGTGAAAATTAGTCTCTCTCCATTAAGCAAGCTACTCAAATATCTATTTAGCTACGTCCTATTTCCTAACATTATATTGATGGAGGTGCACAGATATGAGTTATTACTCAAGCTTGTGTATCAAAGTTGGGAGTCAACATGGTGTAGAATCTAGGGTTTTGCATAAAGCTTGCCAGCCAATCAAGGGTGAAGTGCTTGGGAGTTGAAAAGGACTTTGAGATGGATGTATTTGATGTTAAAGTGCTGGTTAGTTGTCATTTTATGCCTGTGGGTATTGGTGCTTTTCCTCTCATCCTTGGAAGATCATGGTTACATGAAACCAAAGCTGTATAGGATTGGGGACATGGCACCATCACTTTCTACAATAGAAGGGGGGATAAGAAGAGGTTTATCATGGCTAGCAAGAAATATTTGGATGTTGATTTTGATGAGCAAAGTGATGAATAAGAATACTCAAGTGAAGAAGAAGACAATGGAGATGATGGCAGTGAAGTGAAAGATAGCAGCGATGGTGATCTAGATGTTTCCTCCTTGTTTCTTGAAGAAGAGCATGATGAGAAACAAAGATTTCTTGGCCTTATGGAGAATGAGGATATCTCTGGTCCTTATGAGAAAATTGAAGAGCTGATGCAACCCAAAGTTCAACCTAATGTCAAACAGGAGTTGATACAAGGTATGTTGTCTCCCGATTTGACTAGTCATGAGAAGGGTAAATACCTACATATGATACAACAATTTCCCCATTTATGTATCACTTCTTACGAGGAAATTGGAGGCTTCAAGGGAGAGTAAATTCACATTCCAATCAAGGAAGGAGCTCTGCTTGTACACCAAAAGCTAAGGAGAATGGGACACATACAACTTAATGCTTTAAAGGAAGAAGTAGACAAGCTTCTCAAAGAAGGTTTCATATGTCCTGTGAGTACTGCAGAATGGAGTTGTTTTCACACCCAAGAATGATGGAAAATGGAGGATATGTGTTTATTTTAGCCTATAAATGCAGCTATGAAGAGGGATCCATACCCTCTTCCTTTGTTAGATGACATACTTGATTCTATTGCAGGGCGTGAGAGGTATAGTGTATGTGATGGATTCTCTAGATATTTTCAGCTCATCTTGTCTTTAGAAGATCAAGAGAAGACCACATTTGTCACACCATGGGGATGCTTTTGTTATTGTGTGTTTCCTTTTGGTCTCATGAATGGTTGTGTGTGGTACGAAAAGCGCATCAATAAGGTGTTCTTTCCCTTTCTTGGCAAGTTTGTGAAGGATCTTATTGATGACTTTTGTGTTTATAGTTCTAGAAAGGATCATTGTGCAAAACTTGGGATGGCATTAGGCGATGAGCAGGTTTTTGGTTTCACAACAGGTGGGTCTACGTGGCTTAGCGCTCCCTATTCGGGGAGATGAACTATTGGATGTTGAGTTTGTAGACGACTAAGCCTACCTTCACAGGTGTGAGCAGGCTCTTGAGACCTTTTGTTGTGCATCAAGCACATGGATCAACTGGAGAGTGGATTTCTTGGTTGTTTGTGCTCCTACGCCTGATTGGCTGCCAAGTGAGGGCTTTAGATGGATTCACCCAGGGACTACAGTTCAATACTTGGGTTGTCAGGTTGGCTTGGACTTGTCTCTTGAGCAGAAAATTGCTCCCCTCCTCCTGTCCATCAGGAGGATGTTGTTACATTGTAGTTCCGCACGACTTTCTCTGGCAGACAGTGTTGTAGTGGTCAACCAGGTGTTGTTGGCTACTATGTGGTACATCACTTCTTGTTGGATCTTTCTGAGTTCCTACATCAGCTAGGTAGAGAGGCTGATCAGGAACTTCCTTTGTTCAGGACATGACATTCGGATAGCCCGGGCCAAAGTGGCCTGGCAGGTCATCACTCTTCCTTGTTCTCAGGGAGGGTTGGGGATCATTTGACCTAGCACAGCAGAGTAGAGCCCTTCTTGGGAAGTTTGTTGTCAAAGGATTACTTCCAAGGGAGGAGACCTAGAAGGAGTTTTTGTTGCATGGCTTAGCACTAGAGTTCCTCAGTCTGGCGGCCCCTCGCGACCTTCGACCAAATGGATTTTCACAGAGTTGCGTAGAGTTGGCCTGAGCAGGAGACTGGAGGACCGTTTCTCTATGAGTCTGCTCCGTTCTTGGGAGCAGCTGCGGAGAGGCCTGGAGCAGCATCAGCCTACTTGCACGGAAGAGCACTTGAGATAGCCCCTAGCTTGGAACCTCATGGTTAGCACTCAAAGAGGCCACTTGGTTGGTAATAGGCATCATGTTTCTTGGGGTCCCATGGCACAGGGTCCAGCACGTATCTTAGGTGATTGGCTATAGTTTTCAAGTTTGTCAAAGGATCTTCAGAGCATCCAGTTGTAGGGCATGAGAGGGGTGTAGAGCATTTGTCATGACATCTTAGAGGTAGTACCTACTGAGTGTCTCACACCTCTCGAGTCAGCAGCACCCAGATGGATGGGGGCCTTCATGCGAGTGGAGGTTCTCATCGCGGTTCAGGCTTGCTTAGAGACTGTACCCTCCCTGTTTTTTGAGCTACAGGGTGAGGGTCGCTTACACCAAGTTTTAATAGAGGCCCCACAGGTGGAAAAGTATTGTTTTCAGAGGATCTGAGTTGTGGGCGTATGTGGGAGGACTTGTGTCATAGATCCCTATCTTGCAGCTCTTGAGATTGGCCATTGGAGGCTGTGGGCTTGGGAGTGCCTTCCATTGACACGAGTGTCATGGGATCCTAGAGAGTGGTTTTGGAGGTACTCTTTCTCCATAGTCAACCATCCAGGCGTCCCTTTCTTTTAGTACACTGCTCAACTAAGACATCATATACTGGCAGCACATAGAGAGGCTCATCCTGCTTGCAGCACCTCATCGGCAGGAGGAGGGTCTCACAGCTAAGTTCTTGTCAGCTTTTTGGGAGAGGTTGTGGGACTCCAGACAACTATAGTGAGTCACTTTGTTCTAGGGTCTGGTTGCACATCGAGCTACAGCAGTTGGGAGATTGCTAGTACATAGTGGTCTCTTGGCAGCATGTGTAGCTTGTGACCATCTTGTGAAGAGTTAGCACCTTGTCTTTGGGACTATCCTTTGGCATAGCAGTTTTGGCTTAGTGTCCTTTGGTTGATGCCATCTCTATCCACGGCATGATAGTACACTTGGGGGGCAACTACTTGGTCCACTCTCACGGGCTCGGCACTTCAGTTTGAGCTATCCTCCACCAGCAGGATGATAGTGATGCAGGGGGGTCAACCTACACTCTAGCCTGCTACAGATCTTACTCCATAGGTGTGATGCAGTGAGACAGAGGAGTGTTGGGAGCTCATTTGCGGTCTAACACTTTGGTTCATCTGGCGGGCCTGTTGCTTCCGCATCTTTGAGACTTGCTCTATATCACCAGCAGAGACTGTTTGAGATCTTTGGCTAGAGCTAATCCACACTCTCAAAGGACAGTTTGAGAGACTCCATGGCAGCTATGACCACATGCGGGAGCGTAGAGAGGCTTTCCTTCGACCTTGGTGCCTTGTGCCTTTCTTCACCATGGTCCAGGGTGTGCTGAGATGGCACTACCGTCCACCTGTGTGGCTTTTCCCTCCCCCCATCTCTTGATTTAGACTTACTGTACATATGTTGTTTTTCATTGAGAGAGTCTCCCCCTTATGTTTGTTGTATCCCTCTCTAGCAGAGATGGTTGTAGCCCCATGGACAGTTTCAATAACTAGTAGAAGGATCCTTTTCTTGGAAAAAAAAAAATGTGCGACAAGTACTTGAACTTCTACTCCAGAATTAACTTTATGCTAAGTGTATCAAATGCACTTTCTTCACTGACAAAGTAGACTACTTGGGATTTTCTGTATCCAAGGATGGTGTTTCTATTGATCCAAGTAAGATTGATGCTTTCATAGCATTGTCTACACCTAAATCTATCAAAGAAGTACGCAGATTTCTTGGTTTAACAGGATGGTATCATACTTTTATTGAAGGCAATGCTAAGATTGCATCTCCATTGACTAATACACTTAAGAAGAGTAAAGTTTTTATTTGGAATGAACATGCTCAAGCTAGTTTTGAGAAACTCAAAGAAGCTTTGGTAAATGCTCCAATATTACAGCTTCCAGTTTTCTCAAAGGCATTCACTATGCTCATTGATGCAAGTGGATAAGTAATCGATGGCGTTCTATCTCAAGAAATAAGGCCAGTAGCTTATGAATCTTGCAAGTTATGTACTCATGAGTTGAATTATCCTATGCATGATTCGAAGTTTTTGGCCATTGTTCGTGCTCTCAAAGTATGGTGACATTATCTTCTTGGAAGGAGATTTGAATTACATACACATCATAAGAGCCTCAAATGGATTTACACTCAGCCTAATTTTAATATGTGGCAACAGAGATGGATGGAGTTATTATGTAAATATGATTTTGGAATTGAATATAATCTTGGAAAATAAAACCTTGTGGACGATACTTTAAGTAGAAAGGGTATTGTAGAAGTTGTCACAACCTCTACTACCTCTTTAATTGACCTTATTTGTGAAGGTATGTCTCAAGATCCATATTAAACAAACATTGTGTATTTGATGAACTTGAATAATCGCATAGAGAAGTAAGAAAGGAAAATCAAAGGCTTCCATGTTGAAGATAATGACCTTTATTTCAACAATCGTCTTTGTATCTGAAATCATGGTGGAATCATACTTCAAATACTACAAGAAGCTCACGATATACCTACTGCAGGACATTCAGGATACATTAAAACTTACTCTATCGTAAGGAAGAGTTTCTTTTGGCCAGGATGAAAGTGTGATGTGTTGAACTTTATTATAAGATGTAAAACATGTCAACTATAAAAGTTGAACGAGTTTGATATTCTAGTAAGCCTCAACATATCGATACACCATAGATGGAATGGGAGTACATATCCATGGATTTCACTACAAGACTTCCTACATCTTTGGGATAAAACTCTGTTTTTGTGGTTGTTGATATGCTTACAAAAATGACCGATTTATTTTCAGTCAAGACAACATTTACGGCTAAGGATATGGCTCAAGTCTTCATGAAAGGTGTCTTTATGTATCATGGTTCATCTCACCACATAATTTTTTATTATGATGCAAAGTTCACTTCAAGTTTTTGAAAAGCCTTTCTCTCAGCTCACTTCAAATGCTTATCACCCTCAAACAGATGGCCAAACAGAAAGGACCGACCAAATTATTGAGGATATGTTGACAGCTTATTTTGTGATGAACAGAGTAAATGGACTAGATATTTGTATTTGGTCGAATTTGCGTATACTTCCTCATCCCAATGCTCAATTGGAATGTCTCCTTTTCAAGCATTTTATGGACAAGAGTGTCTTACTCCATTAAATTGGACAGACCTTCTAATACAAGTTCAAGCATCCAAAGATATGTTGGATGATATGCAATTATAGATAGACCTTATACGACAAGATATTAACACTGCTCAAGATAGAAAAAAATGTTACGTTGACCCTAAACAATCTACTCAACTCTTTGAAGAAGGAGATATGGTATTTTTGAGAGTGAAACCCAAACGTAGCTCTTTATCAATGGATAAATGTAAGAAGCTCAGTGCTAGATATTGTGGACCTTTTGTAATCACAGAGAGGATCAATAATAAAGCTTAGAGACTCTTGTTACCACCACACATAAAGGTACATGATGTTTTTCACATCAGCTTACTCAAGAGGTATGTACCTAACCCAAATCACATTCTTGATGATTCTTCGTTATCTACCTATACCGATGGAACTTTTGTAGTGTATCCTGAAGTAGTTTTTCAAAGTAGAACTAAACCTCTTCATAATCGAGAACACCTTCTTAAATGGTCATATATCCGGAGGAAGATGCTACTTGGAAACGCGATAATGCAATGAGACTAGATTACCCAAAAATCATGTCGAGGTGAGGACACCTCAAATTTTTCAAGTGTGGGAAAATATAAGATCCCCAAATTTTGGGTCTCTTTTAAAAATAAGAAAAATAGATTCTAATGTCTATTCGTAAAATTTTGATCCAGAATGCTTATCTGCCAGTGTTACAAGGTTCTAAAGTGAAAAGAAAGGTTGTTTCAATGTCCTGGTAGGTCAGAAGGACGTTTGGTTTAGTTTTGAAAGAATCTGCTTTGTTTAGCTTTTTGTGCTTTTTTGCGCTTTTTGGTGCTTTTTTGCAAAAAGTAGGGCAGGATCCTTAATCTACGAGTCCTGAAAGCTATGGTTCAATTTTGTAAAATTCTTCTTGTCAAACGCTTTTTACGTTATTTTTAGCTTTTCATGATTTTTAGTATTTTTTAGTGAAAAGCGAGCTCGCTTTCTTGTTTTGGTGGCACGTGAGAAACTTGTGGTTCAATTTTCAAAAAAAAATCTTTTTTGATTTTTTAAGCTATTTTTAGCTTTTTGTGTTTTTCGACATTTTTGAAAAGCAACATCCTTTTTAGGAGGACCTAAGTACAAAAATGTTATTTTTAGTCACCGTCGTCAGATTTAAAAACGACCACCCGAAGAAAAAATGGGATTAAACAAAATTTTTATGGGAGTTAATTTTTATAAAAAGAGACCGTAAATACACATCACGGTGCAGCATAGTTTAGTCACGGTCACATTAGTTGCCAGGATACTATCCAGTTAGTCAATTTTTGTTGATAAATTGAAGGGAAATTTGGAGAGTTGACTACAAAAAGCAAAGACATGGTTTTAGAAAAGATCCTAAAGCTTGCAGCTATTCCTAGCAGAAGAGGGGGCGCTAGTTGCAGGCTTGGGGCACACTCCAGCCTCATCTTGTGCCTATAAATTCACGTGTAGGTCTCAGTTTTCATAGCCGCAGTTGCGTCTACTACTGCATGGCAATACGTATCTATTATACGGAGTGGTGTAAGCTCTCCATCATGATCTTCATAAAATATTCTCTCTCGTTCGTGGGAAGAAGAAGAAGAAGATTCTCTCTCTACTTGCTTATTATCTCCTCTCTCTTTGCATGGTGTGCGTACTCTCTGATGGCTTACATGGTGAAAACCTCTACATATCTCTCATCATCTCTCTCATACGGAAAAGCAAGAAGCCTTTCGACAATGCCTAATCAATTCTCCATCACAGTGAGAAGCTCTAAATTCCACAGCCGTCATCTCTTTCTCTCTCTATGTCCCTTTCTAAGTAGCTACCCTCTTGATGGTTACTTCTTCGTATAAGTGTGCATGTATAGACTTTCTCGGTGTGTATGAGGTTGCTCCATATTTGTTTCATCGTGTTTAACACACTAATTAATGCATATGTCGTGCTTATGGTCACGTGTGTACATAAAAAGTGTTTTCTGTTTCATGTCATGTAGGCTGTAGGAACATTGTTTTGGTCATATCTCACAAATCTCTATGAATCAGGTTGAACCCTTTAAACCAAAGATAAAACACATCATTTAGAATATTTTCTCTCTTGGGTGTCACATGAAAGTCCTGCATGAGCTAAGAGCTACGGTCAAAAAATAACTTGCTGCCCACTGCACTTGGTCAAAATTTTGGACCCCAGGCTCCTTGGAGAACCACTATATAGATTCATCGTATGAACAAACCCACTTAGATAAAATAAAAAATCTAGATTAAACTTGATGATATTAAATGTATTTAGGTCTCTGATATCACTTCGTGAGTGCGAGTTATTAACTATTCCATAACCAGATTTGCCTACGCGTGTATGGGTGCTACCTAGGGGGAGTACCATATGACGTTTTGAGTTGGTCTAGCTTATGATTTATAATTTTTTTTGTTGAGTTGATTTCAAGTATTAGATGTCCATACATTTATATGAGATATATGGTTAGTCAACCCAAACACTGTAGGTAGATATGAATAAAGTGGTTTTCTTTGCGTGTTACCGTTTGTTGCATGAGTCTCATATGGGTACAATGATGTGATAAGTTGTTAGTTTATATTATAGATCTAAGCTTGATGCATTGATTTGAGGTCAAATAATTTTATTTGTGTGTTATGCATGCACCCAAAAAAGGCAAAAAGTCATGTTTGCATATATGTGACGGTATGTTTTATGGTTGATCAAAGTGACGGAGATATTTTGCATCATGTTTATGTTGATAGAATGATGTCATATGATGTCTCAATCTCACGGATAGATGTGGATAGCTCATGTGCATGTGCATGTTGCTTTCCACTCTTCTAGGTCAAAACTTATGCATGTTTGGATATTGTCAAAAATAGATCTTGATATCATGTTTAGTTTCTAGTTAGACTTATTTTATGAATAAAAACTCATGGCTTAAGGGCCATGTGTGTGGGCTCAGTTTCATTGCCGTGGATATATCAAACTCCAAGGGTGGGAGTTGGTTTAGTATGGAATATGGTTTATGGTCAAGGGTTAAGATCCCTCATGGATTATGGTTGTGATTTTTGATTGTGGAAGCGGGTGTGGCTCTTGGATCTTTTTTTTATATGGTTATGCTGCCAAAAGTTTTGTAGTCATTATGTGCTAAAGTGCTTTTGCAGAATTGGATGTGCATCACCCTAAGTTGGGTGGGGTGCTCACCCATGTGATGTGATGTGATTGGATTATGGTGTATGGTCTAAATTGGAGCATAAGGTGGTTTTGATGATTTATAGTGGGCGTGTAAGGATAGAGACCCTGTACAGTTTGACTGCTTGGAAAAGACTGTTTGTGCATATGGAAGACATTGTTGGGATTGGACTCATGTGTTATATTTCTCATAACAACATCGCTACAAGACTAGGATCACGTACACCACTTAGCCTTAAACAAAAGGGTCGATCACTTGGGGCTTTTCTGGATCGGGGGTGTTGCCTAGGTCTTCTTTTTTTGTTAGGCTCATCTACACGATTAGTGTGTCGGGGTTTGAACAACCTACAGGGCTAATGCATTGGGGATCTTGCCTTGGCTTTGCCTAAGCACCCAATGTTGGGCATTGAAGAGACATAACGCCTAAACTAGTATGGTTAGTGTAGATACTCTACCACCTGCTGGTATTTGGTATCCTTTTAGAGCTTGATTTCATGGAGGGAGGCGAAGCGGCCTCAGCCTATGTCTTGCTTAGGTAGGTTGGAGGTGTTTTGACTCGCTCTCTTGGACAAGTGAAATTCTCTCTATCTATAGTAGAGCAGAGGTGGATGGGTGGACCAGTCAATCCCTACATAAGGTCCGGTGCTCTGCTAGCCATTCTATATTTTGGATGTTATGGTATACCCAAATTTTGTTACTGCATTAATACATGATTGCTTGTTTCATTTAGATGGGGCATTTAAAGATTCTCTTTCATCATTTTTTGTGTCTCTACACATTCTATTTCAGCCTTCAGTATTCTCTCTCTCTCTCTCTCTCTCTCTCTCTCTCTCTCTCTCTCTCTCTCTCTCTCTCTCTCTCTCGCAATGTGGTGTACACATAATTCACCCTCCACAATGTTATTTTCCTTGAGTACAGTTTTATTCATATCACCCATTTCAAGGTAGCACTAGTCTCTAGGTGCCTCTGGATGCAATCCGGCTCATAGCCTAAACTCCATGCTAGGTCTGGCATTGAGAGCTCCCCCCCTATGAAAACACTTCCACAACTCTGATGTATATTGAAATTGTATATTGAGAATTGTATAAAAGTGTCAATTGTGTATTTTGTGCATAGACCCTTGGGGAGGTGTATCTCTCAGGTTCTCTTCTTTCTTTGACTTCTCTTCCTTTGGAAACTCCTTGGGCTTTTCTTCCTCTACCTTTTCTCTTTTGTGTGAATCCTCCTTAACCTCTGTGGTTCCTGCCTCTTTCTTTGCCCTCTTTGGCTTTGGGGGCTTGGGTGTTGCTGTGACTAGTGGTATCTGGACACTAACTATGTCAACTTTGCCTTTACCCACCAAACATGATTGTCAGTGTAGCAATTCCTATTGATCTAGAGAAAAAGATTAGTGTGTTAGATTACCCTAATATCAATAGCTTACCCTATTTATATGGTCAAATGCTTAGGCTAATAGTCTTTTTTGCGTTGCAATAGGTGTAGCCAACCACTAGCTTGGCATTTGTTATCACTCTCCATCCACATGAGAAAGCCTCCTCCTACAAGGGTGGATTCACAAACAAAAGGGGCAAAATAAATACACAATTTTAAGCTCATTTTACTTACAACCTAGCAACACCATACCTTCACATTTTAGATTTGCATGTCATCCAATGAGCTTTGTGATAGGAGGATATTGCTCAATTGCCTCTATCAACCTTAAGGCATCCCTATTTAGAAAGATCCAAACCATTGTTACAAAATAATTGAAAGTGGACTGGCTAAAGTATTGGACAGTTACACTTATAGCCTAGCAATTCCATGGTGGCCCTCAAGAGAGTTCAATATGAAACATGTTTTATCAATGATACAAATTGCTATAAGACTCCAGTGAGAGATGTGGCAAGACCATTGGACATTGTCAAAAGCCTCCAAGATGAATATTTGAAAATAACATAGGGTTGCAATAGAACATGCCTCTCATGTTAGGGATAGAGAAGGAGTTCATAAGTCTCAAAATATATATTGGCTAGATAGTTCCTTATGTCAGAATTAGATCTTTAATAGTGAGAGATGGATAGGTCAACCATGTCCACTTTCTTTTGTGTACATTTAATTTACAATCATGCATCAATAATCTACAAAGAAATTCAAAGAACACTTATTAATTATGAAAAATCTAAAAAACACATATAGAATATTGATGGTTAGGCAAACCTCAAGGATGCAAGAATAATATGTTCATTGACCTCTCTTTGCGAGTCTTAGAGGATGTCAAAACACTCGGTATCCGGGGTAATATAATTTGTTCTTTGAAGAAGGTCACTCTCTAAGAAAGCAGCCACCAAGAATCTTGTGGGATTGACAACACTTAGCAATGAAGGGAGTTGAGCTTCAATCTCCCTGTGTTCCTTTGTTTCCAGGTCCTCCCTATCGACTTTGGGCTTTGGCCCTTCTTCCAAAACATTCTCCTCCTCTATGATCTCCTCAATCATAGGCTCTTTTTACTTTCTTGATGGGGGTATGTTGAGAATGTTAAAAATTTTTCTCATCTTGTAGAGGTACTGGCTCAATAATTTTGATGAAATTGTACCTTAATCTCCTCAAGACAATCATATCCTTATCCATAATCGTGACCATGTGAGAGTGGGTTGCACATATCCCTGTGAGAGTGGGCTACACATATGTATGCATCTTGGAAGAGCTCAATTAAAAAGTCTTGTCCATCTCATATCAATCTTAAACTACTCTGCTATTTGCCTACAAAGCCTTTGAAACGGAAGCCTTGGAATTGCAATTGTGAGAGCTTTCTTTGCTCTCCTTATCTCCCTCAAGCATCTCACCATTTGAGAGACTCTCCTTTTCTTTACAAGTGGGAGTTTCATACTGAGGGCGAGCTTTTTGAAATGGGGCCTCTAAACCCAAACCAATGGGCCTACCCTCACAAAATGTTCGTAAAGAGATACGCACACTACTTGGGGCACCACCTTCTTTTGGGAATGGAGAAGGAAACCAATCAAAATAACACTTGCACTCACCCACTCAAGCAACACACTTTGAAAACCCCCTTACTCTATATACACTTTGGACACTTGAACACCATCAACGATTATGCAACCCAATGCCGTGCATCAAAATGAAATATGCAATTTGTGGAATAGCATTCACCTTCTCCCCATAAGAATACCCATAATACATCCAAACTCTTCCTCTCTCAAGCACTCATCAAAAAATCATGCGCACAAGACTTGCCTCTCAAACACACAAGAGAATCACTTACATCAAACTAACACACTTTGCATAGAGAGCTCATCTCCATCTATGCAAGGCCGTGACACAAATAAAATCACCATGAGAGGTAGCCACATGCATATGTAATGAAGCAAAAGAGAGTTGGAGTGAGAAATTTCTTTAGACCAATTGAATAAGTGTGGAGAAACAAACCAATAGTACATTGAGAATAGAACACTTACTTGATTTTTCGCACACCTTTTAAGGGGAGGATAGACGCTGGCTAACCATCATGAATTGCGACACTTGAAAGTTTTGAAGATGATTTCATGATCATTAACATAACCATGAGAGAGATCATGATGTATTTACAAGTTATTGAGGTGCTACAAATGATTTATTGGGTTGATGGAGTAAGAGATTGTAGAATGGAAAGAGTGGAGAATAGAGTTGCACTTCCTCCAAAGAGGAGGGTTAGGAGGGAGGATGTGAAAGAGGGAGAGTTGGGGTTTTCTCTACTATTGATCAAGAAACAACATGAAGTTGAAAATATAGGTGTGTGTCCTTGAGTCTCTCCAAGGGGGGCTATTTATAGTTGTGTAGGAGTGGGATTATGCTACACTTAATTAGAGTAAGTGATTAGACTTAATTAAGTGTCCTTTGACCACTCATTGAATATTGGACATAAAGGGACTATTTATTCACCAAAAATATCATTTTAGACCGTGAAAGCTCCATAGGGGTGCATAATGTAGGTGGGCCCCACCATGAGGCCCTACGGGTGGCTCCTGCAGGGTATCTCAACTTGTCTATCTTGGCATTTAGAAAGCATCTTTAGGTTGGTCCCATCACATGCAAGTGACCTTGAACACTCATTGCTCTTTTAGAAGATGAGTAGGGGAAAAATAAGATCTCACCCTCTTGATTTACTTGATTTACAGTTCCCTTTTGCTGCGAATCTGACAGATTTACACTATTTTGACCATAACTTTTTACCTGTAGCTCGGAATGACATGCTTCAAAAGGCAAAATTGACCTTCTCAACATGTTTGATATGAATTTGGGCTATTCTTCATGCCCATGCACCAAGGAATTCGGTTTGGAAGGTCCACACTAGGCTAGGGAACCTTTTGCTTCCAAGTCTTCTTGTATGGGCCCTTTGCTTGTATGCATCCAAGGGGATTCATGCTTTTTCAAAAGGCTATGATGCTTAAACAAATAGAGGAGGGCCCAATATTATTTGCTTGTGAAAATAATATACAATTGGAGTCTTTTTGAAAGGAGAGAAACTATATGTATATTCTTAAGAGATATTGGGCCACCTATGTAGGGGGCATAGAAGACTTGTAGAGAGGGACCATAATCTTTGGTAAAGACAAGTGGAGAGTTGATTTCCATGGGAATTTATCTATATGGGGTGGAAGATGGATATATTATTTTTCTACTACTAATTCACAAGAGATAAGAAAGTTTGGGGGTATATAGTTGGTTATTGTATGCTTATTCTATTTACAAAGCAAAAAAGAAAAGGGTGGTAATATAAATATATGACTAAGGTGACATTTTTGGGAAGAGTATAATGTATGTGTCGCCACAAAGGTTAAACGAAGAGGGGGAATTTACTCTAGATAACTTAATAGCGTAGAAAAATATATACACATATGAGGAAGAGGACGTTGAGTAGGCTGACAAATGTTGCAAAAAGATGGTTACCATTTTATGCCACTCAATACCAAATCCCTTTTTGGTTGGTTGCTTGGAGGATGCAGTTCCTTGTCTCCCTTCAAATCTCTCACCTTTATCTGTTGGTTTGAAATCTTCTAGTGTTCCCTTGACATCTCTTGGTTTGAATAGGAACCTTCCTTGCAATTTGTTTGGTCTTTGCCATATCTATAGATTGGACATGAAAAGAAGAAAATATATAGACATAGAGTCACTTTTTTTTTCAACACACTATCTTAGACCTTTTCATAAACTTCCAAAGGACACAATCTAAAAATGTTGCACCAAAAAATGAAGGTTGTGATGGACACTCTCTATGTAAAAATAGTGTGGTCGGGACCATGTCCAACTACCTATTTTTTCATAAGGAGGACGCTACCAAGAAAAGCTGCCTTGTGTCGTCTCTACACAAAAGTAGTGTAGTCAACAGACATATGTCCGATCTGGCTACAATGTTTTTGCATTAGGAGGACACAATCAAGGAGAAATTATGAAAGTATCTCTAATGAATATATAGACATAGAGTCACTTTTTTTTTCTTGAACACACTATCTTAAACCTCTTCATTAACTTCAAAAGGACACAATCTAAAAATGTTGCACCAAAAATGAAGGTTGTGTCCTCTCTATGCGAAAATAGTGTAGCCCGCCTAACAACTCTATTTTGGCACAAGGAGGACACCACCACCAAGAAAAGTTATGCAAAAGCCCTTGTGTCGTGTCTACGCAAAAATAGTGTAGTCGGACATACATCCAGCTACACTATTTTTGCATTAGGAGGACACATTCAAGAAAAAATTATAAAAGTATCTCTAATAAAGTCTTGTGTCTTCCCTACACAAAATTAGTCTTGGCAGATGCATAACCAAATATTTTGTTTTCATGTAGAGAGGGCATATTCAATAAATAATATTAAAAGGGAAATTATGTCATCACTACACAAAAACAGTATAGTTGGAAGCTATGCTATTTTTGCATAGTGATGACATGGCTTGAGAAAAACTTTGTGTAACAAAATCTGCAAAGAAAGTATTAATATTACCTTACAATGAGCATCTAAATATTCGAGTAGAGAAAACAAGGATAAGAGTAGAGAAAACGAGAAGATTTGGTTGAAATCAACTTTGCGGAGCAATAGAAGAAGATCCGATGTAATTTGATCTTGATTCCACCTTGTGGAGCAATGTGAAGAGAAGAATGGAGCTATTAGGGAAAAAAAAGGAAAAATATGTTCGGGTGCAATCGCCTCTATATATAGGAGTGTACAATTAACTAGGTAAAATTTAAATTTACATGATTTACGATGTATGGATTTGACCGTTGTGCATAGATTTGACTATTGTGCACGTGTTTTGGGTGTATCATTGAAATACTATATAACATTTTTTATCCGTCCGTCATATTTTGTTAAGATTTTTGCATAGAATCCAAAGCTAAAGAGAGCTCAAAATGTTCTTAAGGAAAGACAAAGATATGTATTTTCATTGGAGTTTTTTTTTGTTAAATTTTTTTCAATGAGGATATTGCCTCTATGCAAAAATAGAGCATGTGGATGCACATCCGGATGCTCTATTTTTGCAAAGCAAGGACACAATTCAATGAATAAAAAACACCCTTATGAAAATTTCTTGTGTCACCCATATGCGAAAATAGAACACCTAGGTACTCTATTTTTGTATAGCAACAAACGAGATTCATATGTCATCCAGTACTCCAATACTCCTCATATGTCATCCCTATGCAAAATTAGATCAATAGAACATGCGTTTAGATGCTCTATTTTTGCATTGCAAGAACACAATTGAGCAGACAAAAAATCAATTCTATCGACACTATTTTTCGGTTGTCGCCCTTATGCGAAAACAGAACACCCGGACGTATGTCCGGGTGCTCTTTTTTTGCATAGCAAGGACAATAATTAGTAGACAAAGAAATCATTCTTTATTTGTTTATGCCACCCTTATGCAAAAGTAGAACACTCGGACATACGTCCGAATTTGCTTTTTTGCATAGCAACAACACAATAGTAATTATACTAACACATATGAATGATGCTATCCAATTCACATCATATGTCGTCCCTATGTGAAAATAACACACTTGGACATACATCCGGGTGTGCTTTTTTTGCATAGCAATGACACAATAGTAATTATACTAATGCATATGAATGATATTATCCAATTCACCTCATATGTCATCCCTATGCAAAATAGAATACTTGGGTATATGTCCGGATGCTCTTTTTTTGCATAGGACGACATATGACCAAGTTTATAAAAGAATCAACATGACCATTCTTTTTTCCAAGTATATGAAATTTTAAGGTTTTCTTGTTCCTCCTTGTGCAGAAAAGGTGACTCGGAAGAGTTTGGAGGGTGTTGATATTGAAGAGGTTGAGGAGACAAGTGATGATAGGTTGATGGACTATGTGAGAGAAATGTTTAATGTTCCCTTTGATCTGGAGAGTTTTTGAAAGGCTTCATAAATGAAATTTTTGACTTTCAAAAGGTCTTTTTAGACCTTACCGGGGAGCATAAGCTTGACAACTTTGTACACTTTAATAATGTTTTTAAAGTAGACTATTTAACACCAAACACAGGCTCCAAGAAGTTGGAATCACTCCAAGATGATTAGAAGAAGGTTCATAACCTCTATGAGTGGCATGGAAAGCATGGTTGTAAGCTTGTGTTTGAAGATATTCCATTTTTGCTCTTTTTGACTCTTATTCCAATAGAGGAAGGAGAGTCCAAATCTCTACAAAATACAACAGCTGTGAATGTCCAAGATGTGGAGGAAATACCTAAAGAGTTAGAGACTAAATGGAGAGGCTTGAAAGCAAAGAGATTGTGGGATGGGTTTCTAACCTCAGTCCTATCTTATTGCAGACATGGTGAGAACTACGAACATAATTGTCAATCCATGGGACGAAGCTGACTCAACTAGTGCATAGAAGCTACAAGAGGGTTTCAATCTCTTGGAAAACAACAGACAACTCACATCTAACTCAAGATACACTCAAATGACCAAATTCATCAAATGCTAGTCGCTAATCGACAAACAAATCATAACCGTTACAGCATCAAACAACATCCAAATGTTACAAACTTCTAGGACATGTATATAAGACCTAAGCACACATGCTTATGGTCTCAGACCTCACTTTTGATGAAGTGCAAAATAGCAGTGAGTTTTTGACCTAGTGATTTTCGACCAAGAATGCACCTAAATGCTTAGTAATGATGCCCCAATACCCCACCTATGTTTACTTTGTGATTTCCTAGCTTAAATACCTACTTATGATGAAATTAGGCCACGGGTTGGCAACGCCAAAAGCTACGGATTACCATAAAATGTTTAAGTCAATGCATAGAGCTCTTACCTACAGTTGCAACGCAACAAACAGCACTGTAATGTGATAGTCGAGAAGGAAGTAGGAAGCGCGAGAAGGAGAGTAGTGAGTGCTGTTAGCTCATGTTGTGTTTCTATTATCCAAAACTTGAAAAATAACTTACAAAAATTGACCTTTATACCTTATCCAAGGTTTCTTTGGTCAAAGACTAATAATCTGAGAGCTCTAACTAAAGATAAGTTGATACAATCTGGAAGCTTATAGCCCCGTCTCATTGATTATAATATCCATCTGGAAAGGAGGAGTTAGAATATTCTCGATTTATCAACTTCATGGACTGACGTAGTGTTCGGGTTGACGGCTATTGAGGTGGTCTTTCAGAGCGTGTAGAGCTTTCTCATATCTGATTCGTCTTTCTTTGTCAGGGACTTGTAAAAATTGCATGGTGACTTTGTTTTTAAGTTCGATGGCTAAATAGCCAACTAACCTTGATGTCACATTTTTTATCATTGGCCCGAAAATCTTTGTCCACCATGTAAAGAATTCAGTATAAAATACCTCTTCGAATTCCAACATATTTCTTGATGGCAGGAACATGCATCTGGCGTAGAAGCCATAGAGGACTTCTTCTGAGGCATGTCCACTCAGATCATAGCATAAACCTTGGTTACCTTCTAGGAAAGACATCCAGGGGCCTCCTGCTTGTTAGGCTCATGAAAATCTTGAATGCATGTAAGCAGCATTTTGCAAAATTTTTAGAGCATTGCACATGAGAGGTTAAGGAGGATTTTGAAGAAGTTCATGGTGCCTGTTATGGTTTTCACCATGTATTCCTCCATTGGTGGTCCCTGCTCTGGAGCTAGCAGCCTCGAGTAGTTGAGCCATGTCGGCCTCTTCTTCTTTAGTGCTTTGTGTGCCTACCATGTCCTTACCTGCGGTATAGGAAAGAATGTAGGGTCTTTTTGTATAGCTGCAGGTGCTCTTGTAAACAGAATGAGGTATTTAGAGTTCTTGTTGAGCCAGTTCTTTCTCCATTTGGGGTGGAAAGCATCTGAGCCTTTTGTGTGCATATCCTTGTAAAGTCTTTCTTTGACTTGCAATAGCTCCACCTTTATCAAAGGGTAGGGCAACGATTGTTGATGCCATTGAGCATTGATTTTGTTGGGAGTGAGCTGAGTTACATTGACTAAGTGGAGAACTCTCAACTCCCAATCCATTGCTGCTTTACATTCAGCATCTACTTCATGGATTATGTGCTCCTTCAAGGCATCTTCTTCAGCTTTAGAGAGCTGGACCATTGGCACTTGTTCTTCTTCTGTGATTGACACTTGAAACTCCAACTCTCCTGCCAGCCCTTCTGATGGTATTTCTATGATTGGTTGTTTATAGGTTCTTGCCTCCTCGTGAGTTTTTGTATGTCCTTCTCTTAGCAGTTAGTTTTCTCTCTTCAAATCTTCTATCTCCTTGAGCAATTGCTCTTCTCTCTGTACTCGCATTATTGAAACGTCTTGTCTTTGTGCGTGTTCAAGATTCAACTCAAGTTCGAGGTCTTTGTTCCTCTTTTCAAAGTCGTGTAGACTTCATATGTTTCCTTGAGTGAAGCTACAGCTAGGATTTCCCTTATCTGCCTTAGAAATCTCGCCTGGTCATTGATTCTTTCCTCGGAGTACTACAAGGGGGCATTGGATACATTTAGCTACACTTTGAGTAGTGATTTTAAGTTCGTTGGTCACTTCAATTAGTTGTTGGTCCTTACTTTTGCATGCATCAGACAGCTTTGTGAGGAGCTCCCCTAAATTTTCCATCTCTTTCTGCTACCTTTCCTTGATAATTTGACGTTGTTCTGCTTCATTTTTTAGCTCTTTTATCTGTCCTTGGAGATCTTCAATGATGATCATCTTTTCTGTCATCAGCTGCATTTGCTTTGTATACTCATTTACCTACATGATCACTTTATCTGTGGTTTCCCAATCTTCAAGTTCCACCTGGGGCTGCTTAAAAGTTTCAACAAATTCAGTGTGCGGCTCTTTTGATGGTGCAGTGGATTCTGCTTGTGGCCTTGTAGGTTCAATTGATTCTTCTTGAGGCTTCGTGGATGCCTCAACTGTTTCTTCTTGAGTTGTTGTAGAAGGTCCATCGCTAGTTTTTCGGCTTCCTTTGGCTATTCAACACTTGCCCCTTCCTGTTGCTTCTCTTTTCCCTTTTTCTTCCTCGCCTTCATTGGATTTACCAGTTGATGAAGGGCTTGGACTTGGTATGGGCTGGTCTTCTTGCTCAATAGTGGGTAAAGTGGGTCTTGTAGACATCTCTCTTTGTTCATGATGTGGTTCACTTTGTTGTGCAGCATCTGCTTGCCTTTGTTGCACAGCTGATTCTTCTCTTGCTTTCCTTTGCGCTTCTAGAGCTTCCTGTATCTTCAAGGCCTCGACTTCTGCATACATCCACTCAAGTAAATCTTTCAGATCCTCTGGGGCTTTCTTCGCAAGTTCCTGGGTCCTTGGACCCTTGACCTCCCTCGGGCTCCATGACTCTAGGGTTTTTGCATGCAGCTTGGCAGCTTCTTTCATATGATTGTTTCTCTCTTTCAAACCTGGCCCTTTTCTGTTGAGGTTTTTCTTGATGGATTGCCACTGTTTTCTTCTTCATTTCTTCTCTTTTTTCCCTCGTTTCTTCATTGTCAAAGCTTTTGCTGCTGTGGGCTTCATGCGAGATCTCTGCTGATTCTTCATCTAATTTATATACCCTTTTCTTCGTCGATCTAGTGGTTCATGGAGAAGGTTGAGCTGATACTATCCATGTATTTTGATATGGGGCTGACAGCAAGTTGTCGGCCATTCCAATAGCATGCTATGCAATTCTTGTTAGCACTTCTGGAGAGCCCAAATATGTTATCTTTCCTTCTTTCTTTGTGCCCTTTAGTGTTGAGCATGTACTTCACGTGATCTATAGCTTTCCTTGTTGTTGACTTCAACACTTGCGTAAAAGTAGTTACATTTGCATGATTCGGAGTTGTTGTTAAGTATGGAGCCTGATTTACCCTTGTAATTTTCTGTGGTAAAAGCGCACATTTGTAAGGCCCCCATTATGAGGAGAAGCCATCGTGCGTGAAGGAAAATCACTCACCGGAAACCAAAATTTTCAAGGACAAGAATCAAGGGCAACTTTAAAGGCCTCAAGGGCGGAGGCCCCCGAGACTTTTTTTTCCGCCGGAATATTCCTTTTCGCAGGAATATTATGGCCGGACGGCGGCCGAAAAGTGGTCGGAAAACAACCGGTCGGTTGGCTGGTGGCCGGTAGTCAATGGCCTATGGCCGGTGGTCGGAAGTCAATGGCCGGTGGCTGAATTCAAAAGCGACTTGTCTTCTCAAGGGCGGCCACACATGGGCGGATTGGAGGGTCCGATTTGGACTTATTCGCACAAGGGCGGCTACACATGGCTGTCTCTCATTAGAGAGGGCAGCCCTTTTGGCCTAAAAAAGGAGGCCATTTCTACACACATTTTATAGTGTGAAGTTGATGCAACAAGGTGAGTGTGAGATGGTGAGAGTGAAGCAAGGCGGGAGCTCCATTAAGGGTATAATCCCTTTGTAAACTACTTCTTGTTTTGAAGTACTAAAGCCATTGAGTGGCTGCTTTCCCGTGGACGTAGCCCACATTGGGTGAACCACGTATATCGTGTGTACTCTCTCTCTCTCTCTCTACTCTATAATCTCGTGTATATAAATCTGTCTCTCTCCATTAAGTAATCTACTCAATTATCTATTTAGCTACGTCTTATTTCCTAACAACTGGTATCAGAGCAAGGTTTGCTCGTAGCTAAATTATCTCAAGGAAAGGATTCCTTGAATTGAGTGGGAGTTATGGCGGAGGAAGGTAAGCTCAAGATTGAGAAGTTCAACAGCAAAAACTACCAACATTGGAAGATGCAGATTGAAGATTATCTCTACCAGAAGGACCTCTATTTGCCACTAGGCGGTCTTGCGAAGAAGCCCGCAACAATGGCAGATGAAGCATGGATTGTCCTTGATCGAAAGGCACTGGGAACAATCCGGTTAAGCTTGGCGTCAACGGTGTCCTTCAATGTTTCGGAGATGAAGACCACGGAGGACTTGATGAAGTCACTTGACGACTTCTACGAGAAACCATCGGCATCCAATAAGGTATTTCTTATGAAGCGCTTGTTCAATCTAAAGATGGCAGAGAATGGTTCAGCTGCAGAACACCTAAATGAATTTAACACAAACATAAGTCAACTTCGATCGGTGAAAATCAATTTCAATGACGATGTACGAGCTCTCCTTATACTATCATCTCTACCGGATAGTTGGGATAGCCTTGTGATGGCTGTAAGTAATTCTATTTCTGGAACAAATATCCTAAGTTTGATGATGTTGTGGGTGTTCTCCTAAGCAAGGAAATATGAAGGGGAAGCACAGGAGAATCATCAAGTGATGCATTGTCAGTGGAAACAATAGGAAGGCCTAAGGAGAGGTTCAAAAACCAAAAGGGTCGTGATCGCTCAAGACGGAGCAAGTCACGCACAAAGTCAGTTCTCGAATGTTGGAACTACGGCAAGAAGGGCCACGTCAAGAAGGATTGTTGGTCCAAGAAGAAGAAGGAGATTGAGTCTCAAAACAACAAGCCAACATCGGAGGCCAATGTGGTAGGTAAAGTAGAGCAAGATGCTCTAATTCTCTGATTAGACAATGTGTCTAATTCTTGGATAGTAGATTCCAGGGCTTCATTCCATTCCACACCACACAAGCAACATTTCCAAGATTACACCAAAGGTAATTTTGGGTATGTATACTTGGGAGATGATGAATCTTGTGAGATTGTCGGCAAAGGTACAGTTGCAGAACACCTAAATGACTTTAACACAAACATAAGTCAACTTCGATCAGTGAAAATCAATTTCGATGACGAAGTGCGAGCTCTCCTTATACTATCATCTCTACCGGATAGTTGGGA
This sequence comes from Adiantum capillus-veneris, assembly GCF_014529385.1. Taxonomy (NCBI): domain Eukaryota; kingdom Viridiplantae; phylum Streptophyta; class Polypodiopsida; order Polypodiales; family Pteridaceae; genus Adiantum; species Adiantum capillus-veneris. The sequence continues at coordinate 72,898,342 of NC_140944.1, read as the reverse complement.
CAGCCTTGTGATGGCTGTAAGTAATTCTATCTCTGGCACAAATACTCTTAAGTTTGATGATGTTGTGGGTGTTCTCCTAAGCGAGGAAATGCGAAGGAGAAGCACAGGAGAATCATCAAGTGCTGCACTATCAGTGGAAACAAGAGGAAGGCCTAAGGAGAGGTTCAAAAACCAAAAGGGTTGTGATCGCACAAGGCGGAGCAAGTCACGCACAAAGTCAGTTCTTGAATGTTGGAACTGCGGCAAGAAGGGCCACGTCAAGAAGGATTGCTAGTCCAAGAAGAAGAAGGAGACAGAGTCTCAAGACAACAAGCCAACATCGAAGGCCAATGTGGCAGGTAAAGTAGAGCAAGATGCTCTAATTCTGTCATTAGACAATGTGTCTAATTCCTGGATAGTAGATTCCGGGGCTTCAGTCCATGCGACACCACACAAGCAACATTTCCAAGACTACACCAAAGGTAATTTTGGGTATGTATACTTGGGAGATGATGAAGCTTGTGAGATTGTCGGCAAAGGTATAGTTTCTCTCAAAACTGCTAACGGAAATGAATGGAAGCTTAAAGATGTTAGGCATGTTCCTTCTCTTCGCAAAAATTTGATCTCTACAGGACAATTGGACGATGAAGGTCACAACATTGCATTCGGAAACAAACGGTGGAAGATCTCAAAGGGATCTTTGGTGGTTGCCAAGGGAGAAAAAGTCGGTACACTTTACTTGTGTACTATTAGCACGCAACCTTCAGCTTGTGCAGCAACTACAGAAGTTGAGAGTGCGGTGTGGCACTACCGACTTGGGCATATGAGTGCCAAAGGAATGCAAATCCTTCAAACAAAGAAGCTTTTACCAGGTTTGAAAGAAGTGGACTTAGAGTTCTGTGAAGATTGTGTTTATGGTAAACAAAAGAGGGTAAGATTTCAAAAATCAAGAAATGAAAGAAAAAATAAAAAACTTGAGTTGCTTCATTCTAATGTTTGGGGTCTTGCAAGTACACCATCACTTGGTGGCTCATTGTACTATGTAACATTCATAGACGATGCGACTAGAAAAACATGGGTTTATGTCATGAAGAATAAATCCGATGTATTTTCCATATTTCAAAGGTGGAAAGCCTTTGTGGAGAATGAAACAGGTACCAAGGTTAAATGCCTCAGATCCGACAATGGAGGCGAATATTGCAGCCAAGCTTTTGTGCTAGCAATGGCATTCGGAGGCAAAGGACAACCCCAAGGACACCTCAACAAAATGGGATTTCGGGAAGGATGAACAGGACAATCATGGAACGAGCACGAAGCATGCGGCTACATGCAGGCCTACCGCTTGAGCTTTGGGCGAAAGCTATAAGTACGTCTGTGTACTTAATCAATCGGTCACCCTCAACGGCATTGGATGGGGGAGTTCCAGAAGAGGCATGGACAGGTAAACCGGTGAATTATGCATTTCTCAAAGTGTTTGGGTGTGAGGCTTTCATGCACATAGATAGAAGCCTAAGATCAAAGTTAGATGCAAAGTCCAAAAAGTGTTTCTTCATTGGCTATGGAGAAGGAGACTTTGGGTATCGCCTATGGAATCCTGAAGATGGTAAAATCTTAAGGAGTAGGGATGTAATTTTTAATGAACAAAATATGTACAAAGATTACTTGGAAAGAAAACAAACAAAAGAAACAGGTGATGAGTACATGGAGCTTGAGGATGGTGAAGACTCAAGGATTGCAAACGGTGACAATGTGCAACAACGTCAACCAAATGAGGAGCCTCAACCTATTCCCCAAAGATCTACAAGAGCAAGTAGACCTCCAGAAAGGTTTGTTCCTTCCTTCAACCATCTCTTGATCTCAGATTCTGGAGAGCCAGAATCATACGAAGAAGCTATGCAACATGAATCCAAAGAAGAATGGACGAAGAGCATGCAAGTGGAGGTGGACTCACTACATCGCAACCAAACATGGGAGTTGGTTGAGTTGCCTAAAGGTAAGCGGGCACTTCAAAACAAATGGGTGTACAAGCTGAAGGAAGAAGAAGGTGGGAAGAAAAGGTACAAGTCTAGGCTTGTGGTAAAAGGTTTTTCTCAAAAGAAAGGTATTGACTTCAATGAAATATTTTCTCCTATTGTACAAATGAACTCAATTAGGCTTGTCTTAAGCCTTGTGGCTGCTCATGATCTAAATCTCGAGCAAATGGATGTAAATACGGCATTCCCTCACGGTGACTTAGAGGAGGAAATCTACATGCTTCAACCAAAGGGGTATGAAGTAAAAGGTAAGGAGAAAATGGTTTGCAGATTAAAGAAGAGCTTGTATGGTTTAAAGCAAGCATCAAGACAATGGTACTTGAAGTTTGATCAATGGATGTTGGATCATGGATTCACAAGATGCAACTCGGATCACTGCGTCTACACGGAGAATTTGGGAGATGGGAAATTCATCATCCTAATGTTGTATGTTGATGACATGTTGATTGCAAGTGCTAACATGCAGGACATCAAAGACCTAAAAGAGGAGCTGTCCAAATCTTTTCAATGAAAGATTTAGGTGCTGCAAAGAGGATACTTGGTATGAAAATATCAAGGGACAGGACAAAGAAGACAATAAAGCTATCTCAAGAAGATTACATCAAGAAGGTACTAGAAAGGTTTGCAATGCAAAATGCAAAACCAGTTTCTACACCTTTGGCTGGTCATTTTAAACTAACAAAGGATATGTGTCCAAAGACACAAGAGGAGATAGCCTATATGTCTAAAGTTCCATATGCTGCAACGGTAGGTTCTCTAATGTATGCTATGGTCTGGACAAGGCCAGACATTGCACATGCAGTGGGAGTTGTGAGTAGGTTCATGGACAACCCTGGTAAAGAGCATTGGCAAGCTGTGAAGTGGATACTTAGGTATCTAAAAGGGACAACAACAAATGCTTTGTATTTTGGAGGAACTGATATTTTTCTAGAAGGGTATGTTGATGCAGATATGGCAGGTGACAAAGATACTCGATGGAGCACTACTGGCTATGTGTTCACGGTTGGAGGCACAGCAGTAAGCTGGGCTTCAAAGCTGTAGAAAGTGGTTTCACTTTCTACCACGGAAGCAGAGTATGTAGCAATGACGTAGGCAAGCAAAGAAATTCTGTGGCTTCACAGATTCTTAGAAGAGCTTGGATTCAAACAAGACAATTGTGTCTTGTACAGTGATAGCCAAAGCGCTATCCATCTTGCGAAGAACTCAGCCTTTCATTCAAGGACAAAGCACATTGAGGTGAGATATCACTTCATACGCACTCTTTTGGAAGAGGGACAACTAAAGCTAGGAAAGGTGCATACAAGTGAAAATCCTGTAGACATGTTTACAAAGGTGGTCAACAAGGAGAAGTTGAGCTTTTGCTCATCTTCAATCGGCATTCAAAGATAAGAAGCCAGAATGGAAAGCAGTCACAGGTTTGGTTTGGAGATCAGTCTCCAAGTGGGAGATTGTTAAGTATGGAGTCTGATTTACCCTTGTAATTTTCTGTGGTAAAAGCGCACATTTGTAAGGCCCCCATTATGAGGAGAAGCCATCGTGCGTGAAGGAAAATCACTCACCGGAAACCAAAATTTTCACGGACAAGAATCAGGGGCAACTTTAAAGGCTCCGCCCCCGAGATATTTTTTCGCCGGAATATTCCTTTTCGCTGGAATATTATGGCCGGACGGAGGCCGAAAAGTGGTCGGAAAACAACCAGTCGGTTGGCCGATGGCCGGTAGTCAATGGCCAATGGCCGGTGGTCAGAAGTCAATGGCCGGTGGCCTGTGGTCGGAAGTCAATGGCCGGTGGCTGGTGGCTGGTGGCCGAATTCAAAAGCGGACTTGTCTTCTCAAGGGCGGCCACACATGGGCAGATTGGAGGGTCCGATTTGGACTTATTCGCACAAGGGCGGCTACACATGGCTGTCTCTCATTAGAGAGGGTAGCCCTTTTGGCCTATAAAAGGAGGCCATTTCTACACACATTTTATAGTGTGAAGTTGATGCAACAAGGTGAGTGTGAGATGGTGAGAGTGAAGGAAGGCGGGAGCTCCATTAAGGGTATAATCCCTTTGTAAACTACTTCTTGTTATGAAGTACTAAAGCCATTGAGTGGCTACTTTCCCGTGGACGTAGCCCACATTGGGTGAGTGGGAAGAGCTTGATGAGTTAGCTTATTCCACAATCATGCTGGCACTGGCAGAAAATGTTTACTTCAACGTAGCAGAAGAGACTACAGCGTATGGAGTATGGCAAAAGCTATGTGACGAGAAACAAAGTGCTGCTTCTCAGATTTACTAGCTCAAGAAATTGGTGGATTTAAAGATGAAGGAAGGGACAGCCATGTCAAATCCTCTCAATGAATTTCACACAATTTTCAGCCAGTTAACAGCACAGGAGATAGTCTTTCCAGATGCAGTGAAAGCTATGTTTCTCTTAATCACTTTGCCAGACAGTTGGGATACTTTTTGCACAATGTTAAGTAATTATGTCGCGCCAGAAGGTCTTACAAGTGCCAATGTAGAAGGCAGCTTACTCACAGAGGAAGTGAACAGGAAGAACATTGACAAAGGCAAAGGTAATAGTGCTTTGGTCGTTCGAGGGAGACAATAGTCTAAAGAGAAGAAGGGTAAGAAGGCACAAAACCGAAGTAAGTCTCGTGACTCGAAGTCAAAGGATGACATAGAATGCTACCATTATGGCAAGAAGGGTCACATGAAGAGAGACTGTACAAAGTGGAAACAAGAAAAAGGCAAAACAAAGAGTTCTGAGCAAGATGAAAAGAAGACTTCAGCGAAGATTGAAGAGGTGAATGTCACAGGATCTGGTTCAGACAGTGATTCTGGTATAGCAGTTGGTGATATCTTCCTCACAAGCAATCTTGATTCTTTTTTCTTGACTGCAGAGGATGGACATGCTATGAGTGATTGTATTATCGACTCAAGGGCATCTTTACATGTTTCTCCGCACAAAGAGTGGTTTACATCATATGTGACTACTAAAGATTATGTCAGACTTGGCAATGAGCAGGTTTGTGACATACTTGGAGTGGGAGATGTGCAGTTGAAGTTTCAGAATGTCTCATGGCTCAAGAATGTCAGACATGTTCCAGCAATCCGAAAGAGCTTGATCAGTACAGGGAAGTTGGATGATGCGGGTTATGTGACAGTTTTTGGGAAAAGCGCTTGGAAGATCTCCAAAGGTTCGATGATTGTAGCACATGGCAACAAGTCAAGAACTCTGTACACTTTACATGTTTCAGAGGTTAAAAACCCATGTAATAAATGTGATTCAGCAGCCAAGTGTGTCACTGTGGCATCGTAGGCTGGGACATATGTCAAAAAGAGGAATGGAAATACTTTATCATTATGGTTATTTGCCTGGCTTTTCATTTCAAGATTTTGAGTTTTGTGAGCATTGTGTTTATGGTAAGCAAACACAGGAACCTCACAGATCGAAGAGGAATCGTAGGGACGAACGGTTAGCTCTTATGCACAGTGATCTACACGGACTAATGCCTAGTTTGTCACTAGGGGGAGCAGCGTACTTTTGTACCTTTATAGACGACTATTCTCGTAGATGGGTTTACTTCTTGAAGCACAAGGATGAGGTGCTCAAGGTCTTTAAGACATTCTTGCAACTTGTGGAGAATTAGAGTGGTCAGAAGCTGGGATGCTTAAGGACAGACAATGGTGGAGAGTATGTTTCCAAGGCTTTCCAAGACTTTTGTGAAGCAAAAGGGATAAAGTGGGAACTTACTGCACCATACAATCCTTCACAAAATGGAGTTGCAGAACGTATGAATAGGACCATACAAGAGAAGGTCAGAATCATGTTGTCAAATGCTGAGTTGTCTGATGGATTTTGGGCGGAAGTAGTGGCTGCAGCAGTCCATTTGATCAACAGGTCTCCTAGTAGGGTTCTGGATAAGAGTGAAGTGGCGGAGATGCTATGGACAGGCAAGTCACCTTCGTATAATCATCTTAGAGTCTTTTGTTGTGAAGCTTATAGCCATATTCCTAAGGAGTTCAGGAATAAGTTAGAACCAAAGAGCAAGAAGTGTATATTTCTTGGCTACGGAGAATCGGGCGAGATGGGTTACCGGCTTTGGGATCCTGAGTCCATAAAAGTTATTCGTAGCAATGATGTGCATTTTAATGAAGCCAAGTTTCACACTAAGCCAGAGAAGATAGAGGAGATCAGAACAATTGTCTTTAGGGAAGATGGACCTAGTGCTAGCACATCAAGACAGCATGGTCAGGCTCAGGAACATCCTATAGTCGCTAGAGAGGTAGAATCAAATGTGGTGAGACGTTCTGAGCGTGTCTCCAAACCACCTGATCGTTATGTGCCACCTCTAAATTATGTCATGCTCACGGATTTCGGAGAACCATCTTGTTACAAGGAGGCATTACAAGTGGTTGACTCAAAAAATTGGCAGTTGCCCATGCAATCAGAGATGACGGCTCTGCATAAGAATCAAACGTGGGATTTGGTTCAAATGCCAGAGGGCAAGAAAGCTCTACCTTGTAAGTGGGTTACCTTGTAAGTGGGTTTACAGGTATAAGATTACTTCTCATGATGGACAGCCAAAATACAAAGCACGGTTGGTTGCTAAGGGTTATAAGCAAGAACACGGAATAGATTTTGATGAAGTCTTTTCACCAGTTGTCAAGATGACAACGTTGAGAAGTGTACTTGCTTTGGTTGCCAAACATGATCTGCATTTACATCAGATGGATGTGAAAACGGCATTTCTTCATGGAGATTTGCATGAGGAGGTTTATATACAGCAGTCAAAAGGGTATGTTGAGAAAGGCAAAGAGAAATTAGTATGTCGTTTGAGAAAGAGTCTCTATGACAAAGAAAAGTTTCACCAATTTATGCTTTTTCAAGGATACAAGAGAAGTGAGACAGATCATTGCCTGTATACTTGACAAGCTAAGGATGGTAGCTTGATCATCCTCATCTTGTATGTGGATGACATGTTACTTGTTGGTAGACAAATGGCAGAAATTTCAGCTCTTAAGTCAAAAATGGCAAAGGTTTTTGACATGAAAGACATGGGTGAGGCAAGTCATATACTGGGTATGCATATCCAGTGAGATAGGTCAAAGAAGATGCTTTACTTATCTTAGGAAGAGTATATTGACAAGGTGTTGCAACGTTTCCATATGGACAGGGGAAAGGCATTGATGACACCATTGCGATCATATGTGAAACTAAACAACCAAAATTGCCCACATTCTAAGGTGGAAAAGGTTGAAATGGATTGGTTCCGTATGCGTCTACATGTGGGAGTTTGATGTATGCAATGATTGCTACACGTCCGTATATTTCATTTGTAGTGGGAGTGGTTAGCAGATATATGTCAAATCCCGGCAAGAAACATTGGGAGGCAATGAAAGGTATCATGAGATACTTAAAACATACAAAGAGTATGCGCATATGCTATGGTAGTCAGGATTTGCGTGTTAGAGGATACACTGACTCAGATTATGCAAGAGACTTGGAAAAGAGGAGATCTACATCAGGCTATGTCTTTACATTGGCTGGAGGTGCCATATCATGGCCATCTCGATACAAGATTGTATTACGCAGTCTACTACAGAAGCTGAGTATGTTGCAGCAAATGAGGCATGCAAAGAAGCTATTTGGCTTGGTAGATTGGTAGCAGACTTGGGAATCAAAGTAGATATGCCAGAGTTATATTGTGATAGTCAAAGTGCTATACAATTCGCAAAGAATCTAGTGTTCCATTCGAAGACTAAGCATACTGATGTGAAATATCACTTCATTAGGGAAGTACTTGAAGACAAGCAGATACAACTGATGAAGATCCACACAAGGACAATCATATTGATCTACTCACAAAGGGACTTCCAAGAGAGGGCTTTGTGCATTGTCGTGAGTTATTGGGCATTGGATAGATGGCAGCCATGTAAATCTTTGTACATTTATGTTCATAGATTTACAGTTACTTAAAGTTCCACATTGGACTTTAAGTGGGAGGTTGTTGGGATTAAAGCCCAAGTGACCTCTTATACAGATATGGCTGGCCGCCCGCCTAACTCACTTATCACTAACTCTTTGTATATACTCACTTATACTTGTGTGAATAGTAAGATTTGGGAGATAACCCTTCAAAGAATTCTCTGCATACTGTGTAAGCTCTCTGTCTGTGTATGTGTGTGTGTGTGTGTGTGTGTGTGTGTGTGTGTGTGTGTGTGTGTGTGTGTGTGTGTGTGTGTGTGTGTGTGTGTGTGTGTGTGTGTGTGTGTGTGTGTGTCGATCTAAGCTCCGCTCTACGACTTCAGTTTTCATTGACATGACATAGCCTTGCTATGGATAGAATATGTATGCAAAATTGTAGCCTAAAAGTTGGATCAACCATCCATCAAAGTTGTTTAAGAGTACTTTGTAATAGTAACAAGTTTTACTAGGTATCCGACAATTTTTGGCCATTGAAATGGTTTTTGATACTGCATTCTTGAAGTGGTATAGTAATTGGATTTCACTTGCATATAGGGACTCTATCACGACACATAATTAAATAAAAGGCACCGGTGTTAGTCCCAGAGACTCATATTGACATATGTGAAATATGTTGCATATAATGATGTTAGGAAATATGACATCTGTCACATCTGTCAAGTATCAAAAGTACTTGTGTGTGGAAGTAACTAGAAATACTCTTCTACATGAGTGAGAGGGACCCTCATAACTCTTGCTCCACACTGGCTAAACCAAACTCCATGAGTTCCTATACCATGTTGTACACCTTGTGACTAATGACATGTGTCAAACAGAAACACCTTATAGGCCTAAAACCATTTCAATAGGGAATGAATCCTCAATTTTATCAGAATGAATAGTTAATAGGGAAAGGAACAATTTGAAAAGGTAGTATCTAGTACACCACTTACCAAAATCCTTTGCTCGTGCATGAACTTGGTATGTATATGAAGAACTAAGTGGATGAAAGCATTTTGGCATATGCACTCCACTTGTAAAGCTCAATCAAAGCATATTCAAAAAGGAAACAAAACCATAGTATGAGGTGAAAAGTTATTGTATACTTACTCAAAGGTCAATGCAAGAGAAATTTGCAAGCCCCAAAAGTACATTACCAAAATCTCAACCTCAAAAGGCCCAATATTCCTTAACCTATTAATTAGACACTAAAAGTAGAGATTGGTGAAGATGTAAATGAGAACCCTGATCGTCTTAGCTAGGAATTACCATATACGTTTAGAATTTCTCTCCAAAATGAAGCCCGATTCATCAGGTTTGCTTCAAAAGTGCTCTTTGAAGCAAAATTTGATTCATCAGTTTAGTTTTGCACGAGCTATAATTTTGATCAACAGACAAAACAATGCCCATAGAGTATACAAATGACCTGCTTAAGTTGGAATCATACTCACAACTGAAGCTAGATAGGCAAGAATTGTATTCACCACTAAGATCACGGTGTGAACCCTTCGACTATGCATATGCCCTAGTTCCACCATTGCCATATGACATTCTTATTGCTCGATCATATCGTCAATGGAATATATAGCTCCATGATAAACATACAAAGTTCTTCCATGCATGTACATTTTGGAATTGTATTGTTTATGTCTATGTAGCATAAATTTATAGAGTCTTTATCCATGGGTTGAATAACATTGTATGCTCGTAGTTGTACTACTGCCATGCAATTAAATGGTGGAGGAGATATCTGATAGATATGCATCAGTGAGAGGCTTGTATGATTTAAGCTCATTGCCTGAGTAGTTCTCATGCATTCTAAGAAGCATGAGACCCTAAAAATACATATGTATACTACCATTCTAGGTCAAATAGTAGTTCTCATGCATTTTAAGAAGCATGAGACCTTAAAAATACATATGTATACTACCACTCTAGGTCAAATAGTAATGGTAAAGTGTGAAGCTTGTAGCCAAACTACAACGAGTAACTCAAGGCACATGTCATCATTCAACCAAGTTAAAGAGTATGTTTTTTGTCAAATGGCCTTGCCGTCCAAACATCTGTGCTCGATACTTACTTGTCATAGTATGTATGAAAGTAAAGTGCCAAAACAATGGAAATGAATGCATTGGTAAAGAATCACCATATGCTACAGTAAAGAAGCAAACATGAAAAGAGGGAATCATTTTTTTCAAAACCCTTGCTACATGTTTCTATATATATACTAGTAAGTAGGTATTTTATGCAAAACTTACGTGCCTTTGCATAGCACAAATTGTAGCTTATTAAATGCATCTTTTGAAGTTTGACTGATGAAGGTTTTAGTGACCAAGCACATTAGGACAGTCTTTCTTTCGATGCGGTCCCAATGAAACATATTTTTTGCATCTTTGCCTTTTTAAAATGTATGGATGATAGTCTCCTCTTTGCCATGTTGGTCAAGATGATGATCTGCTGCTGATTTGGAATTGGCTGATAGTGTCTAGTTCTTCCTTTGTCAGTAAGGAGATTAACAGTTTGTTAAGTGCATCCAATTGATTTGATAGTGTACTGCCAACTTAAGAAAACGCGCTTCAAAATCTTGAAACTTGCACAAAGTAAGATAATTGTTTGCTTCGCTATCATCCTCCAAAATATTCAACACGCTTTGGGAGGATGAGATGATATATTGGGATTGATCCCAAAATAAAAAAGATGATCTTTGGAAAGCTCCAAGTCAAGGAGATCCATGTCAAAGGGACTAAAATATGAACCCATGTTGAGGAAGAGAAGTACCTTAAAATCTACTTTGTAAAGCCTTGTCGGTAGAGAGAAAACAAGTGAATGGAATTTGATTGGCCTTGCCAAATCAAATTTCTATGCTGACAACCATGTCAAGATGATCTCCGATGCCAAGGATCATCGAGGGAAAATTTGATGCTAAAGAACTTCTTTAAGGTGATTGTAAAAGTGAATCCATGCAAGGTTCGATAGTTCGAACTTGCCTTGATTGAAATCTGTAGCTTGAATCTTATGTGGGATAACCTTTTCTTCTTACGGGTAAGGGGGTGTGGGAATCCCCTTTGTCAACCCCAAGGCTAAACAATTTAAAGGTTTGGTGGTCTCCTTGAGTGTGAACCGAAGGCCCTCAACATGGCTATGTTGTAGGGCATCGATGGGGGGGGGGGGGGGGGGGAGAGAGAGAGAGTAGTCCACAGTCATAACTCAGATGAGGACGCCATAGAAGCAAAAATTGCTCCTCAGGGCAATGTGCACCCGCCAAGCTCAATCATAAAAAAATTGGTGCAAGTCTATATCACGATGCATGTGTGATGGGGTGACTGTCCACACTTATCTCTACCTCCTCCAAGCTCCTTGATCTCTCCCCCTTTTGCATGCATGCAAACCACTGTTCTTCTCCCAAAATAGAACGTTAGCTTTGATATCAATGTCTGACTAGGGGAAATTGTGTCACCAAAACTCCACCAATTTTTGTGGAGATTAAGATAGCCGGGTTCTATAACTAACTTGCATTATATGTTAAACAGTAAATGTATTGTATGTGCTTAATGGACATATAATACCTTTGTCACAATACAATGGCCATATAATAAGGAGACATGTCATTGAAATCGTTCTATCAACTTATTTCTCTACACTTCGATCACTTTTTTAATCAAAATTTTTTATATCGAAAACAAATTCAATTAATTAAGAATTTGATCGTATTTTTTGGTATATGATTTTCCCAACCATTTTCAAACAAACAAATATCATTTGAGTTTTGAAAAGTAATTCTCTCTCTCTTGTTTATTTAAAAGATTAAAAAATAAAAGATTACTAAAAAATAAAAATTTAGGTTAGATATAAGATTTTTCTGTTAATTATACATTTAAATTTTGTAACTAATGATAAGCTGTAGGTAGAATTTGCAATTTTGTTTGTTTAAATTCAATTTTTTTAATAATTTTAAAAATTAGCAAGCTCGCTCTTTTTGTGTCGAGTTTTCTCAAACTTAAAGAAGTTTAGGATTTTAAGCCGTCTATCATTGTGTTGGAGTATATACTCACTCTTGAGTATGGATATGTATTATAAATAGAGATTATTTGTCTTTGTGCTAGTGCTAGAGTAAACGTGTTTACTCGCACTTGAGATAATCATTTGTTTCACTTTTATTTCGAAGATTATTTCTTATTTATCACTAATAAGTATTTCTTTGCACATAAACAATAGTTAGATCTTTATTTTTTAAATAAGCGTGAATTAAAAAATTTGTTTTAGATTTCACTTCCATTATGCAATAGACAAGGGTAATATTTTAATGGAAAGATTGTAGGTTAGAAATTTTGTTTGAAAGACTAGAAACTTTATGCAAGTATGTACTTGCACTTGATATAAATCAAGGTTTATGATTTTTATTTGAAGGTTTTAGATTATAGGATTAGCTTGTGCTTAAGCTTTTGTTTATATAGTCCATATATTTAGATAGAATTGAATCATTCATTTTTGTAGTGTTCAAATTTATCTCACACTGCAGAATTAGGAATTTCTAAAAGTGCTTGTGTTAGAGTGAAGTACTCACACATGGTAGGAGTTTGATGAATATTTGTTATTGAAGTTTCTTGGATGTACTTGATGTTTGTCTTGTAAGTTTAGAAGTGCTTCAATTACAAACAATGTTATCACCTTGTTGTGTTAGAGTACTTGCTCACACTTCCAAGAAGATATGCAACGAAAATGTGACTTGTAAAAAAGCATGATAATGTAACAACAATCTAAAATTGATCATTTATTAAACATTGCATTGTGCTGGAGCATAATGCTCACATCTTGAGATGGCCTGTTGTGACAAAATATTGTTTGAGTATGATTCTTATCATTTGTAAGTGTATAAATTGTGTGGCAATCATTCAAAAGACCTAGAAAGTGAATTAGATTCTCTTTTTAAAGTGTGCGTATGATGGAATTAATGTAGGATATATTTGACTACTTATTATCAATTGTTTGACATAATCAATGAATAAATTTTGTTCGTCAAGTGTTGATAGAATAATCAACTTACAATTGTCTACTTTTTATAGATATATTTCATGCATTATGGTTCATGGTCATGAGTGGGCATATGTGCATGCAATAGCGCTAAGATGAACTGCATCTCACTTGAAGTGCAAGTCTTGTCACCATGTTTCAATGGTAACATTATTAAAATTAAAGAGAATTTGTTCAAAGTGACGAGCAATGTTGGGCCTTGCGGTTTACCTCCAGAAGACATCTATGACATATTTCTTGATTATGCACAGAATGCAAAGACCATACTTGAGAGTAAAAATAAAGGGTCATGCAAAAGCAATCATACTCTGGGAAGAACAAATCTAATAGATGAAGAAGGACATGTTGCAAATGAGGAGAGGGAGCCGATGTGCACTCAAAATAGAGAGAAATTTTTTCCTAATCTTTGTTCCTAGAGTGAAGTGCATGGTACAACATCCTTTGAAGCAGGTTCGTCTAATCATGCATTTATTTCAAAGAGAAGTCATATCGATGGTATTGGAAAATGGATACCTATTGATCAAACTCTTCATCAAGATTTTGATAACCAATGGTTATACATGCTGCATTTAAAGTGCACACAAGCATTTCTCGCATGCAACATTCCATTCAATGTTATGTGCAACCCAATCTTCAAAGATGCATTGATGAGCATTGCCAAAAAAGGATTTGTGACATTGGATTATAGTAAAATGTGCACAGAGTATGTTGACGAAGTAAAAGATGAGGTAGAAAGTACACTCAACGTGCAATGTTGGAATATGTTCCTACCTTTGGATGTCCTATAGCCTTGGATGGATGGACCAATTGTCAGAAGAAGCCTTTGATCAATGTGATGCTAATTTTTCCTTGAGGATCAATATTCTTAGAAGCCATTACACATCTTTGAAAGAAAATACAATTCCCTTTCTTACAAAGATATATGAGCATGCCATATCAAAAGTTAGAGGGCCAAGGAATGTAACAGCCATCATCACTAACAATGCTGCAAGCTTTCAAAGAGATTCGTCATTCCTCTTTTAGGAATGAAGCAAAATAAATGCATATCGAGGGTGTTCATTGCATTGAACATTTATTATACTTCAAGGGGCAAGCTAGTTTATGATATTTTTTTGAAGCAAGGAGGCCGTAAAATTGTTAGTGGGATTGAGTATTGCTTGGTTCAACCTCTATTCATTCACTTGTCCATCACCCTAAATCTTTGAAATGATTCAAAGATTGGACTATGTCAGCATCTATTGGGAAATGGTAGACCCCATATACCTATCATATATCATTTGACGCTTCTTTCCATTTCAATATATCTTCAAGGTATGCTATGTGGCATTCTTAAAAAATGTGTAAAATGGTGGTTGCATGAAATTGTGGACAATGCATAAGTTTATCAATAGAAGTTCTCTATGTAGAGATTACTTGTTGGATTTTTACCAGTGGGAGAATCTTTCATTCACATACACATTTGAGAAAGCTAATGTAGCAGATGCAAACATGCGAGAGACTCTATCTCACTTTTCTTGTATTGCAATGATGTGCAGAGTTGGTGGAGATGGGGATGCCTTCTAGATTCATAAACTTACATAGACAAATGAGCCACTAGACTATCACTTTTGGTTTCTATTGCACTGCCTTTTGTCATTAATGGCTTTAGCATCCTAATGACTAGGCTTCTCTGGAAAGCTAGAAATGATACTTTTATTTTTGGGTTTGTATTCAAACTTATATTATCACCAAATCAAAGCCGATTGCATAGAAGTTAAGCCCCTCTTGGGAACTATAACTTCTCCTTAACGTGGGATGTATTGGCTACCCCTCATGTTCCAATTTCTAGGGGACGTGGTTTTGGGAAGCCAATGTAGGAGGGATAGGTTTGTCTCGTGGGCCTAACCTAGAGCTGAGTGCCATATGGGCTCTATGTACAAGGCATGCAAAGTAATTGTGGGGAGTCTCTTTCCCCTTCCACACCTTGTGTGGTTCTCTCTGTTTTCTCTTGATGAGGTTCCCATGTTCCCTTCCCCTCTGGGGGAGGGTAAATCATGACGTTGCATGAAGTTTCGGTAAATGGCATGGTCCATGGCAAGACTCCTTCCAATCCACTAAATGTCCTTCTCTCATTTGTGCCTTCACCTAAAGGTGGAGCTTACAAACCCACCCACAACCTCGCTCTAGGGGAACTTGGTCCTACATTTAGAACTATAAGCCAAGGTCCCCTGTCATACGCACATGGAGTGCAAACCTTACCCATCTCTCACCCCTCTCCTATCATGCAGCATGTTATCTTTAATTCCTTGTCACCCCACCCGACAGGTCATGGTTTCAATGAAGATGCTCACACTTCTGCTCTACAAAGACCCAATCAGGTAAACCCTAATCCTTCTCTGCTTAATGGTCAAGATGTTGTTATATCAAATTCTTGGAAGAACATTGATAATCCTCCTCAAGATACTGAGGTTCAGCAAGGAAACCCTCATATACAAAATGACAGTGAAAATGTCCAGAGTGATTATAAACATGTATCTTAAGCAAATGAAAGCAAAGAGTATTTCGGAGATAATGTTGAAGATTGTCATGATGAAGATGAAAATAATAAATCTCAAATCCAATGTCTTGGTGGAGGTGAAGTTATTGTAAGTGCTATCCAGAGTGATTATAAACATGTATCTTAAGCAAATGAAAGCAAAGAGTATTATATAGATAATGTTGAAGACTGCCATGATGAAGATGAAAATGAGAAATCTCGAAGCCAGTGCTGGTGGAGGTGAAGTTATTGTTGGTATTGTTGAACTTAACAATTGGTTCAAGAATTTTGCAAGAGAGAGTAGTTATTGGACTTTGTCATGGAATAAGGCCTCTTGTTGAAGTACATAAGCAATGTATTTCTCAAGAGTGGGAGGCCACAAACTTGTTTCCAACTCCATTTGCAATATCTACCTTATAGCTACTATCTGTTCTTACAGTGCATTGCAAGTGATTAGCAGAGGACAATGGCTAAGTGTCTATTTTTACATGGCATAAGGGCTTTGATCCAAAGGGAAAAAAACCTTCTAAGGTCCCTGTGTGGGTAGACTTTCCAGATTACCCAATTGAATTTTTTCCTTGGCTCAAACAGATTGGTGCTCAACTGGGTAAAGTTCTTGGACAGATGCCTACTAATGGTATAACCCCTAAGTGGGATCCTCAGTTGCTTATAGAAATTGATAATGATGCCCCTCTCAGAGAGAACATACAACTTAAAGATCAAATGGGACAAGATCTGCATGTTCAAAAAGTTATCTACAGAAAAATTTACCTAATGCTTGTTTTCACTATCTCAGACAGGGTCATCTAATCAAAGACTACCCTGACCTAGCTAGAAAAGTATAGAAGGAGTAAAAAAAACGTCAAAGATACTAAAGAGGGTAATCAAGGGTTTCAACAAGTGAATAGAAGGGGTAGCTATAGAAATAGGAACCCAACAAGGAATAATACTAATAAGTATGTCAGCAAGTTTGGGACACTTTTGGATGATGTAGTTGACCCGTCATATGCACATGGGGTAGATGATCTAGAGGATAATGCTTCATCTTCTCAAGTTTCCATAGAAACACAAAAAGAGGAGGGTGTACCATAGCAGGACTCTCTTAAGCCCCCTCTTCAAAATGACACTCTAATCCCACATGACAACCCTATTGACAAAGCCAAGGGCATGTCCTGTGACTCTGCAACTTTAGATGGAGAGTCAGGCATCTCAGCTACACAACACATTCATACAAGTCCTAAAAAGGAGGGCTCTAGAAGAAGAAGCCTTTTTCAATGAGCTTCAAGAACACAATGACTTAGAGCTTAACAAATTCTTTGAGTCCCCCCTTCATTCGGTGGACATTCTCATGACCCAAGCACAATAAGAGACGCCACCTCAACCAAGCAGAACCTAAAAGAAAGAAAGAAAAAAGTTCATATCCCAATAGGGCATCAATCTCCTTTGTTAAACCTCCTGAATCACATAAAAAATGAATCACTCCAATGCTGGTTTTTCTTTGAACTGTAAAGGGTTTGCAGACCCTGTCAAAGCTATTTGTATTAAAAAATGGATGCTTGACTTGCACCTACAGGTTGACTTTATACGTCTGCAGGAAGTGAAAGCTAAGTATGACTCTAATCTTTAAAAAATCAGTAAGAATCATAAGCGGTTTTACATTAATCACATTGCAGGTAAAGGAGGAGCTGTGATTTGGTATTATCGTAAAGAATGACCAATTAATCACTGAGTTTCACATTGACCAAAAGGGTAATTGGGTTGCTATTACTCTTAAGGAACCTTTCAATTACACAACTACTAGTCTTTATTCCTCAAATTCTAATTTCAAAAAGGACCTTTATATCTCCTCTATATGGAGGAGAGAAAAATGACAGATTTAAAGCTCTTGGTCAAGTTATACAAGGCAACAAGAAACAAATGCCTTGGTAGATACCTTTGAAGACTCTGGCTTCACTTGGGCAAACAACCAGCAGGGTAGAGCTGCTAGACTTGATAGGATGTATATGATAGCCAATCTTGTGCAAGCCCATTGGATGGTGAGTTGCAAAATTGAGTCCTCTCTCTTACTATCTGATCATAAACCTCTAATGTTTGAGCTTCATAAAGAGGAACATTCATTCAAAGTTGGTTGGCCTCATCTAGACAACTCCTTGTTTAAACTTGCATCAATCAAAGCTAAGGTTAAAGTGATTTTTGAAAGTGCTTTTAGTAAACATAACACTACATTTATTTCTTGGGACGTTGCCATAAAGCACACTCAAAAGGCTTTAACCATCTTCAACAAAAAGGCTAAGGAAATAAAATCTAACATAAGAACGATGATCAACAAGAAAATTTTATTTCTTGAAGCTAATTCTCTAGCTGACCAGTCTTCCCTTGAGCTTAGTAATTTGAAAGACCAGCTTAGGAAGGAAGAGCTTCTTGAGGCCTAGGGTACCCTTGCTTGGACCAGGCAATTTTGGGTTGGAAAAATAAATCCCAATAATCAAATGTTCTCTTTATTAAAGAAGAATAAATGTAGAGACTCCATTCCATACTTAATATTTTCTCTCCTTTCCCCCAAAGAAGAAGGATATTACAGATGCTAGAGCTAAAATACATCGTCATCAAAAGAACAGTGCCAGAGTATGTGGTTAAACTGTTGGACTTGCCCATCTCAGAAGGGGAATTAAGAGAAGTTATTGGAAAATTCAAGCCTGGTAAATCTCTTGGGATTGATCGTGTTCCAAATGGATTTTAACATATATATCAAGATTATCTTAAACCTTACTTTGGTATGGAAAGAAGCCTTGGTTGTAGGATCTCTTTCCTCTTCCATTAATGTTGGTGTGGTCAAGCTTGTTCATAAGAAAGGATCAAGGGATGACTTATCAAACTAGAGATAATCACATGTCTGACGCAGAAGGGTTTTATGAAGGGGAGGTTTGTTTTGGATGCCATAATTACTCTATGGGAAGTTATGGAGCATGAATAAGGAATCTGATAAGAAATTTATCTTCTTCAAAATTGATTTTGACCAGGCTTATGACAAAATTGAATGGGAATTTATTTATTTTGCAAAGCCTTTATGACCTGGGGTTGGGCAGATTTTTTTTCAAATTTTTTCACATTCTTTTTGGTAATACAATAGCCAAAATCTCTGTTAATGGTACTCTTACTAAAGCGATCCCTCTACACAAATCTATTAGATAGGGTTGCCCTTTGTCACCATTACTTAATAAATTTCTTCTAATGCCTTGGGTTGGCTTGTCAAAGATGCTTTACATCAACTTAAGCTAAAATCTATTGACATCCTTGTCTTAGATGAATAGCTATACATCAGTTTGTAGATGACACTAATGCTTTAGTAAAGAATGACTAGCAGTCTCTTAAGAAAATTTGGTGTTGCTTAACATTACTAGCTGGCTAGTGGATCTGTTATAAATCATGCTAAAATAGGTACTTTGGTTTTCTTTTTGTCTTGCTGGTCTCCTTCCCAATACCAATTCAACAAGGTATTCACTCTTGCAGCAAGGTTTCTATGGGGAGGTTTAGATGAGGTTAATAAAATACCAAAAGTCCCTTGGCAGATTTATTGCAGTCCCAAAGAACAAGGAGGATTGGGGATTCTCAATAACCTACACCTAAAATAAGTTGTCCAGTAAATGGATCATGAGGGCAACCTCCTCTTTTGTCTTATGGGTTCTTCTTATCAAAAGGAAGATCAACATGTTCCATCTGAAGGGTTATAGAGCGTGGTCTAGGATGTCTCTTCAAAACAATTTAACTTCAAAAGCTAATTTCACCCCTAGAGGGTCTGATCTTGTTTGTAGGTTCTAGAAGGTTTGGAACATCCAAAAGTCCTGGTGGTCCCCTAGGAATTTTCAACTCAATTTTGGCTCCAAGATTCCATCTCATTTGGATGGTTTGGCTATTAAGAAGGATGGGAGTTGTCTAGGAGGACACACAATTCCTTTAGAGCAGGAATCATGTGTGACGGGTGTCTAACCTCACTCCTATCTTATTGTAGACATAGCGAGAACCACGATTAAATTGTCAATCCATGGGACGAAGCTGACTCGACTAGTGCATAGAGGCTACAAGAGGTTGTCAATCTCTTGGAAAACAACAAACAACTCGCATCTATCTCAAGCTACACTCAAGTGACTGAAATCACCAAAACCCAATCGCTCATCGGAAAACAAATCACATCCGATATAGCATTTTATGACATCCAAATGTAATGAAACTTCTAGGACAAGTTTATAAGACCTAAGCACACATGCTTATGGTCTTAAATCCCACTTTAGGTCAAGTGCAAAAAACGCGATTATTAACAGCAGTGGATTTTAGACCTAGTCGTTTACAGAATGCATCTAAATACTTAGCAATGATGCCCCAATACCCAGCTTGTACTTAGTTTTTTATTTTGAAGTGTAAATTCCTACTTATGATGAAATTAGGCCACGGCTTTGGCGACGCCAAAAGCTACAAAATAATGTGAAATGCTTATGTCAATGCGTAGAGCTCTTACCTGCGGTTGCAATGCAACAAACGCGACTGCAATGTGACAACTCGGGAGGGAGTAGGAAGCGCAAGAAGGAGAGAAGTGAGCATCGTTAGCTCACGCTGTGTATTTAATTATCCAAAACTTAAAAATAACTTACAAAAATTGGCTTTT
Source organism: Adiantum capillus-veneris (assembly GCF_014529385.1). Lineage (NCBI taxonomy): Eukaryota > Viridiplantae > Streptophyta > Polypodiopsida > Polypodiales > Pteridaceae > Adiantum > Adiantum capillus-veneris. The sequence continues at coordinate 72,878,171 of NC_140944.1, read as the reverse complement.
ATACCTTAGCCAAGGTTTTTGGTGGTCAAAACTAATAATTCAGGAGCTCTAACTAAAGATGGGTAAAGACACGTTGATACAATCTGGAAGCTTGTAGCCCCGGCTCATCAATTACAAAGATTTATCTCGAAAATAGGAGTTACAATATTCTCGATTTATTAAAATAATAAGTGTTTTTACAATGAGAGCTCCAAAAAATGGTATCCGAGTTAGCTTGCTGCTAACATTCCCCTCCTCCTTGCCTATGTCATCCCTTGACACAGGTTTATGGGCTGAATAGTCTTCAGGTTGATGGTTGGCGAGGGGGTCTTTAAGTGCATGTAGAGCCTTTTTGTATCTGATCTTTCGCTCTTTGTCTGGCACCAGCAAAAACTACATAGTGACTCTGTTTTTAAGCTCAACTGCAAAGTAGTCTATAAATATTGAAGTCAGGTTGTTGATCACGGGCCCAAAAATCTTTGTTCGCCAAGTGAAGAACCCTGTGTAGAACGCTTTCTCAAATGCCAACATATTGTGAGATGGTAAGAACATGCACCGAGCGTAGAAGCCATAGAGGACTTCTTCAGAAGGTTGACCAGTGAGATTGTAGCATAAACCTTTATTGCCCTCGAGGAATGACATCCACAGGGCTCCTGCTTGCTCTGGCTCATGAAACACTTCAATGCAGATGAGCAGCATTCGGCAAATTTTATAAAGCATCGCACATGATAGATCAGGAATACTTTTGAAGAATGCCATGGTGCCCGTTAGGGTTTTCACCATGTATTCTTATGTCGAGGATCCCTTTTCTGGAGCTGGAAATCTTGGGTAATTCAGCCATGTTGGCCGCTTCTTTGTTATTTCCTCATGTGCTTGGTTGCCATGTCCTTACTCTTGGTACAGGACAAAAAGTTGGATCCCTTTGAAGTGTCGCAGGTGCTCTTGTGAATAGAATCAGGTATCTTGGATTCTTGTTCAGCCAGCTCTTCCTCCACTTAGGGTGGTCTTCATCTGCGCCTTCTACTTGCATGTCTTTATAAAGTCGTTCTTTGACCTGGAGCAACTCCACCTTTATTAAGGGATATGACAGGGATTGTTGATGCCATTGTGCATTGATCTGAATGGGAGTGAGTTGAGTAACATTGACAGAGTGAAGAACTCTCAACTCCCAATCCATTGCTGCTTTCCACTGCTCATCCGTCTCTTGTGTAACCTTTTCTTTGAGTGCATCTTCCTCAGCTTTTGAAAGCTGGACCATTAGCACTTCATCTACTTTTGTTAGTGGTACTTGGAAATCTTCTTCGCCACCTAGCCCTTCTGTTGGCTGTGTTTCCATCTCAACGAAAGATACTGAGGGAATATCAATGTGTGGTTGCTCTGAAGTACCTTCTTCTTCCTGGGTCTCTTGCCGTCCATCTCTCAATAGCTGGTTGATTCTTTTTAGCTCGGCTATTCTTTGAGCAGCTCTTCTTCTCGTTGCACCCGCATTAATGCCATGTCTCTATGTTGTGACTGCTCTAGCTCAAGGTCTTTGTTCTTTTTTTCCAGTGCTTTGCACTTCGTCTGTTCCTTTGATCGAGGCAATTGCGGGATTTTCTCGTATCTGTCGCAACAAGGTTGCCTGATCATTTATCCTCTGCTCTAAATATTGCAAGGAGGCGTTCGCAACATCTAGCTACACTTGAATATTCTAAACTGATAGAGTTGTAGTTAGAAGTTTGTTAATAACCTCTGTCAGCTTTTCGTCTTTTGTTTTGCAAGCATCTGTCAACTTCATGAGAAGTTTACCTAACTCCTCCATTTCCTTTTGTTGTTTATCTCTTGCTAGCTGATGTTGTTCAGCTTCAGATTTCAGTACCCTGGACTTGTGTTTGCAGACCAGTGATGACATTTAATATGTCTTCTAACTCTCCTTGGAGAGCGTCAATCACCATCTCCAATTATTTAGCCTTTGTGTTGTGGCTAAGTGATGGTGATCAGAGTTTTTCCGTCATATCCTACATTTGTTTTGCATATTCATTGACTTGTGGGATTACCTCATCATTGGTCTGCCAGTCTTCATTTCTTGATAGCTGCCTAGACGTTTCGGCATTCTCTTGTGACTCTCTTGGTGGCGTCGTGGCGGCTAGTTGTTTTTGCCCTTGAGGCTGTGGTTGGCCTTCTTCTTGCTTTGTCATCTTGAGGCTTCGTGGATGCCTAGGCCGTTTCTTGTTGTGCGGAGGTAGAAGGGTTTTCTTTTGTTTCCTGTTCTTTGTCTGTTCAAACTTTGATGACTCCTCTTGTGCAGGACTTGCTTCTCTTTTCGGCTCTGGTTCTTTTGCTTTGGCTTGCACCTGAGTAGTGGCTACCTATTGTGCAGATTCTACTGCTTCTTTTTGTTCAGGCTCTTTTTCTTTAGTGGGCTCAGCTTGTGTAGTCCTATCTGTTAGTGATGGCATTGGGTGGTCATGTTGTTTTGTAAATGGTGAGGATGGTCTTAGGGACATCCCACCTTCTTCGTGCTAGGCTTCACCTTGGTGTGTTGCTTCAGCTTGTTCTTGCTGCTCCGCCGCCTCTTTAGCTTTTCATTATGCTTCTTGGGCTTCTTTTAGCTTCAATGCTTCTACCTCCTGATACATTCTTTCCAATATCTCTGTGGGTTCTTCGGCCTCTTTCCTATCATGGTGCTTTGTTCTTGGTCCTTTCACTTCAATGGGTACCCACTTTGCAGGGTCCTTTCCTTGAGCTTCGCGGTTTCATTCATAGGAGTGCTTTTCTCTATCAAATGTGGCCTGCTTCTGTTGAGGCTCCTCCTGATGTGTTGCCACGTATTTTCTTTTCATCTCTTCCCTTCGGACTCTTTTTTCCTCATTGTCGGAGCTTTCACTGCTATGTCTTTCTGGAGAGCTCTTGGCAGATTCATTCTTCATTGGATTTGTAAGTTCTTTTGGTAGATCTTGTGGCTCGAGGGGATGGTTGTGCAGACACGATCCATGTGTTCTGGTATGGGGCAGGTGGTAAATTATCTACCATGCCGATACCATGGTAGGCAATTCTTGTGAGTACCTCAGGTGCTCCCAGATATGTTATCTTACCCTCTTTCTTTGTCCCCTTCAATGTGGACAACACGTACTATGCATGGTCGATGGGTTGCCTAGTTGTCGACTTTAAAACTTGTGTAAATGTGGTCGCAACCGCATGATTGGGTGTCGTGTACCTTGGTGATCTCTTTGCGAGGAAGTGGAAGTGTTGGTCGTATAACCTTGTCGGTTCCTCCACTTGCTTCTAAATAAGATCAACAAATGTTGCAGCAACGGTTTCCTTGGTGAAAGTACCCGCTGTCTCTCTATCTCTAGCTCTCATCGTCATCCCTTCAGTTGGCAACTTGAGTGCTTCAGCCACTATCTCTTTTGTAATGACCACTTCTACCTTGTTCCCTTGCTGGTCAGAGATTTGGGATGTTCCATCTTCCTTGATTGTGGACAGGAGCTCATAAGCTTTCTAAAAATCCACTCCACATGGCTCTTGTTCGTAGAACTTTCTGAGCCCAAGCCTTCTGTTGGCTTCTTTTGTCTCGATCTTTGCAGCGGCATCATATACTTCTTTTGGTAGAAGTTGCAGTTATACCTGATGTCCTTCTTCGCTTTTGAATCTACCTGTGAATATTGTGGTGTTGTTCTCCTCCAATTGTTCTTTCGACAGGTAGGTCGCTTTGGCTATTTTGATTGAACTGGGGTCTAGTTGGTATGGTGGTAGCTCTTGCAGCTTCTCCTTTTGTGAGACCCTCTTCTTGGCCTTCTCTGCAGCTTGCATGGCTCCTGTTAAGTGAATAGAGTGTCAAAGTTAGCAAATTTGACAGATTCCGCTCTGAAATGTCCTCAGACTAAATTGCTGACAAATTGAGTCCAATTTGCTTCAAATCAATTTTTGAATATGCATAGATGCATAAAAACATGTAAAGATCAAATTCTTGAAGTCCAAATAAAAATTGCAACAAAAGTAAATAATCACGATTATTTACAATTGAGTAATTTTTTCCAGCTTTTTGCAAATTTGACATTATAGGCTTGAAGTATATACCAAATAGATACTCTGAGTGAAATATGGGCTCATTTGAGTGCACAGGATGAAAATGGTGCCAGATTTGAGTTTTAGGTCTCTGAAGCAATAGATGTAAAGGAATTTTGAGATTTTGAGCTCCAAATTTGTTCAAACTTGGTTAGTGGGCTTAGGACATCATGTACTTTGGTCCCATGATGGCAAAGTTGCAATTTTCCCCCATCTTGGCCAAAAAGTAAATAATCGTGATTATTAACTTTTTCATCAAAATGAACATTTTTGGGTGCAACTTGGTTCTAGGCATGGTGTAGACCCTGTGTATGTGATATGAGGTGATTTGGATCAAAAGATGTGACTCATAACTCATAATTTGGCTTGCAAGGACTTCTTTGCGTTTTTTGGCAATTTTCCAAGTTATAATTGATCATTTTGGCTCATACTTGAAATTTGGCATGTAATAGGTGTGTACAAGTGATAGGTGAGGTGATGATACAATTTTGAAGCCAAAATATTGCAAAAGTAAATATCGCAATTATTTACAGTAGTCAACTTTTTCTTGCAAAACTTGAAAATTTTGACATAAACACATTCTATACACCTAAAACAAGTCCTAAATTGAATTTGGTAAAATTTGGTCTTGCCGCATCACTTCGTGCTTTGTCGACTCTGAAATCACCAATTTTTGTGACTACATGGCCTGTAGAGTTGGTTAGTCACTTTTGAGGCTATAGACTTGTCCGCAACATAGTCCTGAAGCAGCTCATCCAATTTTGGTCCATTTGGAGTTAGTTTGACCTCGTATGTTGCATTTGACGCTTGGTATCTTCGAGCCATTTTTTGCTTTTCGAGGGCTTGGCTTGATTGACTTTATGAAACCAATCATATACATTGTGTATAGACCTCGTATGTCAGAATCCAATTCTGGCATCTGCCAAAAACCTAGCTTTTCTACTTGGGACCCCCTCGACCCTTGCCAAATGGTCAACTGTTGATATAGAAGTGTTCTATTATTTTGGCGCATGCTACAGTTCAAATCTCATCCGATTTGGTTGAGCTGACAGGCCGCTATGGTTGATTTTTGGTCGTAGGTCTTCGTGCACTGCTCGGATTCTAGGGTTTTTTCCAGGGGTATAGACTAGCTACCGGCCGTACAAAATGGATCAATGATAAGTATAAAACTTACCCCTCATGTCTCGTGTGAGACAGCGCTGAAAACAGGCACCTGTGCACTCCAGAAAATGCGCGCGAAGAAGGTTGAAGAGCTCTCTCTCCAACGGCAACAAGTGGAAATGAGGTGATTTTAGCCTACCTTGGGTATCTATACTCGAACTTCCCGAACCATTTTTTCCCAAATTCCTCTGTTAGTCCTACTAGGCCGTGAAATCTATGTTAGACTCAAAAATTTCCCCAATCGGATTCTTGTAGCTCATTCTGCAAGAATTTTGCAAAAGTATGTATGACCACCTAATTTAGGCTTCCCACTTCCATCTATCAATTTGATTGAAATTTTTTATGCATGTCCACCTTGTCTCTCTGATGATCAGCGTGTCTTCAGTTTTCCCATCTGAGCTCCTTTGTTATTTATTATTAATTTTTAACCTGTTTATTGAAAAAAATCAAAGAAAATAACAAAATGCACTAAAAAAGAAAAGTGAATATCCAATAATTAAGAAAATCCACTGAAAAACACAGCTTTATTGTTTTTTGTTGGATTTTCCCTTTTTTAAGTCTCAATATCAAGAAAAATGATGAAAAATAACAAAAAATGACTATTTTTTATGATTTTCTGATAGTATATACACTATTTACACTCATCGAGGAGATGTTATCAGTTAAATTTTCTTGTTGATGAATTATAAGGGTATTATTAGGTAATTTTGTAAAAAAACACACGTTAACATCAAACTTTTTCCTCCCTCTTCAACCATTGCCCTTAATTACTTAGTGCCCTTCCACCCCTCCGAGATGGCGTACTCTGAGATGACTATGTGCATGATGAACAATCGTGTCTATGCATAGCCTTGGTTGGCTCTACCATGCTTTGAAGATCAATGCAGTTCAAACCAATATGCTGTGCAAGCATTGGATCTTGAGTAATTAACTCAAGGGTACAAAGAGTACATCTTGTAGCTTGTGTGCTCTCTACTTGATTGTACCATTAGGATGCTTTAGCATGTTAATTTTCTGAGCTGTTGGTATCAATAGTGGTTGTTGTCGAGCGTTTACTCGCCATTGATATATTGGTTCAGAAGGGTGTGGTTGAGTGTTCTGAGACTTAACTCTCCATTGCTTGATCGGTTTTACAGTTTGCGGAGAAGATAAGTGCTCCTGTTTCTTCCAAATCCATTTTGTGTTAGGTTCCTTGCTCAAAGATGCTCGTCTCTGTGTTTTGAACCTTGGAACCGTCTTTGGTATCGTCAATGATGTTTTGGGCACCCAGATTTGAATCGGCTTGTCCTTAAGCTGTGCTTTTGGTACCCAAATTTGCCTGACTCCTTGCATGCTACTTGTAGCATTTACTAGTCGATAGGATGCAAAAGATTGATTGCTTTGTGGTTTTCTTTGCTGATAACTTCCTTTCCACTCCTCCTTGCTTGGTGCAATTGGAACAATGAGTTGCCCGCCTTTAGGTGATAGCTTGAGTTGATTGGTATCCCAATCTGGTACTGCCTTGTACGTCCGCATCCATGAGATTCCAAGAATCATTGTCTCATTCATATGTTCATCTGGTAAGCATACAAACTGATGAGGACATGAACATCCATGTACTATCACATTTAAGTTGACTACTCCCAATGTTGGTGTTGGGTTCTTGTTGCATCCTTTGATAGTCGCTATTCCTGCCGTCAATGACTGACTTGTTGCTTTCTTGTATGTGGAATAATTGACTGCATTTACTCAAGCTCCTGTGTTGACCAATGCATTTGTGCTATGATTGTTGAGTTGTACTTTGATGCGAAGGTCCATTCCATCTAACCATTCATCATCTGTTGACATTGCATCTTTCGGAAATTCCCATTGTCGGTCATCTATTTCTAGGGTGTTGATGGGAATAGGTATTTGTTGATTCTTGAGAGCAACTTTCCTTTTGAGTACCCAAAGCCGAGCTTCTTCTTGGGCTTCATCGATAACCTGCTATCGTTTTATCTTCCTTTGCTTAGCTGCATGCATCCTTTCTAGCAATTCATTGGTTAGTGGCAAATTGTACTTCTTTAAACGACGTCCACTAATCCAATTAGACATCGGTTCACCATCTAGAGTGGACAAATCAATTGCTCCACTTGGAGATACATCTTCAATGGTGAACGGTCTGTTTCCCTTTTTCTTAAACTTGGGAATGTGTTGCTTAAGGGAATAGACTAAAACTAAGTCCCCTTTTTTGAAGATTTTTATAATTAGATGAGAATCAAAAAACTGTTTTTGTTTTCGCTTTTGTGCATAGATGTGAGCTACAGTAGTTAGCCTTTGCTCATCTAGCTTTTCTAAATCTTCAAGTCTCTCTGACAATTCATGTCCAGTCCATTCACGATTCTTAGCTACCTTCAATGTCGGCAATAGAAACTCTATTGGCAGTATGGCATCAAGACCATAAACAAGGCTAAAGGGTATAGCATTTAAAGCTGTTTTTAATGAAACTCAATAAGCCCATAGAGCTGCATGGAAATTCATTTCCCAGTATGTCCTTCCTGAACTCACCACTTTGGTCAATACCAAGCTAAGAATTTTATTCTTATGCTCAACTTGTCCGTTTGCTTGTGGGTGGTACGGGGCTAATTTTTTATGGATGACCATAAATTCATTAAGCAGATACTCGACTACCTCATTGAGGAAACAAGTTCCCGTATCACTGACAATTTCTATTGGCAGTCCATATCTTGTGAACACATACTCATATAAGAATGCGGCAGTGGTTCTGACATCATTCTTTTGAGTTGCTTTAGCCTCGGCCCACTTGGTCAAATAATCCGTAGCTACAATGATATATTGAGCTTGGGTTCTATAAGCAGTTGGCTGTATTTGCCCAACAAAATCTATACCCCATTTTGCGAAAGCTCTAGCCCCCATCATTGGTCTTAAGGGCATGCTATCTACACGTGTTAGCATTTTTTATCGTTGACAAGCATCACACCTTCGAACATATTCTTTGGCATCTGCAAAAAGTGTTGGCCACCATATGCCTGCCATTAAGATTGCTCTTGCAGTGGTCTCACTAGAAAAGTGACCTCCAGCTAATCCAGCATGTGCTTGTTCTATAATTGGAATATACTCGTCTTCATTTGCACAAAGACGTAGATGTTGATCCTTACCTCTTCAACAATTGGTTTCCTATAAGAGCATAGTCTCTTGCTTCAGTTTCAATTGCTCTTTGACGGCGTTTACTTATATCCTCAGGAAATGTTCGCCTTGACAAGTAAGTAACGAGATAGTTACCCCACTTAGGAATAGGCGACATTTGGAACGATGTTACATGAGGTATGGGGTGTTTGTTTTTCACATTGAGGACAATCCTTTACAAAAGAGCGAACATCACTCTTCATAGTTGGCCAAAATACTCCAAGTCTCAAGATTCGTCGCATAGTTTGGTCTTCCGCAAAGTGAAGTCCTACTATGGTAATATGTGCTTGACTCAGGTATTGGGATTTCTCTTCAGGATTAATGCATAATAGCAATATTCCATCCCGGTTTCTTTTGTATAGTCTCCCAGATAGTAATTGATACATAGCCGATTGCTCAATTAATCCGATTGTAATAGGAAGTGGTATTTGTGAATCCACTTGAGCTATGGTCATCAATGATACCATATTTTCCGACCATTGAGGTATCATTTCCACGGAGAACAAATAGGCATCTGGTAGATCATCGTCTACTTCTTTCAGTGGTTCCCCTGAAACAATCCTAGATAAATGCTCTTGTCTTTGATGTGTAGTGCCCTTTTTTACAACCACAGTGAAATCAAATTCCAGAAGAATGATGAACCATCTCACTATTCTTCCTGTGTTGCATGGCTTGTTGACCAAGTATAATAAGGCTTGGTGGTCCACAAAGAACACAAATTTGCTAGCTAATAGGTAATGTCTATACTTTTTTACGGCATAGATCATTCCTAATCCTTCCCTTTCGATGGTGGTATAATTCTTTTCTGCCATATTCAACTGCCGGCTAGCATAAGAAATAGGAAAATCAACTTTTTCGTCTCTTGGTTGAGCTAGTACACACCCGATGGCAAAATTGGAAGCATCTACATGTATGTGGAATATCTTAGTTCAATCTGGTGCTTTCAATATTGGAGCTGAAGTGAGAGCGTGCTTAAGATTCATGAAGGATTCTTCACACTCATCAGTCCATTCAAAGTGTGTAATCAAGCTATACATGGGTTTTGCGATTATAGTGTACATATAAATGAACCGTCTGTAATATCCACAATGCCCAATGAAGGCTTAAACCCCCTTGACTGTTGTCGGTCTAGGAATCAGCAATGACATGAATTTTATCTATATCATTAGCTATGCCACCTTTAGACACTATGTGTCCGAGAAATTTTCCTTGTCTACCCATAAATGTGCACTTTTTAGGATTTAAGCAAATCCTATAAAGTCTACATTTTTCGAATACCTTTTTGAGGTGTTCAAAATGATCAGCCCGAATTGATGAATGTACGCGTAGATCATCCATACATACTTCCAAGAAACTCCTAAGATATTTTTTTAAAAGCATGGCTCGTCAATCTTTGAAAGGTGGCAGGAGCATTAGTTAACCCAAAAGGCATAACCCAATAGGCAAAAATACCCCATTCAATTGCAAAAGCAGTTTTATGCTGATCTTTTGGGTCAACCAAAAGTTGATTGTATCTCGAAAAGCCATCTAAGAAGCTGTAAGCTTATTTTCCTGCAACTCATTCTAAAACATGCTCAGTGATTGGAAGAGGAAAGTTGTCTCTAATGGTAGCTACATTCACTTTCTTGAGGTTGACACTCGTAATTTTCTAATTTTCTTGGGTACTACCACAATTGGAGACACCCAATCTTTGTGTTCAGTTTCATAAATGAATTCGGCTTCCTTTAGTTTTTCAATCTCTTCTTTGATCTTTGTGGAAAATGTTTCATTATATGTGTATGACCTTTGTCTACTTGGTTTCGCATCATCTCTCATGGGTATAGTATGTTGACAGATTTTTGGATCAACACCCTTGAGATCCTTGTAAGACCAAGCAAAGATATCTTGGTATTCTTTCAGTAAGCTTAACAAAAGCTCTTCCTCTTCTTCTGTTAGGTCATTTGCAATGTAGGCAGGCCTAGACTCTTCTCCTGGTTCAGTCAGCTCTATCTTTTGTGCGTTTTTAGGCCCTTCGTAGGACTCGCCTTGTTTTTGTAGTTCTCTAATAGGTTGTTTGACTATGATTTTTTGATCTTGGAGAGTATATTTCTTGTAATAGGATGGAACACCCATTACATCTTTACCATCTTCTTCAGTGGTTTCCATTTTAGTTGTATATATCTCCTTTAGAGATTTTTTTAACTCTTGATACTTCTTTTTCCGCTCAACTCATGTCATGGTTGACTCCTTGTCTTGTTTTTTTGGCTTTGCTTGAGTTTCCTTTCTCGTTTTTCTCAATATTTTTGTCATTTCCTGTTCTTCATTTAAAGGATATCTACCAATGATTTTGTGCTTGACACAATCATGTGCATCTATCTGCATCAGGAACTGTGTTCTACTGGGGACTAATGGCATAGGTCTAGCTTTCAAATTTTTAGTTTCTCTTTTTTGTCTATACCATTTCTGTCTTCTCCGTTTCTGGTTAGGAAAGTCAAAAAACTTTTCCTCCCCTCCTTTCATGAGTAGCTTAGCTCTCACATGTTCTTTTTCCAACCCCGAATCATCTGAGGTAGCTAAGTGTTCTTCTAATTCATCTATTGCATCGTAGTAGAGGTCTGAAAAGACTTGTTGAACTTTCATCAAGTCCTTGGGTTCTTGAATTTTGTCTTCAATGTGGAGGTTTGAGATCATTTGGATGGGAATTATGTCATAGCCATCCTCATTGAAAAATTGAGTAGACATAGACGTATTCACATATACATTCATTGTCATTAAAATTTGAGTCCATTCAAATGGCTCAAACAAATGCTCTAGAAGGGGTTCAGGTACATAGGCTTCATCCGTGCAATCCCTTTCTAAGATATATTCTTCTCTTTTTAAGCTCCCGTTTTCTGAAGCTCCGCACATCCAAATAGAAGTGTCTTTGTTCAACTAAGATGCAAGCTTAGTTTCAGCCAAAGAGACTGAATCAAACTCTTATATGAGTGTTTTCATGACATCTCTATAAGTGTGATCTTTTAGATTAACCCTTGTTATTGATCCCACTTGCTTCAAGTACATATAATTATTTTCCCAATCTTGAATGAGTTGTACTTGTCGCATGAAAGGTCTTCCCAATATGATTTTGTAATTGAGTTTCTTTCCAAAGTCTACTATGGCAAAAGTGTGTTGATATTCAATCCCATAGGAATTAACAATCACTTTTTCAAGCAGTCCTAAGGGTCTTTCGATGTGTCCATCAGCAGCCAATTGCAATTTCATTCAATTTTTTCTAATGGTTGGTTGTGCCTAGGATTCCCATACTGCTTTTGTGGATATGGCTATGCGTGCCCCACTATCCAGTATTGCCATGGTTTCTATGTCATTATATTTCACTGGAAGGGTTGTGTTTCCTTTCTCCCCTTTGTAGTATTCTCCAACTTTGTTCATTGGAACAAATTGAATCTCTTTGTTGTCCATTTCGTGTTTCAAATTTTCCATTTTTTTGCGATTAGCCCCGTTATTCCCACCTTCTCTAGAGTTTTCTTTAAATCATTTCATAGATATGGTTTGATTTTTAACAGTTCTCCTAAAGTAAGAGTGCATTGGATGGGTGTAGACATGATTGAATGAATGTTGTCTACTTCTAGGGTTTGTTCAGCTCTTTTTACTTGAGTGGTCTTACACACTATGGATTCATCTTCGTTATCTCCCAAGTATGAGGGTAATGTTTTCAAGGTCAATGGTTTAGATATCCCTGAAGCTTCAGATCCGCAATCCCCATACAAGGATTGTACATCGATGTCCATATCACGAGGTAGATTGTCTGATCAAACTTCCTCTATAGGAGCTAACTTTAGAGTTAGGCTCCCATCATTGATATCTCTAACTTTTTTCCATAAGTGTCCTGGCCAGTCTTCTTCTACGAATGGAATTCCGTCTAAGGCATCTTCGTTGTCCGACACTATAAGTTCTGGCTCTTTTGCTTCAAGGTGGGGTTCTACCACCACTTCAAATTTTTCTTTAGTGTCTCTTACCACAATCTCGTCAGGTTTTGCCATACTTTCGAGCTTGGGTTTTTGTTTTTCCAGCATCTCTTGCGTTATTCTTACCAACTTTTGATAAGCTTCAAGCTTAGACGCTTCCACGTTTGGAGAAGGATAGTCTTTTAATTTGTTTTCTATGTTTTGGCCTGCTTTAAGTCCCGCTTGGTAGGCTTCCAAGGCTGCATTAATAGTCTCAAAAATTTTGTCAACCAGTTTCTTTCACCTTTTCCTAGAATAGCTTTTTTGCTTTCTCCTCGATTTCAACCCTTTGGTTCTATTTTCTCATCTCATACCTTTTTCTTCTGCTTCTTTTGGTATTTTGAGAGGAAATTTTGTATTCTTCGAATCATCAGAAGAGTTATGTTTCTTTTTCTTAGCCTGGCCTCTGGTGATTACCTTGATTGGAACAATCGGTTCACTCTCAGATGAGCTAGTAGGTATCACTTGGACTACGTTCACTACTATTTTACCCTTGTTTAAAGGATTTTTAGGACAATCTTCCAGGAAGTGTCCTCCCTTTTTGCAACATTGTATGCAATAAGCTTCAACTGGCTTGAGGTTCTTGTCAGGCTCTGGGCATTCATTTTTCCAATGATCATCTGCACCACAGTTATGACAGTTTCCAGTTCTGGGCTTAATCATGGGTCTTACCATAGGAGGTCTAACACTTTGATTAGCCACATAATACATTGGTGCGAGCTCTGGTGGAGCATAAGTCACAGGTCCTTCCATTGGTGGTGGATGTGAATTATACCATTTTCCTTCTGCCATTACTGTAGATGGGCTAGGCTCAGCATAGGGTGTAACAGGCACTAGTGCTTGTTCTTCTATGACTCCCTCTAGATACATGTACTTTACAGGCACTGCATTATGTCCCGGATATGGAGGTTGTTGACCCAACACGGTTTGAGGTCTTTCCATACCCATCGGTGGTCTTTGAACTGGGGCCATATTAGGCTGATATTTGTACATTGGTTGTCCTTGTGGCCTCATAGGCACGTACTAAACATTCCCATCATACTTTGGTCAGTAATAGCACTCATCGGTCTCATGGTTGGTCCATTTACCTTCAATTGCACACTATTTTTGCAGCCTAATTGGTTGTCCCTGTTGAGGTATCCCTTGTCCTGGTCCTCTCATAGGTGCTTTTTGCATGTCATTCATCCTTTTGAGCATGTCTTCTATGGCTGAAAGTGGTGCTGCAGCAGCCGTTCCCACTTGTGCTGGTTTAGTGGATGTTGTTTTCTCACTTTGGTTATCCTTAGGGACATCTTCTTCGTTGAAAATTTCACAATTTTCTCCTAAGTCAATAGCATTTGACACACACTCTTCTAGGGTTGTATGCTTCTTGCTATACAGTATAGCATGAAGTTCTTTGTTTAGCAGTCCCTCTAGAAACAATGATACTAGTCGTTCTTCTATCGAAATCTCTAGCTCTGGACATCAAGCTATATATTGCTTCATTCAAGTTGCACAATCCCTAACAGACTCACCTTGTTTCTGTTTAAAGCTGTAGATTTGAGCTACCGTATTGTGTTTGATCCCTGTTTTGGACCAAGAAGCTACAAATCCTTGAGCTAAGGTATTCAAGTCCATGATTGACCTTGGTGGAATGTTTTGGAACCATGTCAATGCTTTTCCTTCTAATGTCATTCCAAACCCCTCAAATTGAGTATAAAAATCGAATATGCGTTCTGCTCTTAGCACTTGCTTAAAGCTTGCTTGGTGGTCGTATGGATCCCTAGATCCACTGTATTTTCTGACTCATTTCTAAAAATCAGCTGGTCTGACATAGCTGTTTAGTTCAACTCCCGGTCTCCTGGCAGTTGGTCCTTTTCAGAGTCCTTTAAACCAGTCTGGTGGAAATAGTGACTCATGTAGCCCTGGACTGGCTTTAGTGTCACCCGGTTTCCTTCCTGATGAGGTGGTTTTTGGTTTCTTAACATTACTCTTAGAAGATCTCTCACGGTGTTCATCTCGTGGAATCGTTTCTAGTCCTTGGTCCAATATCCAATCCCTTATGGAATACCCTTGATATTTGGTTTGTTCCACCTTCTCAGGAGTCATCATAACAAAGTTGTTGTTATAACAATCCCTAAACAGGTAGGTTGGTAGGTTTGTTGATCCCTTATCATTGATCTTGAAGATATAGATAATCTTCATAGGCGTTAGTTGTCCTGATTTGGCATGCGAAGTTCAAAGAAGACCTTTTACATTTCTATCCTCCTAGCAATAGACTCCGATCCTAGGATTATCCATACTAAGCCGTTTCAAAGGCTTCAAATCAACTTGATCGTATCCCTCGAATTCTAAAGTTGGTGGTCCTTCTTTTGTTGCCATATTTGGAATTATGGTATTTACTTCTAACCCCCATTTGTCTATCACGTCAGGGTTTTTGACTTGTAAATACTGAGTTCCGTTTCTACCATGTACATTTTTCCTTGTTTGTTTGCCATGATCTCCTCTTCAAACTCAATACCATGGTCATCAATGCGAATAGCATACTCTTTGTTAGTATCCAGGTAAACCTAAGGTCCATGGCGATTAGTCTTATAAAATGAGAGTATATGCTTGTAGCGCATTGTCGTTCCGGTTTTTGAGTGAGTCGAATAGGAAGACATTTCATATGTTGAATCAGAAAAAGAATCTAAGACTTCTTCAAGAATAGTGTGCAAGGGATTGCCTTGATTTACACTCTCTTCGATGGATACTCCACTAGAGGTTTCTCCAAGTATGCCTTGATTTCCTAGTATACAATCAGATCTAAGGTTCATAAAGACTTGTGAAGCCCTGGATAGAGTACTTACCGTTGGATTGACTTGTTATCAATTTTTTCCCATTTGACTTGACAGCAACTTCTGTCAAACTACCAAATTCTTGTCTGCAACCTGATTCCTGTATCAATTTTGATCAAATTAGCTATTATTTTGCAAAGACTATGTAGTTTTTGCTAGCTATTGTGTTTGGTCTACGTGTATCACTTCAAATCGAGCTATTTGAGTCAGCAGTTGAGACTTTCAAATTCGACTTTGGCAAAAAATCAAAGGATTAATCTACAACCTGAAAACTGAGCGAACATGTACCAATTTGGATCTGATTGAACCTAAAATTTTCCAGTGGCCTTGTATTATGTTGGTCTAACACTGTACAAGTTCAAAAGTTAAAATTGGTGTCTCTGTGTAGCAGTAGTAAATAATAGTGATTATTTACTTTTGTCAGTTTTTTGTACTTTTTGGCTTGGTTTGCCAAGTGTACAACCTGTTAAGGTCCCTGGACAAGTTTCACTAAGTTTGGACAAAAAAGTTTCAAGTTTATTAACTGTTTCGTGTCCGCAGACTCTGTTTTCAAGAATCTGGCAAGTCTCACTTTTGTGATCCAAATTTCATCAAAATTGATTTGTGTGGTCTACTTGATATGCTTGACCTTGTGGTATACTCAAATGTGCAAGATTATCAATTTTTTAAGCAGATATAAATAATCGTGATTATTTACTCTAGCTAATTTTTTGCAAGTTTTTGTTCCAATCTTGACACAGATCTGTTAAGCACTTCAACTTAAGGTCTCTAGCCAAGTTTCATCAAGTTTGGACAATTGTTGGTCAAATGGTCATCAGTTTTCTGTCCGCATTTTGACTTTGCAATTTTGGTCACAATTTTCAATTCAATGATCCAAATCTTACCAAATTTGGTTTGTGGGCTTATTACAACATGATAAAACTAGTGGTATGCTAACTTGGTCACAAAAGGTTGAAAAATGGGATAGTAGTAAATAATCATGATTATTTACTGGTCAACTGAGCATGTACACATGTCTATCACATCAATATAAGCCTATGAATCAAGTTTCATTGAGTTTGGACGATTTTTTTCCCCAATTTACACTCAAGTTCTCGAAAGTCAGTAAAAACTTTAGTTTTTGTCCAGTTTTTTGCCAGTTTGGAGATCCAAATCCTATGTGCCTTTACAAAAGTTGTTTGTACACATGCAATGAGTCACTGGTATCAGCCTTGGTCAAATTTAAGCTAAAAGTAAATTATTGTGATTATTTACTTTATGTCCAAAATGAACACTTTTTTGCCATTTTTCAATGGACAGTCTTTTCAGGAGCTATTTTAAGCCTATGAATCAAGTCAAAACTTAATTTGGCCTAAAATATCAAGAAAAATTAAATAATTTGAGTTTTTGCAAACTCTTGAAATTTTTACCTCAATATGTCTTTGAGCTTACCCACTGGTTAATACAACTCTTAAGCATACTCTCCAGTCAGATTGAGTGGTTTGGAGTCTTTTTGTGCTATTTCTAACCGTAGACCTGAAATTCTGCAACTTCAAATAACAACTCACAATGATTCTTTCAGAGAGAGCAATGTTCTGAAATCCACCTCGGATTCTACTTACCCTACTCCTAGGTTCTCATGCAATGGGGTTGTGGAAAGTGTCCACAAACATCCGTTTTCTTGTTTTTTATGGTTTCCTGAGCATTGATTTTAAGACTTGTCTCGTCTATCAATCATTCTCAAAATCCTAATCTAGTTCTACAATCCTACAAACCTAAAGGCACTCAGCAAGTACGATTACTTCCAAGCTACCTCTACATAACAAAAGACGACAATCTTAAGCTATGCAATTCTAAAATAAAGTTTTGACTCTAGGAGATCCTAAAGGAAGTTAAAGGATAACTTCACAAGACGCTCATGTTTTTCCCTAGTTTAGGTCTCTTCAATCCCCGGCAACAGCGCCAAATGTGGGACGGGTGTCTAACCTCACTCCTATCTTATTGCAGACATAGCGAGAACCATGATTAAATTGTCAATCCATGGGACATAGCTAACTCGACTAGTGCATAGAGGCTACAAGAGGTTGTCAATCTCTTGGAAAACAACAAACAACTCGCATCTTTCTCATGCTACACTCAAGTGACTGAAATCACTAAAAGCCAATCGCTCATCAGCAAACAAATCACATCCGTTACATCGTCAAATGGCATCCAAATGTAACAAAACTTCTAGGATAAGTTTATAAGACCTAAACACACATACTTATGGTCTCAAATCCCACTTTAGGTCAAGTACAAAAATCGTGATTATTAACAGCAGTGGATTTTTGACCTAGTCGTTTTTGACCCAGAATGCATCTAAGTGCTTAGCAATGATGCCCCAATACCCCACCTATACTTAGTTTTTGAATTTGAAGTGTAAATTCCTACTTATGATGAAATTAGGTAGCGGGTCGCGACGCCAAAAGCTACGAAATACTATGAAATGCTTACGTCAATGCATAGAGCTCTTACCTGCGGTTGCAATATGCAACAAACGCGACTGCAATGTGACAACTCGGGAAGGAGTAGGAAGCGTAATAAGGAGATAAGTGAGCGTCGTTATCTCACGTTGTGTATTTCATTATCCAAAACTTAAAAATAACTTACAAAAATTGGCTTTTACACCTTAGCCAAGGTTTTTGGTGGTCAAAACTAATAATCTGGGAGCTCTAACTAAAGATGGGTAAAGATAGGTTGATACAATCTGGAAGCTTGTAGCCCCGGCTCATCAATTACAAAGATTTATCCGGAAAATAGGAGTTACAATATTCTCGATTTATGAAAATAATAAGTGTTTTTACAATGAGAGCTCCAAAAAATGGTATCCGAGTTAGCTTGCTGCTAACAAATCATATGTTGGAAAGATGTCTATAAAGAGGGGAAGTTTCTCACTACTGATGAACTCATCCAAAAGTTCCAGATCACTCAACGATGTGCAGCTCTGGTCTTAGTAAGATGTCATAGGTTCCAAGGTTGGCTGTAGAGATGTGCCAAAAGTCAATCAGCCTCTATGTCCCAGATCTAGAATCACATATGTTTGTTTAAATCTTTTGAGAACACTATGGAGCCAAGCCTAGTTAGAAAGCTCAGCCTCAAATGGGGGTTATCTTGGAATTCTAAGCAATGGGTGTATAGATTCACGTGTATTTGGGCTTACCCTCTTGCCATAAAGCATAGTTGTCTAATGTGGTTCATCTCGACAAGTGCAAAAGTAAAGAAGTTGGGGATTGCATATGGTATTTGCCCAAGGTTCAAGTGTCATGAAGAATTATTGGTCCATCTTTTTGTGCACTGCAAATTCAACACCTTGATCAAATGAGAGCTTCAAAAAGTTTTGAGGATGGAAGCCTCAACGCTTAGCTGAAGATCCTAACGTTTGGGAGAATGCAGTTTTGCTGATGTTGGAATTAGGGTTGCAGAGAAACACACACAGCTTGGAGAAGACGAAGGAAGCTCAAGGCACACAATAGAGAGTATGTTACTTAGTGTGCAATGGAAAGATAGATAGCCCTAGAGTGATGGGCATATATACAATGCACGGGGGAAAAAACCTCCTAACGAGGGAAAAAATGCCCCGGCGGTCCTAGTGTGTTCACACACATCACTACCACATGTATATGGTAACAAATCCCCCCTGGAGTGATGCGGTGAACGAGAGCTGGCACATGAGTAAAGGGAAGTGCCATGCCCTGAGGACAGGATCAGTCCACAAAGGGGAGTAAGCCCAAAGCTTTGCGGAAAGCTTCAAGCTTCTCACGAGACAATGCCTTTGTGAAAAGATCTCCAAGGTTGTCCTGTGTTGGCACATAAGCCAAGCTGATCTCTCCTGCTGAGAGCCTCTCCCTAACATAGTGGTAATGCACCTCAATGTGCTTTGTGCGAGCATGAAAAACTGGGTTCCTCGCAACTGCCAATGCGCTCTGACTGTCAGTGTAGATAGTGTTGGCAGTGTCCTGTCCAACACCCAAGTCAGCCATAAGGCGTCTGAGCCATACACACTCAACCGTAGCTGTGAAGACTGCCCTGTACTCAGCCTCACAACTCGAAGTGGCCACAGTAGGTTGCTTCTTGCTCAACCATGATATACATGAACTGCCAAGCATGAAACAAAAACCACTTGTGGACACTCGCGTGTCAAAACAACCAGCCCAATCTGAGTCCGAAAAAGCATGTAAGTCTGGCGGCAATGATCCCCCCTTGGGATAAAACAAGCCAAGATGTAAAGTGCCACTAAGGTAGCGGAAAATCCTCTTGACAGCCTACCAATGCTTAGACCCTGGGCTATGCATAAATCTGCTGACCTGCGAGACTGCAAATTGAATATCTGGCCTCGTGTTGCATACATAAATGAGGCAGCCAACAGCAGTTTGGTAAAGAGTGACATCAGCAGGATTGCCAGCATCATGTAGACTCAACTTCAAACCTATTTCCATGGGAGTGGCAATAGGTTTGCAATCCTCAAGTCCAAACTTACATAGCAATGTCTCTATGTAACTTTTCTGACACAAGGCAATACCACCATCACACTGCTTAAACTGTATACCCAAGTAATGATGCAACAGCCCTAAATCTTTCATCTTGAAAGTAGCATTCAAATCAGCCTTAAATTCAGCAATATGTCTCTCATTTGGTCCAGTGATCAGCAAATCATCAACATAAAGAACCACAATGAGAAATACATCATCCTCACGCTTTACATACAATGTGCTTTCTGTTGGACAGTTACGAAAGCCTCGTTTAACCAAATGAGTGTCAGCTTTCTCATACCAAGCACGAGGAGATTGCTTCAACCCATACAAAGCCTTCTTACATTTGCACACTTTGTCCTCTTGTCCTTTTATGACAAAATCGCGAGGCTGCGTTACATAAACTTCCTCAAATATGTCACCATTCAAGAAAGCAGTAACAATGTCTGATTGATGTACATCCCAACCAAAATGAGCTGCCAATGCACATAGAAAACGCACAGTAGTCATACGACAAGTGGAAGCAAAAGTCTCTTCATAATCTATGCCTTTTTGTTGTGCATAACCCTTTGCAACAAGTCGAGCCTTATGGCGATCGATCTCACCATCCGGCTTGCGTTTCAACTTGTAAACCCACTTCGTACCAATGGCCTTTTTGCCAGGAGGCAAATCACATAAAGTCCATGTGTCATTCTCTATAAGTGCATCATATTCTGATTTCATGGCAGCAATCCAATTTTCTGAATTCTGTGCTTCATCAAAAGACAGAGGCTCCTCAACATCATGTAAACTAGACACAGCCAAAGCATAACAATCTGATGCATAAGATGCATGGCGAGAGCCTGAACGAGTACGACTAGATAAAGGTGTATCCAATTTACTGTCACGCAAAGTGTGCACCAGCCATTTTGGCATACCTCTAGCCTGCTCATTTTCAGCCCTTTCCTCATCAAGTACATCATGTACATCTGCATCAGTAATAGGCTGTTCTAAAACATTTTCAGAAACCCCCATAGGCTGTACATTTGCCTCATTGGAACTTACATTCGTATTTCCACCACTGAAAAGAGGCAACAAAGTGTCATAAATGTCCTGTGAGCTTACATTACTGTCTCTAGTACATGACAGCAAGGGCTGAACAGAATCTTCCACAAACACTACATCCCGTGAAACCAGAATACGTTTTGTTTGCGGATGATACAACCTGTAACCTTTGCTTTCAGCACTATAACCAACAAAAATACATTTGACAGCCTTATCATCCAATTTTCTGCGCTGCACTTGTGGCACCAAAGCATATGCCAAACAGCCAAAAACACGCATGTGCTCAATAGAAGGCTTTCTATCATGCCATGCTTCATATGGAGTAATAAACTGCAAAGCTTTCGTAGGACACCTGTTAAGTACATAAGTGGCACACATGATGGCCTCAAGCCAAAAAGAATGCGGCAAAGCTTGACTTTTGACCATACATCGTGCCATTTCCGTTAGTGACCTGTTTTTCCTCTCAGCAACACCATTTTGCTGAGGTGTATAAGGCACTGTACATTGGTGTTTTATCCCACGACTAGCCAGAAATGCATTAAATTCATGAGACATATACTCCCCCCCTCGATCGGAACGGAGGGTGCCCATAGTACATTTTGAGACATTTTCAGCCATAGCCAAAAATTGTTTGAAGCACATAAAAACTTCGGACTTCGCTTTAAGCGGAAATACCCACACATGCCTGGAGTAATCATCAATGAAAGTCACGAAGTACAGGTAATTGCCCAAGGACGGAGCTTGCATGGGCCCACAAACATCACTATGCACAAGCTGCAACCTGCATGTGGCCCTAACTGAACCATCCTTTGGAAACTTAGAACGCTGCATTTTACCCAGAATACAACCTTCACAAACATGTTTGATAGGTGCTTCAAGAGGCGGCAAAGAAGCAACCATATCAGATTTCTGCAAACGCAGCAAACTGGCAAAATTCAGATGACCAAAACGTGCATGCCAAAGTTTTGCATCTGAAATAGCCCTTGAATCTGCAACAACATTTGCAAAATTTTGTCCACACTTGTCATAAAAAGTGAGCTTATACAGCCCACGGCACAAAAGCCCAGATGCAACAATTTCATCACCAAAACTGAGATCATGAACTGTACGTCTGTCATCCACAAATTTGACTACAAGTCCAAGTCTAGCAAGTGCGGATACAGACAAGAGATTCTTCTTGATCCCAGGTACATAAAGTGCATCAACAAGTGTGAAGGAGCTGCCATTAGCAGCAGTGAGCACAATCTTTCCAACTCCCTGAACTGGATAAGAGGCGTTGTTGGCACAAGTGACTGAATTCCCATGAGGGACAGACTCGAGAGAGGTAAACAATTCACAATGTGAGGTAATGTGCTTTGTAGCACCACTGTCGAAATACCACACATGTGAATCTGCAGCAACTGACAAGCATGCATCATGGACAGCAGGATTGTAAGTGCACTCTGCGCTAAAAGCCCATTCTGCATCAACGTCAGCATCACAATCTCCTTTCACAGAAGACTCAACAATGGCTGCATTTGTAGTGGAACTAGCATTTGCAGTGGAACCACCCTCTTTCTTCTTAGCCTCTTTGGCCTTCAACTTAGGACACGACTTGATCAAGTGATCATTGGCTTTACAATAATGGCAACGCATCTTCTTTTTGCCCTTATCACCAGAATTGCCAGACGAAGTGCTGCCACCAGAAGCATTAGGAACAGAATTTTTGCCACTCGCAGCAGAACCATAAGAAGTGGCTGCATTACTGTTACCACCCTTTCTTTGAGAAGCAATAAAAGCCTGTTCAACTGCACGCTGCCTCGTCCTGTTTTTTCTAGAAAGTGACTCTTGCAACAGCAATGTGCATAATGCATCAAACTTGACAACTTCAGGATTTCCTTGGGTCATGAGTCTCCAAGTACTAGCAAAAGTCTGGTAGGAATCTGGTAAGGCATCAAGAACAGTCTGCACAAGGGAACTGTCCGAAATGACTTCACCTGCAGAAATGAGTTGCTCATTGATATCCTTGACACTAGCAAGGAAAGTGTCCATATCATCTTCCTCATGCATAATCTTCGACTCTAGCTCTTTACGCAGCAAAGCAATTTTAGCCTCATTGCGGCTTGCATAAAGACCTGCTAGACTATCCCAAGCCTGTTTTGCAGATTTTGCTGAACGGATGTGAGGAATAATGGTGCGCTTCACAGACAACGCAATCAATGCATGAGCCTGCGCATCCTTAACATCCCAATGAGCTTGTTCTGCCGTAGGCAAAACAACTCTAACAGCTGCAATCCTTGCAGCAAGACCTGCAACATCCTCAACATCGCCTACATCTTCAGAACCAGGACGTACATCAATGCCCTGCACAATGTTCCAGACACCTTTTGACACAAGAACATGTTGCATCATATAAGCCCACATAGGGTAGTTGTCCCCATCCAACCTGTCCTCAGCAGCAAACATCTTGAACACATCTGTGTTGTTGTTGTCAGCCATGGTAAATGCTGCACCTGATGTGAAAACTGCCCGAAAACAGGAGAAATGGAGCGGGAACAACTTGTGCTATATAGCACAAACCATAGAAGACTATAAGGCACCTGTTATGCAGAAAACGGCACTGACAGAAAATCTGCACAAAATGACGAAATAGCCTGTGTAGTACTGCCCGTAGTGGAAACGGAGGCCGAAATGAGCCCAAATCAAAATTCTGAGCAGACCGAGCTCTTCGAGCTCGCCCAAAATATTTGTCGACCTGCGAACGCTCGCCAAAGCTCACTGAAATCGGAGAAAGTGAGCAGGCGTGTGCTGGAGCAGCTGGCGACTAAGCCCGGGAGGACGTGACCTGCTCTGATACCAATTGTTGGAATTAGGGTTGCAGAGAAACACACACAGCTTGGAGAAGACGAAGGAAGCTCAAGGCACACAATAGAGAGTATGTTACTTAGTGTGCAATGGAAAGATAGATAGCCCTAGAGTGATGGGCGTATATACAATGCACGGGGGAAAAAACCTCCTAACGAGGGAAAAAATGCCCCGGCGGTCCTAGTGTGTTCACACACATCACTACCACATGTATATGGTAACAGCTGATGTGCCTGCTTGGACTTGCCTAAGAGGGGTCCTCTTGTGGCACATCTGGTTGGAAAGGAAATTTATGGTTTGATTATTGATGATACAATGATGGAAGTCAAGGACCTTCAAAGAGCCCTTATATGGCAAAGATGAAGAATAGTCTTTTTTTTTAAATACTAGAAATTATATTAAAAAATAAGGGAGGAGAGGAAAGTACAAAGCCCCAAAGGTAGGGAAAGAGGCAGTCCCATCTGGAGGAGTTAAAGCAGATTACAAGATTGTGCAATCACTGCTCTCTCCTTGGAGAAGAGGGAAAGAAGCTTGGGTCTCCATTGATTATAGGGTGGGGTTCTTTGGATGAAGTACATGGGTTTAGTGGGGACATCTTTTAGGGATTGTAGGGAGAAGTTAGCTAGGAATTTCATTTTAGATACAAAAGCAAAGGAGGCCTTAGCCTCAGAGACTGTAAACATGGCTTCTAGTCTTTGGAGTCAGGGATACCAAATGTAGGCATTTCTCCAAAGGTTCCAAAGAGGGATATCCAAGTATTTACATTCACCAAACAACAGGTCCAAGTAGGAGAAAGGTTGAGGGTGTAAGGAAGCACATTCTCTAGAGCTTTTGCGGGAGATGTTTGAGCTTTGGGCACAACATGAATAGGTGGGAATATCTTCCTATTGTTCACATATGGGACATGCTCCATTTTTTATTCTTGCCTTCAGAGCCCTTCTGCCTATCCACAAGCCTTGATGAAGTACCAGGCAGTTGAGAAAGGAGTGTTTAATTGGAATGGGGAAACTCGAGATGGCTTTGAATCTGAAAATCCATTGTTTACTACTCCAAGATACCTTCCATGTTTGGTTGATCTTTGCTTTTAGAAAAGCATCAAACTTTGGGATGTGATCAAGCTTCTTGTAGATTTGTCTAGCCACAAATTGCAAAGGGATGCCCTTAGAAGAGGTTATTCTGCTATTAGAAGTGAGCTCCTAAATAAGATGAATTCTGCTACAAAATTTTGCAAGGCAATCAGAAGACAGTTGGAACTTGTTAGAGATCTCATGGGAGTGAGCAATCTCCCTTAAAGATACACATCTCCCCAATTCCTCAACCCTTTCTTGAAGCATTTGTGGGCTTTGGTGTTAAGTGGTAATTTATTCTTCGCTGGGAGGTGCCCATACTAGATTGGGTCTTGCAAATAAAAAGTAGGGTTAGCTAACAAATATGTTGGCATAGACCATTTTTTCTTTATATCTATCCATGCATTCCAAAATCTAGTTGAGATGGTCTAAGTCTGACATCTGATTTCAAATGGAGCATTCATAATATCCCATATGAAAAGATTTGTCCATACCTTATAGATTTTCAGATAACATTTTGAAGAAGTGATTCTAAGGAGACAAGCCCAAAAGTTATTGGAATTACCATCCCTACATATACATTTAGGAGCTAGTTTTAGAGGTAGCTTATATCCAAATTATCCAGACCCCCTCTGGTTTTGTGCATACAACAAAAAATTCAAAGCTACTTTTGGTACTTTTTCACCCAAATCAGTTCTACCCCATAAGAATCTCCTAGAGAGCTGGGTAACTTGATTTAGTTGTAGCTTTCTAGGTTTCGAGCAAGAGACAAAGTAGATTAGAGAAGGCAATGAGTATGATTGAGGACAAAGACACTTAAACACAGAGTAGGCTGCATGTTATGCCATTGAAAAACTTTTTTCCTAAGTTTATCAAGTACCCACTTCCATCTTTGATCCATTGAGGCTCTGAATCCCATAGGTATCCCCAAAAGTCTGAATATATGTCCATCAAGTATAATCTGACAACCTGCTTCACTGACAGAAAGTGGAATCTCCCCATTGTAGGATTGGAACCCAGTCTTGGCGTCGTTGATGATTGTTGAGAGGCACATGTTAGAAACTGACTCTGAATAGCTAAGTCGGATTTTGACTTATCGGATATTTACTGAGCTGTATTTTGCTAAGTCGGATGTAACTGTCTTTCAGTTGCAGTCTGCTGAATGTCTTGTGACTGGGTAGTTAAGTCGGATTTATCTATAAAAGTGGGGAATGTATCTGCGCACGAGGTATCTGTTCTCTGATATGAATGTGATGATGATGGTGCAGTGCAGCAACTATTCAGTGTATTTTCTGCTTACTCTGATATTTAGAGTAGTCATGTTTACTGTGTCTGAATTTTTGTTAATGAAGTATGGTGGAGTAGATGGTTATTATTGCTGTGTATGATGTTCATGTGTTGACCTAACCCACAACACATTTGGCGATCCGCTGGGTTAACGTTTATTTTCAAGTAATGATGCATGTCAGAGGGAGACAGGAGAGTAGGAATAGTGTACTACACAAGGGCTCAAGCACAGGCTGGAAACATTGATCCATTTAACTATGATCATGACAATCAGCAATCACCCGATGCTCAGGGGCAGCAACCTGTAGACCAAGGAGGGGTAGGATCAGGAGCAGCAGGAGAAGAGAGAGTGAGGCAATTTATTGGAGCTTTATTCCTGGCAAGAAGAACCACCAGGAGAAGGATCCAGTTTGACCCACTTCAGGGTGCTACCAGGCAAAGACCTAGGAGACCACTACAACCCATTCCAATGGCTCAACCACCACCCAACCCAAAGGTCAAGGCAGCCAAGTTTAGAGCAGGGAGTAAGGAAGATGCTGACTGTCATGTGGCACAGTTTGAAACTAAGTGGCAGGCAAGTGGCTATCAGGTGATGTATGCTGATGGAGTAAAGATGGAACAGTTTGCTGCCACATTGGAAGGAAAGGCCATGAGTTGGTTCAGCCAATATGGCATTGCACATTTTGCTACTTATAATTCTTTGAAGCAGGCATTTCTGCAGAGATTTAGAAAGGAGAAGACTCCGACTGATGTCCTGAGAAAACTCAGAGACATTAAGCAAAATAAGATGCTGGTTGAAGACTATGCACAGAAGTTCAGAATTTTAGTAGAAAGATTGCAGGGGAATGAAAGACCCACTAATGAAATGTTAGCAGGTTATTTTTTGAAAGGATTGAGAAGCAGCTTAAAGGGAGCAGTAGCTAGCATTGATATTGCTGGAGGTCTGGATGACCTTGTTACTGCTGCTGCAAGGGTGGAGAAGAGACTTGGCATGACCAAAGCAAAAGGAAAAGAAGACAGTGACTCAGATTCAGAAGAAGCATCTGAAGACACAGATTCCAGTGGGAACTCAGATTCAGACTCACCATCAGACAGTGATGAGGAAACAGAAAAAAGAAAGAAGAAAAAGAGCAGTAAGAAGAAGAAAGTTAAGCAAAAGCAGAGTATTGAGCAAGATTTGGTAGGCAAACTTAAAAAGTTTGGTTATTCTGTTGTAGCACCTAAAGAAAAAGTGTATTGTCACATTTGTGAAAGGGATGGACATAGTACTGCTAGCTGTTGGTATAATCCAAAGAATAGAGGGCAGACAGCACCTAACATAGGAAGAGGAAGACCAGAAATTGGAGCAAATCAAGCAGTACCATTTAGGGGAAGACCACCATTTCAGAGGGCAAGACCTCCTAGACCTCCTTGGAGAGAGCAGGAGAACAATAATAATAGGAGACCCTGTGTGTACTGTGGTGCACCAGATCACTGGGTAGGTCCCAATTGTGCTTTATGGGTGAAGCATAGGGAAGAAAGGGGAATGCCCATTGTGAGATATAATCAGCCCAATCAACCTGAAAATCAGCAACAGCAGCAACAGCAACAGCAGCAAAATCAGCCAGCAGCTCAGGCAAATGTAATCTTGTTTGATGTGTTTTCTCAGGATAAGCAGATGCAAGATACTGACCAAGAACAGGAGCAGCAAGGGAATGAAGAGGAACATCAATGGGCTTGTGACTGTAACCAATGTGTGCAGGAGGATCATGTTGAAGTTCTAGCAGTGACTAGGTCTAAGGATAAAGCACCTTTGGATTGGAAGGAGCAAAAAGGGGTAAGAGACCAGGTTACAAAAAGGATTTCCAAACACCAGGCAAAGCAGGTGGATATTGAGGATGACCCAAAAGAAAAGAAAGAGCAGAATAAAGGGAGTAAGGAGATGGAAAATAAACAGGATAAGGATTGGTTTGAAATACTTATTAGCTCACCTCTTCAATTATCTTTGGATCAGTTGTTGCAATTGGTTCCAGCTTTCAAAGACAGATTGTTCAGAAAGCTGCAGAACCTGAATGGACTTGGCACAATGGACAGGCAGTTTTATTCAGCAGCAGTAAATAGAATTGATCCAGCAGATGTGGACTTTGTGGTACCAGTTATTAAAGTACACTTTCTTGGAGAAAATTTTGATGATGTGTTATTGGATGGAGGCTCTGGGGTGAATATTTTACCAGAGGCAGTGTACAAAAGAATGGAGTTGGGAGCTATGGCTCCAGCACCTTTTCAGGTGAAAATGGCAGACCAATCTAGGGTACAACCTTTGGGAATTCTCAAAGCACAGGAAATTCAGGTGTCAGGATTATCTTTTTTTGTTAATTTTGTGGTACTCAGAATGTCAGACTCAACAGCTGCATATGAAATGCTATTAGGAAGGCCTTGGTTCAGATTGGCTAAAGTAAGACAAGACTGGGGAGAAAATGTTGTCATATTGAAAAAAGGGAAAAAGAAAGTAACCATACCTATGAGGGGAAGGAAGATGGTTCCATTAAGTGAGAAACCACTGTTTGCTCAAACTATTAATTTTGCTGATGAGGTCACAGATGACCAAGAGGAAGAGTTCTTGAAGGCCAATCCAACTGTTGTACCTGTGTTTGAAGTAGATGTGGAAAGCATGTTACAGCAGGGTAAGAAACAGGATGAGCCAGATACAGGTTTAGCACCAGGACAGACAATGCAGGGTAAGGAACTGTTACAGTTGGTGGACCAGAAATATGCTATGTATGATAAGGAACAGATTCAGCAGGAAGAAAAGGAGGCCAGGGATATGGCTGAGAAAATTTATGAAAAGAAGTTTGGGGCATCAAGCAGGGTAGAAAAGGAGGAGCTTCAGGAGCTAAATTTCGGAACAGAGGCAGAACCAAGAATGGTCAGAGTGAGTGCACACATTCAAGGGGAATTTCTGGCACAGCTGTTGCAATTATTGGTTGATTATAAGGATGTGTTTGCTTAGGATTATTCTCAGGTGAGAGGCATTGACCCAGCACTACATCAGCATAGGATTAATTTGAAAGAGGGTGCAAAACCAATTGTGCAGCAAAGATATAGAATGAATCCTAACTTTGCCAAACAGGTGAAGGAGGAGCTTGATAAGCTCCTGGCAGTAGGGTTCATTAAACCTGTACATGAAGTATCATGGTTGTCTCCTATACTGGTTGTGCCAAAGAAAAATGGAGCTTTAAGAGTATGTGTGGATTATAGAAAATTGAATGCAGCAACCATTACTGATCCCTTTCCTATGCCATTTTGTGATGCTGTGTTGGATGCAGTAGCTGGTCATGAAATGTACATCTTTTTGGATGGATTTTCTGGTTATAATCAGATTAGTGTTGCTGAGTCGGATCAGCATAAAACAGCTTTTATAACTGAATGGGGAGCCTTTGCCTACACAGTGATGAGTTTTGGGTTAACCAATGGACCACCTTCATTTAATTTTGTTGCTCATAAGGTGTTTGAACCTTACTTACAGGACTTTATGAGAGTCTTTGTGGATGATTTCTCAGTGTTTGGAAAGAAGGATAAACATCTGCTACATCTGAAGCTCTGTTTTGAAAGATGCAGACAATTCAGGATGGCTATGAATCCTTATAAAAGTGTAATTGCTGTGAGGAGTGGAATACTTTTAGGACATGTGGTGTCAGAAGCAGGAATGGCTATAGATGTCAAGAAAATAGAAGCCATTCAAGCAGCACCAGTTCTTACCAATGTTAAAGAGTTAATGAGGTTTGTTGGACAGACAAAGTGGCACTCCAGATATTTGAGGTATTTGTCTAATGTATGCTTGCCATTAACTCAATTAACAAAGAAGGATGTGGCATTTGTATGGGATGAACCTCAGCAGAAATCATTTCAGATGTTGAAGAAAATGATATCAGTAGCACCAATTTTGCAGCCACCTGATTGGTCATTGCCTTTTCATGTGTTTGTTGATGCCTCGGATATAGCAATAGGAGCTGTACTGATGCAGGAGAAGGAGAAGGGATGGTTCAGACCTGTGTACTATGCAAGCAGGGTTCTCACAGGTGCAGAAAGAAACTATCCTGTGACAGAAAGAGAAGCTTTAGGGATGGTATATGCATTGAATAAGTTCAGGCATTACTTGTTGGGGAACAAGATAGTTTTTCATGTTGATCATCAGGCCTTGTTGTATTTGATCAAGAAGCCACTTCTTACTGGAAGGCTTGCAAGATGGATGTTGTTATTGCAGGAGTTTGACTTTCAGATTGAGCATACTCCTGGGAAGGAGCATGTAATTGCAGATTATCTAAGCAGGATTGAAACAGGTGAAGCACCTACTGGGGTAGATGATGCACTTCCTGATGCTCAGCTGTTTGATGTGCAGACTGCTGTGACTGAGTCTTGGTATGATCAATTGCTGATGTTTTTGACTGATGGAACTATACCAAGGGAGTTCAATGCTGATCAGAGAAGAAAATTTGCACTGAAAACCAGACCCTATTTAGTTATTGCAGGGGCACTATATAAGAAAGTCATTGATCAAGTGATAAGAAGATGTGTACCAGAATTTGAGCAAAGTGCAGTCTTGCAGGAAGCACATTCAGGCACAGCAGGAGGGCATTTCTCTGGAGATACTACAGGGAAGAAGATTTTGCAGGCTGGATTATGGTGGCCTACAGTTTTAAAGGATGCACATGATTATGCCAAAAGATGTGTAATTTGTCAGAAAACAGGTCAACCTGATTCAAACAGGGATAGGATGGGGGATCATCCTATTTTGCCTTTGGAACCTTTTCAAAAGTGGGGTTTGGACTTTGTAGGACCTGTCAAACCAACTTCCAAGAGGGGATGCAGATACATTTTAGTGGCTACAGATTATTGCACTAAGTGGGTAGAAGCAGTAGCATTGAAGGATAATAAAGCTTCAAGTGTGGCCAGATTTCTTTATCATAACATTATGACAAGGTTTGGGTGTCCAGTGGAGCTGGTAAGTGACAGAGGAACTCATTTTCTGAATGAAGTAATTTCAGAGCTAACAAGGACACATATGATTATGCACAAGAAGTCTACAGCATATCATCCACAGGCTAATGGTCAGGCTGAGAGCTCTAACAAAACACTGGTAAGGATTTTGAAAAAGATTGTGACAAAGAATCAGAAGGATTGGGATGATAAGTTGGATTCTGCCTTATGGTCCTTTAGAACAGCTTTCAAGGTCACTACTGGTATGACACCATTCAAGCTGGTGTATGGGCTGGAAGCTGTGGTTCCTATGGAGTTTGTGGTACCAAGTTTAAGAGTCTCAGCAGAGAAGCAGTCTCCCAAGTTGTCAGTACTACACAGGAACAAATATCTGATGCAGCTGGAGGAGGATAGGTTGGTAAGCTCTTACATTACTGAAGTCATACAAAGAAGAAGACAAGCATGGGTGACCAAGAATGTGAAGTTCAAGATCTTTCAGGTTGGAGATTGGGTAATGTTGTACAACTCTAAGCTGGGACCACATCCTGGTAAATTGTCATTGAGATATCAGGGACCATATCAGATTGTGCAGGATAAAGGACAAGGGACATTCATCATAGCTGATGTGTTTGGTACAAGAGTGGAAAAGGCAGTTAATGGTTTCAGGCTGAAGAAATTTCAGGGAAAGCCACCTCATTTGGACTGGCCAAGTGTAGCCTGCATAACTGTAATACCCCTACAGCCAGGAGATTCAGAATCAGCAAAAGGAAAAGGAAAAATGCTGGTTTGCATGGATTTGAGGAGGTCTTTTCATAGTATCCCATATAATTCACGGGTTGGAGGAAGTAGGCAGTTCCAAAGTGCACATCCGATTCAACATTGTAGATGTTGGAAGAGTACCTGTGTCGGAACTGACCAAGTCAGAATTTTTAATAAGAAATTATTAGGCCGGACTAATAACTTCGGGGAGTGTGCTGAAAAGAAGTTTCGTAGCACTTCAAGGATACTGGGTGGAGATATGTGTGCATGGTGCAGCGAGCATAATCATACATGCAACAAAAGTTTAGTACACATGCAGCAGCGCGGAGCATTCGGGTTTTCGCTTGAAGAAGCTTTATTCAGTCCTGCCATGCCGAAAGCAAAGCAATTGATGGCCATGCAACCACAGCCTGATGAGGAGCAGACCGAAGGTTCGGGGCGACGTTTGAGAAGCAAAGCTTTGCCTATGCGGCTTGACGTTAGCAGTGCAGACGAAAACAGTGACTCTGCAGAAGAGGAAACGCCAATGCCGACTCCTGTGTCAGAAGGTAAGGTGATGCAAGCATTAATGGATCCTTTTATGGATTTCAAAGTTGACATAGATTGTCAGGCAGAGCGCAACGCCATATGGTTGCAGCAGGTAGGATTGTATGAGTTTGCCATTCTGCCTTGGGAAGAATGTAAAAACAATGTATATGCAAAGTCTCAGTTGGAAATACTTAGGAAGACTAAGGGGAGAGTGTCACCGCATGTGGTACTCAATGTGGAGTTGGTGTCTGAGGTGTTCAAGCTGCCTTTGCATCCTAATACACCTATTCCAAAGTGTTCAGAGGAAGCACTGAAAAAGGAGTTTGGTCCAAGAGAAGGAGGCAGGCAGTATTACATGTTAAAGAATGTGGCATATGCTAGGAGAGAGCAGCTTAAGTGGTACTTGGAGAGGCTATGCTTTATTGTGAAGTTTGATTATATGTCAAAAGAAAACTTTGCACCATTAAGCTATGCAGAGCAGGGAGGA
Organism: Adiantum capillus-veneris; assembly: GCF_014529385.1. Taxonomy (NCBI): domain Eukaryota; kingdom Viridiplantae; phylum Streptophyta; class Polypodiopsida; order Polypodiales; family Pteridaceae; genus Adiantum; species Adiantum capillus-veneris. The sequence continues at coordinate 72,845,561 of NC_140944.1, read as the reverse complement.
GAAGTGAGCTGGGCTCACTGGGTGTATGAAAAGTTGGCAGCAGAGATTCATTCTTCAGACAAGAGGAAGACACAGGCAAATAGTAGGTTATGTGGTTACTTGTCAGCATTATTTTTTTTTGCACAGAGAGTACAGAATGGTGAAGCAAGGTGGCCTGTGAAAGCAGAAAAACTGGTGCAGGAGAAGCAGCAGCCAGTTCAGATTGAGCATCCCATCATGGTGCATTCTGAAAAGACAGGATTTGTGAAGTTTAATGCTAAGCATATGGAGGCTTATGAGGATTTGGTGAAAGCCAAATATACTCCAGGAGAGGCCTTTGAAGAAATCACAGCAAAAATGCAGTTTGCAGAATTTGGCACCATGGATGTTGATTCACCAATGCAGGTAAAGGCAGAGGAAACACCAATAAAGCTTGGTAAGGCTTTCACATTATCCAACAAGAGGAAGAAGTCTGAACCAGTCAGCAGAGTGTTTTCCAGATTAGACTTTAGTGCTGAGGAAGTCTCTGGAGTATCAGTAGATACTGGGAAATTGGACAGTGATAAAGTAGTTCAGATGCTGCAGCAGGTGCAGGAATTTGTGAGGCAGCAGAATAATATGCTGAAGGTTCAGAGTATGCAAGCTGAAAGGAATGCAGAAAAATTGATGGAGTTTAAAGGACAGGTGTCACAGGTGAAAGAGTTTGAAGAGCAGATAGCTATGATGAAAGTAAAGTATGAGCAGGATATGGAGGAAACAGTGGGGAAACAGAAGATGGAGTTAGCAAAAGTGAAGAGATCATTGGGGGAGTTTAAGCAATGGACTGAGAAAGTGGAGGCAGCGGTTGCTTTGGAATTGGAAGATATGGCAAAGAGGAATGCAGAGTTACAGGTCACTGTGGAGATTCAGAGGTTGAGATTGGAACCTTTGCAGATACTAGAGCAACAGATGTTGGCACAAGAGGAAATTAGCTTGAGTGCAGTATTAATGAAAGAAGGAGAAGTGTCTATTCTCAAGCAGCAGTTAGCTTTGGTTGCACAGGAGATGTGGCAAAAGACCAAGGAAAGAATGAGATTTGTCATTAAGTATCCATATGAGGTGCTAAAGGCAGGGTTAGTGCATGAGGTAGAAGCACAATTGTTGAAGGAAGTGGAGGAATTGCAAAAGGAGAGAGACTGTTTGAAGCAGCAGGTTCAGCAGATGGAAGAGAATAAGAGACAGCAGCTTGCAGAGGCAGAAAAGAAAGAGGAGAATTTTACTAATAGTTTTTTGATGCAGGATGTAGCTGAGGAGAAAGTGGCAGAAGAGCAGATCGATACTGAGATTGCAGATAGAGCACAAGAGGTGGAAATGGGAAAAGATGATGCAGCAGAATCAGATGCAGTAAAGGAAGCAGAGCTGGTGGATTATAAAGTGAATGCTGAGGACCAGAGTAAGGAAGAAGCTAGGCAGCAGAGGGTGGATTCCTGATCAAGGGATATGTGGATCCGGGTCAGATTTCTGCGAAATCTACCACTGGGGCGTGCCATGTGTTGAGAGGCACATGTTAGAAACTGACTCTGAATAGCTAAGTCGGATTTTGACTTATCGGATATTTACTGAGCTGTATTTTGCTAAGTCAGATGTAACTGTCTTTCAGTTGCAGTCTGTTGAATGTCTTGTGACTGGGTAGTTAAGTCGGATTTATCTATAAAAGTGGGGAATGTATCTGCGCACGAGGTATCTGTTCTCTGATATGAATGTGATGATGATGGTGCAGTGCAGCAACTATTCAGTGTATTTTCTGCTTACTCTGATATTTAGAGTAGTCATGTTTACTGTGTCTGAATTGTTGTTAATGAAGTATGGTGGAGTAGATGGTTATTATTGCTGTGTATGATGTTCATGTGTTGACCTAACCCACAACAATGATTGAGCCACTGGCTAGGCAAAACACGTTAATGCATTCAAGAAATGAAGACACTAATTCTCTATCAGCATGCATTAGTGCATTGGTATCATCTGCAAACTATTCTAGACAGAGAGTATATGAAGCACCTTGGATATTGATCCCTTTGATTTTACCTTCATTGATTCTGTCCTTGATCAGCTAGCCCAGAGCATCTGATGATATAGCAAATAGTAGGGGAGCAAGAGGAAAACCTTGCCTTATGGATCTCCTTAAGTGGATAGCATCTATCAAATCACCATTTACTGCAATCCTTGCATAAGCATTACCTAATAGGACATGCACAAACTTTATACATTTCTTTCCAAAACCAATGTCATGCAGAGACTGAAGAATAAAGTCCCACTCCATTCTATCATAAGCCTTGTCAAAGTCCACTTTTTAAAAAAAACAGAAATCTTGACCAGTGTCTAAAGCATGCTCAGTTCCTTCCCACAAGGTGGCCTTTCTCTAATAAAGCCTTTCTACTCTTTCAGAATGATTTGGTCCATCATTGGGCTGATTCTTCTAGCCAAACATAGGGCAAAAATTTTATAGAGGGTTGTCAGACATGTAATAGGCCTCCAACTACTCAGATCCTCCTTGCTTCCTTTTTTATGTATGTGTTTCACAACTCCTGTGTTGATACTAGCAGGAAGAGCCCCTTTCCTAGTGGCTTCTTGCCAAATACTAGAGAGGTAGGGCACTATAAAGTCTTGATATTCCATAAAAAACTCCTTAGGAATCCAAAGTAGGTGACTTTCCAGATTTCAACTTTGAAATGGCTTCTCTTATTTCCCTCTCAGAGATGGGCTGATCCAGAAGCTTGGACATTTTTACTTCTATTTAGAGCAATTTGTGCTCTAGCTTCTTGGATAGCCCTGGTTCTCTTAGGGGGGTCAAAGAAGATCTAAGAGTAGAACTTATGAGCCATAGTGAGAACTGGCTAAAGAGCCAGAGTCATCTTTCAAAAAGGGACTAAACACTTTGGACTTCTTCTTTTTAAAAAGATAATTCTTTGTAGGTCTGTCCAGCCTCTGAACCCAAAACTCTCTAGGAAAGACAAGGACACCACTAGCTTCAAGGAGCTCTTCATGTCTGAGTTTTTCTCTCAAAGAAAGATGTTCATCATTAGGAGGATCTGAGTAACTCGTTCTTTCTTCTAGTCGAAGAATTTGGCCAACAATCATCATTCTCCTCTTAGACTAGTCTCTTTGGCTACCTTTTTGTAAGAATGCAAAATATGATTCACCTTTTTAACTGAATTTTCCCAAGAAATGAAGGGGGACTAGTCTTTACCAACTTGACTTTATCTCTTATAAATTTCAATTTCAACAAAGATTGGTCAATATGCACCCATGCTGCTCTGTGGGTTTTTTTTTATCTATTTAAATCAAATAGGACCGGTTTATGATCAGAAAGCAAAAGAGAAAATTCTGACTTAAATTCCACCGACCAATGATCTTGAAGTAAACCCTATCCATTCTTGCTGCTCCAAAGCATGAGCCACTTTGTCTATTACTCCAAGTGCATCCACAGCTCTGTGATGCATCCAACAAGTCAAGTTTAGCAGACATACCTTCCCAAACTTCTTTTTCTTTTCCATACAGACATTGCCCTTTTTGCATCCACCTGTCTGCCGCTTTTTCCACCATGTTGAAATCCCCTACCAATAAAACAGGGTTAGCAAATTGAGCAATTTCAATCCAGCTGGTGTATCCATCAGAAATTGAATTTGGTGCATACGGTGTATTTGAAAGGTGCTTTAAGGTGAATTGCAATCCAGTTCCCCTTGTCTGACTTTCGGATCTCAGAAATATACTTTGTAAATTTTTGTCCAAGTCCAATGGAAGCACCTCCTTTACCTCCAGTGTGGCTAGTAGTGAACCAGACATGGTTAGCAAAGATTCTAACTAGGTTAGCTTCTAAAACTTTATTAGCAATCTTAACCCCCTGAAGACAGATGTAATCAAGGGCAAAACTGATATCAAATATCCATTTCTTAACACTGGTTTGGTACCAAAACAGGACACTTAAATGTCCTTTCTTTACAAATTTAAATTAAATACTACTTGCATTAGACGGTTTATTTAACAAAACCCTCTTGATATGCTAAAATATGTTAGCTAGAGGGTCTTTTAAAAATGTAACCTTGCATTTTAGAATCTACCATGATCAAGAACTATACTCATCAAGTTGACCATCGTAAGACTGCGATTGATGCTTTGAAGAAATCGATTTTATAAGCTCAAGAAAAAATGAAGTGACCTTGTAGAAAATTTTAGGTGATTTTTCCACAATTTTGCTATAGATAATTGAAAGTTTCGTCCGTAGAAAAATTGACTTTTGGAGTATATAAAATAATGGAAAGTTCCAGTGTTTGATACGACCATTTCAAGCATATCGTTGTATACAAAGAAAAATATGTTTTTGATGTAATTGTGAGTTTTAGAGAGTGATACATTGCTTGACCTTTCCATTGAGGACTCAAGGTGGCAAGTAGAAGGGCTTTGGTATGCAACAATTATTGGATCATTTTAAATATTCAAAATTGCATAAGAGAAAACTTTGATATTTTCATTCTTGGGACATAAGCATTTAAAACCTCAAATAATATCAAACTTTCTATGTAGATCATTTAAATGTATCAAAGTGCATGGTACATACACAATTGGGGTGCCTAAAACCTTGGTTTCAATGTTATTATGGAGAACTCAAGATTCTCAAGAATTTTTGCAAGATAAAAAATTCAAGATAGAGTTCAAGCAACGCGATTTAATTGAGTTAGGGAGCCCAAAAAATATGTAGTTTCTTGGTTTAAACATATAAAGTCATTTGTAGTTAACAAACTGGTTTCTTGGTTTAAACATATAAAGTCATTTGTAGTTAACAAACTGTACTAGATATAGCACCAATTTCATGAGGGGACCTTTGGAAGACCAAAATTATGCTCTTATTCAACACGTGCTCAAGTATGAAACTATGTTTAGAACTTGAGTGTGACTTGGAAACTTGTCTTTGAAGTGAATTCCATTGTTTTGTAACACTAAGTGCTAACACTTGGATTTTATAAACATAAAAAAGGCCATCTCTATAAAAAGATATAAGAATTTTATGGATTTTTTGGCAAAACAGCTTGAAATTTTACTAAAATTTATGACTTAGAACTTACCATAATTCTCTCCATATGGATTGTATTTTGACATGGAGAAAAATCCAGTGTTTTCTTTCCCTCATAACCAACCTATGGTAGAAGCAAGGTGTAAAAAACCTTTTTCTAACTTGACAAATAAATTGCCAAAACTTGGTAGGAAAACAGGACACTTTAATGTCTCAGGACACTTAAGTGTCCAATTACAAAACTAATATTAATGGCTAGAGCTTTGGCAGGATCAGTTAATCCCTTATAGTTGAGACAGAGACCTTTAAGGTTTGTGCATTTCATTTTTTTATTGGTTTTAGAGGGTTTAGCCATGGAGACTGAAACTCTTGAAGGATCCAAATTTTTAATATTTTTTCCTCTTGCTTTTGCCTTGATTCTGTTTTGAGAGAGATTCCTTCTCTGCTTGAGTCATTGTGGTATCAGCCAGAGGTTCAGGAGAAGCAGGTAGTACCTATTTAGAGATGTTATCTAATTGCTCTAACTCCTTTATGTTAAGTATGGAGCCCGATTTACCCTTGTAATTTTCTGTGGTAAAAGTGCACATTTGTAAGGCCCCCATTATGAGGAGAAGCCATCGTGTGTGAAGGAAAATCACTCACCGGAAACCAAAATTTTCACGGACAAGAATCAGGGGCAACTTTAGAGGCCTCGGGGACGGAGGCCCCTGAGACTTTTTTCGCCGGAATATTCCCTTTTGCCGGAATATTATGGCCGGACGGCGGCCGGAAAGTGGTCAGAAAACAACCGGTCGGTTGGCCGGTGGCCGGTAGTCAATGGCCGATGGCCGGTGGTCGGAAGTCAATGGCCGGTGGTCGGTGATCGGAAGTCAATGGCCGGTGGCCGAATTCAAAAGCGGACTTGTCTTCTCAAGGGCGGCCACACATGGGCGAATTGGAGGGTCCGATTTGGACTTATTCGCACAAGGGTGGCTACACATGGTTGTCTCTCATAAGAGAGGGCAGCCCTTTTGGCCTATAAAAGGAGGCCATTTCTACACACATTTTATAGTGTGAAGTTGATGCAACAAGGTGAGTGTGAGGTGGTGAGAGTGAAGCAAGGCGGGAGCTCTATCAAGGGTTTAATCCCTTTGTAAACTACTTCTTTTGAAGTGCTAAAGCCATTGAGTGGCTGCTTTCCCGTGGACGTAGCCCACATTGGGTGAACCACGTATATCGTGTGTACTCTCTCTCTCTCTCTCTCTACTCTATAATCTCTTGTGTGTGAAATCTATCTCTCTCCATTAAGTAATCTACTCAAAAATCTATTTAGCTACGTCTTATTTCTTAACACTTTAGGTAATCTTGTTGGTCCTCCATGGCATTGGTAGTGAATTGTGTACTGTGAATGACTTCATCGTCACTTTGTGAATCACTATCCTTTGAGAAGAGACCTATAGTTTGAGGAATGGGGCTAGGGGGAGGGTGCATAGCTGGGCCAGCCTCTTGTACTTCTGCTTCCCTCCCATTGTGGTTAGATTGTTTATATTCTCAGAAGGGCTTTTGTCTGCTTGAGGCATTTTTGGATTTTGGTCTTCTGCAAGCTTAGTCACAGGATCAAAAACTTCTTCAAGAAGCACATCAAACCTGTTGCTAGTTCTGGGGTTAGTAGGCTTGGGATCTCTATTTTATTTCCCATCATTTCTCTTTGGAACCTACTGGAAGTGCTGCTTGTCACCTGCATGGGTAGGGGGTCCCTTGTCTTTGTTGAGGGCAGGGCAATCCTTGATAAGGTGACCTTGAACATGACAATGAAAGCAAGCTTTTGGCAAGTTTTTGTACAAAATCTTATGAGAGTGCAATAGGAATCCATTAGTGTCTTTAATGGGAATTGAATAAGGTTTTACTGGGGTTAGTAGGCTTGGGATCTTTGTTTTGTTTTCGAGCATTTCTCTTTGGAACCTTTTGGAACTGCTGCTTGTCACCTGCAGGGGCAGGGGGTCCCTTGTCTTTGTTGAGGGCAGGTCAATCCTTGATAAGGTGGCCCTGAGCATGACAATGAAAGAAAGCATTTGGTAAGTTCCTTTTTGAGAGTGTAATAAGAATCCATAACTGTCTTTAATGGGAATTTAATTCTTCAAGGTTTTACTGATATCTACCTCAATAAACAGTTGGGGATCCCACTTAGGGTTGATTCCTCCTCTTGATTTTTTCCCTAGGACTTTGCCAACCATATTCTCTATATTTCTCAGCCAAGGGTAAAAATCTATGGGAAGATCGTGAAAATCTACCCACATGTGGACACAAGAGGTCTTGTCCCCTTTAGGATTAAAGCCCTTGTACCATTTGAAGAAGGAAAGTGGGGTGATTCTAACCAACCATTGCCCTTCAGATAGGACCTTTAATGCACTGTTGGAATCTTCAAAGAAGAATAGGTAGTAATTATTTGGGAGGTATTGGATATGGCATATATGGATTCACATTTTTGTTAACACAATTGGATGAAATCCAACTCTTAAGAGCATCTAGAGGAGGCCGAGGACCATGACACAGGCCAATAAGGACCTTATCACTCAAGTAATCAAACCATTTTTCTAAGTCTTGCTTATCAATCATAAGCTCGTCCTTAGGAGTAGGAGTCTGAGCTCTGGGAGAGTTAGCATCCCCCTCTTCTCTAGGAGTGTTAGCCTTACTATTATCTCCTACACAATGGTTCGAGGATTTTGGGAGCTTTGCTCTAGAATAACATTGGGAGAGGGATTACTCCCTGGGTGAGTAGGCGGAAGAAAAGCATTACCTCTTAGAAGGTGCCTACCCCCAGAAGTATCCAAAGAGGTAGGAAGAGCCATACCGTGGTCTTTCTCTGCGGATGGACGAAACAAAGGATTGATAGGGCTTTGGTGCAATATCGTCTTTGTTATATTAGCATAGGAGGATTTTTATTAAAAAAAGAAACTAAAAAACAAAACAAACAACAAAGCTTTTCCTTTTGCAGATACTACTTCAATGGGGTGCGTAACGCGTGGGAATGTGCCACTTTTGCTTTCACTATTACTAGATCCACTATTGTTGTTATCTACGTCTTTTACTTTACTTATTAGTAAATAAGTGTTGTATGAATCATTTGACAACTTTCCCCCCTACACTTGGGTTAATCCCTAGAAGGCCATGATTGTTTTGATGTAGGTTTGCATGTGCAATTTTCTCTGGCGCCGATTGTGTTTTCTACAACGCCATGATGATTCTGAGCAGAGCAGGGACTGTCAAATGAGAGGGGCCTGGGAGAATCTAGGACTGTAGCGGTACAACTCCATTGAGGAGGGCATCCTGGAGCGACATCTCGCTCCCCCCCCGGAGGGGAAAGGGCACGTCAGTCAAAGAACGTGGGGGTGAATTCCTTCGAAGGGTGTAAGTACGGAACGTGAGATCTAGGCAATAGACATGCAGTCACATAGTCTCACGAAGCTCCATTGTTACTGTTAATGAGAATAGTCATTTTCTCCTCTTATGAGCCCTTTAGAATGTATTTGATCTTAAGATAATTCTCTTCCTTTTTATTTTGATTTATATCCCTTATTTTGGTTTGTATTCTTGCAAATAGGATAACCCCTATCCTTCTTTAGGGGTGATTGTATTTTTCCCTTTTTTAAAATTCAGACAATACTTTTCCAAAAAGAAAATAATTCTTCTAGACAAATAATTAAAACAACTTTATTAGAGAGACATAGAAGAACATAGAAGAAGAATACCATTTGGCTTCAAAGTCACTAGACTCAGAGATGAAAATGGGTCCTGGAAAAGTTCTCATCTAAATTAAACCGAGGGCTTGGCTTCCAAGCCAACCTAGTAGGAAGGGCGCTAGTCATCAAACACTTCATCTCCTATTATGTACTATACTTCCTCTCATGATGGAGACCTCCTGATGAACACCTAAAGAATATCAATAGGATCTGCAAGAATTTTCTATGGACAGGTGACCCTCTCAAGAAAGGGATAGCAAAAGTCAAGTGGGAATTCTGTTGTCTCCCCAAAGAGCAAGGGGGACTAGGGCTCACAAACATCAACGATTGGGCTGATAAACTGGTTGTTAAGCTCATCCTCACAGCCCTAGACTAACCAGAGGAAGAATGGGACTCCCTTCTGTTTCGCAACCTGGGTAACTTCCAATTAAAAGGAGTGCAAGGGGTAACCAATATCCCATGGACCACCATTTTCTTTGGACCACTTGAGTCAATAGCAAGTGGGTTTGATCTCCTTAAATCACTTTGGAAAGCCTGGAACAGATATAGAGCCCTATTACGGATTAACTGGGAGTCAAAGTACAACCTCCACCTTAGAGCCCAAGAATTGCTATGATGGCCTTTCCCCCCCATCCCCCCACCTTCCCAATCCCAATGTCAGACTTGGATAGCTAGACGTATTCACAACAAAGGAATAATGGGTTGGCAGGACCTGTGGCACTCATCAGAGTCCAGATGGCTCACTCACTCTGAACTCCTTAGAAGATACCAACTGCAACCGTGGGAACTAACCCTTATAGAGTCAAGGAAGTCTTACTTCCCGAAAGAACTGGAATGGTCGCGGGCAAATGGCATCTCACTGCATAATCCCCCCAATCTGCCACCTAAGCTCCAGGTACCCATGCACGTCACTCTCATGAAAAAATGGAAAGTTACTATGCCAAGGAAACAGTGGCTCTTCAAGTTTTGAACCATTTGGAATAAGGGAACTCTTGCTAAATACTCTGTTCTTCTCTGGCTAATCCTACACAAGGCTGTGTGGACAAGGTACAGAGACGTCTGCTGGACTGGGTACTGGAGCTTGTAGTAGGTGCCACCAAACAGAAGACGACATCCCGCATCTTTTCATAAACTGCCCCTCTAATTCTGCTATACTATCATCCTTAATTAGTGCCCTGGGCTTCACCCCCAATTGGAAACAATTTCTACTTTGGTGATTCAATTTCAATTTTCTCAGTTGTTTGGAACATGATTCTTCTGGATCATATGGTGTGAAAGGAATGAAAGTATCTTTAACAATGCTTACCAGACTAAAAGTCTAAGAATATTATTTTCCCACTTTTCCTTGCAGGTCAACCAGCTCAAGCTTGATCAATGCATGATCTACGAGGCCAATCAGAAAGTCCTTACCATTTGCATGGGCTTCTATAATAGTGCAAACATCAACAAATATCAGGAAGTTCTGCTGGATGGCTCGTACACTCACCTCCAGTGAATGATTAGCGACTGCAGGTCTCAAGAGGAAAAACTTAGAAGGCATCACTTCCACGGCCTTCGTCTAATTGCACACCTCCAAGATATCCTAAGTTCTCTGCCGGGTAGTAGCCGGGTGTGATTGCAATGGATTGTTGTAAATTTTTTGGTATCTAATGGCCGTTGTAATCCCCCTTGGAACAACAGGTTTTAGCCTGTCCCCATCTCCCCAAGATACATGTAATGTTGTTCCTTTTCTAATACAATCCTCCTATAGCCTTTTATGGAAGAAAAAAAAAAACATAGAAGAAGAAGAAGAACAAGAGAAGTTTTAACGTCCTAAACAATTTCAAGAGACCCCAAAGATCTATCCAACAAGCCTTAAACTCAAAATCTAGTTTCAAGAGAGGGGCGGGATAACCAATCTACCACACTCTGGTGATAGAAAGATTATTCCAATTTCCAATTAACCCCCCTCCCCCCCTCTCTCTATCTCACACACACACATGCACATGAGAAATTTTTAAGAGTTGAGTCGGCATAACTAATCTACCACACTCAGGTGATAGAAAGATTATTCCAATTTCCAGTAAACCAAACCCCCCCCCCCCCCCCCCCCCCCCCCCCACCCACACCCACACACACACACACACACACACACATGCACATGAGAAGTTTTTAAGAGTTGAGTCGCCTCAATACCAACAAGGGCACTGGGGGGAAGGAACAATTTTGGTCGCATTGCTGCTACGGATATGAATTAGAGAAAATCTTGAAGCATGGATGGCGTTGATTAGTCCGCTTCTTATTGAGTGAAGCTACCCTACAAACAAGGAGAGGAGATGGCTCCCTGAAATATAGCTTACTCCCCTCATTTCTCATGGCGCTAGGAGGAGTAATGTTTGTCTTCTCTTTTCGTGGCTTGCCTCTCGCTTTTCCTCAATATAGAGTGTGCTCTCCCCCCACTCGTCCCCTGGTGCGACCCGGCACTAAGTCATAGGAATGTGTGTGTGTGTGAAGCTTGCTTTAAAAGAATAGATGCTTGGTGTCTAAAGCACTCAAGGGTTTGTTCACATGCTCTTGTCTGCCCCTCAATGCACACACAACCTTCTCTTATGGTGTGAAGTCATATAGGCGGCCTAGGAGAAAAGAAAGGACGGGCGTTTTGAGGAGAGAGAGAGAAAGAGAGAGAGAGAGAGGGGGCATCTTGAGAGGTGGGGCACTGGGGCCCCTTCCCAGAATGTGTGGGGCACCATCTTCTACAACATGGATAGTTTTTGACGGTGGGGATGGAATGGGCCAGATCTCGATCGACGGCTAAATTCTAGGCCAAGGTTTTGAAAGTGGGGCCACCGACGGATGGGCTGGCAAAATCTTTTCTCGTTCTCTGACTGCTCGCCCAACACACACTTGGTGCCAGGTGGTCCCTTCGTTCTTCTCTCTCTAGGTATTTTATCGCACGGCCCGGTCCTCTCTCTCTCTCTCTCTCTCTACAAATTCACAATGAACCAGGTTTTCCAATTGCTCTCTAGAGGTACTTCTCTCTCTAGACGGCCGGGTCTTGTTGCTCTCAGCGTGCTGCGTCGTCTTTGATATTCTCTCTCCCCCTCTCCCTCTCCTCTCACACACATCACACGTTTTGTCATCACACCTCACATTTGGGTCTTGGCCCTGGCTTTTGGCCTACTCCTGCTTCCGTCACTCTCTCGCTATGCTCTCTCTCTCTCACATACTTGCAGTCTCGACACGCATACATTGTTTTCTCACACCACACACACACACACACACAGACCTTTTTGGAGCTTCCCAGAGCAGAGCAGAAGTACCTACAGGTACTTGTTTCCCTCCAATAAATTCCTACGCTCTAAATGAAGGCTGGTAATTTGGCCATCAGGTTTAACTGCTGTGAAGCTACCCTTGCTTGAAAGCTTGAAGCTGGCTTTGGGGCCTGCCTGTGGGCTGCTGTAGGTAGCCATTCAAGCTTCTCTCTCTCTCTCTCTCTCTCACACACACACAAACCACGCACAAACCACGCACACAGACTCTCTTTCTAATAAAAGATGGGTGGTCTATATTATACTCGCATTTACACTCCTTTCCACTTCAGCGGGCCCAAACCAAGTTGAAAGTCTTTCTCACAGACAGCTCTGGTTAATCTCTCTCTCTCTCTCTCTCTCTCACACACACACATAGGCACATACGCATACAGACAAACAGCTGTGGTTAATCTCTCTCTCTCTCAAGTCCTCGTGTTGCTGCTCTCTCTGCTTATAACCGGTGAGCTTTCTTTGTCCGAAAGGGAGCTCTCTGATGCCATTTGAGGACGCTTAGGGTCCTCAAATGTGGACGTTCTAGCCACATTTCGGTGTGTGGGTCTTCGCGCATGGCCTCTGAAGACCTCTGATCTGCTAATTGAATGGTAGCAAGTTTAAGAGTGCCATTAGCGCCTTCCTGAGTTTTGGGCTTTTCGGGTTGCTGAGGCAGGACTCTCTCTCTCTCTCTCTCTCTCTCTCTCTCTCTCTCTCTCTCTCCCTCCATCCATCCCTCTGTGCGCGCACGCAAGCTTTTGCCTTCATAAGCAATCTGAAACATGAACAGAGCAGGTGGCGATCTTGCAAAGAGGCCTCTCGATGCAGATGATGGCGTCAAACAATGGGAGCTTCGGCCTGGCGGTATGCTTGTGCAGAAGAGAGATCCACATGCAGATGCCACCCACGCCGGTCCCCTCATCAATCTCAGAGTCTCTTATGGCCGCATGTACCACCATGTCTCCATCACTGCCAACTCCACTTTCGGTATGTATGTTCTCTGCAAGGCTCCTTTCTACCTTCCCACCTTCCTCAGGAATGGGAAACATTGAAACAACTGCACTGGCATTTCTCATGAGTGCGCACTAAGTTGTGTGGAAACCCACATCTTATGATCATAGAATGCTTACATAATCAAGTCTTGTGTCTCATATCTCAGCATTGTACATGCCACAATGTCATTGTCATTTTCATTGTCATTGCTGGACAAGACAAGGTCGGGGACTCGGGAAACCAATTAGCAAGGGGGAGCTCTACACAGCCAGTCCCAGTTTTAAGAGCACAACCATTGCTTTTTGGAGCTACTACACTGAATAATATGATCCTGGTAGAATGGTGGTGTTCTGTGTTTTTGAGTGGATAATGTGTCTTACATGGTTGTCCTTAGAACCATCAAGGCGTACAGATATACATCAGGCTATAAATCTCCGAATGTAGGCAAATTGAGGGGGCGATAAACACTTCCACTCGTGGCTCTTGTGTGAAGAAAGGTTTATGGGGCATAGTGAAACCTACAATGATTGATCCCTTTTCCAATGCAGGCGCTTTCTCATCTTGACACCAGTTATTAGTGTTTGCTACTGATCTTAGTGGGTAATTCTGTTGAATATCCTTACCATATGTCAATTGGATTTTGCACTTGTACCCAGGAAGATTAGTCTTTTCTCTTACGTGCATATCTTACAAGAAAAGGGCCAGCGCGTGCTACTGGCTACCCTTAGATTGTGGCATTATACAACCTTCTAAAACTCTATTCACCATCAGGTTTTGGAATCAAGACTAGTGGGGTAGATCTTTCAGGTCTCTTGGGATTGTTACTGTGATGCTAAAAGCTTCTCTTTTCCTCTTCTTGCCTCTCTCCCACGTAGAATTGTTGAAACAACTGGAGTGACTAGAATATCATTGTAGATTAGCGTGATCAAATTTGATCAATTTTACCGCTTAGGTAGTGTGCTGTCATTCTTGAATTTCTTTATGCTAGATAATACCTTGGTGATTCTGCATCTATTCTAACATGCTCTCTTTCCATGCCTATGGTATCCATGTTCTCTGTGATTTCTAATTGCATAGAATAGAAATATCAGGTACATCTTTTGGAGCAATGTGATTGGCTTATTTGAATCGTAGAGTACAAGCTAGCATCCTATCTAGTTTGGTTAAGTTTTTGTGAAGGGGGCATGTGTAGTAAGAGAGTTGGGGTGTCGTAAACTGTACCATACATAAGATATGGCTATCTTTGCACTGCCAATGCAAGGCCCTTGGCTACTCCAGGGTGATGGCTACTACACTCCTCCCCGACCAATCTCCTCCTAGATGCCATGCCGATCTTCAGGTGCCCCCGTGTACGCCATCCATGTGGCACTTTGCCATTGGGCCTTGCCGCAAACCATAGACCTTAGCCTAACCTAGATTCCTTATCCTGACAGCCACTATTGCGGTGATACGAATTGTCAATGAAAATTAGTGAGATTTTCCTTTGAGGGTATGGCAGAATGTCAGAGGCTTATGGACTAGCTTCAGTTGGACTGAAGGGGTATGTTCCGATGGGTGTGCATAGATATAGGATGTGTTTTTATTTCTAGTCATGGTATTGCCATCTCCCACTTGTATTGCTTCAATAGGTATCTGACAAAAATGTTGGTGCTACCAGGTGACTTGAAGAAGCTTCTGGTACAAGACACTAGATTGGAACCAAGGCAGCAGCGTCTTCAATACAAAGGAAAGGAAAGGAACGACAATGACATTCTACGCGAGGTTGGTCTGAAAGACAAGTCAAAGGTTGTACTAGTCGAAGACATAGCTAGCTCAGAGAAGAGACTGATTGAGTTGAGAAAAGAAGAGGCTGCGTCAAAGGCGTGCAAAGCAGTTGCTGAAGTACAGCAGCTTGTGGACAAGCTTTCTGGGCAGGTAAGCTACATTTTGTTGATGCCAATGATCCATCTGTGTACCTCTAGGTAGATACGCTTTATGTCCGTTTCTCTGCCCTTCATCTTCACCCTTTGTGGATAAGTGCTGTGCATGTCAATTCGCCAGCCGTGTTTGTGAATGGTAAATGTGTGTGTTGTTTTGCTTACTTGGAGCTGCCATGATTAATGAAATTGAGTATGATTTTTGATAACTTCATTAAAACAATTGTTTGAGGGTGCCTTGTAAACTTTCTTCGACTTATAAATTTCGGCTTTATTATTGCAGGTTGCAACTGTTGAAGCAGCTGTTAATCAAGGGAAAAAATTGAATGAAAGTGAATTCACAGGTCTCACTGATTTACTCATGTGCCAGTTGTTGAAGCTAGATGCAAGCAAGGTCGAGGGAGAAACGAATGTTAAGAAGAGAATTCTGGTTAGTAGACTTGCTCCTCATTTTGAGGGGCACCCGTTGTCTTCAATGCATGTTAATGACCCACAGGGATCTTGTTTTAGAGAGCTCGTGTGTGTGGCTATGGCTATGGAGTTCTTGAGCCTCTCTTCAGTCATATGGCTTTGTGATTGTGAATGCAGTTAGAGATTTTTTTGGTCTTAGCATGTATGTGCCTACAAGGATGAGCATCCTATTGAGTTTTTTTTTTCTCAAATACTCTCTTTACTTGTGTGGTTTGACAGACAAGAAGGATACAAAAGTATGTGGAGACGATCGATGTATTGCTACTAAGGAACAACAGCATAAAGACCCAAAATGGTGCTCCAAGGGCACGGAGTAGTACCACTGCAAGAGATCATTTTGATGCAAATGTGCAGAAAAATGATGTGCCGAGCAATGTGAGCAAGGCTATAGTCTCGACTACATGGGAGAATTTTGGTGCAAATTACAGTACCAAGGTTGCTCCTCAAGTCTCATCAGAGCCCCTGCTGATTGAATGGGATTAGGGCTATGAGTGTGGTGTAAGATGCATTCTTTTCTCTTAGGTTGTATCACAAGGTAAAAGTGATGCAAACCAACTTTTGTGAAGGACTTCATTTGTTAATGTGAGAAATGTCCTGTGGAATAAGGGGTAGTGCAAGATTTGCAGCTGCCTGTAGTGTAAAATTTGAAGGCTTGATCATCAGTGCTTTTGTGTCAAAATGTACTAAGGTTTTGTAGTATACCTATTTCCCCCCCTCCTGTTGAGTCCAACAATGTGTCCTCAGCTTCCATGTAAAAATCTTGCTTTCACATTGATTACTACCAAGACTGTCTTGAGTACAAAACTGATGTTGAGTTTGTAAGGAAGTGTCAAGAGCTAGGGTTTTCAAGTGGTTTAAGTGGGCCTATGATATGGATGTGTTGAAACTGCAGTTTCTTCTGGCCATCTAAGTAAATTTCTTGACCATTTCTTATATTGCAACATAACCTACTTGACTTTCTCTATTCAGCTTTCTTCTTGTACACAACATCCTGCTCAGTGAAACAAAGTCCAGAACAATGCTCGAAGATAACCGAGGTTTAGTGTAATCCCACCTGCAATTTGAGTTTTATCTCTAAATTTTAAATTTGACGTTGAGAATTTCTACAAATTTTAGAGGAAGTAAGTATGATTTATTTCAAAAACCTCATTTACTTGATTTATCTCTCAAATATTGCATGTGTAGGCTTGCCAAGTTTTTGGGAAAACGTTTTCTTTTTTGAGCATTGGCCTAGAAATAAATTTTTTGCAACATTACAAAAGCTATGTACCGAAAGATTAATGTTGTGTTGTGAATATCTGACGGTGTGGGTGTGTGCCATGAAGTTGTCAGTCACCGCTTGCTTCCTCAATATAGTCGGGTGCTCTCTTGTCCAAGGGAAAGTGATACTAGGGTCTTAGGCCAATCTTGTCTTCTTGCTTACATGTTGGTGGAGTAGATGGGGAGTGGGTTTAACTTCCTTCATGGCCACCTGAGTGCACAAACTTTTTTTCAGGCTGATTGTGCTTATTTTTTTTTGAAGCCAAGAATTTGTGGCCTCATGGATTGCATAGTAAAGAACACATTGGCTCATCCTCATTTGCAACTAATTCCACCAAAAGAGTACTTTTAGTGTGCAAGGCTTCTCTTGGTTTGACTTGTAATACTCTATCACGTCAGAGTACTGCTAATGAAGATGTTGGTGTAAGTCTCGCATCACTTATTGTGTTGAAAAACTTATCTTGCATATCAATCATGCACATGTTGAGGAACTTAATTTGATTTATTGGTAGTTTTTTGGCCACATGTTTAATTTCTTAACAAAATTATTATAAAAATTCTTCGATTTATACTATGAATTTTGCGCACAAGATATCTATAGATGTAATGTTTATTTGCTTATACCTATTTGATAGATAACCCTTGAAGAAATGTGGCTATGCAAAAAATTTCAAATTCTAAGTTAGATTTTGATGGATTTTTGATATGAATTCTTTGTATAACAATATACTATTATGCTAATATTTATAAAATTATAAAAATATATATCCAATGTTTTTTCTTTAAATATTTTCTTATAGATTCTAGTATTTGATCCAAGGTTGTTCATAATTTTTTATTAATGAAAGTTAGGCTTTGTAAGTCCAGTTTTCATCCACTTCACCAGAAATTGTTCGTTTAGTTCATCTTTAACCTATATCTTAGGGTTAAACCTATGATTTTAGAGGGTATTTTGAAACTTTCCAATAGTAGTTGGCCATAGTACTGAATAAAGTGGAGGCCCCATCTAAGAATGTACTTGGGGCATCTTAAGTGTCAATACTTCACACCAGAGTGCATAAAGTGGGTACACTTGATCATGCACCCACCCACATTCTTCATATCCACATGATGTAAAGCCTAACCTTTTTTTTGTAGCCACTGCAATAATGGCATGGATAGTGTGTTAAGAGAGAGAGGTTGAGCTCTTGCAAGCACACACACAAAAGATGGAGGCAAAAACTGTTCTTCTTTACTAAATAAAGATAAGAGGTCTACATACAAACATGGGGGAAACTAACAACATAAAAGGAAACTAATACAATTGTTTAATGTGAACCGCTAGTGAGTGAGGTGAACAGATAAGTATGCCATCACTATGGTAGGTAGACCAAATCGATGTAGTACAACTGTAGTATCACTGGCAAAGATATGTGTATCCACCAAGGCACGTCAGCTGACGACTATCGGCGATAGTCATCCATGAGTCATGCATATTGAGCTTGATATCTCAACACTCCCCCTCAAGCTCAACGCCATCTCTCGAATGCCAAGCGTTGCTCGAAATTGCTATAGCTTCTCCGCTCCGAGAGCCTTCGTAAAGATATTTGCAACCTGCTTATCTGTCGCCACGTACTCAAGGTCGATGTCATCTGCTAAGATCCTCTCTCTGATGAAGTGGTAGTGCACCACAATGTGCTTTGTCGTGGCATGAAACACTAGGTTTCGTTCCGACTGTATGCTGTCGAGGTTGTTTAATAGATGAGAACCGGCCTCTGTACATGTATTCTAAAGTCCTGAAGCAGAAATCCCAACCTTGCTACCTCACATGTCGCCACTGCAGCACCCTTGTACTCTGCCTCTGTACTAAACAGAGCAATTGCAGGTTGCTTCTTGCTGCTCCATGTGATAGCAGTACTCCCAAGCGAAAACATGAATCCACTAGTGGACTTGCGATCGTATGTGCTATCAATCCAATCGCATTTGTGTATCCATAGAGATGCAACTCCACATCAGCCCTATAAAAGAATGCATAATCCAACGTAGCACTCACAGCGCAATGTGTGGCTCACTGCATCCAAGTGTGGTTTCTTACGAGACTGTATAATTTGACTCACTAATCAAACTGTGTAGCTCAAGTCGGGACTAAGATAGTCAAGTAGATCAAGCTATCTACAATCTTTCCGTATATGCAGTGTTCGAGAAAAATGTGTCTCAGCTTAATATCGTGCCGTTTTCTATTTCAAAAATGCCGGTTGAGGGCGAGGGGAAAAGGAGATATTCCGCACCAAAAGAGAGAAAAATAGTGTAAAAATCCCAATAAAAAACCTAATTTCTTAAAATTTCCTCTTGGCAAATTCAAGGAAAGGAATTTGGTATGGTTGGAAAAATGATTTTTCTTGAACACTACGTATATGGTAGCATTCTCTAAGTCCTTGACCTATATCATTCCCCAACTTCAAATTCTGATCTAAAGGCATTGCAATTGCCTTACAATCGGCCATACCATACTTTTTCAACATGTCCAAGGAATATTGTCTTTGTGACAGTCATATATCCTCTTCTGTGCGAATTATTTCAATACCCAAGAAATATCGCAAGTCTCACAAGTCTTTCATCTCAAACTCGTGCGTAAGTAGAGCTTGTACACCCTCTACTTCAGCCACGTTATTAGCAAGTTATCCACATAGATGCATATCACCACAATTCCTATCTCGTTCTTCCACACATACAATGACTGCTCTGCATCAGACATCTCAAAGCCCAATGAAATGAGAAACGGTAGAATCCTCTTATACCAAGCTCTAGGTGCTTGCTTCAACCCATACAATGCTTTCTTTAGCCTGCATACAAGGTCGTGTAGCCTCATATTTACATAACCTTGTGGCTGCTCCATATACATAATCTCCTCCAAGTCTCCATTCAAAAATACATTCTTTACATATATTTGTTTCAACACCCATTTTAAAGCTGCAGAGCCACTGCAATAAACACACGAATGGTAGCCATCTTGGCTACAGGGCTGAATATCTCCTCATAATCAATCCCATAAGTCTGTGCATAACCTTTGGCCACAAGATTGACTTTGTACCTGCTCACACTACCATCAACATTATGCTTTATTTTATAAATCTACTTACATCCATTTTCCTTCTTTCCCTTTGGTAATGGCACCAGCTCATGCTCCACTTGCATAAAGAGAAGCCATCTCTTCATGCATATCTTGCTACCATTTTTCATCTTTAATAGTATCCTCAAAACACATGGGTTCCACCTTCTTTGTAATATTCACCATCATATATGCACAATGGCGAGCCACATAGCTGTCGTAAGTCAATCTCTACACATGATTTCTTACTCTTTCAGGCCTGCGTGGTCCAGGGTCACTTCCAGGTGTCTTGTTCCCTACTTGCATCCTTCTTTCACCCGGAGTTTTCACGGAGGGTATGCCAAACTCTTCATTTAAACTCTGCTCAGAACCATTGATATCACCATCATCATGACCAACACTCAAATTTGGTATCATCAACCTTTTTCTTCCCTTTTATTGATACATTTGAAGAGTTAGTAGGAGTCACTCTTTCACCAACCTACTACTCCATGGATTCTCACCATGACATGCACTAGGTGACCTACTCAGCACCTGCGATTGTGCACCTGTAGTTTTTGCAGCCACATTCACTCTTACATCAACCCCTATACCATCTTTCACATTAGCATATCCCTCACATTGAACGTCATGCTTGGCCATCCAATTTTATAGGAGTCTTTTGTCAAGCTCATCATATATTGCCTTAGCCTTCACAACTAGTTGGGATGATTGTAATATATCATGGGTTACACCACTCACAACCTCACCTAAATCATGTATAATAATTTGGGAGCCCTCCTCAATCAAGTTAATCAGGAAAAAATGTTAGACTTAAAATACTCACAATACAGAAAGTAAACAAAAAAAATATTTCAAGTAGTTTTCAACCAAAGCTAGATGTATCTTTTGGGGTTATATCAATTATGTCAACCAAAGATATGTATATCAATTCAACATATCATTAGAGCAATGGCACTTGCTTATTTCCAGTGATATTAACAACACTATACAATAAGAAGCAATGGATTTCATAGAGGTGGACTCCAATAGCAATTCCAATTTGCCTATATATCCACCACCACCACTTAGTAGCAGCTACCAATTTGTAGAGTTGCACTTGATTTCCTTTGCGAAAAATTCAAATAGCCTATTCTCTTCTCTCTCTCTCTCTCTCTCTCTCTCTCCCCACCCCCCCCCCCCCCCCCCCCCCCCCCCCCACACACACACACACACACACACACACACACACACACAGAACCGACTTATCATATAAGTTTTTCGTAGGGTCTCTTTAGATAGTTTCCTATGACATCAAAATTTCTTCTTCTTCTTCTTCCTCTCTAAGTGTGTGTGTGTGTGTGTGTGTGTGTGTTTGAAATGAAAAATCTACCAATAGTTTGATTATACAAACTATTGAACCATAGAATGGAGTAGACCAGAATTGACAAATGGACAAGGAAAACGTCATATGGACAAGGATAGTGATATTATGTAGAAAGATACTTATATGTATATAACATTATGTAACCTGTTTGTTTCAATAGTTTACATTAGCCTAAAATACTAATCAATGAGAAATTTCTTCCTATAAAACATCTTGTCTCCAGGTATTATTATTGTTGTAATTCACTTCAAAGATATCCAATCCCTAGAGACAACCTCCACCAATCCTACGAGGAGAGGGATCCAACTGTTACCTGCATTCAGTTAGAACTGGCTATGCTTGTGTGTATTACAAGTGTCAAAATAGGGTCCAGTTGTTATCCATGTCACACCTGTAGAACTAGCTTACAGTCTACTCTACGGACTACCATTTATGCTTTTAAACCATATACCAAAGTAAACATACGTTTTGAAGTCACAATAAAGCCAAGAAGTAGATTTTTTACTAAATATCGGACAATATCTTGTTTGTATTTCAGAGAAGTTGTAAAAAAAAACTGATAGTACTTGCCATCTCTTTGGAGACCCTCACTGGAGGATTAAGGCTTTTTAAACAAAATTGAAAACTTTAAGTAGTCATGTACTCATAATAGGTCTCCATTATTCTTTGATTTATTTAATGTCATGCAGGAATTCAAAGCTAAATGAGCCAATCACCATGCAAGAATTCTATGAATAATCTAAGTGTGTAGCTTTTGATCCAAAGGCCATTGTATTAAATAAATAGTCAAGAAAATATTTAAAAATAAAAACGGACAACATTATGTGGGATATCGAGTAGGTTTCAAAAACCTCAATGTGGAAAATGTGACCATATCCTTCGGGAGGTATGAACCTTGATGCCTGTAGGTAACTTTTGTTTAGAGCAAGACTTATACCTTACTAGTAGGTCGAATGAATTCTAGAGTCTGAGAGTATACAAAGTTAAACTCTATGTGTAAGGTACCAATGCAAACTTTCTATATTAAACCAAGCTATCCATAGGTATAAAGTGGTTCACAATCAACCAAAAAGGTTCAACACTTGATAATTATACTAGAGGAAAGTGATATTGCTTCCCAATGTTTTAATGCTTACGGAAAAAGATCAGATGTATCAGCCTTATAAAATTTTTCGGGCATCTTGTTTGATTCATTGATACTTTTCAAAACAAACCGTAATCAAATCCATTTGATGACATTATATTCATACGATCTGAGATCACTTATTCTTCTTTTCACTATTCATCCGATACCCCCTGTAGTTATGTAAGCATTCACAAGGGACTGCAAATAATTATCATTCCAATCAATTTGCCAGGTATACTTTAAAGAGGAAGTCTCTTGTATAAAAATAGTTTCCAGCTATCATCTAACTATATGTTTTACTTGAACACGAAGTTCATATTTTCCTTAGATCCACAAAATTTGGACAATATCTCCTCTATATTTTGATTAAATTTTCAACAAAACCAAAAAATTTCCATCTCATGGAGAGACCCTTACAAGAGGATTAAGGTCAAAATTTATAATTCTTCAAAGGTCTATACAAGGTTTCTATTCAACCCATTACACTGACATAATGAAACTCATAAATGTGAATATATCATTCCTTAGTGACATCAATTTGTTCTTAACTGAATATCACTTTGCAATATTTACTTAAAATTGTGTAATAAAGCTTGTTACTTATGAATCAAAACCGGTTTCAAGTAAGTGTCAATAACCACAAAGGAGGCAGTGTATTAACCCATATTGTAGCATTAATTATGGCATAACCTTATTGGCAAGGCCATTATATATCATGTGTATTGATGTTCCTGATCAACATACTCAATTCTTGTTAAGTAGTGGGTAACATAACATTCATGAATCCCAAAACCATTCTTAAATGAGGGACTCTTACCCTCCAATAATGCATATATATAACACAACCAGGTCATCAGCTGGTCCCAAAAAAAGCTAATAACACCATAAGTGGAGCACCCTTCCCTCTCAAAGTGAGAAGTTCTTGCTTTCGTCATGCCGATTACCAAATGAATCACACAATCAAACATGGGCTTCATTTCATGAGTATTTGGATATTTATTTAAAAATTCAAGTTCCTATAATATCTCAGAAGTATGACTCAAAATTTAAAGTTTAGCAAATGCACCTAGCGAGATGATAGAATTTATGAAAATCAAATTATTATGACATTCCGTAGCCAATTCTAAGTAGGTGTAAATGCACCTACCTGATATGTATCCCAATGTGATCATCAAGATCATTTGCTGTAGAATTTTAGATCCAAGTAGCAACAAGAGGGTTTGAGAATGTGCCATGCCACCATTCACTTCTAGATGCATCCATGTCACTTTGAAAGATTTTTGTATGTACACTGCACCTTCATATAAATGTTGCATGTGTGTGTGTGTGTGTGTGTGTGTGTGTGTGTGTGTGTGTGTGTGTGTGTGCATGAGCTTGTGTGCATGTGAGTGAGTGTGTGTGTGTGTGCTTAGCTGTGAGAAAAAGGGTGTGTGTTTGCTACAAACATTCTTCTCGATGCTGTTGTGAGAAATGAGGGTACAAGAGTGTGAGATCTAGATAAAGTAGAACGTTGCCAAGTGTTAGATTGTGTATGTATGTACCTGTAACGTATCAGGAGGGGGCACCCAAATATGGATCCTTATCAAGGGCAGGATGTTCAACATGCCAAGGGCACAATCGGTGGTGCTTTTTGAAGTGTTGTGTGTCATTCACCATCAAATTATATTGAAGGGATGCCAATGGTGTAGGAGAGTATGGTGATTCAGATACCTCATCATATTGGGGGCCGACAATAGGAAGAATATCAAGAAAAAGTGTCTCCAAGTAGTAGCTAGAGAGGGAGAAATAACCTCTACTTGTGCTAAATACCAAACATCAGAGTGTGCGCAAAACACACACACACACACACACACACACACACACACACACACACACACACACACACACACACACACACACACACACACACACACACACACACACACACACACACACACACACACACACAGAGAGAGAGAGAGAGAGAGAGAGAGAGAGAGAGAGAGAGAGAGAGAGAGAGAGAGAGAGAGAGAGAGAGAGAGAGAGAGAGAGAGAGAGAGAGAGAGAGAGAGAGAGAGAATGAGAGAATATATGTATTAGGTGTACGAACAAAAGAAGGATATAAATTATCTATTGACTAATTCAGGTTAGGTAGCATATGAATGAGCCAAAGGTTCGATAGGTGCCACATGCAAGCATGAATGTTTACATACATAGGATAGGTAAGATCTAAATTTAGTGAAGAGGCTTTAGATGCCCTTCATGTGTTGCCTGAGTAGGAAGAAGTCCCAAGGGGAGAAATCCAAAGGAGGATTCACGGGATAATGAGAAGAGAAGAGTATCAAAAGGGCTGAAAAAATAATAACGTTTATATAATACATCACGTTTTATTCAATAGGAGACACATGGAGTGTATTAAGTGATCCAGTCACACGGCATGTGAGCATTCACAACTGGCTTGTATGACCTAGATCCAATCGGTCAATATGCAAGAATATTAAGTATCCTACAATAGGATGATTTAATCCATTGTACTCAAAATCAAACAGATGATCCCATGTTTTAATGCATAGGCATTTGTGAGCCAAGAAAAATTTAATGGACTACCGAGCATAGATTAATCTAGGAGTCATCTGCCTGTAGAATGTTAGTGTAGCTTCTTAGTTAGCAATTCTTACTATGCACCCGGTAGATCCTCATATATATATGTGATGTATCCAAGGAGGAGAATATAGTGATATGAGATATACGGACGGTCTTGGAATCCCATGTTTGAGTCTATATATATCAACCAGATTTGTAAACCATATGTTGTCATGTTGGTCACACTAATATACTTCCATCCTACATGACAAAGATCAAACAGGGGACCACCCCCCTGTCTGTCGGTGGTCATTGATTATATGTAAACTTTTAGGCGCTTGACCAATTTAGGAGCTGAAGAGCCCAAACCCATCCCTTTGGATTGGGTGGGTCAAGTTAAAATTAATGTAATTGATCTACTACCATTGTATGGTGCTAGCCCGACCAAAGCCTAGTTGGAAACAAGAGTGTGTTTTTGAAATTAAAAATCTAACAATAGTTTGATTATACAAACTATCGAACCATACAATGGATTATATCAGAATTGACAAATGGACAAGGGAAACGTCATATGAACAAGGACAATGTTATTATGTAGAAAGATACGTACATGTATATAACATCACATAACCTGTTTGTTTCAATAGTTTACATTAGCCTAAAATACTAATCAATGAGAAATTTCTTACTATAAAACATCTTGTCTCCAGGTATTATTATTGTTGTAATCCACTTCAAAGATATCCAATCCCTAGAGACAACCTCCACCAATCCTACGAGGAGAGGGATCCAGTTGTTACCTGCATCCATACAAAAGCATTCAATTAGAACTGGCTATGCTCGTGTGTATTACAAGTGTCAAAATTGGGTCCAATTGTTAGCCATGTCACACCTATAGAACTAGATTACAGTCTACTCTACGGACTACCATTTATGCTTTTAAACCATTTACCAAAGTCAACATACGTTTTGAAGTCACAATAAAGCCAAGAAGTAGCTTTTTCACAAAATATCGGACAATATCTTGTTTGTATTTCGGAGAAGTTGTAAAAAAAAACTGATAGTACTTGCCATCTCGTTGGAGACCCTCACATGAGGATTAAGGCTTTTTAAACAAAATTGAAAACTTTAAGTAGTCATGTACTCATAATAAGTCTTGATTATTCTTTGATTTATTTAATGTCATTCATTCAGCATGCTAGAATTCAGAGCCAAATGAGCCAATCACCGTGCAAGAATTCTAAGTATAATCTAAGTGTGTAGCTTTTGATCCAAAGGCCATTGTATTAAAGAAATAGTCAAAAAAATATTAAAAAATAAAAATAAAAATAAAAATGGGCAACAGTATGTGGGAAATTGAGTAGGTTTCAAAAACCTCAATGTGGACAATGTAACCATGTCCTTCGGGAGGTATGAACCTTGACGCCGATAGGTAACTTTTGTTTAGAGCAAGACTTATACCTTACTAGTAGGTCGAATGATTTCTAGAGTCTGAGAGTATACATAGTTAAAATGTATGTGTAAGGTACCAATGTAGGCTTCCTATATTAAACCAAGCTATCCATAGGTATAAAGTGGTTCAACACTTGATAATTGTACTAGCAAAAGTGATATTGCTTCACAATGTTTTAATGCTTATAAAAAAAGATAAGATACATTAGCCTTATAAAAATTTCCAAGCATCTTGTTCGATTCATTGATACTTTTTCAAAACAAACCGTAATCATACGAGAGATTAATCGTTCTTCTTTTAACTATTCATCTGGTACCCCCTACAATTATGTAAGCATTCACAAGAGACTCAAATAGTTATCAAGCCAATCAATATGTCAGGTATACTACTTAAAAGAGGAAGTCTCTTGTACAAAAATAGTTTCCAGCTATCATCTACCTATATGTCCTAGCTGAACACGAAGTTCATATTCTCCTTCAATCCACAAAATGTGGGTAACATCTCCTCTATATTTTGGTTAAATTTTCAAGAAAAAAAAAAACCGTCTCATGGGAGAGACCCTCACAAGAGGATTAAGGTAAAAATTCATAATTCCTCAAAGGTCTATACAACTCAAGATTTCTATTCAACCCATTACACTGACATAATGAAACTGATAAATGTGAATATATCATTCCTCAACGAGACAACAATTTGTTATTAATTGAATATCACTTCAATATCTACTCAAAATTGCATAATAAAGCTTGTTACTTATGAACCAAAACCGATTTCAAGTAAGTGTCAACAACCACAAAGGAGGCAATGTAGTAACCCATAAAAAGTCATTTTGTAGTAGTAATTATGGCATAACCTCATTGGCAAGGCTAGTATATATCCTGTGTTTTGATGTTCCTGATCAACATACTCAATTATTGTTAAGTAGTGGGTAACATAACATTCATAGATCCCAAAACCGTTCTTAATTGAGGGACTCTTATCCTCCAATAGTGCATATATATAACACAACTAGATCATCATCTGGTCTCAAAAAAAGCTAAGAACACCACAATTGGAGCACCCTTCTCTCTCAAAGTGAGAAGTTCTTGCTTTCATCATAATGATTACCAAATAAATTAAACACTTAAACACGGGCTTCGTTTCATGAGTATTTGGATATTTATTCAAAATATCAAGTTCCTATAATATCTCAAAACTATGACTCAAAGTTTAAAGTTTACCAAATGCACCAAGCCAGATGACAGTTTTTATGGAAATCAAATTATTATGACATCTCGTAGCCAACTCTAAGTAGGTGTAAATGCACCTACTTGATATGTATCCCACTGTGATCATCAAGATCATTTGCTATAGAATTTCAGATTCGAACTGCGTTAAGAGGCTTTCAAAATGTGCTATGCCACCATTCACTTCTAGATGCATCCATGTCATTTTGAAATATTTTTGTATGTACACTGCACCTTCATATTAACGATGCATGTGTGTGTGTGTGTGCGTGTGTGTTTAGTTGTGAGCAAAAGGGTGTGTGTTTGCTGCATACATTTTTCTCGATGTTGTTGTGAGAAACGAGGGTAAACGAGTGTGAGATCTAGATCAAGTAGCACTATGCCAAGTGGTGAATTGTGTATGTATGTACCTGTAACGTATCATGAGGGGGCGCCCGAGTATGGATCCTCAAGGGCAAGATGTTCAACATGTAGAGGGCACAATCGTTGGTGCTTTTTGAAGTGTTATGTCTTTATTCATTCACCATCAAATTATATTGAAGCAATGTCAATGGTGTAGGAGAGTGTGGCGATTCAGATACCTCATCATATCAAGGGCTGATATTAGGAGGAATATCAAGGAAAAGTGGCTCCAAGTAGTAGCTAGGGAGGGAGAAATCACCTCTACTTGTGTTGAATACCAAGCATCAGAACTGTGCGCAAAACACACACACACACACACACACACACACACACACACACACACACACACACACACACACACACACACACACACACACACACACACACACACACACACACACACACACACACACACACACACACACGGGAGGGAGAAATCACCTCTACTTGTGTTGAATACCAAGCATCAGAACTGTGCGCAAAACACACACACACACACACACACACACACACACACACACACACACACAGAGAGAGAGAGAGAGAGAGAGAGAGAGAGAGAGAGAGAGAGAGAGAGAGAGAGAGAGAGAGAGAGAGAGAGAGAGAGAGAGAGAGAGAGAGAGAGAGAGAGAGAGAGAGAGAGAGAAAGAGAGAGAGAGAGCATATGTATTAGGGGTACGAATGAAAGAAGGATTTTAATTCAGGTTAGGTAGCATATGAATGAGCCAAAGGTTTGGTAGGTGCCACATGCCAGCATGGTTGTTTACATACCCAGGATAGGTAAGATTTAAATTTAGTGAAATAGCTTTAGATACCCTTCATGTGTTGCCCGAGTAGGGAGAAGCCATCATGTTTTTTTTCAATAGGAGACACATGGAGTGTATTAAGTGATCCGGTCCCTAATTATACGACATGTGAGCATTCACAACTGGCTTGTATGACCTAGATTCAACCGGTCAATATGCAAGAATATTAAGTATCCTACAATAGAATGTTTTAATCCAATGTACTCCGAATCAAAAGGATGATCCCATCTTTTAATGTTCAACACCGTATTAGTGAATTTGGGAATTTCCCAATTTCCACTTTCAAAATGATCTCAAGATTTGACCACATGGCCAAATCTTAGCCAAAATTTTGAGAGCATGGCTGGAAAGAGCTTTTCAAGTACTACCTTGTGGATGGAAAGTACTACCTTTTCAAGACATTGGTGATTCCCAAATTGGCTCTAAAGTCTCAAACTCTCTAATATGGTGTTCATAGGCATTCGTGAGCCAATAAAACTTTAATGGACTACCGAGCATAGATTAATCTAGGAGGCATCTAAGTGGAGAATATTAGGGTAACTTCTTAGTTAGCAATTCTTACTTTGCACCCGGTAGATCCTCATATATATATACATACATATATATATACATACATACATACATATATATATGTATATATATATATATATATATGTATGTATATATATATATATGTATATATATATATGTATATATATATATATGTATATATATATATGTATATATATATGTATATATATATATATATATATATATATATATGTATATATATATATATATGTGTGTGTGTGTGTGTGTGTGTGTGTGTGTGTGTGATGTATCCATAGAAGAAAACAGTGTAAGCATGTATTGTGTATGTGTGTGTGTGTTTTTTTTTTTTCCTTTTTCACCCAAGTATGGTACTAGATTTATTATGCCATTTCCCTCTAGAATAAAAGATCTCAAGTTCAAGACTCATGGGATAGATTTCTTTAGAGCCTCATTAGGATAGCTTCCTCAAGATTAAAATTATCTTCTTATTCTACTCCTCTGTGTGTGTGTGTGTGTGTGTGTGTGTGTGTTTTGTTGGATTAAATTGAATACATATACACAAAAGGACATAATGTTCAAAAGACAAATGGCATTAGATAATTGGGTTGAGATTTGTACAAAAATGGCTTAGTGTTAGATTCATTTTTGTACAACATAATAAGAATGAAACATCATTCCAATGATCCTATACAAAATAAAAAGAGTTGTGGAGGTCATTTAGGTTGAATCAACAAGAATCTTTGAAGTCGGATAACAGCTAAGCCATAAAACTCTTAAGTAAATATAGAATTTTCATCTATATAAACAAGACAACAGATTCATTAGCCTTGAATACGTATTACAAGTGTTGATGAACCTATCAGCTCTTATAGATGTCCTAGTATAAATCTTTTTTAACTTAAACTATTGATTAAATATAGATAACTAAATAAATAAGTATATATATATTTATTACTGTTATGTGGATCAAAAGGCCATCACCCCCTTTTGATTCAAGTGGCATACCCAAAGTTAATATTTTTTCTTTCAAATGTAGTCAAATTGGGTTACCCGTTGAAATTTTTATTAAAGTATTCAAATAAGAAAAAAAATTGTTATATAGATCAAAAGGCCATTATCCCCTTCTAATTCAAGTGGTATAACCAAAGTTATCAATAGATTAAATCAAATTGGGTTTCATTTCCTCAACTAGGCTCATCCATTTTTGAAGTGAAATCAGTGAAAGTATAAAGTAACCCAGCCAGAGTTTTAGTAGGCCTAACAAAACTCGATTATCTACCATGTTCTGTTTAAGTTTATCAGATGAGTTATAAAGTTTTAAGTCTTATTATCTATAGGTTCTATCCATTTTTAAACTGATTGCTTAAAGTAATTCAATTTTTGTTTAATAAGTTCTTGAACTAGCCATACATCATGCCTAATGTAATGTTTTGCACCATTATATAGAGATTTGTACAAAGATACTAACTTTAGTCATGAGCAGAGTATCCTCAAGTACACAACCAGTTGAGCGAAAAGACATCAACACTTGAAAGACATATTTCTCTACACCAAGAGGACTAGATCTAGTTTACGATGGTTGGGCTACATGTTAGATTACTACCATTAATGTAAACCAAGCAGTCAAGTAGAAACTATCAAGAGCACTCAATAATTTTTAGAGTCCCTTAGTTAACACTTGATTTTAGCAGAATTAGGAGTCATGACCAAGATTAGTAAGCCAAATATCACCAAAGTTGCTGCCATAATAATAAAATGCCTTTAAAAGACATAACAATTAAAAAAAAACACCCAAAAGTGAGAAATGTAAATATATTATTTTTCACAAAAAAGATATCGAGTATTTTGTGTTTATATTGATTATGATAGCAAATAGCAAGCAAAGCTCAGATAGAGTTTATCCACATTAGGATTATCCAAAGTTGGTGGGTTTTGGTTGAGCAACAATAAAAAATATCTATTCTCATAAAAATAATCCCACAATAACCAGTAAAATTAGCAACAGAGGTAAAGATTTCAAATTCATTAGGAAATTTGTAGGTCCCATTTTGCTAACAAGTATTTAATTACAATGATTGTAGCTCCCGAGATCCTTCAATCCAAGTGGTCCATTAAAAAACAATATCATTGTTTTTTAATTAATTAACTAACCCAATTTTTTATGTCGTCATAAAAAGTGTTGTAGCAAATACACAAGAAGTTTTTTATAAAACATTGCAGTAGGTTAATATGTACAAGAGCTAGTATGCATTTTACTGAATTTTCAAACCAGGTGGACCAAGTATTAAACTCACATCCTATAATCACTTAGTGAATAACTTTATCATCACAAAAAGTTAGAAATAACACTCCCAGTATATACAAAGTAGCAACAAATTTACAGATTCAAAGTAACAACAAACGAGCAATTAGAAGGTGGTAGGGATATCAACAGTATCCATGGTGCACAACAGATCGACACGCGATAGCACCCACGGCCTATTTAAATAAGTGGCATCACCTATTTAAATAAGCAGTATCTTTGTAGAAGCATCCATTTAGTAGTAATGTTGAGCTTTACAATAGCCAGCTACAAAATCCCACCATATCTTGGTGAGCAGTAGATGATGGTACATAGATAGTAATAGGTTAGTCAATATTCATGACGAGATGTTGACACATGGGAAAGAGACATGGGAGGAGAGTAGGTAGAGGGCAACACACTCAGACCTTATGCAGTCAAAGTTATGAATGCAGAGGGTCGCAAGCGAGTCCAGCATGAGGAAAGGCGAGCTCGTTGAATAGGGGATGCATTAATATGTACCCCATCTTTAATAAGAGTAATTGGTGAGGGAGTTCCCACCATAAGAGGTGCCAACCAAAAAGTCCTCACAACTAGTTGGTTAAGAAAACCCATTAAATTAAATAATAGTAGTAGGGAGCTAGGAGCTAATATAGGTATCTATCGCAAATTATAATAGTTTCAGTAGTTGTTTCGATTTTGACACCTATAGTAGCCCACACCTTCCCAAGGCTATGTTATAAAGCAGTATACTCATCAAATCCATCATGCCAAAAAGAGCTAGATTCTCCCATTGGGTTTTTTAAAACTAGAAATTTTATATAAATGAGGGTTCCCATAGACTAAGGTAGCAAAAATGCTTAAAAACCCACATTAGATTTCCAAGGGAGATTTAACAGGGAAGTTATCAAGGGGTATTAGTGACAGTTGCAAGGCACACCATCATCAGAGTAGGTTTCCAAATAGTATATCCATGGTGTTTATCCACAAAACTCAAGGGAAGCACAGATACGCACTTTTCTCAAGCACTATGGGAAATCATACCTCGGCAGGTCATTAGTTGAGGCTAACTATAGTGACAAAGTGAATAGAATTTAGGAATACTTGATCGTAAGAACGGCTCGCTTCTGCTGCTTCACCTGTGCACGCCATCGCTCCCCCCCCCCCCCCCCCCACCTCAGCCCGCTGCCTCCCCCCTCCCCCTGCCCTTCTTCCCCGCTGCCCACCCCCGCGCTGCCTGCTGCCAGCCCGCCCGCTGCCTGCCCCGTGCTGCCGCCCCAGTCACCCCCTCCTCCTGCTGCCGCCAGCGCCTCCCCCCGCACGCTGCCTCCCCCCCCCCCGGCCCGTCTGTCCGCCCGCCTGGTTCTCACCCCGACAGCCCTGCATTCGGCCCACATAGCTTTGCTTCAATTCTTGGGCGGTGCTTTCTGCGCCGGATTGCATCATCCTCCCGTCGACTTCTTCTTACGACACAGCAGTAGACACAGATGGAGGCTCCAGATTCCCCACAGAGGGACTCGCCAGAAGCCCCCTCGCCCGACCCCGCTGAGCCCACCATTTGACTTGCTCTCTCGCCGATAGAGCAAGTGAGCCTTGCCACAGAAGTAGAGCGATTGCAGGCGACTTTGGTCATCTGCAAGATTCTTGGCACTCGACCTAGCAGAGGAGAGCTGCGAGACCTTCTCCAGTCCCGCCTTCTCGCAGAGGTGGGCAAGATCTTGGATGTCCAGATTCTCGAACGGGGGTACTATCAGATTGAGTTCGAGATCTCAGAGATGGTGTCCAAGGTCATAGCTATGAGTCCACTGGCCATTCGAGCATCACGCACCCACTTTCGACAGTGGCGACATGGTTTTGACCCGACTTTGGATGTTCTAGTAGAGGAGGCAGACATCCCCATCTCAGTCTGCTTTCCGGTTTTACGGAGGGAGTACCTACCACTTCTCTCCAGGATTGGCTCCACCATCGAGACTGTCCTGGAGACACCTCGTACGACAGCATCAGTAGCTGCCAAGGCGGCTGGCATCCCCTCAGTTCAAGTTTTGGTTAGAGATACCCACACGCTCCTGAAGGTCATCCTTCTGCCTCGGGTGAGTGGGGGTTGGTTTAGACAGAGTTTGGAGTACTCGAGCCTCCCGAACCAGTGTTTCATTTGCCGACAGATGGGCCACCTTGCGAAGGCTTGTCCATGGAGGAGACCACGACCTGCACGTCAGCCTCAGCCCCAGCCACAGTTAGCGGCACAGCGCACAGATGCAGAGCCACCCTCCGAGCTTGGGGCTCCAGCGGAGGAGGGGTGGCAGTAGGCCCGTGGTCATCAACGCCAGGGGCCACAGTGACAGCTTGACACTCAGAGTGGCCCTCAGGTGCCTACTCAGTAGCAGTGGGTTCCCACGGGGAACCGCTTTGGTCCTCTTGAGCAGGAGGAGTCCCCTATGCCAGCCTTCACCTCCGCTTCACCCTCGACAGCCGCTCCCCCTTCAGAATTCCCCTCCTCCTCCTCATCCCCCCCGCCCTCTGCTCTCGTTGCCTCTCCACCTCGCCCCTCTACCTCTGTTGCCCGACCCCGCTCCTCTTCTCCTCCACTCCCCCCAGCTCCTTCTCCCCCCCTCATGCTCCAGTTCCACAGTCAACTCAGGAGACTGGTCCCTCTCCGGTGGCTAGGAGATCTCTTGGCAGTGCCTTTGCCACGAGTCCCCTAGCAAGAGAGGGTCAACCCTTCTTACGGCCCCCTCTACAGATTCAGACATCTTCCCTTGCAGCTATCCCTCATGGTCTGACAAGCATTGACCTCCGACACCGTTGGGACTTCTTCGACTACGGGTTCACTCGCTTTCTCGGTGATTTTGCAGCAGACCATGAGGCAGCCTGCTTCAGGGTCCATGCTTTGTTCCTCGCCGCTAGGGGGATAGAGTCCTTGTACTCAGCAGTTGGTTTCTCCTTCCCCCTCTGTGGTAGGTCCGAGACAGAGTGGTCCCTTGAATTAGTGTTGGGATGGTTGCATACACAGGTTCTCGAGTTCTCTCATCACATGGGAGAACTTGGAGTTACAGATTTGCTGCAGACTTTGTGGCCATTGGCCAAGTTTGCAGTGACACCCCCAGACTCAGCAGGATGTAGGCACATTGTGGTGTACTTCTTTGCTGATACGCAGTGTTTGCCTTGCTCATGAGGACTCCTGGACAGAGGAGGTTTCTTTACGCACGGCTCGCTCAACTTGGGCTTGGGCTAGGCACTCACTGCAGTCTCGCCTATCTAGAGGACGCTCGGATGCGGATTACTCCCCATCCAAGCCAGCCTCGAAGATAGCCCGTCTTGCTGCTGCGGCAACATCTGTTCTCTCTCGCTCCCCACGAGGATCGTCTCATGGAACGTGCAGGGACTAGGTGGGCCCCAATTTTAGCGACAGCAGGGCCGATTGCGTCAGGAGCTTCAGCGTTGCCTTGTGGGAGGAGAGATTGATCTCCTTATGCTTCAGGAGCACCATCTGTGTGAGAGCCGCATTCGGCGATGTGGTCAGATTTTGCGTGGACGATATGATACCTTTTGGTCAGCTACTTTTGGACTTGGAGGCATCCAGGGTGGGGTATGTATGACTATTGCAGATTCATTGCAGCATGCCATTGTGGGCAGAGGGATTATTGTGCCAGGCAGGGCTTAGTGGATTACTATGCAGGTCCAGGGTGGCCTTGTGGGATTCCTGAACATCTATGCACCCAATGTGGCGAGTGCTCGTGCAGAGTTTTGGTCACAGATTGTTGAGTCTTTGCCGTAGGCCGACCATTGGTGTGTAGGAGGGGACTTCAACATGTTGGAGGACCCTCCTGACAGGATTGGAGGTAGCCATGCTACTGTGCATGGAGTCGAGTTAGCAGCTTGGGAGAGGTTGTGTATGACTTTGAGGGTCTCAGATACATGGCAACACTCTGGCTTTGTGAGGCCTTCGGCCAATCTTGCCTTCTCTAGATCGGACCGCAGAGTGGGAGGAGTGAATCGATCGCGGATAGATCACTTCTACACTAGTGACCACTTCAATGACTTGGGGGGATCAGTGGGCATCCTGGCAGGGACATCCTTCTCAGACCATGCACCAGTGATCCTCACAGTGGCAGACAGGCAGAGGAGTGGGAGCACGATGCTTCGCATCCCAGAGCGGGTCTTGTTAGACTCAGCACTCAGAGAGAGGGTAGAGGCTCTTTGGATAGAGGGCATGGACAGCCAGGTTCCACCTTCAGACAGAGTGGACTTAGGCCTAGCTCAACTTAGCCACTTTTTTCTCCAGGAGTCTCTGGCTCGCCGGGCTGCAGCGAGAGAGGAGGAGTAGCGTCTCAGACGAGGCATTGCTTCACTACAGAGGATGCAGGAGCAGCATCCAGACAGTCCATGGTTGGAGGAGCAGTTACAACAGGCTCAACAGGAGCTTGCTAGCACAGAGGAGAGGCGTCATGAGTTTGCCTTTCACCGACAGGCATCTCAGTAGACTCAGGTGGGTGACATAGTGACAGGTGCTTTTTGTGAGACAGTGGGACCTCGGCACTCGCATGCCAAGGTCAATAAGTTGAGGAGACCCGATGGGTCAGTTGCTTGTGAGCCTGAGGATATGAGTGCAGTTGCTACTGACTTTTACCGTGAGTTACTGTCGGCTGAGTCCCAGTCAGAGTGGCAGGATGCATGCAGGGAGCAGGTTTGGGCACAGATGCCTTGTCTTGTGACAGAGGAGATGCGCCAGAGGCTAGAGATGCCACTTCAACTTGAGGAGCTACACAC
The DNA here is from genome assembly GCF_014529385.1 of Adiantum capillus-veneris. NCBI lineage: Eukaryota > Viridiplantae > Streptophyta > Polypodiopsida > Polypodiales > Pteridaceae > Adiantum > Adiantum capillus-veneris. The sequence goes on along the minus strand of NC_140944.1, from coordinate 72,809,287 downwards.
GGCTCTTAGGGCCCTCCCTCGTGGTAGTTGTCCAGGCGAGGATGGGCTGACTCCCAGCGTTTTCTTGGAGTATTGGGACCTGCTTGGCCCAGATCTTTATAGTGCCTTTCAATACATTTTGCACACAGGAGTGATGCCTGATAGCATGAGTGAGGGCCTAATTTACCTCATTCCAAAGGAGGGTGGCTCCTTGGATGAGATTCGACAGTGGCACCCCATAACAATCCTCAACTCAGCCTACAAAACTCTTGCCAAGGCTCTAAGTTTGAGGATTCAACCACTTTTGGAGAGCCTTATACATGGGACTCAGACAGGTTTTGTCAAGGAACGCAGTATCCTTGACAACATCTTCACTTTCTGGGAGGCTTCTGCCCTGGCACGGCTATGTGGGGAGGACCTTGTGATTCTTCTTCTCAATTTTGAGAAGGCATACAACAGAGTTGACTAGGAATTTCTGTAGAGTGCGCAGGTGATGGAGAAGGTAGGAAAGAAGACTACACACACACACCAACACACATCGAGACACACACACACAATCGTTACCCTGTAGCAGCCATTCAACGAGCTGCTCTTCTCTTCTTCTCTTTTTGAACTATTATCCAAAGTATATTTACAACATAGTATAGTCAGTGTCCAGCCACCCATAGCACAATGGACATATTCTTTAACATCATATTCTTTAACACTCCCCCTCAAGCTCAGAGTGAGCTTGCATATGATGGATTCCCAATGCTTCACGAAAGTAGCAAAACTTCTCCTTTCCAAGAGCTTTTGTGAATATATCCGCAACTTGATCATTTGTCTTCACATACACCAAATCAATCTCATTTGCCAAAACTTTTTGCCAAAACTTTTTCTCTAATGAAGTGATAATGTACCTCAATGTGTTTAGTGCGAGCATGGTAGACTGGATTCTTTGCCAACATGATGCTGCTAATATTGTCACAATATATAATGACATTGTCAAGATAGTCAAAACCAAAGTCTGCCATAAGTACTCTCAACCATGACTCTTCACATGCTGCCAAAGCTGCTCCACGATATTCAGCTTCTGTACTTGATAATGCTATAGTTGATTGCTTCTTGCTACTCCAACTTATCATACCATTGCCAATGGAAAATGCATAACCACTTGTAGATCTTTTATCCATAAAATCTCCTGCCCAATCTGCATCTGTGTAACCATAAAGACAAAGCTTCCCATTATTTTCATAAAACATTCCATAACTGACAGTGGCTTTCACATATCTCATAATCCGTCTCACTGCATGAAGATGACTTTTACATGGATTTTGCATGAATTGACTCACAACACCCACTGTATAACTCAAATCTGGCCTTGTTATTGTCAAGTAAATAAGGCTTCCAACCATCTTGCGGTACATAGTGACATCCTCAATGTAATGTCCATCATCAAACAACTTCACATTTTGATCAAGAGGTGTATCAACCGGTTTGCACGCTGTCATTCCATACTTCTCAAGCATATCCAACGCATATTGTCTTTGTATCATCCAAATTCCTGATAAAGTATTGAAAATTTCAATTCCCAAGAAATATCTCAACTCACCAAGGTCCTTCATGCTGAATTCTCTCAACAAAATCTTCTTGACATGCAAAATTTGCTCAGCATGACTTCCAGTGAGAATCAAGTCATCAACATAGATAACAATAACGACGATCTCTCCATTAACATGCTTCAAAAATAATGAGTGATCAGCAGTAGATTGTTTAAATCCAATCTTCTTCAAGAATCTGGTTATCTTTTCACACCAAGCTCTAGATGCTTGCTTCAAACCATACAATGCTTTCTTCAACTTACACACATAATATGGAAACTCTGGATGTTGATAACCCTCTGGCTGTATCATATAAACTTCTTCTTCCAAGTCACCATTCAAGAATGCATTATCCACATCCATTTGCCGTAACTTCCAACCGAACATACTTGCCATTGCTATCACCAATCTGACTGTTGTCATCTTTGCAACTGGACTAAATGTCTCATCATAATCAAGACCTTTTGTTTGTGCATAACCTTTAGCTACAAGTCTCGCTTTGTATCTTTCCACACTACCATCTGACTTGCACTTGACTTTGTATACCCATTTTGAACCAATTGCTTTCTTTCCACTTGGCAAGCGAACCAAATCCCAAGTGTCATTCTTCACAAGGACATCCATCTCATCATCCATAGCTGACTCCCATTCTGATTTTCCAATTGCCTCTTGAAAACATGTAGGCTCTTTATGTTGCACACGTGAAACCATGTATGCATAATGTGTACGCATGTAACCGTTGTATGTCAATCTATCAACTGGATAACGCACCCTCTCTGATCTTCTCAACTGTGGTGCACTCTTCTCTTCAACTCTTGCATATGGGGGTACATATTTCTCAATATGCTTACTGCCAGGTGTCCTCAAATGTGGTAAACCATGCTCTTCATCGAGGCTTTCATCTCCAGAACTCTCTTCAACCACTTTCTTCTTGCCTTTCTCGTCTTGCTTCTTATCTCGCAAACGACCACTCCATGGGTTGACACTTCCTGTACTCTCCTCTGCCATATGTGGTCCTGAAATAGCTCTTGTTGATGGTCCTGGCTTATCAACAACATGACGCACATTCTCTTGCTCTTCATACTCATCTTCTATCATCACTGGCTTTGGTTTATACCATGGTTCATGCTCACAAAATCTGACATCTCTACTGACATAAACTTGTCTTGTGGTAGGATCATAGCACTTGTAACCTTTCTTTTCAACTGGGTAGCCCAAGAATATACACTTCACTGCCTTTGGCTCCATCTTCTTTCTTGCTTCATTTGGCACATGAACATAGCAAACACATCCAAAAACTTTCATGTAGGAAACTGTTGGCTTGATCCCATAAAGTCTCTCATAAGGTGAAATTTCATGAATGGCAGTTGTTGGTGTTCGATTCATTATGTGTACTGCTGTATGAACTGCTTCAGCCCAATATGTTAATGGCATATTCATCTCATTCATCATGGCTCTTGCAATCTCTGCTATGACTCTATTCTTTCTCTCAGCAACTCCATTTTGTTGTGGTGTGTATCTGCAAGTAATCTGTCTTCTTATGCCTTGTTCACGTAAGTAATCATCAAAACTCTGTGACATGTACTCTCCCCCTCCATCTGTACGTAGGCATTTAATTTGACAACCGTTCTCTTTTTCAACCATAACTTTGAGCTCCAAGAATACCTCAAATGCCTCTGACTTTGCCTTTAGAAAGTAAACCCATGTCATTCTGCTGTAATCATCCGTAAATGTGATAAAATATCGACAACCATTCGGCGTAGCATGATCACAAGGTCCCCAAATATCTGAATGAACAATTTCCAAAGGACTTTGGCTAATTCTCCCCCTCTTTGGAAATGGTAAACGAGATTGCTTTCCAAATTGACAAGCTTCACAAACATGATCAAAATTCAATCTGCCAAACTTTGGTAATCCACGTATAATTTGATTTGATTGCATATGCTTTAATCTTCTAAAATTGACATGACCAATCCTCTTATGCCATAACTCTGCCCAATCATCTTGAGTGGCTGATTTGTTTGCATACATACCACTGTGTAAACATGGATCTCCAGCTTCCAATGAGAACAAGCGACCTTTCTTTCTTCCACGTGCCAATGTCTTGCCTGGTCTGCCGTTGTGAAACTCCTCTATGAAGCAGCCATAACGATTAAAACGGACTTGCAACCCTTGATCTGTCATTTGTCCAACTGATGCTAAATTCTTTGTGATTGAAGGCACATATAGAACATCTCCCAATGTGTTGTATGTCCCGTCTTTTTCTAGCAATGGAACTGAACCAACATGTGTAATCCGATGCATAGTATCATCACCTATAGCGACAAACTCATCCTCTTCTAACTTCTCTTTTCTGTCAAACCATTCACCATGATATGTCATATGATTTGTGGCACCACTATCTAAATACCAATCATCTGTATGATGTGGCTCCACCATGCTTCCAACAACATGCTCCATAGGAAATAAATGTCCACTCGATCTATTGTCATATATATTTTGATCATGAGGATTGTATCCAGCAAAGTTTCCTCCATGTCTGCCATAACCTCGGCCTCTTTCACCACGATCACGATTTTGATTTAGCCTTATGTAACATTCTCTTTCAAAGTGACCATAAATGCCACATCTGTTACAATATCCATATCTTTGAGGATGTACAAATCATCCACCTCCACGTCCACGAGTTTGGGCTCTCCCCCTGCCTCTTTGGCTATAATCGTTGTAACTTTGACTTTGTTGGTTTTGCCATTGACCTCTTCCAACATTGTTTCCACGACCATAGTTTCCTCTTCCATCTCTATTGTTTCCACGACCTCTAGAGTAAAAAACTTGATCTCTGGAATTGTTATTTGATGTAGAAGGACCTGACTTGCCTAACTTCACCTCTTCTTGCAAACAAAGGTTTACTAACTCTTCAAAATCAGGCATGTGTCCTCGAACATATATAGATGTATCCAATGACTTGTATTCCGGTCCCAAACCATTCAATGTCACTGAAACTAAGTCATCATTTGGAACTTCAACATTAATGCTCGCAAGATCTTCTTGTATTTGCTTTATCTCTGTCACATAATCTGATATGGATCTATTTCCTCGCCATACACAATGTAACCTTTGCTTCAAGTGAACTTTTCGTGGTTCTATATTGGAGCTGTTCATTCTTGCTAGTATCTCCCATGCTTCCTTTGGAGATTGAGCCTTCTTCACATGTGGTATAAAGAAGTCACTAATGCATAGTGAAATCCAATGCATCACTCTCCTTGAATTCTCGATCCACTTCTTGTAAGCTTCTACTCCTGCTTGCCATGTTTTATGTGCTTCAACATTCTCTCTATTTGGTTCCAAACCAATCTCGGGACACTCTTGTTCACCTGTAATATAATCCCATAAACCTTTGCCCATGATAAAGTTCTCCATCCTGTAAGACCATATGCTGTAGTTCTCTCTGGTCAGCTTCTCTCCAACAATCTGTGTGACTTGAGTTGAACTTTCTGCCATCTTCACTCTCTCAATTTCTTTCAAAGGATTTTGATAAAATTTCGGCAGAGTTTTGTTTGTATTTGGACAATATCTCAAGTGACAATCTCAACCAAAGTGCTCATAAACACTGACAGAAAATCTCTCACTGCCAAGGGAAAATCCACAGACTCGCTTTGCCACAGATTGACTCAGTACTATGCATAAATACTCTAAAACAATGTCCACATGGACCTGTATGCAAATGCAATCCATACGCTGTCCTGTACCACATATCCATACATCCACCTTCTTCCCATAGTCGTAAACGACATATGAGGTCTTTCGCGGGGCTAGTCGGGGGTTCGCTCCAGTACCTAATCCACCTTGCCAAGGTACCAAAGCTCCCAAGGCAAGGCTTCAAAAAACCTCACTCGACCCTCACAAAGGCTGCAGTTTTCCAAAATACATTGACCGCATATCCATACATAACCACAAAGTACTCAATCTGACAATATAACCGCCTCAACTTCTTCCCACAACCTTTCTTACATAGGCGGCTGTCCATAACGGACCCACAACAACCAAACATAATCTTCGATAACAAAATATCATGATGTAAAAGCTCTATGTCGCTCTCCAAAACCTGTGTAAATGCTGAATTCTTCACCTGTAACCTGTAAATCTAATGCCGAGTGCAAAACTGGACATCTCCTATGCTTGTGTGAGCTGGCTGTTTGCTGCAGAAAATTGCAGATTTTGGCAAATCTGAGTATGCCAATGCGTCTGGAATGCCCAAAAACATAAAGATAGACTCCTGGATCACTGTATTCTGAGTTCGGGTGAGAGAGTTATGACCAAAAAACCTCTCTTTTTTGCTGTTTTCTAGAGCTGCGGAAACTTGTGTATTGACTGTAGCTCCTCAAACTGAGCTCTGATACCACTTTGTAGAGTGCGCAGGTGATGGAGAAGGTAGGAAAGAAGACTACACACACACACCAACACACATCGAGACACACACACACAATCGTTACCCTATAGCAGCCATTCAACGAGCTGCTCTTCTCTTCTTCTCTTTTTGAACTATTATCCAAAGTATATTTACAACATAGTATAGTCAGTGTCCAGCCGCCCATAGCACAATGGACATATTCTTTAACATCATATTCTTTAACACTTTCTAGAGGGCACTCTACGTAGGATGGGCTTCTCAGATGCTTCGATCAGAGGGGTGTCAGCTTTGTACAGACAGACTCACAGTCAGGTGCTTTTTGCAGGAGGTAGAGGTGAGCGATTCATGCTCACACGCTCGGTCAGACAGGGTTGTCCTCTTGCCCCCTTTCTCTTTCTGTTCTATGCGGAGGCGATGAGCAGTTTTTTGGTGTCACAGCAGGTTGGTCTGTGGGGCTTAGCACTCCCTATTCGGGGAGATGAGCTATTGGACGCTGAGTTTGCCGATGACTCAGCCTTGTACTTAGAGGGCCAGGAGGCCAATTTGCACAGATGTGAGTAGGCTTTGGAGACCTTCTGTTGTGCATCGGGCGCACTGATCAACTGGAGAAAGACAATGGCTTTCTCAGTTGGCAGTGCTCCTGTGCCAGATTGGATGCCAAGAGAGGGTTTCAGGTGGATTCCCCCAGGGACTGCAGTTCGGTACTTGGGTTGTCACGTTGGTTTGGCCTTGTCCCTCGAGCAGCAAATATATGCACATGATGTGTTTATGATCATGTGCATGCATAAAAAGTGCTTTTGATTTCACGTCATAGAGACGGTAGGAACACTGTTTTGGTCATATATCACAAACCATTATGAATAAGGCTGAACCCTTTAAATCAGAGATAAAACATATCATTTAGAACATTTTATCTCTTTGGTGTCATGTGAAAATCACCCACGAGCTAAGAGATATGGTCAAAAAACAGCTTGCTGCCCATTGCACAATCAAAATTTGGACCCCGGGCTCCTTGGAGAACCATTATATAGATTCACCGGATGGGCAAATCCACTTAGCCAATTGAAAAGCTTGATTAAAGTTGATGATAAATGTATTTATTCCTCCATTATCACCTTGGGTATGCGAGTTATTAATCCGTCTATACCCGGGTTTACCTATGCGTGTAGGGGTGCTATCTAGGGGGAGTACCATATGACGTCATGAGTTAACTGAGCCGTTTATGTATGATTTATGGTTTATTTTGGTGATTTTTTTTCAAGTATTAGATGTACATAAACTCATGTGAGGGTATATGTGCTACAAACAGGACCGTGGCGACCCTGCAAAATAACCACAAGAACATGTTGCAACCCATAAAATAGACCAATCTACATACCTGGCACATCCACAAGCATGTAATCTAAGCTATACGCAAACAAAGAGAAACAGAGAGAGAGATGGAGTGAGGAAGCACGTGAAAATGCACAGCGAAGTGCTACATTGGCACCGCGAGAGAGAAGAGAGGAGAAGAGAGGAGAAGAGAGAAGAAATACATAGACACTGGGTGCAATCTTCTCCCGTGCAATAGTGACCATTTTCCTCTTGCACATATTTGATTTATAGATTTCTTGAATGGTCAAAGTGAGTAAAAAGTGGTCGGTCGGTCATAAATGGCCAAAGCTCATAAAAGAGCACTTGAATAATAAAATGTACAAAATATATATTTATTCGCATAGGCCTAGATCGGTCAATCCTTTTCCACCAGTCAGCTGCAATAAATAGTAGAATATCAATTCCATAACATACCTCTCCGTTAGAAAGCAGATGTCCTCAGTTGTTGCGAAGATAAAAATATGCAAACAATACTTGTCAAAAACAATGATTAGAAATCTGTATTGAAACTATCACATAGTAAAATAAAAATTCATAAAATTAGACAACATTGCTTATGCCTGCAGTCATCTATATACTACCTATTCTAGTGTCCCATACCACTAGAATAAGCAGTATATGTCATATTCTGATGATTCAAGATATCATTGGTCACACTCATCATTCAATAAATCAAATCTCATCAACTCAAGTTCAATTCCATAATACTATCGCGACAGAAAATAATCACATAACCATTCCAAATCCGATTCCAAATCCAAATATCTGCCAGCATATACCCATTTCAAATCCAAATCCAAATCCAAATATCCTTCATTTTGTATACCCGGGTAACAAAATCATACCAATTATAGTGGTGGCCAGCCACTGCAGCATGATTTTGTGATCGGTGTTGCCTAAACCAACGATTCTACAACCGGCATGTTGCCTAAATCAAAAAATCTGCATTTGGTATTGTCTAAAAATTATGAATCTGTAGTTTTTTATTGTGTTGCCTAGATCTAAAAATTTGCACGGTCAACTGGTGCTGCTTCAATCGGTGAATCTACACTTGGATGAGCATTTACACACTGCCTAAATTGGAAAATCTGTGTGTAGGGGACCAATGGATTAGACAAGACATAAAGGAGAAAAATATTTACTATGTGTTTGACACCACTGTCTAGTATAACAAAGAGCTTACACATTGTTGTTTAGTATCCGAGAGCACCTTAGCTCACATGAGTAGTTGCATAGCTTATAGACAAATCATCTCAATAAAAATTCCTTTCAATACAATTAGAAGTGGTGACCTTAGCAATGTTTGAGTATTTAGGTTAGAACACAATGCAAAGAAATGAAATATGAAAAGAGGAATGAGGTATTTGATGTACATACAATGAGGGTATATTATATTTGAAAATATATATACCATTGTTGGCAGATGGGGAGAGGTAGAAGTGCTGCAACTAGAAAACTTACACCAAAGTATAGCTAACAGATCATAAATGTGTTAGTGTGGGGTTAATAATTAGTCATAAACTTGCAATGGAAACTACAGAGGGGATTTGTATACAATTAAGACAAATGTGAGACAACTGAGCGGAAATAAATTTTCTATAGTTCTAACTTAATAGCATAGATAAAGTAGAGTCACAAACAAAAAAAATGTAGGAACTAGATTTTATTTGAGTGTATAGCTCAATGTAAGAGGCAAAATTACACAAATTACTTACACGCATCTACTAAATGAAGCAGTCCTCGTGATATGGCAAACTGTTGTCTCTAAAATGCTTAATATATATATAAATTTGTTTTATTGTTATTATTATTTTAATTGTTTAAAGGGCATTCACTAGTGTTTAGTCATCATGTAAACGCTATACTATAAACAATAAAAAAAGAAAAAAGAAAAATTAATTCGATCATAGCTTCTCTTTCCTAGAAGTCTCCAGTTACGACAGGAATTTCCAGTTAGAAATAAAATTATATGAGATAATCTAGGTTTTCTTGTGCATCAAGAGAATGCCTGGCAAAACCACATAATTAAGCTTCTCGTTTAAACTTGTAGTAGATAGTGATAGCCAATTTTTGGCTATCCAGATTGCCATAGTGAGCTACCTCACCCTACAGAAATCATTGAAACACTCTGGCTATCCCTACCATTTCATTGTACATAGGTGTGTGTGAGTTAGGGGACTTCTCCCATATCTCCTTAAAATCCTTAGCTAGCTAATCATTGGGCTAGTTGAGACAAAAAAATAAATAAAATTAAAATATATTATGGTCCATTTTTGTATAAATATTTCCTTGTATATAGGACCTAAATATAGAGAATTATCATAATTATTTTGGTATTTATTTAAATATTTCTACCTAGGTGTGTGTTACTTACCTATGTATGCTATGTATATTGACTCACCATTACCACAAGTTTTCTTACCATTTTGCATACTCTTTATTTCATAAAGAAATATTTTCATGCAAACTTCTCTTATTTTTGGTATAACTCCACCCCAACACAAATCCAAAAAAGCTAGTTTTATTTGTGCGTATATATTTTCACTATTGTGATTTTTTCCTTCCTATAATTATTCTCTTTTACTCTCATAAATTAGAACACCAAAATATTCATCTTTTTATGGTAGCCTCATAATGAGAGAGTTTTGCTTTTAAAGTTGACCCCTTTATATTTTTCCACCTATATTATTTTATATTTTGACATGTCATGTTTTTTGGACCCCTCAATATTTGATTTTCTTAGTTTTATTATTCACTTATATCATGAGCTCAGCAATATCTTCAATTATAAACCCACAAAATAAGGTCAAGGATATATGGCATGCATGCATGCATTATGGAGGGCTCACTCTTGGAGGCATTCAAAAGAATCTTCCAAAGAGGGAGCCCAGTGGAAAAAGACAGTCGGTTTTGCAAAATATTTAAAGACCACTTGCTCTCCGAATTTGAAAAGGTGGTAAAAACAAAAGTTGTAGCTCGTGAGTTTGCCCATGCCATGCAGCCACACTCCCTCTTCCACTTTATCATTTCCCTCTTTCACACACACTTCTCCACTCATCATCCCTATCTCTCTCACCTCTCCTCTCTGCACCCTATTCACCTTCTCCTCAGCCTTGAAGAATAAGAGAAACGATGGTGAACTCAGGCCTCCTACACACACTTCCTTTTCAAAATTGACCACCTAGTCTCATTTTCCTCCTCCAAATTACCCCTATCTATAAAAAAAACCACGAAATTCAACCTCTTCTCTTGAAGAGCAACACCATGGTGATTGATTACTCATCTTCAATTACCTTGGCTCCCAAGGAAGGTCAAGAGTGGAGAAAAAGCGCACCGTCAAAGCTAGTGGGCCATCAATAAGCGTCAAATTGGCCCTACTCAAGACACTTGGAGCATCAACATTGTAAGAAATCCATCTTTTCTTACCTCTTAAGCATTTATCTTTCTTATTTGTATCCTACATGGATACTCCCATTGTAAATATCCAATTCCATTTGTAAATTAATAAAAACACTAACTCTACTAATCTACTAACACTAACCCACTATGAAAAGTCCTATCACCTCCATTTCTCTCCTCTCTCTTTTCTTTATCCCCACCAACTTCTTGCTAATCCCAAGCAAAAAAAAAAGTTAAAATGCTGAAAATCTAATACAACCATGGTTAGAAGAGTAACCCTAGCCCTCAAAATTGCTATAAAAGGAGGGTGTAGCTAGCACAAAAGGGAGAAGCCATAAGCAAGAGCATTATGCTATAGCTTTAGACATCTCTTGAGAAGGAGGTCTTGAGTGGAATCTCATTGGCTTATGCACATGCATATGTTGTATTAAGGGTGATTAGCAAGGGAGATCTATGCCATTGTAAGAGAGAGTGATCATTTGATTGAGAGTAGGAAGCCTATATTTCTCCCACAAGTGTAAGCCCAACTGAATCAAGGAGGTTGGATTTGGACTAAGCATGGATACTTTGTCTCTCTTCCAACGTGAAGTCATGGACAACAATGATGTGTAAGTGTCTTGGTGTTTTATTTAAGTTCTTGATAGCTTGTCTCCGAGTGTTGTTATCAATTTAGCCATAAATTCCACATGCTGGAAGAGGGCAACAGGGTGGAGAGGACTCCCCTGGCCTTAAGATAGTGATTGGGGTGTCTTTTCTTGTGATGTGTTGCAGTGTAAGTTATGTTGAACAAATGCTAATCTCACTTTGATTGGTCATGATAGATTTGTAAGAAGGTAGTAGTTCAACAAGCACCCCTTCTCCCTTCTATCTCTTTCTTACATATATATTGTGTTTGCTTTATCACTATCGACACGTTTCAAAGCAACCCGAGCACTCTCTCTCTCTCTCTCTCTCTCTCTCTCTATACGTCCTAGTTTGCATCCAAAACTAGGTGGTGCCCTAAATTTATGTAGGGTTAAGTTGCGGGTTTGTGTGTGTGTTTGTTGTTTTTTTTTCAACCCCAACCCAATTGAGCAGCACGGGAGCTTAGAAGGGTGCTTAGAGGACACTCTTCTTGTTGCCCATCGTGGACCACCTCAAATTGGTGCCCCCATTGAGGAATCAACTTGTGTATGTTGTTGTGAATACTCATCCTTTAGAGTAATCAAGTAGCATGCATGAATCACAAAACTTTGTATGGCCCATTTGTTTCCATTGCAAGGCAAAAGCAAATGGCATCAAGCGTGGCCATGAGAAAGGTAAGGAGAAAGAAGGAGTCACATCACAAAGTGACCATGGACGAGAAAAGAAGGTAAAGGAGACCAAGGAAGCCAAGAGGACTTGACGTCATATCAATCTCCAAGACTTTTCTCTTGGACATGGTATGGCTCCATACAACCTATTGGAAGACATGAGAGGTAAGGGTCCTGATATCTCATGGCCTTAGTTTCTTGCATTATGCCCACAAGTTAGGAGGGATTTAACGAAGGCAGTTAGCACTACGATAAAGGTAAAAGAGAGTGTGCCGGTTGTAAAAATTGCACAAGCTGAAATGAATGAGGATATTACACATGTGCTAGATTGTTACATCAAAGGAAGATTGGTTAGGAAAGGTCTAGTGGATGGGGGTGCACAAATTTGCATCATGACAGAGGGCCTTATGCAAAGACTAGGCATGCACATCCATGATACGCCTAAAATTAAAGTTAAGATGGCAAACAATAGCAAGGCTAGGTGCGTAGGCATTTGTAAAAATGCTTTTGTGGAGGCCTTTGGCATTAAGAAGGCAGTGGATTTCTATGTCGTCTACCAAAGGAAATGGTTACCCATTTATCCTGGGAAGACCATGGCTAATAAAAATGTGAGATTTGTAAGATTGGGAGAGTGGAAAGCTAATTTGCAGGGATGACAATCATAAGAAGGTTGTCATTGACATGAAGGAGCAACACCAAGAGGATCTCCATGACGAATCATATCGAAGTGAGACAGAAGAAGACTGGAACGATAGCACTTCAAAAGAAGAAATTAGCGGCAACATTACTGAAGAGGAGTCTTCCATCAAAGTGATGGGGGTAAGTTTTAAGCCAAACAACCAAGAGACCTCTTGTCAAGGTCTGGAGAAGGTAGGATTCAAAGAGAATCAAAATGTGCAAGATCAAGGGATGATAGGAGGTATGCTATCAATGACACTTACAAAGGAAGAAAGAGAGGAGTTCAAATGCGTGGTAAGGAAGTTTCCTAGGATTTTTGCTAAAGACTACACCGACGTGTGTGGAGTAGATGCTCTTCAACACAAGATTGAGTTAAAGCCTGAGGCCACACCTAAAGCTCAAAAGCTACAAAGGCTAGTAGTTATCAAGGAGCAAGCTCTACTCAAGGAGGTAAGAAAGCTTCTAGCAACACGTTCCATTTTTCCAGTGAAGAATTCAGAGTGGGTCTCTCCCATTGTTGTCACTCCCAAGAAGAACGGCAAGTGGAGGGTGTGTGTGGATTTACCATCCACTGAATGAGGCAACAAAAAGAGATCACTTCCCCCTCCCATTTTAGGACGAGATACTAAATGAGATAACTGGTCACAAGAAGTACACTGTTTGTGATGGATACTCAGGTTACTTTCAAATAGGTATCACATTGGAGGATCAGTTGAAAACAACCTTCATCACTCCTTGGGGTTGTTATGATTTTAGAGTCATTCCATTTGGCCCGACAAATGCTCTTGCAACTTTCCAACACTTCATGAACATGGTGTTTCAAGCATTCTTTGGAAAGTCCATTAGGGTTTTTATTGATGATTTTTGTATTTATAGATCAAAATCATTGCACCTACAAAAGGTAGAAGAAGGTTTAAATAAAATTTACGACATGGGAGGTCAGCTCAATCCCGACAAATGTCACATAGGTGAGGATGAAGTGATCTTGCTCGGTCACAAAGTTTCCTATAAAGGCATTGAGGTGGATCCTTCAAAGGAAAAGGCTCTTATTGAGCTCCCATCACCCAAGAATCTCAAAGAGGTCATCTCATTCATTCAAAAGGTGAAGTATATATCACACTTCATTCACTTAGCTTTGGAGTTTCTTCATCCTTTGCAAAAGATGACACAACAAGTTGAGTTTGTCTGGTATGATGAGCTTGAAGACTACTTTTGTAACATTAAAGTGATTCTGTCAGAATTACCAACACTCATGCCTCCTTGTTGTTGGGAGTACACGTTCTTTGTTAGCTCTAGTGTTGGAAAAGAAACAATTGGTGTTGTTTTGTTACAACAAGATCCCCATAGTACCAGGATGCAACCCATCTACTTTGCTAGTAGAGTCATGAATGCTTTGGAGAAAGGCTACACAGAGGCAAAACTCATGATGCTCTCTCTCAAGTTTGCGGTGAGAAAATTTAGATCCTACTTACTACAAAAATCTTTTGTAATTCTCACTACAGAAAATTTGTTCCCTTGGGTGTTATCTCAAATGAATCTTAGTACTAGGATCTCAAAGTGGATTATGGGGTTGCAAGAGTTCTAATACTCTTTCAAGGTAGAAGATAGTGTGCGTGCACAATTGGCATGGATTCTCACTTATAGGGTACATGAAAATGAGATTAAGGTGCCTGAAGTAAAGACCCTACCATTGCCACCACCTCAAAGTATCCCTAATGCATTTACCTTGTTCTTTGAAGAAGATTTTCAATGAGCCACAGAAAAGCAGGGGGGGGGGGGGGGGGCTTGTGTTGCTTAACCCAAGAGGAGAGGTGGTCATGAAAGACAGAGTCAATCTACGAGGTTCAACTAGCAACAAAGAAGAAGAATACGACACACTACTTCATGATTTAAAGATGTGCGTTGGACAAGGTATACAACTTCTCATGGTAAAGGGGGATGCACTACTCATTGTGACGCAGGTTTTAGGCATTTGGGCATGTAAGAATGAAAGCATAAGGATGAAATTTCATGCTATTCGTAGATTGTTTAATCAGTTTGAAGAAGTGAAACTATATCATATTCCTAGGAAATGAAATGAAGATGCAGATTTACTTGCACAACAAGCAGTTGCATGTGTTGAGAAAGAAGTGTAGATCATCATGGTGGCAGTTGCTATGAAGCAACCAAGGTACCAGGGATTGGAGTCATTGGATCCCATTATTGGCTACATTTTGGAGGGCGAGTTTCCACAAGACTTCACAAAAGCTCAGAAGAGGAGACTCATGAAGAAGGCAAGAGTGTATCTCTTCCTAGAAGGATACCTCTATCAAAGAGGGAAGGATCAAATGTGTAGAAGAGTACCAACTATTGAGGAAATTCTAGCCATTTTGAAAGGTTTTCATGAAGAGGCATGTGGCGGTCATTTTGCCCAAGAGTTAACTGTGAAGAATATTTTGCTTGCGGGGTATGTTTGGCCAAGTCTGGATGTGGATGTCCAGCATTGGTGTAAAAGTTGTCAGAATTGTCAAGTAAATGGGAACAGAAAAGATTGGTTTATGGTCCAAGGCAAATCGTGCTTGCAAATGGACCCTTGTAAAAGTGGAGCATTGATGCTATGGGTCCTTTGCCTAGGACAAAAAATGGTAAACTCTACATCCTAGTGGCTATAGACTATATGACTAAGTGGGTTGAAGCACAAAGTGTGGCAAAGGTAAATGAGAGGATAGTGAGAAAATATTTCTACACTCATATTTGTTGTAGATTTGGCACACCTTTGGAGATTGTTTATGATAATGGTCCAAGGTTTAGAATGGGCTTGCTCACAGAAGTCTGTGAAGAACTTCACATTCTACATCGTCACAGTACACCCTACTATCCCCAGTCAAATGGTTTGGTAGAAAAAGCTAATGGTGTCATTGCAGGTATCATCAGAAACATGGTAAATAACAAGACAAGGTTGTGGGATGAATTCTTGGATGGAGCATTGTGGGCATATCGAACCACGTATAGGGAGGCCACGGAGTTCACACCATTTCACTTGGTCTATGGTCAAGAGGCTTTGCAGCCTATCAATCTCAACATTCCAACAATGCGGCTTCATAGCTGAGATGTACAAGATGATCAAGAGGTATGGATGGATTGACTTCTTACATTAGTGGAGCTTGAGTGGAAAAGGGAAGCAACCTATAAGTGCCACAAGAGGAAATCTACACAAGCGAAGGAGAAGCTTGACAAGGAACTGAAGGACAAAGGCATTGGTGAAGGAGATCTTGTGCTAAGGTATGACAATTGACTCGATAATTGTTTTGATACCAAATTTGAAACTAGATGGCAGGGGCCATACATAGTCAAGAATGCTTTCAACTCAAGCTACTATCAGTTTATGGACTTGAATGGGAAAGAGCACTCTAGGAAGGTAAATGGGTATCGCTTGAAGCTCTATTTGAGTCGCCTTCTACCAAAGGAACTACCAAAGATCTATCAAAAGGTAGCTATCCCATGTAAGTTTTGTTGCATGAAGCGCGAGTGTAGCACAAGCCGAAATTCCCAGGGGCCAAACAATGAAAATCTTGTCAAGGGCTCAGAAGAAGCACTCTATTTGGAAAAGATGCTTTATGATGGTACATGAATATACCATCATCCTAGGGGAGGGCTAATGATAGCCGTTTTTTGGCTATCTAGATTGTCATAGTGTGCTACCTCACCCTACAAAAATCATCAAAACACTGTGGCTATCTCTACTATTTCATTGTACATAGGCGTGTGTGAGTTAGGGAACTTCTCCCATATCTCCTTAAAATCCTTAGCTAGCTAGTCATTGGGTTAGTTGAGGCAAAAAAAATAAAAAATAAAAAATATTATGGCCCATTGGTGTGTAAATATTTCCTTGTATATAGAGCCTAAATATAAGGATTTTTCATAAGTATTTTGGTATTTATTTAAATATTTCTACCTAGTTGTGTGTTATTTGCCTATGTATGCTATATACATTGACTCACCATTACCACAATTTTTCTTACCATTTTGCATATTCTTTATTTCATATAGAAATATATTCATGCAAGATTCTCTTATTTTTGATGTAGCTTCACCCCAACATAAATCCAAAAAAGCTAGTTTTATATGTGTGTATATATTTTCACTATTGTGATTTTTCCCTTCCTACAATTATTCTCTTTTATTCTCATAAATTAGAACACAAAAAATATTCATCTTTTTATGGTAGCCTCATAATGAGAGAGATTTACTTTTAAAGTTGACCCCTTCATATTTTTCCATCTATATTATTTATATTTTGACATGTACATATTTTTTGGACCCCTGAATATTTGATTTTCTTAGCTGTATTATTCACTTATATCATGAGCTCAACAATATCTTCAATTATAAACCCACAAAATAAGGCCGAGGATATGTGGCATGCATGCATGCATTATGGAGGGCTCACTCTTGGAGGCATTCAAAAGAATCATCCAAAGAGGGAGCCCACAAGGACTTTGTGCAGTGGAAAAAGACAGTCGATTTTGTAGAATATCCAAAGATCACTTTCTCTCCAAATTTGAAAAGGTGATAAAAACAAACGTTGTAGCTCGTGAGCTGAAGTTTAGCCTCAAATTTTTTATATTTTCTTGAGCTACGAGCTGTGAGCTATGATCTAATTGGTGGACCTCAGTTTGCCCATGGCATGCAGTCACACTCCCTCTTCCACTTTATCATTTCCCTCTTTCGCACACACTTCTCCACTCATCATCCCCATCTCTCTTAACTCTCTTCTTTGCACCCTACTCACCTTCTCCTCAACCTTGAAGAATAAGAGAAACCATGGTGAACTCATGCCTCCTACACACACTTCCTTTCCAAAATTGACCACCTAGTCTCATTTTCCTCCTCGAAATTACCCCTATTTATAAAAAAATCCACGAAATTCAGCCTCTTCTCTTGAAGATGGACATCATGGTGATTGATTACTCATCTTCAATTACCTTGGCTCCCAAGGAAGGTCAAGAGTGCAGAAAAAAGGTACCATCAAAGCTAGTGGACCGTCAACAAGCGTCAAATTGACCCTACACAAGACACTTGGAGCATCAACATTGTAAGAAATCCATTTTTTCTTATCTCATAAGCATTTATCTTTCTTATTTGTATCCTGCATGGACACTCCCATTGTAAAGATCCAATTCCATTTGTAAATTAATAAAAAGCTAACTCTACTAATCTATTAACACTAACCCACTATGCAAAGTCCTACCACCTCCATTTCTCTCCTCTCTCTTTTCTTCATCTATCCCCACCAACTTCTTGATAATTCCAAGAAAAAAATAGATAAAATACTGAAAATCTAACCTAACCATGGTTAGAGGAGTAACTCTAGCCCTCAAAATTCATATAAAAGGAGGGTGTAGCCAGCAAAAAAGGGAGAATCCATAAGCAAGAGTGCTATGCTGTAGCTTTAGAATCCAACCTCAATCTCTTGATAAGAAGATCTTGATTAGTGGAATCTCATTGGCTTATGCACCTGCATATGTTGTATTAGGGGTGATTAGCAAGGGAGCTCTATGCCATTGTAAGAGATAATGATCATTTAATTGAGAGTAGGAAGCCTATATTTCTCCTACAAGTGTAAGCCCAACATTTGTTGACTCAAGGAGGGTGGGTTTGGACTAATCATGGCTACTTTGTCTCTCTTCCAACCTGAAGTCATGGACACCAATGATTTGTAAGTGTCTTGGTGTTTTATTTAAGTTCTGATAGCTTGTCTCCGAGTGTTGTTATCAATTTAGCCATAAATGCCACATGCTATAAGAGGGGGACAGGGTGGAGAGGACTCCCCT
The DNA here is from genome assembly GCF_014529385.1 of Adiantum capillus-veneris. Classification (NCBI taxonomy): domain Eukaryota; kingdom Viridiplantae; phylum Streptophyta; class Polypodiopsida; order Polypodiales; family Pteridaceae; genus Adiantum; species Adiantum capillus-veneris. The sequence continues at coordinate 72,790,761 of NC_140944.1, read as the reverse complement.
TGGCCTTAAGATAGTGATTGGGGTCGCTTTTCTTGTGATGTGTTGCAGTGTAATTTTACTCAAGCTATGTTGAACAAATGCTAATCTCACTTTGATTAGTTATGACAGATTTGTAAGAAAGTATTAGTTCAACAAGCACCTCCTTCCCCCTTCTGTCTCTTTCTTACATATACATTCGTGTTTGCTTTATAACTATCGACACGTTTCAAAGCAGCTCATGCACTCTCTCTCTCTCTCTCTCTCTCTCTCTCTCTCTCTCTCTCTGTGAGTCCTAGTTTGCATCCAAAACTAGGTGGTGCTCCAAATTTGTGTAGGGTTAGGTTGCAGATTTGTGTGTGTTTGTTGTTTTTTTCCAACCCCAACCCAATTGAGCAGCTCTTAGAGGCCACTCTTCTTGTTGGCCGCCCTGGACCGCCTCAATAGTATGGGAGTCGGTAGCTAAAATAAGCTAAACAATGCCTTAAAAGTCAGATAATGCAGACACACTAGGTATAACCCTGTCATTCAAAATTGGGGCAAAGTATATGTCAAATTAGCTTGAGTAAAAGAAGAAGAATCCATCAAGTAGAGATTGTGGTTTGCGTATTAACGAGACACTCTTGATATGTGCGTGTGTTTATGCATATAACATTGGAATTGACAAGTGAGTGTGTGTGGGGATGCCAAAAAATCATCGACTTGCGAGGTTGTGGATAATTGAATACAAAGGTAGGGCCCGTAGTTTGGTTAAGGGGGGAACAAGAGAGAGAGAAGGAAATGAAATGTTATAGTAACCGTCTTCAAAATGATAAAATTACGTATGAGAGAAAACTAATACAATCCTTGTGTATCTATTCCAATGCGTGAGTACAAATTAGCATGAAGTAAAGTGAAATCTTGAAAAACTAGAACTAAAGCCTAAAAACGTTAGTCTAAAATCACCATCATCGTTGAGGTTGTCCGAGAAAGCATTGCAAAAATTGTTGAAGACCTTCGTCAATGTTTACCTCTATAGGTAGATGTACTGGGAGGGAGGAGATCACGGAGAGAGAAACTGATCCTAGAACTTAAGGATATAGAAATACCTTGAGTATACTAGATTAAGACAAACATAAAAACACTCAACCAAGATACATAGAATTAACTAAATGCAGCTTTTGCAATCATATAGGTTATTCCGAGAGTGGGGGAAAATGATCAATTCAATGAGAAGTTGCATGAGACTTTCTCATGCAGCAACCACTAATTCCATTTTCCAAAATGCCAGCTGAGGTTGTCCAAGCTCAGTTGGACATTAATAAACACATGATGAGAAGAACTAGACCACTTGGTGATTCTCCCCAATAGTGGTAGCACTCCTGCTGAGCTCAATTAAATGATGTCGCTTACTGAGCTCAATCCTTGTATTATATGATTTACATGTGCAAAAACAAGGGATGCTGGTTGAAATGGAGAATGGAATGTGGCGATCATAGAGAGAGTGAGCCTCTGGTGGTTTGTGGATGCTACGTGTATGAGCCAAAGTTTGGTCACAAAGCTAGTTGTAGTTGTAAGAAATCTTTAGAGACACTACATTTTTTAACACATTGAGATCATTTTTTGGTAGGGTGCCAATGACATGGTTGAAGGATAAATCTATTGTCAGCAAGCTGCCTAAGAGCTAATTGTCTCCAAGATCTAGGAGCCGTAGTCCTTGTAGTTGGCCAAACTCTGGCAAAATTCTGCCACCAATGCGATTTGAAAACATAGATAACGGAATCAAGCTACTAGCATTGCTCAATCTCAGATTAGGGGATTGAGCATGAAAACCCAAAAGGTGATTTATGTTCAGGTTTAGTATTTGTAGATTCTTTATGTTCGTGATCTTGGTTGGAAGAGAACCTGCTCAACTGATTGTTGCCGAGTTCAAGGTCATGAAGCTCTGTGCAATTGCAAAGGGATTCGGGTATGATTCCATTGAGGTTGTTTTGCCAAAGTCTCAAAACCTGAAGATGGGCCAACTGGCCTAGCTCTCTAGAGATAAAACCTGAGAGGTCACTTTGAATCGATATCAACGGCTGCAATGCTTGTGCAATTTCCCAAACTAGTTGGAAGAGCTCTCACCAGCCTGTTGTTGCTGAGGAATAGTGTTGGAAGATTTCCCAAGAATCTGATCTCATCGGGGATGTGGCTTGAGAGATGGTTTGTGTTGAGGTCCATATCATGCAATTACCCAAGCTGTGAGGATGCCTGCATCAGATAAATGTGTTGCTTCTTTACCCCATCCTACCTCCCTCCGGCTCTTGGCCGTGATAATAGGTACATTTGTGGAAAAATTGTAGGCCTTTGGAAATCTCCAACATCAAGTCTACCATCTCAAGTTCTTCCAAGGGCCGGGGGGTCCAAGTCCAACAAGCAAGCCACCCAACCAGCACAAACACTGTGGAGTGCCATTCAAGCCTCGCTGCGTGATGCATGATGGTGGTTGGTTGGCTGGTCCAGGAACGAGAGGGAGTGAGAATGAGAGAGAGAAACTCCAACTGACGGTACTGTGTACACATGTACTTGGTGGCAGCTGATTGAGAGGGTGGGAAAGAGGGAGAGAAATCTACCAGTAGCTGCATACAAAAAGGGAGTGTGTGGAGGGAGAATGAAGCGGGTGAAGGCTGTAGTGAAAGAGAAATTGAGAGCCTCTACATGTGTGTGGTGAACTACCGGTTAGCAAGGGACACCACAAACCAGTGATTTGATTGTGGCTGTCATCGCTCAAGCCCACTAATAAAATGTTGGTGCCACGACTGGAGTGCGTGAGTAGCGGTCGATAAAAAAGAGCCATTGGTTGCTAAGAGTTGTGACAGTGTGAGGTCGTCAGCTGGAGTCGGAGAAGCATTCGGGATCATTAGCTGGTGCATGCAAAGAGTAGAGAAGGGGAATTCATGCCACATTGTGGTGCGCAATAATTAATGGGTGGTAATCATCAAGCACAAGACTAGTAGGTACAACCAGTTATAGTCTTAAGCGACTGCAATGGACTGCATGCATTGGCTGTTGAGCGGCACGAGTCCCAACTATTGTGGCTGGTGAGATCTATGCACCAACGACTGGATAGTGGTGTATGCAAGTAGTTTTGTGGTAGTTGTGGTCATCTAAGGGGGTCGGGCCCCAACCATCAATAAGGGGTGACGGGGATCGCTGCAGCCATCACTATTGTCGATCTTGTTGAATGTGGGGTAGAGGTAGCTTGTCGTGAGCTCTACACTCACGCTATTGACACTGGTGAAGGAAGCTATTGATGGTTGTAGTTTTTCTCAAATCGCTCTCTTCTATTGCATGTGCCCACCTTGCCACTACTTCATGCTGGTAATCTTTCACCGGCTTTAGAGGCGGAGACATCACAAGCCGAGGGAGGGAGAAAATGTGCAAGTCCCTTGGAAAATATGGGTGGCTTTTTCTAGTGGGCTAGAGGGTGGAGAAACACATAAGTTAGATGAAGGAACCAACATCAAAAGAGAGAATGTGGACAAGGTTGGTCAAGGGTGGAGATCCATCATGGTTCATTGGCAAGCACATTAGTCTCTGGAATCCTTTGCCCTTTTATAATGGGTAGCCTGGGGTCATTCAAAAGCACTCAAGGTTTTCTGATTTTGTTTCCCGCAATCTTAAAAATCAATCTCCTCGAACAATTCTCTAGGTCTTCTTCATCTATTATAGATACATCCAAAGAATGCAATTTCATAGCTATCTCTTGCACATGTACTACCACCAAAGCTAAACACATGCCTTGACATCTTCTTAAACAAGAGAATTGGTTAGCCTACTAATTTGAGGTATGAACACGTTGACCGGAGCAAAGCGAACCCCGAACCCCGACGGCCTCTAAAACACCGGGGACCGAATGGCGCGCCTCGAGCCTGTCATGGTAAAGCAAACAGGGGCACCACCTAGCTTCAGCGGCTAGGACGCAAACAACACACCACCATAACAAATTTTTCATCCAAGAGAGATGGATGCTTGGGAGTAATGATGAAGAGGAAAGGGAATGAGATCAAGAGAGAGAGAGAGAGAGAGAGAGAGAGAGAGAGAGAGAGAGAGAGAGAGTGAGGGAGGGGGTATAGCGGCTTAGTACTTAGGCACCACAAAAGGATGGCGAATCCCCCCACCCTTCACACATACACAAGCTCACTCCAAACACAAGACTAGGTGGCGATTCCGCACACCTCACATGGGCAAAACATTGCAAGAAAACATACTCACAAAACCTCAAGCTTTATTTAGAGAATAAGGCGATGAAATGGGGAGCATAGGGTAGGGGAATGAGAAGGGAGAGAGTGGTAGAGCACATGGCGGATAGGTGGGAGTTGATGGCGAAGACTCGCACGAGGGTTATGGCCATCATCCTTCATTTAGTTGCCCTTCATCTTCCATAGCCAAGGATGTAGAGGTCATGCTCAAGACAAGCATGGTGATTGCGGTGATGGTGATGGTGTGGGTGTGTGTGTGTGCACTAGGCACACACAGTGCATAGCGTGCTCTTTGGTGATGTTGTGTGTGTATTTAGTGTGATGGTGACCCCTCTTTATATAGGGGAGGAGGAGGGAGGAATTCTAGAATTTAAAAATGAAGAAATCATTATCTACATAGGCCATGTGACTGTGGGCCCCACTTGTCTGGCTGTGTGTATATGTGCCAGAACAGCAGTCTCATGAGAGAGAGACTAAGAGAGAGAGATGGGTTGATGAAAAAAGTGAGAGGTGACATGGAGAATAAAGTAATTACAAGAGGGGAGTGTGTTCAGAGGTGAATCTGTGTGCAGATGTGTGTGAACACAAGAAAAATCAGGTAACCACAGGGTGGGGATGGGTCTGTGGGCACCTTTTTCAATGAAACTGAGTGTGTGTGAGTGTGGGGAAGGTTATTTAGCTACAAGACAAGAGATATGACGCCCTTTAGAGAGAGAGGGGGGTATTTGGGTCATGGGATATGATAGGAGAGAGAAAGAGGGGGTGGGGTATACTATTTTGGAAGATAGGGTAAGTTGCATGTGAGTTAGGGTGCATTATTGGTGAGTTATAATGCATTATTGGTGACAGGTGGGGTAGCTTGAGGGGAGAGAGGAAGGAGAAAGGACAAGGGGAAGAGAGAGGGGGTTGACCTTTTGAGTGGAGGAGAGGAAAAGGGACACACGGCGGGGCAACAGTGAAGAAAAAGGAGGCAAGGTGGGGATGGGCTACCCCGCAGGCATGAGGTGGCCTATTTTACCTTTCTGATATATTTACATAATCATACTTTATTTTTTTCTTTCTTTTTCCAATGCCTTTTATCACTCCCTCCCTAAGAGGGGGTTTTCATGGGGTGGGGACGAGAGAAGAGGGGTATGGGAGCTTGGCTTGTGAAAAGCCCCCATCATTAGCCCTCCCCTTTTGGCTAGAGGCATTCATGTCTCTAGCTCATCTGTTTGATCCTTATCGTCGGAGGTGGCGGCTGATGGTGTGTCCTCATTTGGAATGTCAATTGGTGGAGCCTGGTCAAATCGAAGAAAATAAGGTTTAAGTCGCCAACCATTTACCTTGGTTTTATGAAGTTTTCCATCAGCCTCCATAAGTTGGTAGCTTCCATTGGCATACTTTTTCCTGACGATGAAAGGACCTTCCCATCGGAGTAGGAGTTTCTTATCCTTGCGCGTGTCGAAGCGATTGTCGTAGCGGAGCACCAACATTCCTTTCTTCAATTCTTTTTTCCGAAGATGCTCGTTAAAGCTAAGCCGTCTATGCTTTGCTTGTGCTGCATAATAATTTATTGCTTCTTCTCTGTCCAGCTGCAGTCTTTCCAAGTTGATGATGTGATCTCTCAAATGCATGTTGGGATGTTGAAGCTGGCTTGCCATTACTCTGAGACTTTGTAGTTGCACTTCAATGGGCAAGATTGCTTCCTTACCAAATACTAGATGATACGGTGTGAATCCCAAGGATGTACGGAATGAAGTTCTGTAGGCCCATAAAGCTGGTAGTAGATACTTATCCCAGTCTCCAGGATGATTGTTTACCTGCTTGGTAATAATTTTAGAAACCATTCCATTTACCTTTTCAACTAGGCCATTCCATTGAGGGTAATATGGTGAAGAGTGCCTCCTTGTAATGCCCAGTTTCTGCATTAATTCTCCTACCAAGTCTGCTCTGAAACCTGCTCCTCTATCAGAGATGATCTCTAAAGGTGTGCCAAACCTACAGCATATGTGCTCGTAGATAAATTTAGCTACCTCTACCGCTGTGATTCTAGTGGTGGCTGTAGCCTCTGCCCATCTAGTCATGTAGTCGACCCCCATGATAATGTAGAATTTTCCTGAGTTGGCCCTAGGTAATGGCCCAATGGCATCGATACCCCAGTTTTCAAATGGGCCATATGAGAGAATAGGTGTCTGTGGTTCAGGCATAAGTGACCTAGTGCCGGCCTTTTGACACAACTTACACGTTTTGCACCAGTGGTGTACATCACGGTTGAGGCTAGGCCATATGAAGCCTGCCTGCAAGATTTTCCTACTTGTTATGTCTAGGGCAAAGTGACCACCACAAACCCCGTCGTGACAACTAGCAATTACTCCCGTGATTTTCCGAGAGAGAGGGACCTTCCTAAGTATTTGGTCCTTACCCTTACAGTACAAACCGCCATTGATGAGTCGATACCTTCTGGCCTTCCGCGTCAGCCATTGCTTCTGTCCCTTTGTTAAATCTGATGGGCATTCCCCTGTTTCCAAAAAATGCATGATGTCAGGCAAGGCATCACTTCCTTTAAATAGAGGGAGCTTTAGTTTTATTGCTCCAACCACCACTTCCTGTAGTCTTTCACTTGCTAGGGCATGCTTCTTGGTTTTGAGCCCTTGGGATATGGTGTATTTGAACTTCTTCAAACTTACCCAACAAGGTTTTTACACCACTTAAGTGAGTCCTTAAACTAAGATTCTTGCATGTCCATGCTCCATTTACTTGCCTTACCATAAGTAGAGCATCCCCAAATACATTAAGGCGTTGTACACCTTGCGAGACGCACCATTGTAGACCCTTGGTTAGTGCTGCATACTCAGCTTCATTGTTAGAATGTGAATCTAACAATTGGCCCAACGAAAATACCTTTGTCCCTTTGTCATCAAAGACCACTATGCCTGCAGCTGCTTTGTCGGACGCTCGCTTGTAGGCTCCATCAAAGTAGAGAGAGTATGCTCCTTCTACCATCGGTGGTACTGGAGGTAATCGGACTTCTCCTTCCTTAGATTGCTTCTCCTTCCCTTCAAGGACTTGGTAGGTCATGAGTCCCCCCAAACTTGCCCTTGTCGTGCTTTCTACCTGTACCGTGTAGTCAAACTCTTGCAGACGAACTAGCCATTTAGTAATTCTAGCAGACACATCCATGTGTTGTACAACATAGGGAAATATTTCATCCGTGGTTAGAATCACAAATTGCTTAGGCAGCAAATATGACCTAAACTTTGTAGTTGCAAATCTAAGAGCTAGGACTAAGTGTTCCACATGGGTGAAACCTTTCTCTCCCGCTGTCATCATTCGGCTAGAGAAGTAGATTGGCCTCAAGAAAGATGTCGTCTTATCCTTTTGGAGTAGCACAGCCCCCAATGAGTCATCACCAACACTTGAGGTGACATAGAATTTTTCATCCCACTTAGGTGGTGAGATAGTTGGCAGAGTGGCTAAGACCTCCTTTACCTTGTTGTAGTGATGTTCGCTTTCCTCGTCCCAAGTGAAAGTTTTTATCTTTGAGTGAGTTGTTGCAGTGGTAGAACAAGTTGTGATAGTAGATGTATGAATCTACTTAAGTACCTCACCTTTTGTAGAAAAGAGACCAGTTGACGTGCGGTCGTTGGTGAAGGTAGGGCTATGAGTGCGGACACCTGACTTGGGTCGGCGTTGATACCTCTTGCTGAAATTTCATGGCCTAGTAGAATGACTTTACTCTCCCTAATGTGACATTTATCCACATTTAATTGCCCACCTAGGCTCTGCAACCTGGCCAAACCTTCAGTTACCTTTTCTAAATGTGAAATACGGGAGCTATATATACAAAAATCATCAATGAACACTCTTATGGATGTTCCAAAGAACGGTTGAAAAACATATGTGACATATCTTTGGAATGTGGCAGTTGCATTTGTGAGACCAACTGGCATAACCCTGTATGCAAAACAACCCCATGGCGTGATAAAAGTGGTTTTTAGCTGATCTTCCAAGGCTATGCGTATTTGAAAGTATCCAGAATAACCATCACAGATGGTATAGCATTCAAAACCCGCTACTTCATTCAGAATTTCATCGAAGAAAGGGAGAGGAAAGTGGTGTCTCTTTGTAGCTGCATTTAGTGGTTTGTAGTCAACACAGACCCTCCACTTACTGTTCTTTTTAGGCGTCACCACTACGGGTGACACCCATTCTGAGTTTTCTACAGGATAGATGAATCCCGCCTCCAGCAATTTCCTTACCTCGGCCAAGAGTGCCTTTTCTTGTATGACCCCAAGTCGTCGTAGCTTTTGCACAACTGGTTTTACCCCTTCCTTCAGCTTAATATGATGCTCCACCACTGTAATGCCTGTGATTCTTTCATAGTTGTCAATGAACAGGTTAGAAAATCCCATCAACATTTGCAAAAAACTATCTTTCTCCTCAAGTGTTAATTCCGTAGACAACATACCCTTCAACCTACTTCCTCCTAGGCCAGGTGATTTTCTCTCCTCTTCATTGGGTTTCCCTTTTGGTGATGGATCACCAGTTGTGCTTACCCTTTGTGGATCCTTCATAATGATACCCATCACATCAATGGAACTGTCACTTTCGTCGGTGGATGTGGTCTCCTCCTCATAACTGGAAGATTCTCTAGTGGTTTCATCTGCCGATGTTTCCAGATTCATTTGCTTCTGCTTGCCAATCCTCATGTCGTAGTAGATTGTCTCCCCTTTCTTACCGGTCATGCGTAGAAAGCCAGTACCCGAGTCCTGTTTTGCCTTCATGGCCATCAACCATGGCCTTCCCAAAATTAGTGGATAGCCCTTCCCCTTAGTAGGTATTACAAAAACATCTACCTCTACCTCAGTGTTGAAAGCTTTGATTTTCACGGCACTTACCACACCCACACACTTTACTTTTGCGTTGTTTGCCATCTTTGCCTTGCATGGAGAAGGCCTGTCAACCTCGAGCCCTAATCGAAGCATCATAGCTTCGCTCATTACACAGATTTGTGCACCTCCATCAATGTAGGTGTTTCCAACCCTCTTTCCTTTTATGTTTACGTCGACAATTGGAAGGATGTCATCCATGTTGCATCCCGAAATTGCTCCGGCTATTTTTGTTTTGGAGCGTCTTGTACTTACCATTTTAGACCATTGTCGCCTTACTTTTGGTGCAAGATGTAGCAGCTGTGGCCATGTAATCTTCGGTCCTTGCTCTGCCACATCCAATGTTAGATCATAGGGCTTAGAACATTCCCCTAGTTGGAAGTCGGTGATGCCCAATTTCCGTCGTGGCCTTGATGGCCTCTTGCTAGTTTCTCCTCTCATGCTTCTCTCATCATCTGATTGTGTAGCTTTTTCCTTTCTAGCTCTTTTCACAGTCATGGCTTCAAGTGGTTCTAAAAAGGTTACCTTCTCCTTACCCTTGTCCCTCTCCTTTGCTCTGGGTGGATCCACTACTATGGCTTTTCCTTTCTCTTCTAGCCTTATGGTGTTTACAGGGCGATCAGGTGGTGCGGCTGGTGGAAGAGGTGGGATGGATGCTTGTAGTGGTGTCTGGGGTGGACGTAGAATTTGTGTTGGTGGGGGTGGTGCTCAGGGTGGGGGTGTTCTTTCTCTAGGGGGTGACTATTGGTTCCTCCTACCTCCTCTATTATAGTTTTTTCGTGGTTTGGGACAGTAGTACATACCGTGACCGTCTTCTCCGCAATTGTAGCAATGATACTCCCTGTTTTGTCATCGTGCTCTTCCAGGGTCTTGATCTCTTTCTTGACTCCTCCCTTGCTGTATTAAGTGGACAAATAAATTCTGCAGTTGGTCAGTAATATGGGCCAACATATCTTGTTGGTCCCCCCAAGAGCCGGTGGTGGTGGTATGGTGGTTGTCGTAGTTGCTGGTCGATGTGATGTTCCTGCTTCTGGTGACTCGGTTTCTTTGGCTTTCATTCGCAGCTTCTTGTCCTTAAGGCGAGAAATCTCAATGGCTAACTCGTACGTAGACGGGAATCTACCTTTCACCTTCTTCTTGAGAAGCGGCCATAAGCCATGCCTGAACCGATCTTTTTTTAGGAAATCGGGTGCGGCTTCCCCCGTTGCCAGTGACTCAACCCACCGTTCCCACAAATCCACAAATTTGGACTCATAGGTGGCATATTCTAAAAGACCCTCCTGCTTCAAGTCTCTCAACTTGTCCCACAACTTTTCTGAAGTGGTACCTCCCCCAAAGCGCCTCTTAAAAGCGGTTTTTAAGGGTTCCCAGTCATACTTGGTTGCTTGTGGAAGTGCATTGTACCATGATCTAGCTTCTAGCTTCATGAGATGCTTAAAGATTCTAACCCGGGATTCATCCATATCTTTGTTGCTCACTACACATGCTACTTCAAAGTCATCTAGGAAGTCTGTTACCAAATCCTCCCCCTTCTTTCCTTTAAATGTTGGAAATGCTACACTTGCCATGATTACTGAGAGAGAGCTAGAGAGACACACTACTTAACTTGCAAAAGTTTTTTCTTCTTTACAAGGAGGCGTGTATACCCTCTTATGCTAGGACATAGATTAAAACTTCAAACGGTACATTGCCTTGTACCAAAGGTAAGACAAATTGTTGATCTGATGCCAGAACCTCAAAAAATTACTCCCCACCCAGCATGGTGTCAATGACGTGCTGGTAGTGAGCCTTCAAATCCAGTATTACCTTGATTGAGCGTACACGTGTTGGTATGTGTGATCTGTCTTGAGGTAGGTTGTACTGATTCATGTGAAGCTTAGAGGTGCTTAGTCACTGTCCAAGCTTGTGGGAGAGGGTGGTGTTCTTTCCTGAAACAAACTCAGTAGATCCCTAGTTTCTCTAGTGAGAGTGTGAGCCAATGATTCCGTTATCTGTGCTGCAGCATCAGGTGCGACTTGAAAACTGACTGTGATAATTACCTCGGGGACTTGAGTTACCCGATTCTCAAAGTAGAATAGTGTTGATTCTCTATTGTGTAGAGCTCCTTCCATTTTGTTGTTGTGGGTTGGTTGTAGGTTGCGGACATGGTTTCGACCTTATCCTTCTTCGTCTTGGCACTTGGCCCATGTATATCCACTGGGTTTGGCGTGTTGGTTGACTCTCCCACTGCAAATCAATTACTGTTACGCCTGGCACTCGAGCTTCGATGGAAATGCGGAGTTCGTCTCGTTGTGCTTGGAGCTCTTCTTCTTCTGTCGTCCAATTAGCAAATCCTGCTAGCCATTCATCCATTCACAATAGTTTAGGGGTTTCAGTCTTGTAAACTGAAGGGTTTCATGAAAAGATCCTTAGTGGGGGCACCAAATGACGGGAGAAAAGCGAACCCCGAACCCCGACGGCCTCTAAAACACCGGGGACCGAATGGCGCGCCTCGAGCCTGTCATGGTAAAGCAAACAGGGGCACCACCTAGCTTCAGCGGCTAGGACGCAAACAACACACCACCATAACAAATTTTTCATCCAAGAGAGATGGATGCTTGGGAGTAATGATGAAGAGGAAAGGGAATGAGATCAAGTGAGAGAGAGAGAGAGAGAGAGAGAGAGAGAGAGAGAGAGAGAGAGATAGAGAGAGAGAGAGAGAGAGAGAGAGGGAGGGGGTATAGCGGCTTAGTACTTAGGCACCACAAAAGGATGGCGAATCCGCACACCCTTCACACATACACAAGCTCACTCCAAACACAAGACTAGGTGGCGATTCCGCACACCTCACATGGGCAAAACATTGCAAGAAAACATACTCACAAAACCTCAAGCTTTATTTAGAGAATAAGGCGATGAAATGGGGAGCATAGGGTACGGGAATGAGAAGGGAGAGAGTGGTAGAGCACATGGCGGATAGGTGGGAGTTGATGGCGAAGACTCGCACGAGGGTTATGGCCATCATCCCTTATTTAGTTGCCCTTCATCTTCCATATGCAAGGGTGTAGAGGTCATGCTTAAGACAAGCATGGTGATTGCGGTGATGGTGATGGTGTGGGTGTGTGTGTGTGTGCACTAGGCACACACAGTGCATAGCGTGCTCTTTGGTGATGTTGTGTGTGTATTTAGTGTGATGGTGACCCCTCTTTATATAGGGGAGGAGGAGGGAGGAATTCTAGAATTTAGAAATGAAGAAATCATTATCTACATAGGCCATGTGACTGTGGGCCCCACTTGTCTGGCTGTGTATATATGTGCCAGAACAGCAGTCTCATGAGAGAGAGACTAAGAGAGAGAGATGGGTTGATGAAAAAAAGTGAGAGGTGACATGGAGAATAAAGTAATTACAAGATGGGAGTGTGTTCAGAGGTGAATCTGTGTGTGAACACAAGAAAAATCAGGTAACCACTGGGTGGGGATGGGTCTGTGGGCACCTTTTTCAGTGAAACTGAGTGTGTGTGAGTGTGGGGAAGGTTATTTAGCTACAAGACAAGAGATATGGCGCACTTTAGAGAGAGAGGGGGGTATTTGGGTCATGGGATATGATAGGAGAGAGAAAGAGGGGGTGGGGTATACTATTTTGGAAGATAGGGTAAGTTGCATGTGAGTTAGGGTGCATTATTGGTGAGTTATAATGCACTATTTGTGAGAGGTGGGGTAGCTTGAGGGGAGAGATAAAGGAGAAAGGACAAGGGGAAGAGAGAGGGGGTTGACCTTTTGAGTGGAGGAGAGGAAAAGGGACACATGGCGGGGAAACAGTGAAGAAAAAGGAGGCAAGGTGGGGATGGGCTACCCCACAGGCATGAGGTGGCCTATTTTAACACTCTTATATATTTACATAATCATACTTTATTTTTTTCTTACTTTTTCCAATGCCTTTTATCACTCCCTCCCTAAGAGGGGGTTTTCATGGGGTGGGGACGAGAGAAGAGGGGTATGGGAGCTTGGCTTGTGAAAAGCCCCCATCAACGTACTCAAGGAAATAGGCATGCATGAACTACTGGATACATGCATCAAGATTTTTCCGGTAACAAGAGAGTTCTTTTAAAATTTCTACAAAGAAAAATAAAATAAAAAACTTGACAAGAATTATGGAAAGCACAACTTAGCTTCATCTTTGTTGTAGCATCCATGTCTGACCAGGAGCGATGATCTATGCTCTAATACGACTGCTACAAACGGAAGTGTGGCGACCCTACAAAATAACCACAAGAACATGTTGCAATCCATAAAATAGACCAATCATCATACCTGGAACATCCACAAGCATTTAATCTAAGCTATACATGAACAAAGAGAAATAGAGAGCGAGATAGAGTGAGGAAGCACGTGCATATGCACCTCCTACAGCGGAGTGCGGCACCGGCACTACAAGACAGAAGAGAGGAGAAGAGAGGAGAAGAGAGAAGAAATACATAGACACTGGGTGCAATCTATTCCCGTGAAAGAGTGAACATTTTCCTCTTCCACGTATTTGATTTATGGATTTATTGAATGGTCAAAGTGAGTACAAACTGGTCGATCGGCCATAAATGGCCAAACCTCATAAAAGAGCACTTGAATAATAAAATGTACAAAATATATATTTGCTTGCATAGGCCTAGATCGGTCAAGCCTTTTCCACTTGTCAGCCGCAATAAATAGTAGAATATCAATTTCATAACAATATGGTTAGTCAACCCGAACTGCACAGACATATATGAATAAAGCGGGTTTCCTTTTGTGTTACCGTTTGTTGTGTGAGTATCATATGGGTAAAGTGATGTGATAGAGTGTTAGTATATATTATGGACTGATCTTGATGCCTTGGTTTGAGGTCAAACACCTTGATTTACATGTTATGTATGCTCCAAAAAATGGCAAAAAGTTGTGTAATGGAAATGGCCTATGAACTTTGAGAGTAGCGGAATTAGGAAATTAGATGAAGCACTTATGTGAGATTACTTTGTGAGCATAGCGGGTGAACTTAATTGATGGTAGCAACATAAACATGGGACTCAGTTAACTTGGCATGAACAATACTTTTGCAAGAGAGAGACTTTAGAAAACATGAAAACAGTTGAGGACCGGATTCATACGGAGCCGGTCCCCCCTCCAATAGGCATTTGTATTATAGTTTCTCCCATCAAGAGAGACTTGGTACAATACAATCTTTGTGTTACTTGTGATGTAGGTGATGCAATGAAGATGGAAAGATTCATGCATCACAAGCATAACATAAACTTTGTAGAAAGCATTAACTATCCCAAGCCTCAGTCCCAAGGCCTCAAACACCTTTGAAGGTGGAGAGAGCTAGCGAGGAATGAGGGTAGGAAAGAGGAAGAAGCAACATTCCACAAGAGAAAGAAATAGCTCCTCACTTATCATCACTCTTCTTGCTAGCATACATAATAGCATAGTAATGAAGATGGAGAAGATGACAAGCTTAAGCATTGAAGCATGGCTCTTGGTTGGATTTGCATTCAATAGCCAAGAGTGTTGGTGTACGTTCTCACTTCTCACAAGCTTGGAGAAGGAGGTGGAGTTCCTCAACTTTCACCAAGTGAGAATGATCCACAAAATGAGTGTGTATGTGTGTGGTGTATACCCCCCAACACCCCCCTTGCTTGCTTGGGGCGAGTTGTAGCTTTTACACACGTTTCAAGCTCATTGGACCCCTCTACCCCTAGCCAATCATATGCATCATGCATTCAAGTACATGGGTAATCTTTTGACAAGTGTCCTCCTCACCCCTTAGAGAGAAGAGAGCTTGAAAATATCTAAATATTTGTTGGATGGAACTAGAAGCTCACTGGACCCCTCTTTAGCCCAACCAGTAACATTTAAGCACACCATGTGGCTAAGCATAGGGAGAGTCTGACATGTGCCCCATGTGCCCTTTGAGAAAAGGGGTGCCCTTTGGGTGAGTGGAAGGTTAAGTCAAAGATTCCCCTAACTTTGGGACTTTCATGCATAGGAAGATTCTCAATTATCTTTCTCATTATGTTTGTAGGGTCTCCTTTTGACTCAAGAACCTTACCCCCCCATACATGGGAAGATTCTCAAGCACCTTCCTCATTAAGTTTGTAGGGTCTCTTTTTGACTCAAACACCTTACCCCCTCATGCATGGGAAGCTTCTCAAGCACCTTCCTCATTATGTATGACAAGCACCTCAAGTACCTTAGTCATAAAGCATGACAAGCACCTTAGTTAACAAGCACAACAAGCACCTTAGTCATCAAGCACGCACCTTAGTCATCAAGCACGACAAGCACCTCAAGCTTAGGTCAGGTTCCCACCTCAAGCTCAGCCCTAGCTTGCCTAAGGTCAAAGGAATTTTAAACTAACCATTGGAGGTCTTTAATGAAGCTAACCATAAGGTCTTTTTAAGCTCCATTAGATGCACATTGCTCTTTGATAGAGTACCTTCTTTTGGAACCCTATTGAGATGCAACCATCTCTCCTTTTGGTCCCGTGTTGAGATAGGTCTAGAAGCACATGTCTCTATTCTAACTCTTGTTCCCGTTTATTCTCCCACATTAAATGATCAGTTTAATATGAGAAAATCATTTGGTAAAGTTATATATTATATTTTATGACATTACCTTTCTATTGAAATGATAGTCGTCCTTGACTATGAGGTAGAGAAGATAAAGCCTAGTCATTAGCCCATGTTTGTTAGCGGGTAGAGGATCCCTTTCTTCCCTAGGACATTATTCCAAGATGGATGATTAGTCCATTTGGTGCTTGGGAGACGTAGCTGCTGCAAGCATGTCTGCTCTTTAGTCTATATCATACTTCCAAAGTAGAGTGACAAGTTCTACTTGGTGTTTAAGAGACGTCATCACCACAAGCATGATTCTAAGCATGCATACTATTTAAATTTGTGCACAATAAAAAGAGAATTAGTCTTAAAAGATAAAAACATTTTTTATTTAAAATGAATTTTCATATGCTTACTCTAGTGCAACATTGTAAGCATTGGCAAGGTTCATATTATCCTTAAGTTAGGTTCCTTGCATCCATTTAGCATCTTTAGAAGGATAATTCTTTAAGTTAATAAGATCTCATCAGATAATATTACCGTTTCTTAATACCTTGTCTTCATGTCATAGGATGGACTTAGATTGAAGTACTTCTTCTTGATCTTCGATTTTTGGAGGGTCTGCAACTATTGCTTCTTTTGATGGCTCTCCTTTGTAAGGCTTATGTAGGTTCTCATGGAAAACATTGTGCATGAGCCAATGGCTGGGCAACTTCAATTGATAAGCCATCTCATTGACTGGCTTAAGAATTTTAAGGACCATAGTATCTTTCTGCTAGTTTAGTATCATACTCTTGGTGGTCCGTAGGACTCTTGCCCGTAGTATGCTTCAAATGAGCCTTGAGAAACTTTAGCAAGACCCAATCATTTTCCTTAAAGGCCAAGGCTCTTCTGTGCTTATTAGTAGCAACCCTTTCTTCCTTTTCTGTGAGATGGATATAACCCCTTTAATCTTTGGAAAAGATGCTTGTAGGTCTCGTCTATATTCATCAGCAACAAAGATCTTTCCATGTATCTTAAGTAGTAAGGGACTTTTGGATCTTCCTTCTTTAACCTCAAAAGGTACTTTCCCCATAGAAGTATGTACAATATCATTGTACGCATACTCTATAAGAGGTAGGTACTTCTATCATAGAGAACATTGATCTACTTCCATGACATAGGCTTTTAGTAGATCAAGAATCATTGGATTAGTTAATTTCACTTTGGTCATCCGTTTGTGGATGATAGGCCGAAAGAGAAATTTAATCTACTTTCTAGATTCTCAAAGAGACCCTTCTAGAAATTACTGGTCATTCTAGGATCTTTGTCAGACACTATGGGTGTTGGAAAGCCACGATGATTGAAAATTTGAGATCTGAAGAGGGTTTCCATTTGATGTGCCTTTTAATAGTCTTTTTGATAGGGATAGAGTGTGTTTTCTTGTTAAGCCCGTCGATTGAAACAATCCAAGTTGCTTCTCTCGATCAAATTTCAACTTGTGGTATACCACGCATTTTGAAACATACTCTTGTATGTTTATTTTTCATGGTAGACCAACAAAAATACATTTCTACTCCTTGAAGAGTAAATTATGGATTCCCTTTTTGCCCCACATAAGAAGAAGTATGGGATTCATACATGACTTTTTTATTGTATGGGTGAGTAACACATAGCCTATTGCCGTTTGGAAGATAACCATCCTTCAAGGTGAATGGTTCTTTTTTCTTCCCTAATGTAAAGGCTGTAATTACATACTAAAGTCTCAATCAGTAGCATACTCATCTATCATAAGAGATAGATCATTGTGAGTTGCTATAGAAACCACATTTACCCTTGGTCGTTGTGAAAGTGCATCGACCACTTGATTGTGCTTGCTAACAATGTGAGCAATATGAAATTTAAATTGCAAAAGAAAATTTTCCCACCTCATTCGTTTTCCGGAGAGCTTGGTTTGCGTCATGAAGTTCTTGAGGCTTTGTGATCCATTCGTAGGATGAATGGAGTCCCCAAGAGATAGTGTTTCCATGTGTTAAGAGCATATAGAATAGCTAGTAGCTCTTTTTTGTATTTGACCAATACTCACTTATCCAAGTTGAGTCTTTGACTCTCATATGCTATGGCATGTCCTTCTTGAAGCAAAATAGCTCCAAGGCAGTTACCACAAGCATCACATTGGACCTCAAATGGCTTTGAGAGATCTAGTAGTGTGAGCACACGTTGAGAGATAAGATTCTCCTTAAGCTTCTTCATAAGATTCGTGCACTTTTGCAGTCCATGAATACTTAACGTTATTTTTTGTTAAGTCATGTAATGGGCTTTCTATTAGCGAGAATTTTTTAATGAAGCATCTATAGTATGCACACATACCTATGAAGCTTTGTATCTTTTGTAGATTCCTTGGATTAGGTCATCCTTTTATTATCTCTAACTTTGTTGGATCCATATGGGTGCCATCTTTAGAGATAATGTGACCTAAATATTGAATCTCTTGTAGGAAAAATTCACTTATCTTCTGATTAATGAAAAGCTTATTCTCTCTCACAACTTGAAAGAGTACCTGGAGGTGTTTCTTGTACTTCTCAAGAGAATGTGAATGGCCTGAAGATTTTTGTCCATCATGAGTTTGAATGCGTCTGGAGCATTTGTCAGGCCAAAACTTGTAAATTATCAAATAGATCTTCTACGCATGGCACCAGAAATCTGTTTTTGATAGTAATCTTATTTAGTGCTCTATAGTTGACACACATGTGATATGTGTCCTATTTCTTTTGCACTAAAAGTAATGGTGAACAAAATGGAGAGGAGCTAGACCTCACCATCCCTTTTTCCACCAATTCATGCACTTGCCTCATGATCTCCTATTGTTGAGCTTGTGAAACTCAATAAGGAGGCTTGTTAGGCAGTGAGCTTCCTGGTAGGAGCTCAATTGCATGGTCATCATCCCTCATTTTAGAGGTATCTCACTAGGGATGTCATCAATGAAAACATCTTGGGATCCATTTAGGAAATTAGACAACTCTAATTCCTCTTGATTCCCTTTATTGCAAGGATATGGTGTTCCCCAACTCATTAGCATCTATGTACATTCTCTTTTCCCTGTAGGTGAAGTAGATTCTCCTTTCAAGGAAATTCATGCTGGAAGCCATGCAGTTAAACCATGGTGCCCCAACGATTAACATTCTCATGTTTGAGAGGGGTGATGAAGAAATCCTTTTTGTCCACATAGCTTTGGACGTGAAGCCTAATTTTACAATTAAGGAAGTAACTGAGACGTTGGTGCAACCAAAGTCGGTCCGAGCTAGAAAATGGTCTATGCTAGGCAGAGGCAGTAGACAAGTGCAGTGCAGAAGGCTAGGGTAGGTACCAAGGCCTGGGCGGCCAAAGGGAAGAGGAAATGTATGCCCAAGGCAACTTTTTAGGCTAAAATAGATCCAAGTTGGCTCAATTAGAATAGAAGTTTAAAGTGCCTAAAGTGCCCGGTCATTGCTCTAAAATGTAGTGTTCAGTGTTCTCTAGAAGCCGGTCCAGACGGCTCCTCAAATGGAGCCACGGTGATCAAGATATTGCAGTTCAAAGATGGAAGGTTTTGAAAACCCCGATTGACAGGACAACTGGGGACAAATGGCCCAAGTAGGTGTCGGTGGACACATGTGTAGAGCTCAAGTTCTGGGGCATGCCTATCTTCTCTGATTACGAATCGGAGCTCTGGTTAGCAAGTTAGGGTCAGTTGAAATTTTTCCGGGGGCTAAGTCTGAGTTCACTTTCCCGCATTGAGGATGTGCCATCTGGCATCTTTTTGGTCTCTCCAAGGTTCTCGAAGATAGTGTGCATCATGTGGAGCTAACACAAATCGATGGAACGTCAATCGGGTACTTGGTCAGCACGATACGACAGGATCAAGTTGGGGGCATTTGGCGGTGAAAAGTTTGCAGATGATTTTTTCTATTGTTTGTGGCCCTCGGATAGCGAGCTCAGAGGAGTCCGAAGACGATAAGGTTTGCACGGCCCGGGGCCGACTTAGTGAAGATATAACCCGGCTTGGCAATCCGAGATTCCAACCATTTGGCAAAATATGGGAGCAGGGAGAAGAAGGCCAAAAAAATGGGGGGTTTTCAATATATTTTTGGTGATTTTTGGTGGGCTTGAGACCACGGAGCCAATGGCTGCCACATGGCAAGGGGGGGTTTAACCCACAATGTCATGCACTTGAGGGTGGTGGACATTTGGGATAGAAGAGCATGGGCGTGGCCCATTATGTGAGTGTGAGTGGGAGGAGTGGGCTCCTGTTGCCTTGGCGATGGCGCCTTCGTGTGTGGCAAAACTCTGGCTCTGTTCGGCGGCACACGGAGCTGTTTTTGAGTGGGGTAGTAGGCGGAGGTGCCATATGCCGTCAGCATGTTGGCGACGGAGGCCATTGCCAACCGATGACATGGCAGGCACCCGATGAAGGCAGGTATGAACTGACAAGAGGTGATGAAAGGGTAAAAAGAGGGGCATTGCAAAGTTTGAGTAGCCCTAAAGGGGTAAAAAATAAAAATAAATATAAAAAGCCTAGGGGAAATAGCAACACCGCTATTGCACCCCCCCAAGTGCAAAAGAGAGAGGAATTGAGCAGATGGATGGACCAATAAAGAGGCAATTTCTAAAATTGAAGACCCCCTTATAAAAGTCAAATCTTCATCAAATTAGGGGCTTTTTTGGTGTCGTTTGAAGCCTGCAAAGTGGAGCTCTCTGACAGAGGAGTGTGCCGGTCAAAGCCCTTTGTATTGTGAAAATGGCCATGGTGATGGCAGTGTCAGCGTGTGTACATGTTTGGTGAAGTGCAATCAAGGCACTGTTGCCAGCCTTTGTTGTTGTTTCCCTTTTTCCCCTTCTCTTTCTCCTGCTCTGGTGTTTCCCCTTGGTGCCGGCTGTGTGGAAGTGTGTGCCCCCCCGGACCGATGGTGTTTTGTGTGAGAGAGTGAGATTGAGTGGGTGTGTGTGTGTGTAAGGGTGGAGACAGACCGTGGTGGTAGGTGTGCTTTGTGTGGTGGATTTGTGGAGTGTGTGAATAGTGGGAATTGAGCAAGTGGTGGTCTGCTGGTGTAAAATGTGTTTTTGAAGGTGTTTTTCGAGAGGATAGGGGTGTTGTGGATACCATGAGCTATAGAGAGGCTCTTATGTTTGTGCCGGGCGTGTTACCCCATTCCCCCTCTCCATCTTCTAGTGCCCCCACGGAGGAGCACATTGATTGTTCCCAATTAATCGAAAAGAAGCAGTTTTTTGTGTTGGAAGTCATAACAACAAGAAGTTATGGACCGATTTTCACAGGCGAAAAGGGCCCTGACGAGTGGATGTTGGATTTTGACCTGTATATGCTATTGTTGCGTATGCCAAACGAGGATAGCAAGATGCAAACCTTTCCTCTGGTGATGCGTGGGAAAGCTAAAGTATGGTAAGAAGCATTGGAAGGTGAGCCGAAGCAAGCATGGCCGGCTCTACGGGCAAGGTTTCTTCACGACTTTCGCAAGGAGGCGTCCCAAGTCGAGATGGATGCAAAGCGGAAGGCGCTTAAGCAAGATGTAAGTGAAGAATTCAATCTGTTTTTAGGTCATTTTGAAGAGTGCTGGGCAAAATCCATGCGATTGGCTAATGGAGACTACTTCAAGCTGGATAAGTTCTTGGCATGTCTGCATCCGAAGGTGAGAGAAAAAGTCAATTTTGAGAGTCCAGAGAATTACAATGGTGCCGTAGCAATTGCATGATCAAAGAGCAGAAAGATAAAGAAGAAGATAGAGCAAGGTGTGTCAGGCTACAAGACAATGGCCCCTATTCAACCGCAGAGTCCAAGAGAAGCTATGCACGAAGAAAATCTTGGAAACCAAGGTGTAGCTATTGTGCCGCAAAATTGGGTACGCACGGTGCAAGATTTGTCCGAGCAAATGCAGGAATTGTGGCTCAGTGTGATGGATAGAGGACAACCAAGAGGAGCAAGGGGCAGGGAAAGGCCACTGCCAGGTAGGTGTTACAATTGCGGAGAAGAGGGGCACTATGCACCTGATTGTCATCAGCCACAGAGGGAGAGAGGAGGCATTTACCCGCTTTTTGGTAGAGGTCGAGGGAAAGGGAAATTCAATGGTCAGAGAGAGAAAGCGGTGGAGAATCCTGTGCAGCCAGCTCCGCCAAATGGAGGTGAAGTCCCAAGAGTGAATATTATTGGGGTGGATAAGCAGGATGTTGAGATTTTGGCCAATAAGAGAGGAAGAGTGGAGAGAGAGACAGAGATGGAGCGGGAAACCAGAGCTCGCAAAGGCAAAGAGAAGGTGTATGAGGGTAGAGACAGCCCTGAGCCTAGCAAAAGAAGGAGGCATCGCAAAATCAAACAAGCGGATTTCCAATTAGGGCGTGGCTATCTCGAGTACAATATGGTAAGTGATGTTCAAAATCAAAAAGCAAACATTACTTTTGGTCAGCTGTTAGCTTTAAATCCAAAGGAGACAGTGGTCCACAAGTGCTAGCCGTAGGCTACCAAGAGCTAAGGGAAATGTGCAAGCAATGTGAAATATGGCTTTGAGGGTAGGTAGCCCCACTGATGTTCTTCCACTGGTAGATGCTGTTATAGAAAAAAGGATGCAGGGACATGCCTACATAGATGGTGGAGCACAGGTTTGTGTCATGACGGAAGCAGCCATGAGAGAGACGGGAGTCATGGTAGTAGTTAAGTCGAATGTGCGCATGAGGATGGCCAACCATACTAAAGCCAGATGTCTGGGTGTGGCTCAAGATGTGAAGGTCAAGGTGATGGGCATAGAGTTCCTGATAGACTTCTTTGTGATGAAAGCAGGGGATAATGCTTATCCGATCATTTTGGGTAGGCCATGGATTTTAGCGATAGGTGCTAAGCAAGATTATGAGAGCAAAGTGTTCACCTTGCCTGACAAAGAGAGGGGAAGTCAGATTGTGCTTGATTTGAAGACCAAGGAGAGAAGTTCTTGTCCTATGGCAGTTAAAGATGAGGACGACACGACGAGCTACGAGTACGAGACAGAGACGGGTTATGATGAAGGCTATACTAGCACAGAGGAAGAGCAGAGCAAGGACGACATGCTGAAGATAGATGCAGACTTATTTGAAGTCACCATAGATGACTCCCCACCTAAAGAAGAAGGCATGCGGCCTCAAGCTCATGGTTTAAGCATAGAGGAGGTTTCAATCATATTAAGTGAATATTTGACCAAGGGAGAAAAGGAGGGTTATGTTCAACTGTGCGATTCTTATCCAAACCTGTTTGTGATGGAGTAAAAGCATTTGCGTGGTGCAAAGGGGGTAGAGCACAAGATTGTTTTTAAGGAGGGGCATAGGCCTAAAGCACAGAAGTTGAGAAGACTAGGGGAAATCCAAAAGGAGGCCCTTTGGAAGGAGATCAATAAGTTGCTGGATGCAGGAATCATATACCCTGTGAAAGAGTCAGAGTGGGTCTCACCAGTGGTTATAACCCCTAAGAAGAATGGGAAGTGGAGAGTGTGTGTTGAATAAAAGCCACTGAATGCAGCGACCAAGAGGAATCACTATCCATTGCCATTTCAAGACGAGATCCTAAACCAAGTGGCTAGGCACGAGAGATACTCGATTATGGATGGATTTTTGGGGTAATTTTAGATAGGGATGGCACTCGAAGACCAGCTAAAGACCACATTCATATCTCCATGGGGTTGTTTCGCTTACCACAGGATGCCATTCGGATTGGTAAATGCATATGCTACCTTCCAAGATTGGACAAAGAGGGTATTTGGTCCAGGCTTGGGCTGCTTTATCAGGGTCTTCATGGATGGTATAGGCTGCTACAGTTCAAGATTAGAGCACTTATCAAAGTTGCAATTATGCTTTCAAAGGCTTGATTAAGAAGGAGGTCAGCTAAACCCCAAGAAGTGCAAGCTAGCACAGCCTCAAGCGCAGCTGTTGGGTCATGTTGTGTCGCAAAACGGTATAGAGGCTGATCCCGAAAAGGTAAAGGCATTAGTGTTGATGGACCACCATCAGATGCTCAAGGTTTGGCTTCGTTTGTTCATAAGCTGAAGTATCTATCATGTTTCTTTTGGATGTTATCACAATATGTGCGTCCTCTCCAAAAGAGGGCTCAGCAGGTGCATGGTTATGAGTGGGATGGGGAAGCTCAACAAGCTTTTGATAGGGTCAAAGAAATTTTGTGTCACCTGCCAGTGGTATGTCCTCCCAATCAAGAGGACGACTTTTATGTGTCTATTACAGTGGGCACAATTGCTATTGGAGCGGTTCTACTGTAAAAGGTAGGGAGAAGCTACAAGACAATATATTTTGAGAGCAGGGTGATTAGCCCAGGAGAGGCTACCTACACCAAGGCAGAGCAGTGGATGATGGCTCTAGTCTTCGCTTGCAGGAAGTTCAAGGTGCATTTAATTGTGCACAAATTTTTTGTGTTGATAGCTAATAATATATTGCCAAAGGTAGTGCTACGTTTGAAGCTAGGGAGAAGGATTATGAAGTGGGTGTTGGAGCCACAAGAGTTCGAGTTTGAGTTCAAGGTAGATCACACGAGTCGGTCTCACTTGGAGGACATTCTTGTCAGCAAGGACGTCGATTTGCCGGCCTATCCCAGAGTGGTGCGAGATGAAGCTAAGGAGGAGCCGGATTTGGAGGATGCTTTTACAACGTGGTTCGATGGAGCGTATCGAAGGGTAGTGCAGAAAGTAGGAGGAGGTGTGGTGATACACGACCCTCACGGAAAAGCTATATTTTGGAAGGAGTATGATCTAGAGGATGTCCACACCAATAACAAGGCAGAGTATCTCACTCTGCATCTGGGTTTAAAGCAGTGTATAGAGTTCGTCATTTCAAGGTTGGTAGTGAAGGAAGATGCGTTGCTAGTCATCAAGCAACTGTTAGGCCAATGGTAGGTAAAGCAAGATTCTTTCAAGCATTGGTTCTTTTCCATCAAGAAAATGCTATAAAGTCTTTTGAAGAAGTCCAATTCAAGCATGTGAGAAGAGAGCAGAACTAAGAGGCAGATCACTTAGCAAGTAGCAAAGTGCAGGTGCATGTTGCAGGTTTATATGTGGCCCCAACCACTTATGCAGGTAGGGAGACTCTAAAGGAGATTGAAGGGTTTTTGAGTACAGGGCAATGTTCAGAGGGTTTGTCCAAGTTGCAGAAGAGAAGAGTGGTGCAAAAAGCTCACAAATTCACACTGGTAGGTGAGGATCTCATGAACTATGGGCACGACAGAGTGCTTGGAAGGGTACTGTACAAAGAAGAGATAGGAATGGTGCTGGAGAAATTCCACAAAGAAAGTGGACATCAAGGTAAAGACCAGGTTCTATTTCCAGTGCTTAGAGCAGGCTTTTGGTGGCCTTCCATAGTGAAGGACGTGCATTACTAGTGCAAGACGTGCCATGAGTGTCAGACTATAGGTGAAAGACGACTGATAGTGGAGTCAGAAGGTGCCATCATCGCACAAAGTGCTTTGAGAAGTGGGGTCTGGATGCCATAGTCCCTCTCCCAAAGTCTACGAGCGGTAAGAAGTACGTGGTGGTAGCCATTGACTACCTTACAAGATGGGCTGAGGCCAAAGCTGTGAAGGAGGTAACTGCATGTGGTGGCTCAGTTTGTGTTTGATAACATCTGTTGCCGTTTCGGTGTTCCATGGGTGTTAGTTTTTGATAGGGGTCAGGGGTTTAGAAGCAAGCTTATGAGTGCATTAGTGGAAAAGTTAAAGGCTCAGCATCGATTTTCCTCGGCCTATCACCCCCAATGCAATCGTCTAGTCGAAAGTGCTAATGGGCAAATCGTCAAGATGTTAACAAAGTACATGTACAAACAGGAAGCTGAGTGGGAAACAAATCTAGAGAAGTGTCTGTGGGCATATAGAACACCCTATAGGGTAGCTACAAATTTCAACCATTCGAGCTAGTCTATGGTAAGGAAGCTGTGTTGCCGATGCATGCACAGTTAGGCACTTTGAAGGGTATGTGGCATGTCAATGCCACTCAGCAGGGAGTTCTACAAGATCGGATAGCCAGTTTGGAGGCTTTGCAGATGGATAGAGAGGCAGCAGCCGACTAATTTGTGAAGCAGAGAGAGAAGCAGATTACCAAGTTCAATCAGAACCTACTAGACAAGAAGATAAAAGAAGGAGACTTGGTCATGAAGTACGAAAGGTACCTGGATTTCACATTCCAGAAGAAGTTCAAGAAGAAGTGGACAGGTCCATATAAAGTGCAAAAAGCCTTTCCAAATGGGACCTATCAGCTGGTAAGAGCAAATTGACAAGCTTCTTAGGAATAGGGTGAATGGTGTGCAGCTCAAACTGTATTTCGAGAGGGATTTAGTGCCCGAGGTGCATCAAATTGTAGTCAAGGGGGGTGGGCAACCCACCTAAAATATGTGGGGTGAGAGAGAAAGGAGATGAAAATTTTGTACACAGCTTGTGCATACGGTTATGGTTTTGCGAGTGCTTTTAATCGTCAGTTTGGTGTGCCAGTTTTAAAGTTTTGTACATAAGCTTTTGGTTGAACATAAATGTTCAACGAGGGGGTTGGGCAATGATGGTGCAGCCAAAGTCGGCCCGAGCTGGAAAATGGTCTATGCTAGGCAGAGACAGTAGGCAAGTGTAGTGCAGAAGGCTAGGGTAGGTACCAAGGTCTTGGGCGGCCAAAGGGAAGCATGAATGTATGCCCAAGGCAACTTTTTAGGCTAAAATATCTCCAAGTTGTCTCAATTGGAATAGCAGGTGAAAGTGCCTAAAGTGCCAAGTAAGTGCTCTAAAATGTAGTGTTCAGTGTGCTCTAGAAGCCGGTCTAGAAGGCTTGTCAAACGGAGCCACAGTGCTCAAGATATTGCAGTTCAAAGATGGAAGGTGTTGCAGATCCCTGATGGATAGGAAAACTAGGGACGAATGGCCCAGGCAGGTCGAGTTCACCTATGGGGCACGCCTATCTCCTCGGATTGCGAATCGGAGCTCTGGTTAGCAAGTTAGGGTCAGTTGAATTTTTTCCAGGGGCCAGGTCTGAGCCCACTTGCCTACATTGGGGGATGTGCCATCTGGCATCTTTTTGGTCTCACCAAGGTTCTCAAAGATAGTGTGCATCATGTGGAGCTAACACAAATTGACGACGCGTCAATCGGGTACTTGGTCGGCAAGATACGGCAGGATCAAGTTGGGGGCATTTAGTGGTGAAAAGTTTGCAGTTGATTTTTTCTGTTTTTTGTGGCCTCGGATAGCAAGCTCAGAGGATTCCGAAGACGATAAGGTTTGCACAGCCTGGGGCCAACTCAGTGAAGATCCAACCCGGCTTGGCGGTCCGAGATTCTGACCATTTGGAAAAATATGGGAGCAGGGAGAAGAAGGCCAAAAAAATGGGGGGTTTTCAATATATTTTTGGTGGGCTTGAGACCACGGAGCCAATGGTTGCCACGTGGCAAGGGGGGTTTAACCCAAAGTGCTCGAGGGTGGCGGACATTTGGGGTAGAAGAGCAGGGGTGTGGCCCATTATGTGAGTGTGAGTGGGAGGAGTGGGCTCCCGTTGCCTTGGCGATGGCGCCTTCGTGTGTGGTGGAAATCTGGCTCTGTGCGGCGGCGCACAGAGCTGTTTTTGAGTGGGGTAGCAGGCATAGGTGCCATGTGCCGGTGGTTTGCTCGCGACAGAGGCCATTGACGACCATGACATGGCAGGGGCTCGATGAACGGGTCGTTCCCGCGGCCAACCATTGGAGGCCCCATTTTGGAAGACTATAGAGAGGAGGCATTAGTGACCTTGCTAATGCCCCCTCCCATGAGATAGAGGGCATGTCCCGCAGGGACGAAGAGAGGGGAAATGCAACCGGGTTTGAGCCCACTCAAAGGCCAAAGGGAGGTGTCCTGTGGTGGTCAAGTAGGAGGCAATCCAGAGAGGAAGAAGGAGAGAGAGCTAGAGGCCGCCATGTGGACCAAGTGCAAATGGGTGGGCCCACTTCAAGGCAAGGCCGAGACCAAACAGAAGGAGAGGGGAGAGAAAAGAGAGTGAGAGGAGGTAGGTATGAACCAGACAAGAGGTAGTCAAAGGGTAAAAAGAGGGGCAGTGCAAAGTTTGAGTAGCCCTAAAGGGGTAAAAAATAAAAAGCCTAGGGGCAAAAGCGACATCGCTATTGCACCCCCCCAAGTGCAAAAGAGAGAGGAATTGAACAGATGAAGCAAGGCAGTTTTCCCCTTCCAAAAAATGCCAAATCAAGGTGCCAGATAGACAAATAAAGAGGCAGTTTCTAAAATTGAAGACCCCCCCTATAAAAGTCAAATTTTCATCAAATTAGGGGCTTTTTTTCGGGCTCTTTTGTGCCATTTGAAGCCTACAAAGTGGAGCTCTCTGACAGAGGAGTGTGCCTGTCAAAGCCCTTTGTATTTTCTTGTGAAAATGGCCATGGTGATGGAAATATAAGCCTGTGTACATGTTTGGTGAAGTGAAATCGAGCCACTGTTGCCCGGCTTTGTTGTTTTTTCCGTTTCCCTCGTTCTCTTTCTCTTGCTCTAGTGTTTTCCCTCGGTGCCGGCTGTGTGGAAGTGTGTGTCCCTCGGACCGATGGTGTTTTGTGTGAGAGAGTGATATTGAGCGGTTGTGTGTGTGTGTAAGGGTTGAGACAGACTGTGGCAGTAGGTGTGCTTTGTGTGGTCTATTTGTGGAGTGTGTGAATAGTGGAAATTGAGCAGGCGGTGGTCTGCTAGTGTAAAATGTGTTTTTGAAGGTGTTTTTTGAGAGGATAGGGGTGTTGTGGATACCCTGGGCTATAGAGAGGCCCTTGTGTTTGTGCCTGGCGTGTTCCCCCACTCCCCCTCTCCAACATCTTGTTCCTTGATAGCTCCATTGGCTTTCAATTCATGTCCATCTTGTGGGCTTGTATGCCTAGCTTAGTGGTCAGCCCCGTGGATATGAAGTTGTGAGTTGAACTAGGGTCAAAAAAAATAAAGGCATCATGCTCTTGCATCTTTCCCCAAGCATAGGAAAGGAGAAATACTTGGCAATGAGCATCCTCTTTTGGAGCTTCAAACATAGAGGCTCTGGGAGTCTCATTGCGGGCAATTCTATTGGGGCAAGGATGATAACCATGGCCTTGCTCCCCACTTAAAACATTTGTGGTCCTTACAAAAATCTTCTAGCTCTTTAGGAGAGAGTTTATATTTACCTATGTAAACTCCATTCTCCTTGGACCAATTGTTGTTGTTGTTGGAATAGCTTGTGCATTGGTTTTCCCCTTGGCATCAGTTTTGTTTTTATTTTCCATGGGCTTGACATTCCGTCTAGCCCCTTGTTGGAAATTGATGCACGAAGCAACCATGGTGTGCTGGATTACTTTGGTGATAGAACCATGCTGTTGAGAGTCGACATACTCGGTCATCTCTTTGGGTAATCCCGCACAGAATTGTTGCTTTTACTCGACAAAGTCTATCTTTTGAAAGATAGTAGCCATGAGATGTAAATTCCAAAACTTTTCCACATATTTGTGGATAGACTCATGAGAGAGAAGCTTTAAACTTCACCATTTGGTAAGCACTTTGTACTTTGCAACACTTGCAAGGAATTGCTTTATGATGGAAACTCGTAGAGTTTTCCATGTCTTTGGGGCTTCGCTATTGCCACTGTTAACCCTCACGGCTCACGGACACCCCATCACCTACGACGGACGTGTATTATGTATTCGGTAGAGTCAGGTACCGGGCTTGTCGGTCCAATAGGGAAAGGTAGAGTGATCGCCGATGAGAGGCGCACTTTAACTTGGACATTCAAGGGATTAGTTGGTTAAGCATGGGCGCCCAAGTGTGAATGGGGTGAGCTCCTATAAAAGCCAACTAAACCTAATTTTTACTCATTCTCTCATTTGTGCAATTGAAGAGTGCTCTTGCTCCATCTCCATCTTCTTCTTCTTCACCTCCTTGTGTGTGTGTGTGAGAGAGAGAGAGAGAGGGAGAGTGTGTGTGCGATCGAGCATTACGAAGGCACGACAGCGGCGAAGCGGTTGAGCGCGGCACGACTGCAGCTTCTTCTTCATCGCGGCGAGGAATCCACCACGAAGGCGAGCGTAGAGCGGTGAGTGACACACCCTTTGTTTTCTTGAGCTTGCTAGTTTAGGCTTGTTGTGTGCTTGGAGCCGTTTGTGGCTCGCATACGGTTTATTGGCAAGTCCCTTGCTTCGACAGTGCGGCAAGGAGCGCACATTTTTGGCGCCGCTGCTGGGGATATGCCCTACACTAAGCTCGGTTAGCACTTTACGCTTCCTTGTGGTGCAATTTCTATCATAGGAAAGGCAGGGAAGGAGTGTGTGGAGATTTCTGTTTTTTGCGTTTTCTGCATTTGCTGTCAAGTTTCAATTTTTGCTATTGTCTGCGTTTTTTCAATTTCCGTAATTTCTGCATTTTCAAGTTCGGCGTTTTCAATTTCTGCATTTTCTGCAATTTCTGCGTTATTTTCTGCAATTTCTGCAATTTTCTGCAATTTCTGCATTTCTGTGTTTTTCAATTTTCTGCATATCTGCGTTTTTTCAATTTCTGCATATCTGCGTTTTCTGCATTTTTTGCATATCTGCATATCTCCAAAAATAAAAAAATAATAAAAAAAAAATAAAAAATTCGGAAATCAAAAACGCGAGCGAGCGGGCGGCTAAATTTTTTGAAAATAAAAAACGTGACTCTTAAAACGGACGGGTTGGTTTGTATAAAAGGTAGATCGGGATCATTTTCCCAAGCCCAAGCCCAAGCCCAAGCCTAGGCCCAGGCCTCAGTCCTCAGTCTTATGATATATACTAGACTCACTCTTATATATATACCCTACTCCCTCAAGAGAGAATGAGAGCATGTGGGACAAGTCCTCCACTCTCCTCCTTTCTCTTCCCACTTGCACCCTTAGACTTTCTAGTTTGGGCCTAGTTCCCTACTGGAAATTGACAGTTTTAGGGATTCCGAGGGCATAGAGTGACCAAACGGAGGGCTGTAAAGCACGGCACGACCCTCTGACCGATACGCTCGTTTCGAGCTATCACACGGCCCATTCCACGACACGCTCTAAAAAATCTAGCAAAAAAACAAACAAAAAACACGCTAAAAACTAGTCACAAGACCTCCTAGAGCAGCTTTTTGACACCTTAGGGTATCAAAAGCACATGCACTTACGCTCTGGGCGGGTGCTAGAACACGAGCATATTGAGGGTGCCTCTGTTCATACGGACACCCATTACCCATCCACGATAAGCTCTAGACCCTCAGCGGGGACACAAGGTAGCACCACCCAAGACCCTAAAATAGCCACTAGTGATTCCTCCTCCGACTCAGAAATCATGGAAGCATACCCTACCCAAAACACTGAGAGAGAAGGCCATGCACCTCCCGAAGCTCCACAGCCTAGTACTAGTATGTTTAGCCATTTCATGGAAACATTAGGTAGAGCTACTCGCTCGGAACCTGAGGCAAATGAAGCACACGAAGGGGGTGGGGAAGTGGAATCTCCTTTCACATCGCACGTGGACCCCACACCCCCAAAGAGTGTCCATGTGGATATCCTGCCAACTTCTTACCAAGAAGGCCCTGTTGAGCTGCCTCCTTCAGAAGTTCCCTCTAGAGTACCGTTGGTGACAAGTAAAACCACGGGGAGCAACATTGCTTCTACCTCACAAGAAACCATTAACACGTCGACTCTAGAAGGATTGTTCATTAATGATCATTGGACATACGACCTCCACACTGAGGTGTTGACGGATCTACACTCTGGCCATGCTTACCATGTAGGATGGATAGAGATTGTACAATCCACCTCTAGTGCCACGAGCATCGAAGATCAACAGAAAATGATCTGTAATGTTATCCATGGCATTATTCAATCAGAAAGGCAAAACCGAGGGGTAAATATACTCTCAACTGGCCCCATGAGATTTCTGGATACGAGCAAGGCTCAACAGCCTACTCTATCACAAATGGAGACTCCTCTAATGAGTCCCATGGACCCATCTTACGTCATTTCACCTGGGGTCTCTATGCAATCTGAGCCTCCGAGCGAAAACTTTAGCTTCCCTAACTTGGCTCAACCCTCTATTAAGGAAAACCCAGTGCTCACTCCAGGGATAAGCCTGACAGAGAATGTACCGATGACATCTACGGTTAGCGCAGTGCCACTACCTAGTGTCGTAGTACCTAATATGGAGCCTCGACCATATGTGCCTCTAGCCCCTTATGCACACATGGCCCCCACACCTCCAATTGTACCACTTGCTTATGCTCCTCGAGTGCCGCTCCCTAGCTCTTATCCGAGTGGACCTATGCCCGGTTATGTTCCATATCCTGCATCATCTACACATATGCCAAGACCGATACCCGTTCCTCTCCCACATATGATTCCAAGAGTACCTCCACCGGCCCTGCCTCCTCACATAGGTGACTTGGCAGCGTTTGCTCAAACCATAGGTCGATCTATCGCGGAAAATATGCGTCACGCATCTGATAGAGAGCCTAGAAGTAAGGCAGTACAAATTGCCAAACTCACGCAAAAATTCAATGGGGACGAAGATGCTAGAAAACACATTGAAGTGTTTGAACAAGTATGTGATTCCTTAGGGGAACGCAACGAACTACATAAGTGCAATGCCTTAAGCTTGACATTAAGTGGGAAGGCTGGAGATTGGTATAGGACCCTAAGGGTGGACGAGAAAACAATCTACCCTACCCTTCGAAGGTTGTTTCTAAAGGAGTACATACGAGAAGGTGTGCTTTGGGGTGTAGCATCTCAGCTACAGAAGGCCGAACGTAAGGAAGGAGAGTCAGTAAGGGACTTCATTAGTCGTCTAAAGCACTTAAACTCTCGTTGCCCTGTAAATGAGCGCTTCAACAATAACCAACTGCTTGATCGATTCATTCGAGGGTTGAGGAATGAAGGAATCTATAATGGACTAGTGATTAGAGGTATCACAACCTGGGAAGATGTCACTGCCAATGCAATCCAACTAGAGGACAACTTGATGATAGCAGGCATGAGGGTGTCTACTGACACGAGATCCACTAGCTCACAAGCCATTGAGTATGAACCCATGACTGCAAAGCCCATTGCCAATGAGCCAAAGGTATTTGAGACATTCTTGACAGACCTCACCAAGGCAATCCAAGAGTCTCTTAAGGATAATCGACCCCCTCAAAATAGTCACATGTATCCAAGAAGGGAGCAACAATGGTGTTCCATTTGCTTAGGTCCACATAGCACTAGTGAGTGCCCTACGTTTAGAGTAAAATTTAATGGAACTTGCAACGCATGTGGTAGGTATGGTCACCAAGCTAAGGATTGTTTAATGATCAAACGTATGATGGCAAATAGACCACCTGTAGCCTGGACGGATGCACCTCGAGCTCCTGTATTGATGCCTACTCCACCTGTTGAGCAACTACCGCAACACATGGTCCCTAGATCTCAAAATGTTGTACAAGCTACACCGCTACCACCTCCTGTGCTAGGACCGCAGCCCCCGCATCCAAGAGTCGCCCCTATGAACCAAGTGGGTTGCGAGACATCAAATGCTTATGCAGATGGCTGTGAGGAGGAAATAGACACTAGTATTGCCTACGGACTTGATACATTGGAAGAATGTCCTATATACTACATGGAAGATTGTTGGGGACAAGTCAAGCCGGTTTATCAAGCTGCTGCTCTCGCATCCAGAGGTCAAAATATCAACACCCAGGCTAGGAGGCCACCTCTTCAATGCTACGAATGTGGTGGACCACATCGAGTAGCGGAGTGCCCTATTAGGCTACAAAAGAATGCTGCACAGATGCAAGTAATTCAAGGGAGCACGTCTGCAATGCCAATACTCACATGTAATCGTTGTGGCATAGATCACTTGATTGCCCAATGCCCCTATAACCCAAATGCGCCTAAAATCACACCCCTAAATTTGGTCGAAATTTCTAGTGTGACATCGCCAATACCACCCGTCGCACCCGCTTATGCGATTACACGGTCCATGCTTCAAGGGCCAGGACATATCCTCGAAGAGAGAGATACCGCGTCAGTTATCCAAGCAAAGAAAAAGAAGACACGAAGGAAGAAGTCGCAGAATACGGAAAATTCAAAGCCAAGTTCCAAAACAAACATAGGAACAGGAGATGACCCCGTGTATATGAATGACCTCGAGGATGATTCAGATTCAGTCGAGACAATGGAGACTAGAACCAATACCACAAAGGGAAAGACCGACAAAGAAAACCGTAACATGGAACCAAATGAAAACCGAATGAGAGAAAACCATAAAGAGCCTCTCAAAACACCACAAGTGTTTCCAAATCCAATCCAAGACCCCCAAGATAAACCGCAGGGGCAAAAAGGGAAGAATCGTAAAAAGAAGATTGGGACGTACCCAAACCCAGTAGACGAGATTGAGCAGGTGAAACATCTAAGAGGTTTAGTGGAGGAGACTCAAAGGAAACTAGAACCAGAACCCATGCATATCAAAATTCATGACAGAGTGTTTCCCACGCAAGTTCATCCACCCCACATGAACCATAGACCGTTAGCCATATCTAGTATCATCCAAGAAGGGAGTGAGGACAGGACAACAGAAAGTGAGCATACACCTTTCTTGTTGGAAAGGATGTTTAACGAAGGAATACCTGATCCCATTGAGGAATATGAGATTCCATCCTCACCAGTTCCTAGTCAAGGACCTACACCCTGAAAACACCAATGAATGTTGCCAAACTAGTGGACTTCATGTCTTCTGAGGTCCGAACCACGATCATAGCAAAGCTGTATGGAGATCCTGAGTTATTCCTTGCACTTCGAGCATTCCTTAACGGAGAGCTACGAACGAGATTACCGCATTTTGTGCAACCAAATAGGCCTGACTCGATTATGATTGATGAGGAAAATCATGTGCAATCACTTGACTTAGATGGACACGAGTCTGTGATTGAGGTACCCATTAACGAATTAGGGCAGTATTTTGAAGGCGACGAGTCTAATGCGACCCTACCCATCACTACCAAGGGATTAACTATAAAGGGAATTCTTGATGGTGGTGCGGGAGTTAGCATCGTTACAAAAGATTGTTGGGAATCCATGGGAAAACCCCGCCTCAATGTTACTAACATTGTGGTAAAGATGGCAAATGGTACCATAGCCAAACCTATGGGGATGCTCAAGGATCTTAAGATCAAAGTTCTAGGACACAAGGTACGACATACGTTCATTGTAATGGATTTCTCTAAACACCTTATGTCATATGAAATGATTTTAGGACGACCATTCATGAGGGAAGCACAAATGGTTCACGATTGGTCTAAAAATCATGTCTATTTGCAATTCCAAGACTCTGTCCTTAGAGTGGATTTGGTGACTGGTAAGGTACACCCCTTAGGGAGTAAAACCATTATTGATCATCGCTCTGACACCACAGTTCACTCGGCCCCACTACAATATTGTTACACTTGTAAGAAGGATACAGACATTGGCCAAGATTCTCCTTACATGGATGTGTTACCGGGTATGACGGAATCAGACAATGTAGACTGGGTCCACCTAGCATCAACCATAGACACTTGGGGAAACAGGGGGACGACCTGGGTAACACCTGAGGGGGATGAAATGCCTATACCCTTAAATATTCTACAAGCAATGCATATCGCTTTCGACAAGACTCATCCTAATGTCACGAAAAAAACATACAAGTGGGTCCCTAAAGCTTCTTTAGTGACCATAGCTAGTGCTAAAAAACAGAAGCCTTGTAAGAAACCTACCACTCGCTCCAAGAAAAGTAAGAAAATGTTGCGATGGATCCCTAAACGACTATTGGAAGCCCAAGGCTACTATCAAGGAAATGATCAAATCTGGGTACCAAAACGTAGATTGTGCTCTTACCTATCACCTGGCCCAAGTGAGCCCAATCCCGTAGCTCCAAAACGAATCAATGATCGTGGAAAGAAAAAAATCACAGAATGCTACACACCTGCTCCCGAGCTAGTTTGGGTACCAAAGAAAGAACGATTTGTTCCACCTAGCTCAGGAAGGGGGGAGTCCCATGAAGCTTCTAGCTCCTCATGTAATACATCCATAGAGGTAAAAGCTTCTACACAGCCTCCATCTATAGTAGTGGACCTCCATGAAGCTACAAAAGAACCCACACCTCCCAGTGTTCAAGAATCACCTGATGAACCACTTCAAGTTCGATCCTGGGAGAGAACCTTACCACCCTTGCAACTTGACGAGGCACCTAGGGTAATAAAAAACTACTGGCAAAAATCCTCACCTATTACCAACTGGAACAATTGGTTTCAAAGGGTGACAAGCTCATTTCAAACGGTATGATCTACCCAAGGAAGGGGGGAGTGTTTGCTGACTGTCATCATTCACTTGCTTCCCTCTCAACCTTTTTCCCTGACCTCTCAATCACCAATCTTAGGGAATGTACATATAAAGCTTTATACTCACAAAAAAAAACAAAAAAAAAAAGAGCAAGAGCAATTAGCAAACGAGTATGCACATTAAAGTCAAAACATTGACTCAGACCTACACATGTCACATCTGGTACAGTGAAACAGAAACCTATGCCATAAAACACCTTTGATCCTCATCACTTGAGTGATGGAGGGTAGGTAAGATTAGTACGATAGGAGTGTTTCTGTTTTAGAGTTGAGTGATTAGCGAAGTTCTCTTTTCCCACTGATGTGCCTCCTGGAGGTATTCCTTTTGTTTCCTAGTGTGTACAGGAGCGTGTTGCTATTGATAGGATTTGGACCTTCATGGAACCTTCAAATCAAGCGCGACCATCAACACAAACAGGTGTTTCTTGTCCATTAGCATTGCCCTTATCTTTTGTGCATGCATGTTTGTCTGCCTTGATTGTGATTGGTAGCATAATATTCAGCGCATTGGTTAGTATCAAACATTTAATTCAATGTAATCTTTTGTCATAATCACTTGTCTAGGTTTAAAAATCAAGCAGTCCGACTAAGCTAGTTTGACCAAGCTAGGTATTAGAAATCTTCTCTTAATACCATGGGGAATGCCTTCCTAATAAGCAATGGTTACTTAGGTTCTTAATCCGATTTAGGCAGCATTGTATGAAATGTACTAGGGCTTTCTAGTGGGCTTAACCCTAGTGACCTTTAGCCTAAGTATTATAAAGGGAGTTTACTAATGTGATGAGCCTGGGGAGTGTAACAGTGTTATATGACCCCCCAAAGTTACAAAATTTAAATGTTGAAAATGAACAAACAAAAAATCAAAGTGCCACAATGTAAAATTTTAAGCTGGAAGAGAAATCTCAGCTTGATTTGGTACTTCACTCACATGTATCGCCTATGGTACTAGAGCCCTAATGGTTCCCAGTGTGGGCACTTTTCCTTGAGAAGCAAAAAGCCCAAGGCATACAAAATAAGCACACACATCATAATTGAATCACTGTGAAAAGACTTTGAGGGGTCAAAGAAAAAGTAATCAGTCAGGCGATGATTTCATGAGAAATTCCTTTTATGGTAGCTTAACTACAAAGTTTTCTAGATATAGCCTCTAGTCAGCCCTCCAACATGAATACTTGGCTCTCGCGATTAAACAACTTAATTGACCACAAAAAATTAAGAAGCTTACCCATGGTATTAATATTCGATCTCTAGTGCCTTTCGACCGTCAAATTAGTGACCCCAGACTTGTTTAATTTTTTACCTTTACATCTGTTTATGCATTTGATTACATTGCAATTTAATGTTCATTGCTACCAAATTGTTTGAAATTCTTTGACCAATCAATGTGTCTACCTAAAACTGCATATGCTTTTTAAGAGAATGCCATTACTGTGCCAATGTTGTTTGATTTTGCAGTGACTGAAGAAGGCTAAGGACATTCATCTCAAATGCTCTTCCACCTCGACGAACCAGCTTCAACTCAATAGCTTCCGAGGACGGAATCTACATCAGGAAGGGGGGCATGTTAACCCTCACGGCTCACAGACACCCCATCACCTACGACGGACGTGTATTATGTATTCGGTAGAGTCAGGTACCGGGCTTGTCGGTCCAATAGGGAAAGGTAGAGTGATCGCCGATGAGAGGCGCACTTTAACTTGGACATTCAAGGGATTAGTTGGTTAAGCATGGGCGCCCAAGTGTGAATGGGGTGAGCTCCTATAAAAGCCAACTAAACCTAATTTTTACTCATTCTCTCATTTGTGCAATTGAAGAGTGCTCTTGCTCCATCTCCATCTTCTTCTTCTTCACCTCCTTGTGTGTGTGTGAGAGAGAGAGAGAGAGAGAGGGAGAGTGTGTGTGCGATCGAGCATTACGAAGGCACGACGGCGGCGAAGCGGTTGAGCGCAGCACGACTGCAGCTTCTTCTTCATTGCGGCGAGGAATCCACCACGAAGGCGAGCGTAGAGCGGTGAGTGACACACCCTTTGTTTTCTTGAGCTTGCTAGTTTAGGCTTGTTGTGTGCTTGGAGCCGTTTGTGGCTCGCATACGGTGTATTGGCAAGTCCCTTGC
Organism: Adiantum capillus-veneris; assembly: GCF_014529385.1. NCBI lineage: Eukaryota > Viridiplantae > Streptophyta > Polypodiopsida > Polypodiales > Pteridaceae > Adiantum > Adiantum capillus-veneris. The sequence continues at coordinate 72,752,659 of NC_140944.1, read as the reverse complement.
TTCGATAGTGCGGCAAGGAGCGCACAGCCACGAAGGTTAGCCCACCATTGACGAGCCAATTTTTGGAAGTGTATAGATACATGGTGTAGCTTGGAGGACTCCGTGAAGCCCTCGTCTCCAAAAGCCGCATCAAATTATTGGATGAAGGATAATACTTTGTCGGTAGAAGCAAAGGTGCCATCATAGGTGAGAAAAGAGATACTCTTTCCTCCCTCTTTGAACTTCTTTAGCTTTTGTGACCTTCGCCATGGATGGTAAGATTTGCGATGTCCTACCCTCTTGTATTCTCTAGAAGGTGAAGAAGAAGGAGAAGAGGGTGACCTCTTTCTTGCCCTTTTCTTCCTTTGTTTCCTCTCTTCCCTTTTGGAGTGACGAGGAGAAGGACTATGGGTTAACCGTTTCCTCTTGAGAGGAGTTGGTGATCGTTTAGTCCGCCATCTTCGTGGAGCCACATCTTCGGAGGAACTTAGGGATTCATTACTTTCTTGTTCTTTGGATTCCTCCTCTTGTATGGGAGAGAGTCTTCTTTTGGGGGTCTCATCAAGAGGCCTCCTAAGCTCTCTCTCCTTTTGGAGAGGAAAGGAAATCCCATAAGCACAAAGTTGTTGAGTAACTTTGGATTGCAAAGTGGGGTTGCACATAGCTTGTTGCAACCTAGTGACAAGATAATTAACAAACATGGGGGAATCATCATTAGCAACTTCATGTGCAAAATCAAAGTTATCAATGTTCACTCTACTCTCTTGGTTATTGTCAGCCATGTTAATTGAACTTATGTGTTTACTTAGTATATGCTTTGACAATTCAAAACCTTAGTTGCTACTCCTCTTAGCCTTTGAAAATAGTCACTTAAGTATCTACATCCACAGCTCAAATTGGTTAATTATAGAGAGTAGTGGAGTGAGTCTAACGTAATGAAGTTTCCAAGGGATAGCTCCTTTTGGACTTCTTATGGATCAATAATGGTAAAGCCGTAGGCACGTCTAAAAAGACTCCATTATTAAGACCAAAGCTCCCGAGGTGTGCACCATATCCCACATAGTGGGCTCAACAAAACTGATAATAGAGCCCAGTCCCACTTACCCTAATATAATTAGCAAAATCAACCATTAATATGCTACTTAAGGATCTCTCTTCTTAAACAAGAAAAGAGAAACCAAATGCTCTGATACCAATGTAATGGAAATGGCCTATGAACTTTGAAAGTAGCGGAATTAGGAAATTAGATAAATCACTTTTGTGAGATTACTTTGTGAGCATAGCGGGTGAACTTAATTGATGGTAGCAACATAAACATGGGACTCAGGTAACTTGGCATGAACAATACTTTTGCAAGAGAGAGACTTTAGAAAACATGAAAACAGTTGAGGACCGGATTCATACGGAGCCGGTCCCCCCTCCAATAGGCATTTGTATTATAGTTTCTCCCATCAAGAGAGAGTTGGTACAATACAATCTTTGTGTTACTTGTGACGTAGGTGATGCAATGAAGATGGAAAGATTCATGCATCACAAGCATAACATAAACATTGCAGAAAGCATAAACTATCCCAAGCCTCAGTCCCAAGGCCTCAAACACCTTTGAAGGTAGAGAGAGCTAGCAAGGAATGAGGGTAGGAAAGAGGAAGAAGAAACATTCCACAGGAGAAAGAAATAGCTCCTCACTTATCATCACTCTTCTTGCTAGCATACATAATAGCATAGTAATGAAGATGAAGAAGATGGAAAGCTTAAGCATTGAAGCATGGCTCTTGGTTGGATTTTCATTCAATAGCCAAGAGCGTTGGTGTACGTTCTCACTTCTCACAAGCTTGGAGAAGGAGGTGGAGTTCCTCAAATTTCACCAAGTGAGAATGATCCACAAAATGAGTGTGTATGTGTGGTGTATACCCCCCAAGAACCCCCGTCGCTTGCTTGGGGTGAGTTGTAGATTTTACACATGTTTGAAGCTCATTGGACCTCTCTACCCATAGCCTATCACATGCATCATGCATTCAAATACATGGGTAGTCTTTTGACAAGTGTCCTCCTTACCCCTTAGAGAGAAGAGAGCTTGAAAATATCTAGATATTTGTTGGATGGAACTAGAATCTCACTAGACTCCTCTTTAGCCCAACCAATAGCATTCAAGCACACCATGTGGCTAAGCATAGGGAGAGTCTGACATGTGTCCCATGTGCCCTTTAAGAAAAGGGGTGCCCTTTGGGTGAGTTGAAGTTTAAGTCAAAGATTCCCCTAACTTTGGGACTTTCATACATAGGAATCTTTTCAAGCACCTTCCTCATTAAGTTTGTAGGGTCTCTTTTTGACTCAAGCACCTTACCCACCCAAACATAGGAAGCTTCTCAAGCACCTTCCTCATTAAGTTTGTAGGGTCTCTTTTTGACTCAAGCACATTACCCCCCCCCTTGCATGGGAAGCTTCTCAAGCACCTTCCTCATTAAGTATGACAAGCACCTCAAGTACCTTAGTCATCAAGCATGACAAGCACCTTAGTCATCAAGCACGACAAGCACCTTAGTCATAAAGCACGCACCGTAGTCATCAAGCACGACAAGCACCTCAAGGTTAGGTCGGGTTCCCACCTCAAGCTAAGGTCAAAGGACGTATAACACTAACCATTCGAGGTCTTTAATGAAGGTAACGCTAAGATCTTTTTAGGCTCCATCAGATGCACGTTGCTCTTTGATAGACTACCTCCTTTTGGGCCCCTTTTAACACTAACCATTGGAGGTCTTTAATGAAGCTAACCCTAAGGTCTTTTTAGGCTCCATTAGATGCACGCTGCTCTTTGATATACTACCTCCTTTTGGACCCCTATTGAGATGCAACAATCTCTCCTTTTGGTCCCGTGTTGAGATAGGTCTAGAAGCACATGTCTCTACTCTAACTCTTGTTCCCATTTATTCTCCCCCATTAAATGATTAGTTTAATATGAGAAAATAATTTAGTAAAGTTAGATATTATATTTTATGACTAGTTGTTTTTCGCATATGTGTGAAGTTATGGTTTATGGTTGACCTAAGGGTCGGAGCTATTTTGTATCATGTTTATGGTTATGGAATGATATGATCTGATGTATGGAACCTTGTGGATAGATGTGGATGCCTCATGTGCATGGGTATGATTGCTTTCCACCTTTCTAGGTCAAAACTAGCTCTATGTGCTACAGAGGTGAAGTGCAGATATGATACATCAACTTTGTGTGATTAGATGCAGTAAAATTTGAATTTTGATATAATTTTTGGTTGCTGGTTGGACTTATTTTATGCATGAGCTATGTGTGTGGACTCCGATTGGCTGCAATGGATATGTTAAACTCCAAGTGTGGTCAATGTGAATATGATCGGTGGTTAAGGGTTGAGATCCCTCATGGATTATGGTTGTGATTTTATGGTGGAAGCCGGTGTGTCTCTTGGTTTTTCTTTTTGGATATGGTTATGCTGCCAAAATACAACCAAAATTTTTGCAACCATGTTATTTTCTAAAGTGGTTATGCAGGATTCGTTGTGCCTCGTTCGAGTTGGGTGGAGGGCTCACCCGTGTGAAGTGATTGGATTATGGTTTATGGTTTTGGGATTAGATCGTGGAGTGATTTAGATGGTTTATGGTAGATGTGTAAGGGTAGAGACCATGTACAGTCTAACTACTTGGAAAAGATTGTTTGTGAATATGGAAGGTACTATTGTGATTGACTCACGAGTTATATTTCTCACGGCAGCGTTGCTACTAAACTAGGATCATCTACATCGCTTAGCCTTAGATAAAAGGGCCATTGACATGGGGCTTTGCTGGATCAGGGGTGTTGCCTAGGTCCTCTTCTTTTTCATCTACACGGTTAGTGCGTCAGGGGTTGAATGACCTACACAGGTAACACGTCAGGGATTTTGCCTTAGATTTTCCTAGACACCTGATGCTGGGCATTGTAGAGGCATGGTACCTAAACTAGTATGGTTGGTGTTGATACCCTACCACCTATTGTTACTTGGGATCCTTTCAGAGCTTGGGTTCTTGGAGGGAGGCAAAGCGGCCTCAGCTTATGTCTAGCTCAGGTAGGTTGGAGGTGTTCTAGCTCGCTCTCGGAGAAGTGAAATTCTCTCTGTCCGTAGTAGAGAAAAAGTGGATGGGTGGACCGGTCGATCCCTACATAGGGTCCGGTGCTCTGCTAGTTATTTTGTCATATTCTTTTGATGTTATGGTATACCAAGCTTTTTGTCATTGCATTGATATATGGTTGCCTGTTTCATTTAGATGGGGAATTTAAAGATTCTCTGTTGTCATTCTCTCATGTCTATGTGCACTCTATTTCACACTCCACTCCTCTCTCTCTCTCTCTCTCTCTCTCTCTTTTCTCGCTCGCTCTCTCTCTCTCTCTTCCCGCAATTTGGTGTACACATATATTCACCCTCCACAATGTTATATTTTTCCCTTGAGTACACTTTCATTCATAACACCCTTTTAGGAGTACTACTAGTTGTTAGGTGCCTTTGGATGTAGTCCGGCTCATGGCCCAAACTCCATGCTTGGTCGGATGCTACGAACTCCTCCCCTATGCAAACGCTCCCGCAACTTTGATGTATATTGAAAATTGTATAAAGGTGTAAATTGTATATTTTGTGCATAGTTTTCAACAATATGTTATCATGAGATGCAAGGGAGCTCTTTTACATAGAAATCGAGACTAAAGTCTTTGGCATGCCAGGAAGCATAACTTGTTGGAAGAGTGTTGACCGTAGTTACCTTACCCGTCACCAAGAACCCTTTTTTCAATTATTTATCTGACGATAGTCCAAGAGAGTGGTTTTCCAACCTCATGCTGCTTCAACTCAGAATGTGGTTAGGTGTAGAAGACATGTTCTACTACTTGGCAATGCGCTCCCAAATGTTAAGGATTATCAAAGTTTCTAAGAAGTTTAAAGCTCTTGTAAGTGTCATAGGGAAAGAAAAACTAGAAGATAACTATGGACCACGTTGTCACGTGGGAGGTCTAAAAGAACAACCTGTCATGAGAGCTAAAAGAATATTCAGAGAATTGACCCCGAGACATCCGTAATGTTGTATTGGAATCTTAAAAGTCAAATTTTGATGAATAAAAGAGACATTGACTCAGTTTTGATTCACATGTGTACTAAGTTTTTTCTCTCCTTGTCTTGTTTTTAGATGGATCTTCTTAATTGTCTAGATGAACTCCCAAGTGATTTTGCACAAAGGATCTTTTTCAATTACGCGATCGGATTCAATATCCATTGGGGAGTTGACGTGGTTTGAAATTCAAAAGGAACTAGACTACCTTGTTCCAAACACTTACGTAGCATGGGAGTTGTATGTTGAAGCCCAACCTGAACATTGAACACAAGTTCCTGATAGGTTTAAGACCAATCCACAACTTTGGATCAAGGAAAAGATCCAAGAAGGAGACGTCAAAGTATAGGGATATGTTCTTCACCTTAACTTGTATTTGCTTTTGGACATATCAAGTCGAGAGCTCATTCTTAGTAAAAGGCCCTCATGCTAAACCAAAGATATGGATTTTGTAAGAAGGTCACAATCAGAGTTGGAAGAAGTCAAATGGCGGCAATCGATTCTATTATGTACCCCAGGATTGGTTCAATAGAGTCTATGGACCCATTCTCAAATACAATCCTCACAATGTGACTATTATATTTGATGACTACGAGAAGCCCAAATGAATTAGTGACTTTGCTCAAGCGCTTCCAATGGTAGTGAATACGAGTAGATATTTCTACAGAGATGATGTAAATGAACGGCACACTCACGTAAACTGCTTTAATGCAATACCGCCCACGGATGTATCACAAGGAGAAAAATGATACGAAAAGGAAGACGTGAATTTTAGCGCACAAGTTTGGCATCTACTTCACGCTTTTTGGGTCCTATGTGACATATATGTGAATTTTTGTTTCCACTTTGACCACATAGGGGGGACCTAAGGACTCATACTAACAATTGCCTGAGGTCAAATTCACTTTGGGGTTGCTGGTTACATTCTATGGGAGAAAATCATGATTGTCTCCCCCTTTTCCTTAGTTGGATTTTGATGTCCATCAAACTTGGTAGGCACCCTTCCCTTGGGTATTAGAGGTTACCTACCCATCTTTAAACTGATTTTGAATTTTTAGGCAAGAGGTAAGCCAATTTTAGTCTCTTGACCAAGTGGAAAATTGAAGAGGGTGAGATGTATACTTACAATGGGTGTCAAACCTTTTGTGTAGGGTCTACTAACTTAGAATATCATATGGGTAGCTTCACAACTGTCATACTAGCAATTGAGAAGAGAAAATCACAATTCTCCCTTGGATGCCCCATTTGAGCTCTGATTGAAGTGAAACTTGGTTATCCCCTTTGACATGATGATTTAAGGCTATTGATCTCTTTACACTTTACTTTGGACTGCTCACAAAAGCTTAGGACTAGTTCAGTTTTTGACACTATGAAAAAACCATCTTGTTGGATGTGTAGACTCCTTTTTCAGGGGGGAATCTTCTTACACACGATTTTGATCATAGATTGAACATGGGTGACACCTTCATAGCCTATTTTACTCAAAGTTGTAGAGTGAGAAGAAAAAAATGCACTTTTTTCTCTACTTAGCATAAAAACAATCTTTTTCAAACATGCAAAGATTCAAACATGGTGATACATCCTTTGAAGCATGCCTATGGTGTCACTCCATGAAGAGTCTTACCAAGTACCGAGCAAAATTTACAAAGCAAATGAAAACTGAGCAAGATCTACACACACACACACACACACACACACACACACACACACACATACGAGTTAGCTGTGAACCTTATTTATAACACTTGTATGAACCATGCAAAACTTCAAACTTTTGAAAAATCAAGAGAAAATCGTGTTTTTTCTTAGGCTTATGATTAGGCTAGTTTTTTTGGAATTATGACTCCATGGGCTTAATGTTAGGAAATAAGACATAGCTAAATAGATATTTGAATAGATTACTTAATGGAGAGAGATAGATTTCACACACAAAAGATTATAGAGTAGAGAGAGAGAGAGAGAGAGAGAGAGAGAGAGAGAGAGAGAGAGAGAGAGAGAGTACACACGATATACGTGGTTCACCCAATGTGGGCTACGTCCACGGGAAAGCAGCCACTCAATGGCTTTCGTACTTCAAAACAAGAAGTAGTTTACAAAGGGATTATACCCTTAATGGAGCTCCCGCTTTGCTTCACTCTCACCACCTCACACCCACCTTGTTGCATCAACTTCACACTATTAAATGTGTTGACGGGAGCAAAGCGAATCCCAAACCCCGACGGCCTCTAAAACACCGGGGACCGAATGGCGCGCCTCGAGCCTGTCATGGTAAAGCAAAGAGGGGGCACCACCTAGCTTCAGCGGCTAGGACGCAAACAACACACCACCATAACAAAGTTTTCATCCAAGAGAGATGGATGCTTGGGAGTAATGATGAAAAGGAAAGGGAATGAGATCAAGTGAGAGAGAGAGAGAGAGAGAGTGAGGGAGGGGGTATAGCGGCTTAGTACTTAGGCATCACAAAAGGATGGCGAATCCGCACACCCTTCACACATACACAAGCTCACTCCAAAACACAAGACTCGGTGGCGATTCCGCACACCTCACATGGGCAAAACATTGCAAGAAAACATACTCACAAAACCTTAAGCTTTATTTAGAGAATTAGGCGATGAAATGGGGATCATAGGGTAGGGGAATGAGAAGGGAGAGAGTGGTAGAGCACATGGCGGATAGGTGGGAGTTGATGGCGAAGACTCGCACGAAGATTATGGCCATCATCCTTCATTTAGTTGCCCTTCATCTTCCATAGCCAAGGGTGTAGAGGTCATGCTCAAGACAAGCATGGTGATTGCGGTGATGGTGATGGTGTGGGTGTGTGTGCACTAGGCACACACAGTGCATAGTGTGTTCTTTGGTGATGTTGTGTGTCTTTTGTGTGATGGTGACCCCTCTTTATATAAGGGAGGAGGGGGGAGAAATTTTAGAATTTAGAAATGAAGAAATCATTATCTACATAGGCCATGTGACTGTGGGCCCCACTTGTCTGGCTGTGTGTATATGTGCCAAAACAGCAGTCTCATGAGAGAGAGACTAAGAGAGAGAGATGGGTTGATGAAAAAAAGTGAGAGGTGACATGGAGAATAAAGTAATTACAAGAGGGGAGAGAGAGGAGTGTGTTCAGAGGTGAATCTGTGTGCAGATGTGCGTGAACACAAGAAAAATCAGGTAACCACCGGGTGGGGATGGGTCTGTGGGCACCTTTTTTAGTGAAACTGAGTGTGTGTGAGTGTGGGGGAGGTTATTTAGCTACAAGACAAGAGACATGGTGCCCTTTAGAGAGAGAGGGGGGGGTAATTTGGTTCATGGGATATGATAGGAGAGAGAAAGGGGGGGTGGGGTATACTATTTTGGAAGATAGGGTAAGTTGCATGTGAGTTAGGGTGCATTATTGGTGAGTTAGAATGCATTATTGGTGAGAGGTGGGGTAGCTTGAGGGGAGAGAGAAAGGAGAAAGGACAAGGGGAAGAGAGAGGGGGTTGACCTTTTGAGTGGAGGAGAGTAAAAGGGACACACGACGGGGCAACAGTGAAGAAAAAGGAGTCAAGGTGGGGATGGGCTGCCCCGCAGGCATGAGGTGGCCTATTTTATCTTTCTCATATATTTACATAATCATACTTTATTTTTTTCTTACTTTTTCCAATGTCTTTTATCACTCCCTCCCTAAGAGGGGGTTTTCATGGGGTGGGGACGAGAGAAGAGGGGTATGGGAGCTTGGCTTGTGAAAAGCCCCCATCATTAGCCCTCCCCTTTTGGCTAGAGGCATTCATGTCTCTAGCTCATCTGTTTGATCATTATCGTCGGAGGTGGCGGCTGATGGTGTGTCCTCATCTGGAATGTCAATAGGTGGAGCCTGGTCAAATCGAAGAAAATAAGGTTTAAGTCGCCAACCATTTACCCTGGTTTTATGAAGTTTTCCATCAGCCTCCATAAGCTGGTAGCTTCCATTGGCATACTTTTTCCTGACGATGAAAGGACCTTCCCATCGGAGTAGGAGTTTCTTATCCTTACGCGTGTCGAAGCGATTGTCGTAGCGGAGCACCAACATTCCTTTCTTCAATTATTTTTTCCGGAGATGCTCGTTAAAGCTAAGCCGTCTATGCTCTGCTTGTGCTGCATAATAATTTATTGCTTCTTCTCTGTCCAACTGCAGTCTTTCCAAGTTGATGATGTGATCTCTCAAATGCATGTTGGGCTGTTGAAGCTGGCTTGCCATTACTCTGAGACTTTGTAGTTGTACTTCAATGGGCAAGATTGCTTCCTTACCAAATACTAGATGATACGGTGTGAATCCCAAGCATGTACGAAATGAAGTTCTGTAGGCCCATAAAGCTGGTAGTAGATACTTATCCCAATCTCCAGGATGATTGTTTACCTGCTTGGTAATAATTTTAGAAACCATTCCATTTACCTTTTCAACTAGGCCATTACATTGAGGGTAATATGGTGAAGAGTGCCTCCTTGTAATGCCCAGTTTCTGCATTAATTCTCCTACCAAGTCTGCTCTGAAACCTGGCCCTCTATCAGAGATGATCTCTAAAGGTGTGCCAAACCTACAACATATGTGCTCGTAGATAAATTTAGCTACCTCTACCGTTGTGATTCTAGTGGTGGCTGTAGCCTCTGCCCATCTAGTCATGTAGTCGACCCCCATGATAATGTAGAATTTTCCTGAGTTGGCCCTAGGTAATGGCCCAATGGCATCGATACCCCATTTTTCAAATGGGCCATATGAGAGAATAGGTGTCTGTGGTTCAGGCATAAGTGACCTAGTGGCGGCCTTTTGACACAACTTACATGTTTTGCACCAGTGGTGTACATCACGGTTGAGGCTAGGCCATATGAAGCCTGCCAGCAAGATTTTCCTACTTGTTATGTTTAGGGCAAAGTGACCACCACAAACCCCGTCGTGACAGCTAGCAATTACTCCCGTGATTTCCTGAGAGAGAGGGACCTTCCTGAGTATTTGGTCCTTACCCTTACAGTACAAACCGTCATTGATGAGTCGATACCTTGTGGCCTTCCGCGTCAGCCATTTCTTTTGTCCCTTTGTTACATCTGATGGGCGTTCCCCTGTTTCCAAAAAATGCATGATGTCAGGCAAGGCATCACTTCCTTGAAATAGAGGGAGCTTTAGTTTTATTGCTCCAACCACCACTTCTTGTAGTCTTTCACTTGCTAGGGCATCTGCTTCTTGGTTTTGAGCCCTTGGGATATGGTGTATTTGAACTTCTTCAAACTTACCCAACAAGGTTTTTACACCACTTAAGTGAGTCCTTAAACTAGGATTCTTGCATGTCCATGCTCCATTTACTTACCTTACCTGAAGTAGAGCATCCCCAAATACATTAAGGCGTTGTACACCTTGCGAGACGCACCATTGTAGACCCTTGGTTAGTGCTGCATACTCGGATTCATTGTTAGAAAGTGAATCTAACAATTGGCCCAACGAAAATACCTTTGTCCCTTTGTCATCAAAGACCACTATGCTTGCAGCTGCTTTTTCGGACGCTCGCTTGTAGGCTCCATCAAAGTAGAGAGAGTATGCTCCTTCTACCATCGGTGGTACTGGAGGTAATCGGACTTCTCCTTCCTTAGATTGCTTCTCCTTCCTTTCAAAGACTTGGTAGGTCATGAGTCCCCCCAAACTTGCCCTTGTCGTGCTTTCTACCTGTACCGTGTAGTCAAACTCTTGCAGACGAACTAGCCATGTAGTAATTCTAGCAGACACATCCATGTGTTGTACAACATAGGGAAATATTTCATCCGTGGTTAGAATCACAAATTGCTTAGGCAGCAAATATGACCTAAACTTTGTAGTTGCAAATCTAAGAGCTAGGACTAAGTGTTCCACATGGGTGAAACCTTTCTCTCCTGCTGTCATCATCCGACTAGAGAAGTAGATTGGCCTCATGAAAGATGTCGTCGTATCCTTTTGGAGTAGCACAGCCCCCAATGAGTCATCACCAACACTTGAGGTGACATAGAATTTTTCATCCCACTTAGGTGGTGAGATAGTTGGCAGAGTGGCTAAGACCTCCTTTACCTTGTTGTAGTGATGTTCGCTTTCCTCGTCCCAAGTGAAAGTTTTTATCTTTGAGTGAGTTGTTGCAGTGGTAGAACAAGTTGTGATAGTAGATGTATGAATCTACTTAAGTACCTCACCTTCTGTAGAAAAGAGACCAGTTGACGTGCGGTTGTTGGTAAAGGTAGGGCTATGAGTGCGGACACCTTACTTGGGTCGGCGTTGATACCTCTTGCTGAAATTTCATGGCCTAGTAGAATGACTTTACTCTCCCTAATGTGACATTTATCCACATTTAATTGCCCACCTAGGCTTTGCAACCTGGCCAAACCTTCAGTTACCTTTTCTAAATGTGAAATACGGGAGCTATATATACAAAAATCATCAATGAACACTCTTATGGATGTTCCAAAGAACGGTTGAAAAACATATGTGACATATCTTTGGAATGTGGCAGGTACATTTGTGAGACCAAATGGCATAACCCTGTATGAAAAACAACCCATGGCGTGATAAAAGTGGTTTTTAGCTGATCTTACAAGGCTATGCGTATTTGAAAGTATCCAGAATAACCATCACAGATGGTATAGCATTCAAAACCCGCTACTTCATTCAGAATTTCATCCAAGAAAGGGAGAGGAAAGTGGTCTCTCTTTGTAGCTGCATTTAGTGGTTTGTAGTCAACACAGACCCTCCACTTACAATTCTTTTTAGGCGTCACCACTACGGGTGACACCCATTCTGAGTTTTCTACAGGATAGATGAATCCCGCCTCCAGCAGTTTCCTTACCTCGGCCAAGAGTGCCTTTTCTTGTATGACCCCCAATCGTCGTAGCTTTTGCACAACTGGTTTTACCCCTTCCTTCAGCTTAATATGATGTTCCACCACTGTAATGCCTGTGATTCTTTCATAGTTGTCAATGAACAGGTTAGGAAATCCCATCAACATTTGCAAAAAACTATCTTTCTCCTCAAGTGTTAATTCCGTAGACAACATACCCTTCAACCTACTTCCTCCTAGGCTAGGTGATTTTCTCTCCTCTTTATTGGGTTTCCCTTTTGGTGATGGATCACCAGTTGTGCTTACCCTTTGTGGATCCTTCATAATGATACCCATCACATCAATGGAACTGTCACTTTCGTCGGTGGATGTGGTCTCCTCCTCATAACTGGAAGATTCTCTAGTGGTTTCATCTGCCGATGTTTCCAGATTCATTTGCTTCTGCTTGCCAATCCTCATGTCGTAGTAGATTGTCTCCCCTTTCTTACCGGTCATGCGTAGAAAGCCAGTACCCGAGTCCTGTTTTGCCTTCATGGCCATCAACCATGGCCTTCCCAAAATTAGTGGATAGCCCTTCCCCTTAGTAGGTATTACAAAAACATCTACCTCTACCTCAGTGTTGAAAGCTTTGATTTTCACGGCACTTACCACACCCACACACTTTACTTTTGCGTTGTTTGCCATCTTTGCCTTGCATGGAGAAGGCCTGTCAACCTCGAGCCCTAATCGAAGCATCATAGCTTCGCTCATTACACAGATTTGTGCACCTCCATCAATGTAGGTGTTTCCAACCCTCTTTCCTTTTATGTTTACGTCGACAATTGGAAGGATGTCATCCATGTTGCATCCCGAAATTGCTCCGGCTATTTTTGTTTTGGAGCGTCTTGTACTTACCATTTTAGACCATTGTCGCCTTACTTTTGGTGCAAGATGTAGCAGCTGTGGCCATGTAATCTTCGGTCCTTGCTCTGCCACATCCAATGTTAGATCGTAGGGCTTAGAGCTTTCCCCTAGCTGGAAGTCGGTGATGCCCAATTTCCGTCGTGGCCTGGATGGCCTCTTGCTAGTTTCTCCTCTCATGCTTCTCTCATCATCTGATTGTGTAGCTTTCTCCCTCCTAGCTCTTTTCACAGTCATGGCTTCAAGTGGTTCTAAAAAGGTTACCTTCTCCTTACCCTTGTCCCTATCCTTTGCTCTGGGTGGATCCACTACTACTGCTTTTCCTTTCTCTTCTAGCCTTATGATGTTTACAGAGCGATCAGGTGGTGGGGCTGGTGGAAGAGGTGGGATGGATGCTTGTAGTGGTGTCTGGGGTGGACGTAGAATTTGTGTTGGTGGGGGTGGTGCTCGGGGTGGGGGTGTTCTTTCTCTAGGGGGTGACAATTGGTTCCTCATACCTCCTCTATTATAGTTTTGTCGTGGTTTGTGACAGTAGTACATACCGTGACCGTTTTCCCCGCAGTTGTAGCAATGATACTCCCTGTTTTGTCGTCGTGCTCGTCTAGGGTCTTGATCTCTTTCTTGACTCCTCCCTTGCTGTATTAAGTGGACAGACAAATTCTGCAGTTGGTCAGTAATATGGGCCAACATATCTTGTTGGTCATCTCTTACCCCAAGAGCCGGTGGTGGTGGTGGAATGGTGGTTGTCGTAGTTGTTGGTCGACGCGATGTTCCTGATTCTGTTGACTCGATTTCTTTGGCTTTCATTCGCAGCTTCTTGTCTTTAAGGCGAGCAATCTCAACGGCTAACTCGTACATAGCCGGAAATCTACCTTTCACCTTCTCCTTGAGAAGCGGCCATAAGCCATGCGTGAACCGATCTTTTTTTAGGAAATCGGGTGCAGCTTCCCCCCTAGCCAGTGACTCAACCCACCGTTCGCACAAATCCACAAATTTGGACTCATAGGTGGCATATTCAAAAACACCCTCTTGCTTCAAGTCGCTCAACTTGTCCCACAACTTTTCTGAAGTGGTACCACCCCCAAAGCGCCTCTTAAAAACGATTTTTAAGGGTTCCCAGTCATCCTTGGTTGCTTGTGGAAGTGCATTGTACCATGATCTAGCTTCTAGCTTCATGAGATGCTTAAAGATTCTAACCCGGGATTCATCCGTATCTTTGTTGCTCACTACACATGCTACTTCAAAGTCATCTAGGAAGTCTGTTACCAAATCCTCCCCCTTCTTTCCTTTAAATGTTGGAAATGCTACACTTGCCATGATTACTGAGAGAGAGCTAGAAAGACACACTGCTTAACTTGCAAAAGCTTTTTTTCTTCTTTACAAGGAGGCGTGTATACCCTCTTATACTAGGACATAGATTAAAAATTCAAACGGTACATTGCCTTGTACCAAAGGTAAGACAAATGGTTGATCTGATGCCAGAACCTCCAAAAACCGCTCCCCACCCGGCATGGTGTCAATGACGTGCTGGTAGTGAGCCTTCAAATTCAGTATTACCTTGATTGAGCGTACACGTGTTGGTATGTGTGATCTGTCTTGAGGTAGGTTGTACTGATTCATGTGAAGCTTAGAGGTGCTTAGTCACTGTCCAAGCTTGTGGGAGAGGGTGGTGTTCTTTCCTGAAACAAACTCAGTAGATCCCTAGTTTCTCTAGTGAGAGTGTGAGCCAATGCTTCCATTATCTGTGCTGCAGCATCAAGTGCGACTTGAAAACTGATTGTGATAATTACCTCGGTGACTTGAGTTACCCGATTCTCAAAGTAGAATAGTGTTGATTCTCTATTGTGTAGAGCTCCTTCCATTTTGTTGTTGTGGGTTGGTTGTAGGTTGCGGACATGGTTTTGACCTTCTCCTTCTTCTTTTTGGCACTTGGCCTATGTATATCCACTGGGTTTGGGGCGTTGGTTGACTCTCCCACTGCAAATCGATTACCGTTACGCCTGGCACTCGAGCTTCGATGGAGATGCGGAGTTCGTCTAGTTGTGCTTGGAGCTCTTCTTCTTCTGTCGTCCAATTAGAAAATCCTGCTAGCCATTCATCCATTCACAATAGTTTAAGGGTTTCAGTCTTGTAAACTGAAGGGTTTCATGAAAAGATCCTCAGTGGGGGCACCAAATGACGGGAGCAAAGCGAACCCCGAACCCCGACGGCCTCTAAAACACCGGGGACCGAATGGCGCGCCTCGAGCCTGTCATGGTAAAGCAAAGAGGGGGCACCACCTAGCTTCAGCGGCTAGGACGCAAACAACACACCACCATAACAAAGTTTTCATCCAAGAGAGATGGATGCTTGGGAGTAATGATGAAAAGGAAAGGGAATGAGATCAAGTGAGAGAGAGAGAGAGAGAGTGAGGGAGGGGGTATAGCGGCTTAGTACTTAGGCATCACAAAAGGATGGCGAATCCGCACACCCTTCACACATACACAAGCTCACTCCAAAACACAAGACTAGGTGGCGATTTCGCACACCTCACATGGGCAAAAACATTGCAAGAAAACATACTCACAAAACCTCAAGCTTTATTTAGAGAATTAGGCGATGAAATGGGGAGCATAGGGTAGGGGAATGAGAAGGGAGAGAGTGGTAGAGCACATGGCGGATAGGTGGGAGTTGATGGCGAAGACTCGCACGAGGATTATGGCCATCATCCTTCATTTAGTTGCCCTTCATCTTCCATAGCCAAGGGTGTAGAGGACATGCTCAAGACAAGCATGGTGATTGCGGTGATGGTGATGGTGTGGGTGTGTGTGCATTAGGCACACACAGTGCATAGTGTGTTCTTTGGTGATGTTGTGTGTCTTTTGTGTGATGGTGACCCCTCTTTATATAGGGGAGGAGGGGGGAGAAATTTTAGAATTTAGAAATGAAGAAATCATTATCTACATAGGCCATGCGACTGTGGGCCCCACTTGTCTGGCTGTGTGTATATGTGCCAAAACAGCAGTCTCATGAGAGAGAGACTAAGAGAGAGAGATGGGTTGATGAAAAAAAGTGAGAGGTGACATGGAGAATAAAGTAATTACAAAAGGGGAGAGAGAGGAGTGTGTTCAGAGGTGAATCTGTGTGCAGATGTGTGTGAACACAAGAAAAATTAGGTAACCACCGGGTGGGGATGGGTCTGTGGGCACCTTTTTTAGTGAAACTGAGTGTGTGTGAGTGTGGGGGAGGTTATTTAGCTACAAGACAAGAGACATGGCACCCTTTAGAGAGAGGGGGGGGTATTTGGGTCATGGGATATGATAGGAGAGAGAAAGGGGGGGTGGAGTATACTATTTTGGAACATAGGGTAAGTTGCATGTGAGTTAGGGTGCATTATTGGTGAGTTAGAATGCATTATTGGTGAGAGGTGGGGTAGCTTGAGGGGAGAGAGAAAGGAGAAAGGACAAGGGGAAGAGAGAGGGGGTTGACCTTTTGAGTGGAGGAGAGGAAAAGGGACACACGGCGGGGCAACAGTGAAGAAAAAGGAGGCAAGGTGGGGATGGGTTGCCCCGCAGGCATGAGGTGGCCTATTTTATCTTTCTCATATATTTACATAATCATACTTTATTTTTTTCTTACTTTTTCCAATGTCTTTTATCACTCCCTCCCTAAGAGGGGGTTTTCATGGGGTGGGGAGGAGAGAAGAGGGGTATGGGAGCTTGGCTTGTGAAAAGCCCTCATCAGTGTGTAGAAATGGCCTCCTTTTATAGGCCAAAAGGGATGCCCTCTCTTATGAGAGGCAGCCATGTGTAAGCGCCCTTGTGTGAATAAGTCCAAATCGGACCTTCCAATCCGCCCATGTGTGGCCGCGCTTGTGTAGACAAATCCGCTTTTGAATTCGGCCACTGGCCACCGGCCATTGACTTCCGACCACCGGCCACCGGGCATTGACTACCGGCAACTGGCTAAACGATCGGTCGTTTTTCCACCACTTTCCGATCGTCGTCCGGCCATAATATTCTGGCTAGTGATATTCCGGCCCCTAAAGTTACCCCTAAATTTTGGCGGTGAAAATTTTTCTTTCCGGCGAGTGATTTTCCTTCACACACGATGGCTTCTCCTCATAATGGGAGCCTTACAAATGTGCGTTTTTATCACAAAAAATTACAAAGGTAAATCAGGCTCCATACTTAACACTTAATGGATACAATAATTTAAGTCTATGTCTTTGGTTTGGAGAGACTTAGGTAGGGGATTTGGTAGTCATCGAGGGTTTTGGCATCTACTTGAGGCTTTTTGGGTCCTGTTTGACATAGATGTGAATTTTTGTTTCCAATTTGACCACATAATGGTGACTTAAGGACTCATAGCAACAATTTCTTGAGGTCAAATTCACTTTGGGGTTGCTAGTTGCATTCTGTGGGAGAAAATAAGGATTGTTTCCCCTTTTTTCTTAGTTGGTTGATGTGCATCAAACTTGGTAGGCACCCTTCCCTTAGGTTTTAGATATTACCTACCCATCTGTAACTTGATTTTGAATTGTTGGGCAGGAAGAGGTAAGACAATTTTAGTCTCTTGACCGAGTGGAAAATTGAAGAGGGTGAGATGTATACTTACAATGGGTGTCAAACCTTTTGGGTAGGGTCTACTAACTTAGAGTATCATATGGGTAGCTTGACAACTCAATTTGTTGTCATATTAGCAATTGAGAAGAGAAAATCACAATTTCCACTTGGATGGCCCATTGAAGCTCTTATTGAAGTGAAACTTGGTTAGCCCCTTTTACATCATGATTTAAGGTTCTTGATCTCTTTACACTTTACTTTGGATTCCTCACACAAGCTTAAGCCTAGTTTTAGTTTTTGACACTATGAAAAATGAATCCTGTGGAATGTGAAGACTCCTTTTTCATCAGCAATCTTCTTACAAACAATTTTTATCATAGATTGAACATGGGTGACACCTTTCTAGCCTATTTTACTCAAAGATGTAGAGTCTGAGAAAATAATGCGCTTTTTTCTCTACTTAGCATTAAAAAAATCTTTTTCAAACATGCAAAGATTCAAACATGGCAATACATCCTTTGAAGCATGCCTACGGTGTCCCTCCATGAAGAGTCTTACCATGTACCGAGCAAAGTTTACAAAGAAAATGAAAATTGAGCGAGATCCACATGTAACACACACACACACACACACACACACACACACACACACACACACACACACACACACACACACACAGAGAGGTTTTCACAAGCTCACCAGAAAATTTCTACACGACTAGGCCTTTATCAAAATGACTACCTTGAAGCCAATTGTAAGGAGACTTTATAAGTTTCTTTTCTTAGAGAGAGAGAGAGAGAGAGAGAGAGAGAGAGAGAGAGAGAGAGAGGTTTTCACAAGCTCACCAAAAAATTTCTACACTACTAGGCCTTTATCAAAACGACTACCTTGAAGCCAATTGTGAGGAGACTTTAGAAGGTTATTTTCTGAGCTTTATACAAGAAGTCCTTGATCCAAGAAGTCCCTACAAAACAACACATTAATGTCTTGCAAAAACTCGGCAAACCCATATGCCCACACTCATTCACAAGCCATCAGTCAAACAAGCATGTTGCAAAAAAGGTACATCTAGGACAACAATAACCACGTGTAATTAAAATTTGCTTGCTTCACTTGTACTAAACATTGTAGCAATTTTGATCAATGTGCACAACATATAGCTTCCCTCAAATAGTAGTCAGACCAATTGCATGCAATCTTCACCACATGCACTAAAAAAATGTACGAGAGAAAGGAGTATCCAAAAATTTGGTGAAGAATCTGCATAGTAGTCACACGGTTTTGTATTTTGTATTATGCACAGAGTATAGAATGATGTATTAGTGATGGGTGTTACTAAGGGAATGGACGACCAACCATGTCCAGTTGCCAGGCCATAGTAGTCTTTATCCCAATAGAGAGCACTTTACAAGGAGATGAATAGATCTTCATAGAGTGCTTTACAATGGCACAACTTGTATAGAGATTGAAAAGGGAGAGAGTGCACACCATGTAACAAAAAACCATAGGGGGAAAATGCAATGCATAAACAAAAAGACACGAAGAGCAAAGTGGGGGAAGGATCTAACAAATGAGGCACAAAGCATTGGAGAGGGGGAATGGGAAACACACTCTGAACACATTAGAGTGCCTTGCTATAGCCCAGGGTATACACAGAGCCCCAATCCACTAGAGTTCACCTTCAAAACTTGGCACTATGCACAAACAAACCATTGCTTGAACACAACCATATGCACACACTTGACGTAACACCATAAACACAATCATTTTGTACAACCTGATTCACTGCCTTTCACAGACACACACACACACAACACAAAACACACACAACACACACAACACACACACACACACACACACACACGACCTCTCTCTATCTTTTTTTGCACAATAGACCTCGAGGAGGGGGGGGGGGGGGGGGAACACACACTGACACACGCCTGGAAATGCATGCACACAAGAAAAGAAGATAAGGGGAAAGGTATAATTGGCACTAGAAGACAACAATGATGGCTTCCTCCACAAAGAGATCAACCATGTACAACTCTGGGCCTCGTAGGCACAACTTTGACGGCCTTCAATACCTGAACCGGCTTTCGCAAACGCACGCGGAAAAATATTAAAAAACCCCCACATGACAAAAAGCCTTCCTTGGTCCGCCAAAAAGACCCTCGCTGATCGGGCAAAAGACCCCAAAGAATGGACAAAAAGATCGTTTTATAGAGCCCCAATGGCTATTTTTAGTAAGTGCTTGAACACTAGACACATGTTGAGTTAACTTAGAAGTTTCAAATACAAATTGCCCCTTATCTGGGCTTGCCAAGTCCTCCCTTCTCTCTTTCGGCATGTGAAGCCATCTCGGGCCTTGACGACTTTTCTCTTCCTTTATGCCTCTATGGTTTTGTAATCATAAAGTGGATATGCTCTTTGGTTAAGCTTTTGCAATTAGGTTATGGTTATGGCTTTGTAATTATTTTGTTGATATGATCTTTGGTTATGGTTTTTCTATGAGGTTATGATTATCCTTTGGTAATTATGTTGATGATATGATCTTTAGTTATGGTTTTGCAATTATGTTATGGTTATGGTTTTTCAATTATGTTGTGAATATAGTAACAATGTTTGAATCATGTTACATTTATGGTTTGCGAATCTTCTTATCATTATGGTTACAATTTTCAAGTTATGGTACAATTATGGATTGAAAATGTTCAAATCGTTATAGTTAAAATTTTCAAGTCATGTTTTAGTTATGGTTAGAAAATCTTCATATCGTTGTGCTTATGGTTTGGGAGTCAATGTTATGGTTATGCTTTTGGAAGCTTGTCATGTTTATGGTTTCAATTTTGTGGTTTGTTATGCTTACAATTTTGCTGATCTATATTAACTGCACTTCTTGCTCTTCAGTGCCAAAATGTAGGTAGAGTACAGTTGCTTTTGCACTCTTCTTTTGGGAGGAGAGGGCTAGTTCTTAGTGCTGCAGTACATGCATCATCAGTTGCTAGTCCTCTCTGTCCAAAAAAGTTTTGCTGGTTTGAGCATCGATATAGATATTGGTAAACGCGTCAAAATTTGTGTTGGTACAGGCGTCAAAAAACGTGTCAAAAATATTCATGCGATTCAGACGTCCTTTTAGACATTGTTGGGTGCATTTCTGACACCCCATTTTTTTGTAAATTTGTACATATGGACATCATGCCCGATGTCAAAAGTGTGTGTGGGATTTAATTTTTGTGGGGTTTTTAGCTTCCTTTAGCAACCACATGTACATGCAGGGCAAGTCACTAGTATAGCGCCAATTGTTGGGCTGCTATAAGTGCCCGTGAGTGAGTTTTTTGAAGGGAGACTTGTATATAACTTAAACTCATGTACAAAATTAAAAACGTTCAGCCAAAATCCAAAAAATGTCAGGTTTGAGCTCATTGTGTCTCCTTGATGGTTTCTCTTGCAGTTTTTTCCCTCGCCTTGTCTACTCTACGTGTACGCGTGTCGGGAAATCTCCCTGTTCGCATCAATTTTGCATGTAGCGGCATGTAGATTAAAATTTGGTCATCTTCAGATTTTTCTCTAGTCTTTTTTCAAGATTTATCCCAGGCTTTAAAGTGCCCCAATTGGAGTTGTGCTCTTCAGGTTATGACTAGTTCTCTGCAGGGTTATGGCTATGGCAGCCTAGTGGCAAATTGTGTGCAGTGTCAGGACACCGGCAAGGCCGGACTAGACAAGGCAGGATTGGGCTTGAGGTAGTGTGGAACGGGGAGTCCAACTAGGGCAAAGGGCCAGGGGCTTGCCTATATAAAGGGTGGTTGGGTGGTGGACTCTCAGGATCTAGTCACCCCTGTCTTACATTGGTATCAGAGCATGGTCTATTTTGGGCAAGAGGGCGTGGAGCCACTGAGGGTTTTTTGCATGTTCTTCTCCTTGTGTGCGTGAAGAGCCACCTGCTAAGGGAGGATCCAAAAAAAAGACTTGGTGGATGCGCGCTGCAACGAGGAGCATATCTCGTCACTGTAGTGACGCCCGGGATGCATTGGCAAAGCATCTCTCTCTCTCTCTCCCTCGCCCTCGCGACACTACAGGTCACCATAGTCGACAACAAAGTATTTTTCACACTAAAAGCACCCTAAGGCCTTTGGCCTTGGGCAATTTACCCAATTAACTTAAGCAAGGGTGCATGCCCACCCGGGCACACACCCCATACACAAGAGTTTTGACGGTTGTCGGCGGAGATTCAACATAAGCATCGGCAAGGGGCCACGAACTTCTTCGGTAAGCCGTCACTTCTTGGCAAACTGTCAGAAGTTCAAAAATTGCAGAAATTGGTAATGGTTAAATTATGACGGAGTTGAAATTTTCGAACAAGGATCTATTGCACCTTCTTCCTTCGGGAAGATTAAGTCGTCTATGACGTTTCAAAGCGAAGAATTACGTCTTAAGCAATACCAGTTTTTGTCGGCATCTTCAAGCCTAATTGATTCAACAATCAAGAGCTTGTGGAGTTCCATATACGGCGGAATACTCTCGATTTTGACGGAGTTAGCACGGCTACTATACTTTGCGAGTGCTCTCAATATCAAGTATTGTTTCTTAGTACTTCTTTCACTGCACTGTGTAGCCATCGATTCAGATATCAATATGACATTCAATTTTGAGCAAAGTACTCCTGATCCTACCAATGATGGCCCGCGGCCAGATCCTCTCAAGGAGAGTACCCACGACGCTATGGTAGGAGAAGATACTTATGAATTGCTCGATATCCAAGAATTTCATGCACTTCAAACACGCATGACAGTCATGGATGAAAACTTTAAAGCTTTAAATGAAAATGTTACTAAACTCTCCACATTAGTAATTCAATTAATGCATTAGCAGTCTAAGAGTCCTGCTGACACCCACATGCATGAGCACGTTGGCACACAAGGGCAAGGCCCAACTACTGATACATTGCATACTCTCACTTCCAAAGAGGTGGATGAGTTGTTAAAGAACTTTAAACCACCAGTCTTTAAGGGAGAAGATCGAGACCTCAATAAGGATGCAGTGAATATTCTTCTCAGCAAGTGGGATGGAATTCACGCCTTACGGCGTGCTCCGGATGCAGTCAGAGCTCTGTAGACGAGCTTAACTCTGGAAGGCAAGGCCTACAAATGGTGGATGTCTCTCAAGGAGAAGAACATCATACCACAGAATTGGACAGCTTTTGAAGCCATGTTTAGCAAGGAATTTTTGCCTATAAATGAGGCCGATTGGAATTGGACTGCTTGGGACACATGTTCCATGCGCCAATACCCATCACTCTTGGAATATATCTCACACTATCGGGACGTCAAGCTGGAAGGCTTGGATACCTTTCAACAAGTATGAGGGTTCATATGAGGTCTGATACCCGAGCTTAAGAAGTATGTCAAGACCCAAGACCCTAAGACACTTGAGGAGGCCATAGTGAAAGCACATATTCATGATGATCCTGATGAGAAGAAAACACATAATAGTCACGTGCCTGCTAGCATACATGGTAATACACGCACTCAGTATGGGCACAATAAAAGAAAATTTCTAGTTGCTAATTCAGATGCATCTAAAAAACCAAAGGGGTCCAGCGGTCCTCTCTCTCCTGAGGATTTTGATAAAGCCAAGAAAGAAAAGTTATGTTTTCAATGTTTAGGAAGATGTCATGGCAAAAACGATTGTCCCAAGGGGAAATCTATTGCTCAGGGAAAGGAGAAAGCAGTGCACACGGTGCAATTGCTGTCTCTTGAGTCTTCCTCAAAATTCTCCACAGTGGAAGTAACACACACTGAGGTGGTGCATGAATGCTGTCTCACAGCTTCCATGTGGCAACAAACCTTTGGACCACTTGAGTTAGTACGTATGCACGGATATCTGCAAGGGTACAAGGTGTGCATCTTGGTAGATGACAGTGCTACTCACAATCTCATCAATTATGGATTGGTAAAAAAGCTCAAACTGCCTCAAACTCCGAGTACCCACCACTACAAGGTAGCAATGATGAATGGACATGATACTGAAATATGGGATACTCAATGCCGAGCTATTCCATTGGAAGTACAAGGGTAATCTACTTGTTTGGATTTTCAAGTTATGAACATGGAAAGGGATGATGTGGTTCTTGGTAGGGAGTGGTTGCATAGACTAGGACCATCACTGAAGCGTAGCTATGAGCACAATAGCTCGATGTGGTTGAATCCCATGGCGCACATGTGTTGTTGTTAGGAGAAAAAGATATACCTTCATCACCACTAATTTGTACCGCTGAGCTTATGCAGCTCATTTCTGATAATGAAATAGATCAGGTTTTCTTGTGTTACTCATTGTCTCATTTTCTTTCTAACATTGAGTCTAGTGAACATTCCTCAACGCCAAATGCTTCTCTCTCCTCTATTCCACCAATTTCTAATCCTAAACAAGCAAACGTTGCTAGTCAATTACAAAAATTATTAAAGGAATTTTAAGATGTATTTCCTAATGATTTTCCATTAGGATTAGCGCCGACACGATCAATACAACATAGCATTGATGTGGCTGCAGGCTGTAAACCTGTTAGTAAACCACCTTACCGTATGAATTACTCAGAGGCTGCTGAGGTGGAACGTCAGCTTGCTGACTAACTTAGCAAAGGGTTTATACAACCAGTTCTTCACCATGGGCTTCACCTATCCTTTTAGTGAAGAAAAAGGATGGCAGTATGCGCATGTGCGTAGACTACCGGGGCTTAAATGCAGTTACATTTAAGAACAAATACACATTGCCAAGAGTAGATGAGTTATTTTGATAAGCTAACTCATGCTCGCATTTTTACAAAAATTGACTTGCGGTCAGGATATCACCAAGCCCGTATTCGGCTTGCCGATATACCTAATACTGCATTCTGAACACGGTTTCGACACTACGAGTTTTTGGTTATGCCCTTTGGGTTAACCAATGCGCCCGCAACATTCATGACACTTATGGATAGTGTCATGAAGCCATATTTGGGCAAATTTGTCATTGTTTTCCTCGATGACATCTTAGTCTATAGTGCTTCTGAAGAAGAACACTTACAACATCTTAGGCAGGTGTTTGAGTTGTTGCGTACAAACAAGTTATATGCCAAAGAATCTAAATGTGATTTTCTAAAAGATGAAATTCATTATTTAGGGCATGTTATTTCAGCTCACGGCCTATACATGGATCAATCCAAAGTGGATACCATCAGGAAATGGCCTCCTCCTAAAAATCTGGAAGAATTACAGATATTTTTAGGATTTGCAGGTTTTTACTGAAGGTTCGTTAAAAAATATGCTCAAATTGTTGTTCCTATGAGAGATCAACTAAAAGGCAAAGGAAAAGCTTTTCAGTGGAGATCCGCTCAACAACACAGTTTCGATACACTCAAGGATGCATTAGCTACAACTCCTATACTGGTTATTGTAGATCCTTTGAAACCATTCGTTTTGGAAACGGATGCCAGTGATCGTGCTATTCGAGCAGTCCTGTTACAAGACGGACGACCGATTGCATTTGAAAGTAAGAAGCTTGATGTAGCTTAGCAGAACTATTATGCTTACGAACACGAACTCTATACAATAGTGTCTGTCTTAAAAAAATGGCGGCATGATCTGTATGGTTCTCAGTTTGAGATTGTGGTTGACCATGAAAGCATCAAATGGTTTACACAACAAACAGATTTAAAGGGTCAAAAAGCCAGGCGGGCCGAGATCCTTCAGGAATATGACGCCAAGCTAAGGTATCGCAAAGGCCAATACAATGTAGTGGCAGACGCTCTAAGTCAAATGTCAGAGATCAATTTTCTCTTGTTCACGGAACTTCGTAGTGAATTCTTAGATTCTCTCAAGGGCAAATATGAGCATGATGAAGCATATTCGAAAGTGTGGAGCCATGTTCAAAAGAGGGATCCTTCTCACTCCAATGACGGTAGTATACAATTAACCTCCACAGCTAGTTCTCCTTTATCAATTGATGAACTATATCGATGGAAGAATTTTTCCATTGACAATGGGTACCTACTTCACAAAGGGAGAGTTTGTGTATCGACGGACACAGACATTCGGCGCCAAATTCTTTATGAATGTCATGATAGTCCAAATGTAGGGCACCCGAGGATTAGAAAAACTTATGCTCTCATACGACGATAGTTCTACTGGCCAGGTCTACTTGGCTTTGTGCAAGCTTATGTCTTGCACTGCCAAAAATGTCAGGTTAACAAGGCAGAGCGCCTGAAAGCAGGAGGACTCTTACATCCTTTGGAGATTCCCAATGGAAAATGGGAAATTATCTCTATGGATTTTATTGTAGGTTTACCAACCACTATACGAGGTCATGACTCAGTATGGGTGGTCGTAGAAAGGTTGACTAAATTCTGTAATTTTATTTTGACCAAATCAACGGTTAAGACACCAGAACTAGCCAAGTTATTTTTGGACAACCTATACAAATTGTGTGGTTTGCCAAGTAACATTGTTAGTGACCGTGATCCCAAGTTTAACAACCACTTTTGGAGAGCTGTATTTAAACAATTGGGTACACAACTAAACCTCAATACAGCTGATCATCCAGAAATGGATGGTCAAATGGAACGGGTTAACCAAGTGCTAAAGGTTTATGCTACGAGCATACATCAGCAAAAAACAGTCAGACTGGGAAGAATACTTACCTATTCTGGAGTTTGCCTACAACAGTGCTAAGCATGTCACAACAGGTTTTAGTCCTTTCATGATCATGTACGGGTTTCAACCTAGGTCACTAGTTACGGTAGGGTTGGCAACCGAAAAACTCTAACAGGTTAAGGATTTTCTCCAAGACTACATGGATATGGTGAAACTTGCTCAACAGAATGTTCGGCAAGCACAGGATCTGTATAAGAAATATGTTGATGAGAAACATCGGAAAGTTACCTGCAAAGAAGGGGAGGAAGTATTTTTACGTGTGCGAGAACATTCTGAAAGTCTGAAAACTAGATCGACGCCTAAATTATCTCCCCGATATTGTGGGCCTTTCAAATACTCAAGCGAGTAGGTGATCGTGCCTACAAACTATTACTACCTTCACATTCTCACATTCATCTGGTGTTTCATGTAAGCCGTCTACGAAAGTGGTTACATGGGGACGACAATGTCATTGACCAATAGGTTTTGGTTGATTACATTGAACCTCCTACCTTACCGCATGAACCTGAACGTGTTCTTGATTATCATGAGTTGCGTACACGTCATCACGTACGTCAACAAGCCTTAATCAACTGGAAAGACCGACCTGAAGAAGGTGCCACTTGGGAAAACATTATTGTTTTTAAGAAGAAGTTTCCCACCTTTGTTTTCGAGGACGAAAACTCTTCTTAAGGGGGGAGTAATGTCAGGACACCGGCAAGGCTGGACTAGACAAGGCAGGGCCGGGCTAGGCGGTGTGGAACAGGGAGTCTAACTAGGGCAAAGGGCCAGGGGCTTGCCTATATAAAGGGTGGTTGGGTGGTGGACTCTCAGGCTCTAGTCACCCCTGTCTTGCATGCAGACAGATTCGGAGGGCATGTATCTATGAATTGTGGAATTGATGTTGAAGTGGTGGGTTTGTGATGTTCAATTGTAGAAGGGGAGGTCCTTGTATTCATATACATTGGTCATCGTGTGCTGTAATCCGTGCTTTGACATGATTTTTCTCCTATGTAACATAGTCTCTTGGGTGGGCGACGACCAGTAAATTCCCAAGGGGACTACTCTAGTTGGATTTGTGGTGTTTCAAAGGTGTTTCCCAAATATTTTGGTATTTGTGTAGTGCTCTTTTAATGCTCTTGGGTGACATCGCTATAGAGGTGTTCCAATTTGGTTATTTCCCAATAGTGTTTTGGTGCCTATCACCGAGGAATCGCTTCAAGTTACCTTCAGTTTATAGGTTTTGGAAGACAAGGCATTTAGTTTTCGGGATTTTAGTGGAAAATAAAATAGAATTTCCAAAGGTTTCATTGAGAGAATAGAGTTTTCTTGCCTTCTTGCTAACAAGCAAGACCCAGTGTTGGTGCTACAAATCTTCTACTTCTGTTTGAAGGGAGATGCTAGGGAATGGTTGGAAGGCTACAAAAAGGAGCTACAATAGCCCAACCTCCTCAAGTTATGACTTATGAAATGGTAAGGCATGATTTCTTACACACTTTCAACAGGTGGAACACCCACAAAAGGTATGGTAGTCTATTCAAGGCTTGGTACAGGGTGAAGGCCATACCATAGAAGACTTTGTGAAGGAATTCAATGTGTTATGGACAAAGTGGTGTACATCTTTGGGGGAGTAAAATTCCTCCATCAATGTTGAAAAGGATAGGTTTCTTGCAAGTTTGAGAAGTAACCTACGCTTGAAGGTAAAGCTTAAGCACCCATGGACCTTTGAGGAGGCAATTGAAATTGCAAAGAATAAAGAGTGGAAAGCAGAGCGTCTTCATCAACTTGGAATCAATGTCAATCCAAAGGTTGAAGTGAAAGTTGTGGAGCAACCAACTGTCCTCATCTAGGAGCCGGGTTATGATTAGCAAGATTCTCATGATGTGAATGATTTTTGCAAGGAGATGCAAGAGGTTGTAGGTCTTATAAAGAATCTTAGTGTTCATATGATGGGAGGTGGAAGAGGTCAAAGCTATGGATATAGACGTGGATATGGAAGCTATGAGGGGTTTACAGGTGGTAGAGGAAGAGGCATGGCTGGAAGAGGGGATACGTTTCAATGTTACAATTGTGGTGAATGAGGTCATAAAATCCCTCAATGTGACAAGCCAAAGAGAATGGGTGGTAACATGTTTCATCTTCCTTCACAAATTCCTTCTCGAGCTCAAGATTATGGTATTGAGATTAAAGGGGAAACAAGGTCAAGTTGTTTGACATTTGAAGAGAAGGGAAAAATGAAGGTGGTAAGCATAATTTGTTTGGAGAAGAAAGAGGATGATTTGGGAGCTAGGGACATTCCTATAGTAAGAGGGTTACAACAGATCATTGTTAGGCACACATTGCCATAACAAATAACCAATGCAGTAAACATACAATTCATATAAAACAGGAAGCAGGAAACTGTATACTTCAAACACCATACTGCAAAGGAAACAGGTACATAACATCATAGATAGAGGGAAAATAGTGTGCCATTCATCATCATTATTCAGTAATACAGCAGAAAACAGAGAACTAATGCAGGAGAGAGCCAACTGCATCAACATGCATAGACAAAACTGCTTCTCGTCCTGAGAATTCACGAGACACACAACTAACTTCCCCAAAATATAAAATACCCATGTTCACTTATCCCTAAGGTTCAAAGATAAAGGTTTTAGTTACAGTTCAAAAAGTAATAGCCTGACTGCCCTGAAAGCCCTGATAAATCAGGCACTAACACCTGGCACACCTGGTGGGCAATGTTTCTCAAACATTGTGAGAACCCACAATATCCCTTGATCAAAAATTCATCCACCAGCTGACCTTGAATTCAGTTTGTTGTGAAACTGCTGTTGTAGTTAGAGTTTCCTTGTCAAATTCTTCAACATCTGCATCCACCTGAACTGTAACTACCTCCTTAGTACTTTCAGTCTCCTGACAGAGTTTCTCATCCACAATCATTTACACTGGATCATCTAAGTTGTGAATTCCTCCTGCAGCTTCTGTGTCCTCCTCTGCAACATCTTTAGCCTGTCCTACAACTGCACTTGTCCCTGCTGCTTCAGTCATATGCTCCTGAACTCCTGCTAGCACATCAGTTCCTGCAAACACTTCAGAATTTTTTTTAACAAACACCTGCTCGGATTGTTGGCTTCTTGTTGCTGCAACTGCATCTTTAGGTCCTCAAACTGCTCTTTTAGGTCAGTATACTGCTGCTTCAGTTCAGTATTCTGCTTCTCCATAAACAAGTTTTCCTCCTTCATCTCCTCCTCTGCAAACATCTGATATGGTTTACTCACCACATCATACACCATTACTTTCATTTTCTCCCAAACTCTCTTCATGTAGTCCATCATTTCAGTCTTCATTTTCTCCACAACTGTTGAATTGAGATACCTTCTACAAAGTAGAAAAATCTCCTCTTCTTCAAGTGATTTCAGGTCTTTAGGCCCATTTTCATATTCAAGTGAATATCCAAATTCAGTAGTAGGGTTAGGTTTAGGTTCAGGTTTCCCTTCAAGAAGAATGAAGAAAGATTCAAGGTAGGATGCAAACTTTGCAACCATTAGACACTGTCTCTTGAACACATCCAATATCTCTGCATGTAGATGCAACACTTGAAGACCTGATTTAGACTCCGCATGGCAAATCAATTGATTTCCCTGAAAATATTGATTCAAGAAAAACCAAAATTGATCTGCTTCTTCATCAAACTGATCTACTTCTTCATCAAACTGATTTGATTCAAGGCTTAAAAATAACAAAGTGAACTCTTCTTTACACATAGAAAACACCACCAAGATGGCTTGTTCACATTTCTCCTTGAAAATAGAAAGAGATCCACTTTGTAGTTGCAAAACTGTCCAATCAATGATATCTCCCTAAAACTGAAAACTTTTGACTTCTGCTCCTTGAAAAACTTCCCTTATGTCATAAAGCATGAAGATATAAAACCAATGAGATATAAGAATATCAACATCATCTCCTTCATCAACAACATCACATAGAAATGTAGAACCATCTTCAAGAAAACCCACTTCACCATCATTAGGAACTTGCAAAATACTTGCATAATCATCAGTCAAAACCATCTCCTCAGCATCAACAAAACCATTGACATCAGAAACTTGGTATAAATCATCAAGAATATCATCAGTAAACTGAACTTCATTGGAAAAAGATGGACTTCCAATATCCATGACTGAATTTGTAAAAGAACCAACATCATACAGATCATTGATAACAACATCATCATTCAAGAAACCTTCTGGAACATGAAGATTTGAAGAAAACTCCACATTCTTGATTTGAGTAAGTTGAAGCTTCAAGTCCTCAATTTGATTATCCTTGTTCAAAAAAACTTGCTTAAGAGCATCATGAACTTCATAACAGTAAGAAATATGCAAGTCAACTTCAGTTTGAACCTGAGAAATCTCCGCCATCAATGATGTCTTCTCTTCTTGAAGTTGATTGTTTTTGGAAAGCGCTTCATTTGCCGCAACCATACTTGAATGCCTCTCATTCTCTAGCTCGAATGAGAGATTATTGATCATCTTCACTTGAGAAAGAAAAAGACTTTGAAATTCAGCAAGTTCAGGTACATAACTTCTTTGCAAATCAAGAATCTGCGGATCAGGGACCTGAATAGTGAAACTTTGCAAATCAAGAACCTTTGGTATCAAAACTGGTAATTCAGGGATCTGAAATTGAAGATCCTTGTCTTCACAACCTGAATAAATATCCGCTTTTGAAAATTGGCTTTCAGTCTTCAAAACTCCAAAAAACTCTTCTCCATCAACACAAACACCTTTCAAATTGTCAGATGTTGAATATTCCTCATCAAGATTCATCAAAAACTGATTCATCACATCATCCTCATCAGTAGCACACATTATGTCTTTATGTATCTTCGGATCTTCCAGTGCATTACATTGAAATCTGATGTCTCCCTGAATTTCAACATCTTCAAGATTGATGTCAAATGTTGGTATATGGGTTTGTATGGGATATTGGTGGCTTCTCTCACTCACTCCCACTTGTATTCCCTTCATCTCAACCAATACCTCTTCTTTTGGGCAACTGTCCTTCTCTTCCTGCAAAGAGGTGAGTCTCTTCGATGTGAGGTTTGGGGATAGCTGGCAATCCTCTTGGCTCCTTTGGCTCATGAGTTGCTCCTGGCTTCCTCCTTCTTCCTTCATCATCTTTTGGACTATATCTCCCTTGCATTGAACAAACTCTCCTTCCTGAATCAACTTCTTCTCTTTAATAATCTGAGTATCTACAAATTTGATCCCATATTCAAGAACATCAAAATCAGGTTGAAAAACTTCAGGTGCTGCAAAATCAGATTTAGGCTTTGAAACTTCAGGTTTTGAAACAACAGGTGCCTGAAAAACTGTTGGTACTTCAACATTGTGCAAACCCTTGAGTTTATTTGGAGTGTGGTTTTGGGATACTAAGTGCTCCTTTTGGCTTCTTTGGCTCTCAGGATGCTCCTTTTCTTCTGCCCTTTCCAACATCACCTTCTTAACTTCTTCAGGTTGACTTTGTGCTTGAGCTTCTTTCATTGATTTGAGACTTGCAACAAGTGCATTTGGAGAAGTTAAACATGATTGTACCTGATTGTTCCCAACCAAGGGGAACATTGGTGTTGTAACTCCCCAGACATCATCACTTTCGTCTTCCTCCTGAAACTGATCTTCATACTTCTCTGTCAAGCCTTCAATTGCTTCTTGTAACACCTGTATCCTACGCATACTAGAGCACTACTTTCTTCTTTTTCCTTCACGACCTTCATGCCAGTCTTCTGCCTTGTCAAGAAGATTAGAAAAATCATCCAAATCCTCTTGTGCATCACATAGTTCCTCATGATCTGATGCATCTCGAAAAGATCTGACAATTCGATACAACTTCTTGCACAGTTTATGCATACAGTATTTGACACATACATCTTCCTTTGACATGGCTTGCACACGTAAGGACATTGCTTTGCACAGTGCCCATCTTTTTGACAAATAGCACACTTTTTCTTCTTCTTTGCCATTAATCACCCATCAAAAGAATAGAGAGAATTTGTACCTCTTTAAACCCTGAAACTGCTTAAACTGCATTGCAAACTGAAATACCTGAAACTGTAGTCTGTAAACTGAAAAATTGAAACTGCATTCTGCAACAAACTACACATAATTTGCACAGAAATTGCACAGAGACTTCAAAACTGTTTGGGCTAACAATACATTGACCAATGGTCCCAAAAGTGGGTCTGATATGGGATGAGTTGTTTGTTGGACTTCTTGGTTTGCAGGTAGGGTTTCCTGCACCTTGTCTTCAGGTTCATGCAGTTCAGTCCCCTCCCCAACAATATCTGCCCCTGCAGCAAGTTCTCCTACTGGTTCTTGTTGATCATCACCATCTAACTCATCTCCTTGTCTCCCCATTGCAGATAATTCCCTTCTAAGTCTAAACCTTGTTCCATATGAATGTTGTGGAACATTGGACCCCTGCCCTGATTCACTCATGCATTGCTGCTTCTCCCTTGTCTAGAATACTGTACTAGCATTCTTTGATTATGCACATTGTAGTTTGAAGGTAAATTATAGGCTCCAAAGGGTAACAGTTTTGTAACTACCTTTTCGAGAATGAGAATTCTGACTTCGCTGGGTAGTTGTGGGTAGAATTCTTTCAAGAATTCTGTTGCATACTCCTCATACTCTTCCCCCGGTGTTTTCCAGTTCGCAAAATCCCGCAAATGGTCACGATCAGGGAACAGGTCGCCGCTGTGATTCATTCCTTAGCACCCATATGGTTTTAGGCGAAATTCGAACCAATAGCAGGATCGCCAAATGTTAGGCACACATTTCCATAACAAATAACCAATGCAGTAAACATACAATTCATATCAAACAGGAAGCAGGAAACTGTATACTTCAAACACCATACTGCAAAGGAAACAGGTACATAACATCATAGATAGAGGGAAAATAGTGTGCCATTCATCATCATTATTCAGTAATACAACAGAAAATAGAGAACTAATGCAGGAGAGAGCCAACTGCATCAACATGCATATACAAAACTGCTTCTCGTCTTGAGAATTCACGAGACACACAACTAGCTTCCCCAAAATATAAAATACCCATGTTCACTTATCCCTAAGGTTCAAAGATAAAGGTTTTAGTTACAGTTCAAAAAGTAATAGCCTGACTGCCCTGAAAGCCCTGATAAATCAGGCACTAACAATCATGATATGAGTGATGCAAGTCCCAGCCATAAAAGAGGGAAACATGTTGAAACAAGTACAAGTAAAGAGAAGAAGAAGAGAAAACCCAAGAAACATTACAATGCATCCGACTTTCCTTTGGAAGAAGGGCAGCCAAATTATAGTTTAAGGGCTCATTTGGTGGGTAGAAAGGCTGATGTTACCTTTTGGCAACTCATGGAGATGTGTTCTAAGTTAAAGAGGCAATGTAAACATGTAGTCAACCCCATGAAGAAGGAGTCTGCAAGCCGGTCAGTGAGAGTCTCTTTGAATGAGCTACCTGATATATGCTTGTTTGGTGGATACAAGCATATATAGGCATATGCACACCAAACCCTGTAAACACTCTATTGTTTCAAAGAAAGCCATGTAATTCAGCCTAGGATGAGTTTTGTAACCATGATGTATTAGACAATACCCTTTTTACTCCTCTGAATCTACACCCTTGTAAGAGGCCGGATGGTCGTGGGGAAAGCCCCCTTAGCTTTTAAAGTCAAAACCCTTAGTTTTAAGAAAATAATTATCATTAGTTTGAAGAATAAAAAAACGTGCACTGTGGAGGCCTCTTCCTACTACAACTTGTAATCTTCTTTTCTCTTGAGCTGGTAATCATAATTCTTTTCCGAATAACACATTATGTTCCTTGTCTCTTGCTCTACAATCTAAGTGTAATCATTTCCAATTTTGTTGTGGTTCACGACACATTGTTTGTGAGCTAAATGCATTGATTTGGAGGTTAAAATGGTTGTTTTGATGTTTTGACCATGGATAAGTGTTTCTATGCTTAAGGAAGACCTCTCCAAGTACTTCTATTTCAGTTTTTTGCACATTCTTTGTGATGGATTGTGATTTATGCACCTTCCTAGATGGTGACAGAACTTGGTAGGATTGAGCCCTTAAGTGTTGTGATACCTCTCCTTAAGTTTCATGGCGTTCCGGATTCGTTTGGATACCGAAAAGGCGTGATGACCTAGAGTGGTGAGATTGAATGCATACTGATTATCTGACTAGGAAGTGGTTGATTTGCTTTTGTCGTAGGACGAGTAGCCCCTGAGTTCACTTTGATGAGATTGACACTCTCATTAGGTCTTCATGTCCCATCCCGAGTCGCTTCCTTGCATATTGAAATTATGTTAGTACAAAAGAGCTATGCTGTAGACGTCCGTCGCGGCGACCCGCTAACATTGGTGCCGTTTCTCGGGAAACCAATCCTTAGGTGGTGAGTGACTCAGTGTACAAAAACAAAAAAATCTCCCTTCAAGCTTTTGATACCCGTTCCGCTTACACATAGACAATGAAGCAGCTAGACCTAGGTTTAATACTTGATTGATATTGGAGTCCATGACTAGCCAGTGCTATTCCTTAAGAGAAAAGAAAGTTGTGAGTGAAGTACAAGATAGTATTTCGTTCTTTGATTTTTCACATGCTTGGAAAGGGCTGTTCCACCGCACACTTTGTTGTTATTTTTGTACTGTTAAGTTCAGTTATGTTTGCAGATTTATTTCAGTTTATAGGAGTAGGTTAGGAAAAAAATTACACCATCATTTGGGGCCAAAAGGATCGAGGGAAAAACTGTCAAAAACCTTATTTTGGTGTTGAAAACCATAACTCTGACAAGTTGAAGAAGTGATCGTCAGAGCTTCAAAACTGGACCAAACTTAGCAAAACGTTCAAGAAGGGGATAAAAACACTGGATGAAAAAGTTTCAAATTGCCTGTCCAACATGGATCACGATCCATGTACCTTTTGGGCACAATGTGCTGAAACTATTTCCTTTGCTTAGAACAAGTTCTCATGCATCATAACCTTGAGTTTGGTCAGAAATAGAGTGCTAAAAGATCAGAAAAATCAAAAGGTTGAAAAAAGGGGAAAACAATGAAAATAAGTTCTTAGGCATCAGAACCTTGAGTTTGGTCAGAAATAGAGTGCTAAAAGATCAGAAAAATCAAAAGCAGAGCAAAAAATTGGAAAAAGGGGAAAACAATGAAAAATTAAACTTTTACTTGTCCAAATTCAAAAAAGGATGAGAATTGGGATCAACTAGAAGCGGGGAATCAATAGAACCAAATTTCATGTACAGATGCTTCCCAACATGGATCGCGATCCATGTTCCAGGTAGACATCTGACAGTAAGATTTGATCAGTGTACTCCTGATTACTAAGTGAACAACTTTTCCAAAAGGATCCATAGACAAAAAGTGAAAAAAGCTGGTCAAAATACCAAAAAAGAAGTTGTTTGCAAACAACCGCAAAACAGACACAAAATCTTGCTTCTCACTTGGACAAAACTGATCAAATCCAAAAAGACTTATGAAATAGCATCATCATATCTTGTGTGATCAGCTCACAAAGTGTCAATCCGGAATCTTTCCAAACATGGATCGTAATCCATGTACCTTTTTGGATTTTTGAGCTGATAAAAGGCAAGCAGGGAAGTGATAACAATTGAAACACTTTCTCCCAAAGGACCCTTATCAAAATATTTCAAAAAGAGGGCAAAAGGGGGCAAAAATCAGATCAAGGGGAAAACCACTGAAATAAACCCTAAAACTGACTTTTGTCTGTCCTAAAATGACTCAAAGCATTCAGAAACCATATAGCCAACATCACTGGGCCAAGGACTAGCTGTGGGACAAAATTCAGTGTATTTTGACACAAAAAAACATGGATCGCAATCCATGTTCCCCTGACACAATTTGATAGCAAACTAGTACCATAGCTATAGGGCATCTCAGAGAGTCTAGTGGTCCTTTTAGAGTTGAATTTGGGTGCAAGAAATCATCCCAAAAGCTCAGAACTAATAGAAGCTCAGGCAAAATGACAAAATCAACTTAGCCTCCAATCTAGATGTTCATTTCTAAAAATTTTGGTACAATAAGACCTCTTAATCATGTTAAATTTGAGGACGGCAAGAAAAGTTCAATTGGCTTCTCAACATGGATCGCGATCCATGTACCTCTGAGTCAGAACAGAGGCAGAAACTTACCATACAAAGAGCTAGTCCATAGCAACCTGGTGCTTCTTTCAAAATTGAAATTGGACCCACATTGTTGAGGTTGAATTATGTGCTAAGTTTTGTCGAATAAAAGAAAGAACTAACAAGAACGGATGTAGCTCATAGCTATCAAGCAAATTCTTGACAGGTTGCAGGTACTAAAAGATACTACCCAGCAAGCAAGATCAAACGGGAGATTCAAACTATTTAATGAGGTAACTCGGTTTGGAGTTTGTATTACCAATTATTCATGAATTTGCGGTCAGGAATATTGTACCAGAATAGGAACCTATACCAACATCTTTCATGAAGGGAGTAATCACTCGCCGAAAGAAAGTGCGAATCAGAGACCACTGCCGTCTTTTGAACCCATTTTAGAGGAGAGTTTCTTGGACACTTCGTTTGAGAGATCATACAGCCTCATGACTAAAGATTCTAACAAGTCAAACCCTAAGGGAACAACTTCGATGGGTGCAGGTCCTTGTCAGCCTGCATATGATGTAAAATTGTTGTATTTGAGGTTTCAATTTGAAAATTTGCTGAAGGCCAAAATCTATAAGGATGGAATGGATTGCTACTGTGTTAAGTTGGAAAATAAGCCAAGCGAGTTCAGAGACCTTGTAGATGTTGATTATGACGGGGATAGATATTTCAATCGAGAGGGAGTAATGTACCTGGTGGTTCATAACCCTTTTATTGTGGATAAATGGGGAATGACCAGCACCAAGGACAAGGTAGATAGTGAACTGGCTGATGCACCACCGAAAATGGAGAAACAAAACATACAACACATATGTGGGGCTTTATAAGTTTAAGAATGGAGGATAAACACTCTATTACAGATGTGATGAGCCCCGCATCAAAGAATTGACAGACCGAAAAAACTTGTATGTCTACACATATAACGGAGGGCAGAAGTATTCAGGTGGTCATAATGGACAAGTATGGCCAAAACTACTCTCCAATGGATCGAAAGAAGTTAGAGAGATTTACATATTTTGGAGGACCACTCCACCAATATCATGTAAATCCAGAAGAGGTAAAAACCACGACTACGCACATTAGACCTGAGACTGTAACTGTGAGCCCCTTGAGAACCAGGGTAGAGGATTCTTATGGACATGAACGATCCAAAAACAGGACCTTTAGGATTGACGGCGCCTAGGGCTTCCATGAACACACATAGGGGAAATACTGTTCCTGACATTACTTACACCACTGGAATCCCTTTGACTATTACACGAGATCAACTTGATGAACGTATAGCGGATAGGATACCACTGTTAGTACCAAGAGGAGATTATGAACCTAGAGAAGCCACACCAGGTGGACCAGGAGTTGCTAGAATGGTTGCAGAGGCCAGACATATGTGACCATCTGAGGTGGAAAAATGCGTACCCAAAAAGTATAATGGATCTGGAGATCCATATGCCCATGTTTCAATTTTCAAACAAATGTTGAGAGCAGAACGGGTAAATGATTTCCACACTCAATATGAAGGATTTGGTGACATTAGAAGGTACTTCCTTGACTTGGTTCCAACCATTAAACAA
Organism: Adiantum capillus-veneris; assembly: GCF_014529385.1. Taxonomy (NCBI): domain Eukaryota; kingdom Viridiplantae; phylum Streptophyta; class Polypodiopsida; order Polypodiales; family Pteridaceae; genus Adiantum; species Adiantum capillus-veneris. Next base: position 72,714,876 of record NC_140944.1, on the reverse strand, counting down.
CTTGGAATTCCCAAGTATTGAGAAACTTCTCCAAGAATTCACTGAGGAGTTCTCAAAAAGAGGGATCAAGCATAACACTGTCTCCCAGATCTATGCATTTAGGCAAAAGGAAAAAGAGAAAGTGAAGGAAGCATCATTTTGTTTCAAGCAGTACATAGAAAGATTCCCTGCTCGAGAACTACCTCAGAATGAAAGACTATCAGTCCTTTTCATAGAAGGATTGCGAAATGACACGTTCAAAAAGGACTTGCACTTGAAGGCATGTGTAACTTTTGAGCAAGTCACAAAAGAGGCGTTGTATCTTGTAGACAACTGCAAGGCATATGGGGAGGTGACTGAAGACATAGATCAAAGGACAAGTAGCCCCTCTTCAACCACTAATGAGTCCACGACAAAATTGGGAGGGAAAAACCCAACTGTGTCGGACGTTGATCGAATGATCGAGGAAGTGATCAGGAGGATAAACCAAGGAAACAAGACGAACCAAAACACACGACAACCTCCCACCCAAAAATGTGATACTTGTGGAGGAGATTATCCAACCCAGTGGTGCAACCTTCAACAAAGGCCAGGAGTAAACACACAGAAAATATTGAAATGGTGTGCTACAGAACAAAAATGGACAAACCATGAAACTCATCAATGTTTCTATAATCGGAACTATGTTAGAGAGAGACAATATGAACCACATGGGGGGCAACAAGTTCCGCCCCCTCCAAGGTACCAAGTGGGGCCAAATAACGCAATCTTGGGGCAGGAAAAATCTCAACCTGTGTTGGGACATCAACCTCCCTTACCCCAAGAAAATAGGGCTATGGTAAGGATTTCTCAACCCATAGGACCACCTTTTGATCAGAGTACGGTCCAAGTAGTCTCATATCGAGAAGATTCAGACAATACTTATGAGAGGGGATTTGATGGGAATGCATATGCTCCAGAGGGACATAATCCATGGATAATTCCGGAAGAAATTCCCGAGCCCTCATACATAGCACAGCCAACTAAAAACCATTATTTGGTCGATGAGAATATGCTCATGTTCATGGAAAATCAGGGCTATAAACCTAGGGGCTACCCTCCTAGAACAGGACAACCGATGGGAGCTCCACAAACTTCTCCACCACTTGTAGGACCATGCTATGAATGTGGTGGTGATCATGAGTTTGTCCAAACAAAGGAGAACGGGTGAAGCTTTTTGGATTATGTGATGGATGCACGACTGACCATCTCATTCTACACTGCCGAAAAAACCCTGAAAACAAAGGAAAAGCAACCATGAACAAAATGGGGATTGTGCCAAGCTCCAGTGGATCAGAAACAGAACCAAACTTTCCGATAAACGCGGTCACTAGAGCTCAAGCACATGAGGCAGCAAGGAATGTCCCTGCCAACCAAACCGAAATAAACAACTTGTCTGTGCGAACCCCTAGGAAATCCTGGAAGGCAAAATGAAACAAGATGAAAGCCAAAAGGGAAAAGGAAAAAACAGCCTTGGAAACCAAATTGCTGAAAACAGAGGAACAACTTCAAAGGGAAAGAGACCTTAAGGGCAACAACGAGATAAAAAAACCATCGAATTTGCCATCACAAGGGTCAATCTTGGTAGAAAAGGTGTTTGAACCTTTGGACGAAATTCTGAAAGCTTACGAGGCAAGGCTAAAGCCTAACCAAACCCAAGAGGATAGGTGGTTAACGTACCCTCATCCACGCTATGAGAAAGCCAGGCTAAAGATGTGCAAGGAGCTCATCCAAGACGTTTAAGTGCTTATGGAACCATCAGTTCCTACGGCTCCAAAAACCGAGGTACTAATCCGAGAAAAGATTCAGGAGTTAGAAGGGTGGGGAGTTGAAGAGAATAACCTACCAAATCCTGTAGACAAGACACCATTGGATACAAGGGTGATAGCCAATACAACAAATGGAACGCATTCTCAAGTACCACTGCCAATTTCGGAGGTAGAAGAACAATGGCCTCAAGAGCTATGGGAATAGATCAGGAATAGAAAAGATGGAAGTGCCACACTTGTGTCAGCTCCTATCCCAGAAATCCACCTGGAGCATGAGCTCTACCTAAATGACATCAGATCATTGTATGGTGATGCAGGCACAGCAATATCGGAAGACAATAAACCACATTTGTTGAAGACTTTACCTTCATTTATTGGTAATCCTGAAACTCGACCAGAGGTAAGGAAAGTCCCATCTCAATGGAAAGCCAATTCTAAGATGATGCATACTAAAACTCTTCACGAACTGATGTCATCCCCTATCCGTTGTACACGGACTCTGTCAGCGTTACTGCATATCAGACCGCATCTTTGGGACAAGGTCGGAAAAAATTTAGAAAAAATAGGGCTGGTAATTCCTTCACCCGAGGTTTCTCCAAAGAAACTAAAGACACAACCCTCGAAACAAACTAAACATGAGCCAGTACCAGTAAACAAGGTAGGGGATTATTCTGAAGGTGAATAAGGAAATACTACCCTATTGGTGGAGTACAAAGAGATTAATTCGATAGAAATCTTGGATAGAGGGGTTGGAATAGCCATAGCTACCAAAGCCATGTGGAAAAAATGGGAAAAACCTGCTCTAGAAAGACGAGAATGAAACTTCAATTGAAACATGGGTATCTGGAAAGACCCATAGACATCTTGGAGCAGATAGTAGTAACCTCTTATGGAATTGCATATGAACCCACTTTCGCTATTATGAATTCAATGAGAGCAGAAATTTCGACATCAGACTAGGCAGACCATTCATGTGTCAGCTCAAAATGGTGCAAGATTGGGGCTACGACTATATCTATCTCAGGAACAAGGATGTCACTATGAAATTAGTGTCACAGATCATAGCTATAGAGACGTAGAAAGAACCCCAGGAGAAGACTTGCATTCCACAACTGACCAGGAAGGAGGAATACCGGCTTGGCTACATAACAAAGCTCACCAGTGGATAGGAGAAGCTTCGGAATGTGGAATTCTAAAAAAGGAAAATTGCATTCTTGATAGGTCTGCACAAGACGAGGCATACATACCAGATCCTTTTCCAGAAGAGATGTTCGAACCTTTTGGATGGCAACAAATACTAGCTACTCTTGATGTTTGTGTAAACGAGGTGACCCTCACCAAATTCTGTGATGAGGAAGGGTATGATATCATTCCATTCCAAATGATGGGTGTCAGCCTAAGTCCCTGACAAGGACGGGGTGGCCGAGTGACGACGCATAGTGGACAAATCTCTGTAAGAGACCTTGACCAAACGGATGAAGAAGATTTCCAAGACTCGACTGATAAAATGCTGGAGGATAATGCAGATGACGAGCTATCTAGTAGCTCAAGTCAGAGCATCAAATGGAAGGATCGACGGGTGATCTACTATGATTTCCCAAACCAAATTCCTTGAAGACAATGCAGGTATCGAGATAAACACAGAAACAACCAAAACAAGCACAACGAGGACTCAATACCTCTATTAAATAACAAAACTCAGTACTTAAGATTAGTAGAAGTGACTGACTGCCTCAAGGACAGGATATCAAAGAAATACATGAAACTTGACTCAACCAAAACCAAATCAAAAAAAGCAAACACACGAAAACCAAAAAAAGAGAAAAATACCAAAAAACCGATTAAGTTGTCCAAAAGGGCACGCAAAGTCAAATACAATGAATTGAAGTGAGCCTTGAAGGAAGTTTGGACAAAAGAAATGAAACTAATGAGGAATCAAATGATGATAAATTTGATGCACCTTCCCACTATAGGAAGTATACCATTCAGGATAGGAAATTTGTGGTACAAAAACCCAAACAAGATCCCAAGGAACCATGAAATCATATGATGGGCCTGAAAACACCAAAAGCATCAACTTAGCAGAACCAGGTGAGGAGCCTAAACCGGCATACATTGACACGGACCTTACTGAAGAGGAAGAGCAACTTCTAGTCGATACGCTCAGAAGATATAAATATGTCTTTGCATGGTCATACAAAGAGCTAAAGGGGATATATCTTGGGATCTTTCAGCACACGATTCCCCTTAAGAGTGATGCCAGACCACACAAACAACATCCTTACACGTACAATGAAACTTTTGCCAAGAAAATGAAGGAGGAGATAGACAAACTGAAGGACGTTGAGTTTATCTACGAGATTGAGCACACCGATTGGGTGTCCCCGATTGTGGTGGTACCCAAAAAGAATGGCAAATTGCATGTCTGTGTAAACCTCAAACAGGTAAATGCAGCCAACATCAGGGATAACTATCTACTACCAATAACCGATCATGTTATTGAGAGGGTGGCAGGGAAAGATTCCTATAGTTTCTTGGATGGGTTCTCAGGCTACAACCAGTTGACAATCAAAGAGGAAGATTAGCATAAGACAGCTTTTGCGATAAGGGTGTATTTGCCTACAGGGTAATGCCTTTCGGCTTGACCAATGCCCCGGCTACATTTCAAAGACTAATGAGCCACGCATTCAAAGAATATCTTAGTCAATTTTTGGAGATCTACATGGATGATCTTTGTATTAATTCGACAAAATGACCACATCACTCATCTGGGAAAAGTCTTTGAAAAATGGAGAACGTATCGTATTTGCTTAAACCCAAAAAAATGCGTCTTCATGGTAAGAAAGATAGAACTTTGGGCCACATTGTGTCCAAAAATGGAATTTCAACTGATCAAGAAAAGGTACAAATAATTGATGCACTACCGAGACGAATGAAGAAAAAAGAAGTGCAAGCATTAATGGGGCATTGCGGGTATTACAGGCGTTTCATATATATGTATGCTGTAATAGCTAAGCCATTGTATGCCCTCATAACTAAGTTCGAATGGACGGAGGAATGTGAGCAGGCTTTCCAAAAATTGAAGAGAGTTAATTTTGGCTCCAATTATGCATGCCCCTGACTGGAGCAAAATCTTTCATGTCCATGTGGATGCATCAGCCTATGCCATCGGGTGCATATTAGCCTAGCCAAGAGAGAAGAAAATGGATTTTTTCATTTGCTACTCTAGTAGGCAATCAAACAATGCAGAGAGGAATTATACCACCATGGAAAGAGAGGGTCTGGGAATGATCTATGCTGTCAAGAAATTTAGACACTACCTTCTAGCAAACAAGTTTGTCATCTTCGTGGATCATCAAGCACTGCTATATCTAGTAAACAAACCTTGCAACACTAGAAGAATTGTTCCTTGGTTTATACTACTGCTTGAGTTTGACTTCACGGTGGTAGTAAAAAAGGGGACCACACACCAAAGAGCATATCATCTTTCATGACTATTTCATAGGGAAGCACCTAAGGGTGTCGATGATGACCTTCCTGATTCATATTTATTTAACATTGAAATGGTGCTGAGATGGAGCGAAGAGGTCATTCCTCTACTCACGATTGGCTCATTGCAGATAGAAAGACAACCATCAATTATCCATCAAACACGAAATCTCCAGCTTTTAGTAGGACGGCTGTACAAACACGGCAAGGATGGGATATTGAGACTATGTGTACAGCCCAAAGATACACCTAGTACCTCAAACAAGCTCATATACAAAATACGGGATTTCACACTAGTGAAACACAGACAGGCCAATAGCTACAGAGACTTGGCGTCTATTGGCCAAACATGGAACACAATGTCCATACATATGTAAAATCCTGTGATAGTTGTATAATGCAACCCCCAGTGGAACATGCCACCATGTTTCGTGTAGTACAAGCACCTAAATGGAGTTCTCACATAATTGAGTACTTAAAAGACCAAACCTTTCTAGAGGAATGGGGCAAAGCAAGAATGAGAACTGTCGAAGAAGAGGCCAAACAATATCTGCTCATTGCCAACCAATTGTATAGGCGAGGAAAGGACAAACAACTACGGCTGTGTGCTAGAGAAAGTGAATATTAAGTTATCCTAGAACACACACACTTAGGACAGCCAGGGAGACACTTCTCTGCTGATAAAACGAAAAGTCTCGTGCTACACTCAAGCATATGGTGGCCAACCCTGTTTATAGATGTAGAGACATATGTCAAACGATGTATGAATATCAACGCACAAAACCACACCAAAGGAGAGATGAAATGCCACTAAGGCCAATGATGAGCGTACATGCTTTTGGGAAATGGGGCATTGACTTCATTGGTCCCATCGTACCTCCAAGATACAGGACTCACACACAATACATCATCGTAGCAACAGACTACATGACAAAATGGGTGGAAGCAAAAACAACCCAAAAAAATGATGCAAGAACTACAACTTAGTTCCTTTTTGCAAACGTCTTTACAAGATATGGACTACCGATCGAAATAGTGAGAGATAGGGGAACACACTTTTTGAACGACGTCATTGAAAGACTCATGGACAAATTCATGGTGGTCCATCACAAATTGGCACCCTATCACCCACAAGCTAATGGGCAGGCAGATAGTACCAACAAAATCCAATGCACCGTGCTCACCAAGATAGTCAGCGACTCAAGGAATGATTGGGATCAAAAGCTACACATAGCCTTATGGGCTTACCGAATAGCTTTTAAAACTTCCATTGGAATGAATCCCTTTAACATGGTATTCGGGATTAATGCGATCCTACCATTGGAATTCCTAATCAAATCCCTAAGAGTGGCAACACAATTAGGATGTACGTGGGCCATGAGCTATCAGAGAGACTAGACACCCTAGAACAATTAGATGAAACCAAACTTAGAGCGATAGCTGGGATATGTACTCAGAAAAAACAAATGAAAGCTTTTCATGATCAACACATGATTGGAAAGGATTTCCAAAAAGGGGATTACGTTCTCATGTATACCCTCAAACAGCACTCAAAAAAACTCAAAAAGTGAGGAATGGGGCCTTTTGTAATACATGATATATCGCAAAGTGGTGCCATCAAACTTGCAACATTAGTAGGAGAGGAGATGCCTAATTGGACGAGTGGCTGCAGATTAAAGAAATATCTTCTTCCGCTAACACCAGACGAACTCGCAACACTTCATGCAGCAGCTCAATGCAGACATCAAGCACCGGCCATTCGGGAACAAGCACAGGAGGAAGCCAAATTCATAATATTAAAACGCAAAGAACAAGAAAACTTCCATAGGAAAGCACAATAGGATGTTGCTATTGAGAATGCTCCGATAGCATCCATACAAACGACAGTTACATGGTTAGGAGGAATGGATCTATGTATTCATTTACAACTTGGTGACGGCACCATCAAAAGAGCCTTAGTGGACACAGGGGCCATAACTAATGTGGTTAACTACTCCACTTTCAGAAAAATCATGAAGGAACCTCTAATACCCAACACTATGGGGTTCAAAGTAGCAAACAAAGGCACTCCGGACAATCTAGGCCACATAAATTTACCAATCACCATTGCTGGAACTGTTTATCCGCATCAATTTCATGTGGTCAAAATCAACATCTTAAGGAAGCAGTTATTCTAGGAGTGCCGTGGATGCGCACTTATCAAGCCACACCAAAATGGCAGGACAACACTTTACTCCTCGAAGATGAGGACCAATCTTTCACCACACTATTCATACAAATGGACCATGTATGGGAACCTCTACCATCGCCACATGCACCAGCTCAGTGATACTCCACCACCATGGTCAAGAAAATATGGGTTAAGAAATCAATCATGGAAACCAAACCTACGCAATTGTGGATACCTAAACGACATTCCAATACACGTGAGCCTACATTGCCGACACAAAATTTAAACCACCACAAATTGCCCACTGTTGTTGGTACACAGCCTAACCCACTGGACCACTGTCTTCAACATCCAAACAAAGTCAAATGGCTATGGCAACCCAAACAACCTTGCCTTTACGATGCCTCTTCTAGCGAATCCAAACCTAAGCAATTTTGATGGCAACCCAAACAATACAAAAAAGCAACCCAACCGTCAGCATCAAAACTTTTGTAGGTCACATTCAAACACAGAGCACGTCTTCTCCAATTACTATTGTTCTGATCGTGCAGCTTCCAGGGAACCTCGCCACCCATTGAACATATTGTTCAACACCTATCTCTTGCACAGCATTTTGTTTCCCCATGCATATCCTCCATCAGCATCATAGAGCCACACTATACGACTATGCATAGATACGCGCTTTCTTCCCATGCCCTCTGACACATGTTCGTCGGGGAGGACTCACTCTAGGAAGGGGGGAAATGCAACACGATTACCATTTGTACATATTATTATTATCATCTTCTTTTCTTTTCGTTTCTTTTCCTTTCCTTTTCTTCAAAAAACACATAACAAGTTTTTCAGAGCCTGACAGACTCTTACTTGACATAATCATGAGCCATACCGTCACCATCTAATACTAGAATAAGAGAATGTATATAAGGAGGTGACACTAATTTTGGCTAATTTTTGGCTGACTAATAATCATTGTAAATAATTTTCTTTTACAAAAAAGCAAAAAATGACAGATAATCAACAAAAAATTGATAAGTCGAGCCAGGAAAGTCAGAATTGACTTTTGAAAGCAAATGCCAAAACTTCAAAGCAAGGACTTTGAACATGGCAAATATGGAAAGATTCAACACAAGATGAATTTTGAGCCAACTTCTGAAGGATCAAAACTGCAGATCGAACGCCATTTGTAAACCGAGTGTCAGAATGACAAACGATTTGAACCGTAGGTCATATGAACAACAAGATATGATCAATGAAGATAAGTATAATTGTCGTATTCCGGGTAGACTGGAAACATGTAGTTAAATGGGGCAACATAAGCTCATTTTCATTCGGGGAGAGGGAGAGAGAGAGAGAGAGAGAGAGAGAGAGAGAGAGAGAGAGAGAGAGAGAGAGAGAGAGAGAGAGAGAGAGAGCCATAGGAGCATAGAGTTTTCGAAGTTGCTTCTGTCCACTGCGACCACCTCGGTGGATCTTACTACACTAGATTTGATAGGTATGATCATTAACCTTGTAAGAGCATGTGTATCCCATACTACATCAACAATGCCAAAAGAACAGATCAAAGCAGTACAAGGTCACAAAATCGGCAACCTAACAGGGCCAATGGAGAAGTCCAAAACCCATCAAAAACTAGAAGTATTTCATCAGTAGACCCCAACTACCTAACAAAATCAGCCAAGATAAAAACAACAGAAAAAAGTGGTAGAACATGGATCGCGATCCATGTTCCCCAAACCCTAAAATCATGGAAATTTCTACAGGAGCAACAATAGAGGGTTAGGAACACACTCCTATGACGGGCTTTTCAAAATGCTTCCCAAAATGGATCGCAATCCATGTCTCTTTTTGCCAAAATCAGGATAAAAGTGGCTCACTAGCTGGACAATGTACAAATGGTACTAGTGTTGCAAAATGATCACAAAAAGTGCTCTAAAGATCATCAAACCCTCCTGGATTGCTACTTTCAGTCTGAAAATGGTCTTTTGGTCATTTTCATAGGAAAAAAAGTGGAGTTCCAAGAAAACAACTCAGGAGAGGACAGGTGCTGGGATGCCAGCAAGACCTATAAAGAATGGCTAAAGATAAAGTCCTGACAAATTTTCAAATTACTGCTAAGGTCAATTGGGAGACTTCACACTCTCCTCGGAGCCTATCAACAAGCACTTGTAACCTAAGGATGGTAGTAGGATCAAAACTAAGCAAAAGTTACTTGCAAAATGGCGAAAATTGCAGGGTTCAATTTGTCTTCTCAAAATAATTTAATGTCTGGTGGAATTTGCCAAGGAACTAGGCAAAGCTATAAACTCCAGACCTAAATCATCAGAAATCAAAACAATAATAGATCACAGGCAAAACATGAGTTCAAAAAGTCGTTGCCAGAAACAGATATAGTCAAAACGGAAAAAACTTGGCCATAAACTGAAAAATGGGGCAAACTAAGGAAAAACATGTCCAAAGTTGAAAAAATTTCACAAGTGTACTAGAAAAACCTATGGGAACAAATATGCACAAGAACTGTATCAAAATTCTGTCCAACATGGATCGCGATCCATGTACCTTTCTGCCTAATATAAGCAAAAACCATGCCATCTGATTTAGTATGTTCAAAAAAGCCAAGCCATGGAGTTTCCAACCATTTGATTCCCAAAATCCACTTCAAAAAGCCAAAAATCTCTAAATTTGCTTTAGCCCAAGTGTCAAACCAATGATCCAAATCCCAAAATTTTTGGACCAAGGCATAATCTAGATGAACCCTACCAGATGGTATTGTCAAATTTCCAAAATGTTGCCCAACATGGATCGCGATCCATGTACCTTCAGCCCTAAATCCAGAGAAAATTTCTCAGTAGCATCTCCATATGCCCAGGAACAACATCCCACCAAAGTTGAGATTGAAGCACGAGCTCAGAAATTTAGAAATCTCACTGCAATGCTCGAAAGAAGGCAGTAGACTCGCTTAGAGATAGCTTGCACGAGGACGTGCAATGAATAGGAACGGGGGAATGTTTGGTGGATACAGGCATATACAGGCGTATGCACACCAAACCTTGTAAACACTCTATTGTTTCAAACAAAGCCATGTAATTTAGCCTAGGATGAGTTGTAACCATGATGTAATTAGACAATACCCTTTTTACTCCTCTGAGTCTACACCCTTGTAAGAGACCGGATGGTCGTGGGAAAGCCCCCTTAACTTTTAAAGTCAAAACCCTTAGTTTTGAGAAAAGAATTATCATTAGTTTGAAGAATAAAAAAACGTGCACTGTGGAGGCCTCTTCCTGCTACAACTTGTAATCTTCTTTTCTCTTGAGCTAGTAACCAGAATTCGTCTCCGAATAGCACATTGTGTTCCTTGTCTCTTGCTCTACAATCTAAGTGTAATCATTTCTAATTCTGATGTGGTTCGTGACGCATTGTTTGTGAGCTAAATACATTGATTTGGAGGTTAAAATGGTTGTTTTTTGATGTTTTGACCATGGATAAGTGTTTCTATGCTTAAGGAAGACCTTTCCAAGTACTTCTGTTTCAGTTTTCTGCACATTTTTTTGTGATGGATCGTGATTTATGTACCTTCCTAGATGGTGACAGAACTTGGTAGGATTGAGCCCTTAAGTGTTGTGATACCTCTCCTTAAGTTTCGTGGCGTTCTGGATTCGTTTGGATGCCGAAAAGGCGTGATGACCTAGAGTGGTGAGATTGAACGCAAACTAATTGTCTGACTAGGAATTGGTTGATTTGCTTTTGTTGTAGAACGAGTAGACCTTGAGTTCACTTTGGTGAGATTGACACTCTCATTAAGTCTCCGTGCCCCATCCCGAGTCGCTTCCTTGCATATTGACATTATGTTAGTACAAAAGAGCTATGCTACAGACGTCTGTCGCAGCGACCCGCTAACAATGCCCTACTATGGATGCATGGAATCAGAGGAAATGCATTGGAGAGGCTTATATTGATGGAGGTGCACAGGTATGTATTATCACTCAAGCTTGTGTGTGGGACTCAACATGGTGAAGAATTCATGTTTTTGCATAAATCTTGCCAACCAATCAAGGGTGAGGTGCTTGTTGGTAGTTATAAAGGACTTGGAAGTGTAAGTATTTGATGTTAAAGTGTTCGTCAATTGTCATGTTATGCCCGCAGGTATTGGTGCTTTCCCTCTCATCCTTGGAAGACCGTGGTTACAAGCAACCAAACCTGTACAGGATTGGGGACATGGTACCATCACTCTCTACAATAGAAGGGGTGATAAGAAGATTTTTGACATGGCTAGCAAGCAATATTTGGATGCTAATTTTGATAAGAAAAGTGATGAAGAAGAGTACTCAAGTGAAGAAGAATACAATGGGGATGATGGCAGTGAAGTGGAAGATAGCACTGATAGTGATCTAGATGTTTCCTCCTTGTTTCTTGAAGAAGAGCATGATGAGAAACAAATATTTCTTGGCCTTATGGAGAATGAGTATATTTCTGGTCCTTATGAGAAAATTGAAGAGCTGATGCAACCCAAAGTTCAACCTGATGTCAAACAGGAGCCGATATAAGGTATGTTGTTTGCCGACTTGACTAGTCATGAGAAGGGTGAGTACTTGCATATGATACAACAAGTTCCCCATTTATTCATCACTTATTATGAGGAAATTAGAGGCTTAAAGGGAGAGTAAATTCACATTCCAATTAAGGAAGGACTAAGCCTGTACGCCAAAAGATAAGGAGAATGGGATAGGTACAACTTAATGCTTTAAAGGAAGAGGTAGACAAGCTTCTCGAAGCAGGTTTCATATGTCCTGTGAGTACTGCAGAATGGGTGAGTCCTGTTGTTTTCACACCCAAGAAGTATGGAAAGTGGAGGATACGTGTTGATTTTAATCCTCTAAAAGAAGCCATGAAGAGAGATCCATACCCTATTCCTTTCATAGATGACATACCTAATTCTATTGCAGGGCATGAGAGGTATAGTGTATGTGATGGATTCTCTGGATATTTTCAGCTCACCTTGGCTTTAGAAGATCAAAAGAAGACCAAGTTTATCACACCCTGCGGATGATTTTTTTATTGTGTGCTTCCTTTTGGTCTTACAAATGGTTGTGCGTGGTACCAAAAGTGCATCAATAAGGTGCTCTCTCCCTTTCTTGGCAAGTTTGTGAAGGATCTTATTGATGTCTTTTGTGTTTATAGCTCTAGAAAGGATCATCGTGCAAAGCTTGGGATGGCATTGAAGTAATATGATGAAATTGGAGGTCAACTCAACCCAAAGAAGTTTCATCTTGCTCAACCAAGAGTGAAGTTTTTGGGGCATATGATCTTAGAGAATGCGATTGAACCGGATCTTAACAAAGTGAAGGCTTTGGTGCTCCTCCAATCACCCAAGGATACAAAGAAACTTGCTACTTTCATTCAAAAGGTGAAGTATATGTCAAGGTTCATTCCCTTGTCCTCTTAACTTCTTTATCCTCTACAACAAGTAGCAAGGTTGGATCATATACAATGGACAAATGAATGTGAAGAGGTTTTAAGAGGTTCTTAGTTCTCTTCCTGCTATGCAAGCTCCTAGTTGGGATAAGGAGTTTTATGTGAATCCATCAGTAGGTGAGGATGCTATTGGAACTATGCTTCTTCAAAGAGGTAACAACTCTCACTACATGAAGCCTATCTATTGTGCTAACAGGGTGAAGCTAGAGGTGGAAAGAGGGCCGAGGCTATACTAAGGTGGAGCTCATTATTGTGAGTGTGATTTATGCATGTAGAATGTTTTGGCACTACCTTATCCCTAAACCATTTACATTCCTCACTAGCTACACTCTTCTACCTCAATTGGTGAATAACCCTACTTTGTCAAAGAGGCTCATGAAGTGGATTGTGGAGCTCTTGTTGAGGAGAGTACAAGGTCTATATTGGATGATTTTATTAATTATAGGAAATCCCTCTTCTTCTGAAGGAGGACATGGTGAAGAAGCAACGCATGGAAGCTCCTAACATAGACAATGAATATCTATTGTTTTTGATGGCTCTTACAGGAAAGCACATGGTGAAGCTTCAGGAGGTGTTGTAATTTATGATCCTCAAGGTGCTTTGGTAACTAAAACAAGCTCGAAGCTTACAACACAAAGCAACATTGAAGCCGAGTATGCTACTTTGGAGGAAGGACTCAACCTTTTCCTTGTTCTTGGCATCCATCATGTGAGGGTAAGAGGTGATGCTCTTGGTGGTTAAGCAAGTACTTGGGGTGTCGCAAAGTAAGAATCCAAGGCTAAAAAATATGTGTTTTCAAGAATTTGCTTAAGCATTTTGAGCTTGGAGTTTAAGGCATGTGGACAAGTCTCAAAATGAAGAAGCACATGGTGCAACACAAGATTCAATTGAAAAAGTGTATGTGATAAGGATGATTCTCCTCTTTATTTGGGAAGCGAAGCTTTAGAGAGGGAAGAAGAGTTTCTACAAACAGGTATGCTTCCATCAGAGTTCGAGAAGTCAAAACAATATGCCTTCCTATGTCGTGCCAAAACATGACACCTAATGTCAAAAGTGTGTGTGGGCTTTCATTTTGTGGGGTTTTTATCTTGCTTTAGCAAGAACATGTACATGTAGGGAAAGTCACTAGTATAGCGCCAACTGTTGGGCTGTTGTAAGTGCTCGTGAGTGAGTTTTTAAAAGGGAGACTTGTATATAATTTAAACTCATGTAAAAACTTAAAAACATTCAGCTAAACTCCATAAAATTTCAGGTTTGAGCTCGTTTTGTCTCCTTGATGGTTTCTATTGCAATTTTTGCCCTCGCCTTGCCTACTCTACGTGTAGTCGTGTCGGGACAACTCCTTGTTCGCATCAATTTTGCATGTAGAGGCATGTAGATTCAAATTTGTTCATCTTCTGATTTCTCGCCAATAATTTTTCAAGATTTCTATCAAGCTTTAAAGTGCCCCAATTGGAGTTGTGCTCTTCAGATTATGACTAGTTCTCTGCAGGGTTATGGCTATGGCAGCCTGGTGGTAAATTGTGTGTGGACAGATTGGGAGGGCATGTATCTATAAATTGTGGAATTGATGTTGAAGTGGTGGGTTTGTGATGTTCAATTGTGGAAGGGGAGGCCCTTGTCTTCATATGCATTGGTCGGCGTGTGCTATAAATCCGTGCTTTGACAGGGTTTTGCTCCTATGTGACATAGTCTCTTGGGTGGGCGACAGCCAGTAACTTCCCAAGGGGACTACTCTTGGTGTATTTGTGGTGTTTGAAAGGGGTTTCCTAAAGCTTCTGGTGTTCTTGTAGTTCTCTTTCAACGCTCTTGGGTGACATCGCTATAGAGGTGTTCCAGTTTGCTTGTTTCCCAACAACGTGCATACTGACGGTTATAGCAGCACTTATTTTGACAAAGACAAACCGGCATGCATACCAATGATATGATGCCGATGCAAATACTGTCTCTTACATCGATGCTTTTCATTTTAAGACAAGTTTTTTGGTGTCGCTACATGCATCAATATTCACGCGACATGTTGTAGTGCATATCTATAGCTATGGTCGCTTAAATGGATGTGGGTAGTTGTCTCCATGGGGTCGAAGTAGATATAAGCATAGCCCCAATCTTGAACCATCTTTAGTTGGTGCATGAATGGCCTACCTAGAATAACATCATAGTTATTCTCAATACCAAAATCTACTATCGCAAGTGTATGTTCATACTCAATCCCACAAGAAGTCATTACCACATATTCCAAAATACCACTAGGTTTGGCAATATAGCTATCAAATAACTACAATCCTTGTTCTTCTAAGGGGAATTTTTTTCCCTTTCTCACAAATCAGTTTGGTGGAAATGGAAACCCCCGCTCCACTTTCCAGGATAGCAATGGTTTCTATTCCTTGGTACTCTATGGGCAATGTGATGTTCCCCTCTTCACCTTTACAATAATCACCAAATTCGTTTACAGGAACGGGTTTTGCATTGTTTTTGGGTTGGTTCCCATCCTCCATTTATCGATTTAGAGTTTCAATTGGGTTTTTGATTTTCATTTTCTCAAGACATTTCCTGACATCCTTCCACATATATGGCATAACGTTTAGTAGCTCAGCTACCATTAGCATATATTTCACTGGTGTTGAAATGAGTTCTTGCAACCCACAAGAATCTATGATTGGCTTGAGGGTCCCTTATTGTGATGGTAGGATCATAATGTCAACTCTCTCCTCATATATCCCTAGGTAAGAAGGCAACTCCCTCAAGATTTCCTCCCTACTATACTCTAATTTCTCTATTCCTTGGTCACCATACATGGATTGCATGTCGACATCCATCATGACTTTGTCAAGGTTGACTCTAGTAATGGGTGCTGATTCCCATGCCTAATTCTCATCTCTAGCCTTCCTGACTATATCCAATAGTTCCTCAGGCCAATTGTCTTCAAACTCTGGTATATTAGGAGGGATTTGGTAAACAAAATTATCTATCATTTTCTCTACCACTTGATCTATCAACCCTCTTAGGTATGTTTCCATATGTTCTCCCCTTTGAAGGTGTTTCAAGTCTTTTTCCTTGCCTCGTTCATTTGATGTTTCTTGCCGGTTTTCACCTACAAATAAAATCTCATGAACTCATTCTCGTTCAATCTCTTCTTTTCCTTCAATGGTTTCCCTAAGGTTTATAGATAACTTGGATAGGCATAGCTGGTGGAGATCCCATTAGATCTTGAGCCGTCTCAATCAAATTTTTGCACATTTTGAGCCGAAGCTTTTCCCATTCCGTATTAAGATATGCCATCCATCTATATTCCACTGTTTGTTGGTTCTCTAGTTTGGCTTCATATGCCTTCAAAATTTCTTCCAATGGCTCAAATTTCTTGTCGACTAGTACAAAACCTCCTAAACTAGCTTCTTTTGGCTTTGTTTTGCTCTATTTTAGCTCAGTCTTAGGTACTTCCTCTAGCATGATACTAGATATGGGTTTTGTTGGTTGATGTGCATTCTCACTAGCTTGTGACAGCTCAGCTATAGCATCCTTTAACTTCTTATGATGCATGGCGCTATCTCTATCTCATGTTGCTTATCTAACTAATTTCACACCGATAGATTTGTGACAGTCACTGATCTCTTTCTCGCTTATTGATTTTTGTTTTGCTTGTGCTCTCATTAACGCTTTCAATAGTATTTTTCTCTATGAGTCTGACCTTGAAGAAGTAAAGACCTCCATAATGTTCATTGTCACGTTTCCCCCTTTGTCTGGGATTTGAGGGTAATCTGAGCACATGTGTTTAATCTCGTAATCTCCACAATATCCACCATCACCCTTCTTTGCTTGAGGGATGTTGTCCAAGCATTTCGTTGGTCCTTAGGCTAGTCTCTAGATAAATGGTCTCCACCACACCTAAAGCAAGGCCCTAGAGCTCTTTGTTGTCTAGGTTGTTGAGCATATGGTCTTTGGGGATATGCTTTTGGTTTAGCCTCACCCTAATTATACCCTTTTATAAGACATTGACATGGGTGAGAGTATGTATGCTCGATATGTATGCCGAATGTGGTGTTGATTGCAAAATATGATCAACATGGTTGTGGCAAGGAAACTTTGGGTTCTTTTCACAATATTTGAAGCAAAGAACTGCAAGCACTTTGAAAGCCTCCCCCTAGGTGAGAGAATTCATAATGCGAGTGCTAGTCAAGGGTTGTTCAAAAAGTTCAAGATGTCACACCTCGCACTATCTTGGCCGATATGTTTGACAACGTGGTGTGCTTAAGAAAGCATAAAAAGTTCTTGAAGAGATTCTTATTCGGAATGTCATCTCTTGGAATGCATTGATTGCAAGATGTGCACAGCAAGAGCATAGCCAAAAAGATTTAGGCTGTTTTTAACGGATGCAAAGCAAGCTCTCTCTATATCCTCATGTAAGAATGAATTGGAACGACGTCTCTTGGAATGTACTGATCATGGGATACGCACAACAGGAGCAGGTCCAAAAAGATCTAAGTTGTTTTTAGTTTCCTATCGAGAGCATGGACTCTTGGAATGCACTAATTGCAATATATGCCCCACAGAAGGAAGCTCTAGTCTATTTTCAACAGATGCAAAGCAAGGGCCTCTCTCTAGATGCAATCACCTATGTATGAATCTTGAAGGCAGCTGGCTCTATGTAAGATGTTGATATGGGCACAAAAATTCACAATTATATTGTTAGTCAGAGGCAGTTGGAATAATATGTTGTGCTTGGTAGTGCCTTGGTTGATATGTATGCCAAATGTGATGCGCTTGGAAAAGCACAAAAAGCACTTGAGGAGCTTCTTGTCCGGAATCTCGCCTCTTGGAGCACATTGAGTGCGGGATGTGCCAAACATCAGGGGAACAAGCAAGCTATATAATATTTTTAGGCAAGGCGAAGCGAGCACATCTCTATAGGTGCAATCACCTAGGCTTGCAACTTGAAGGCATGTTGCAATTTGGAAGATGCAGAGATGGACAAAAGTCCTGGGCTGTTTTGAACATATGCAAAGCGATGCCATCTCTCCACTTGGTGGAAACCGTCTTGGTCGATATGTATGCCAATGTGATGCACTTGATAAAGCACAAAAAGTGCTTGAGGAGCTTCCTGTCTAGAATGTTGATCTTTGAATGCATTGATTGCGGGATGCGCGGAACAACAACAAGTGTATTTCTCCAAATTCAGCCACCCATCCTTTCGTCCTGAAGGCTACGCTTACATCTTAAAGACATGTGGCTCTATGCAAGTGCTTGAGGAGCTTCCTGTTTGGAGTGTGGAATCTTAGAATGCATTGATTAGAGGGTTTGCCCCACAAGATAAAGTTGTAGGCTTTTTTCTGCAGATGCAAAGCAAGGTTCTCTCTCCATCCGCAATTGCCTACGCATGCTGATATGGGCACAAAAATTGAGAAGTATATTGTGAGTCAGAGGCTGATGAAAAAAGATGCCATGCTTGGCACAATCTTAGTTGATATGTATGCCAAATGTGGTGCGCTTGAGAAAGCACAAAAAGTGCTTGAGGAGCTTCCTGTCCAAAATATCATCTTTTGGAATGGACTAATTACGGGATGTGCACAACAAGAGCAGGGCTAGAAATCTCTAGACTATTTTCAACGGATGCAAAGAAAGCTCTCTCTATATCCTCATGTAAGGACTCAGGGGGGTCACTTAATAATTATGTGACTATCATGTGAGTGCAACAAAAGGGGTTATTAAATTTTATTTTTTCTCACATTTTCACATACAGAAGGGTACCTTACAAATTTAATAGAAGAAGGCTATACTTTATTTGTCAAAAATTCTTGGATAAGGAGTTTTAGAAATAGTCCTTGAACGCACGTGATATACAAAATTTATACATAGTGACCCCCCTGAGTGTAAGGATCACTTGGAACGATGTCTCTTGGAATGCACTGGTCATGGGATGCGCACAACAATATCAAGGCCATACAGCTCTAGGCTGTTTTCAGCTTCCTATTGAGAGTATGGACTCTTCAAATGCATTGATTTTAGGATTTTCCCCACAGAAGAAATCTCTAGTCTATTGTCAGCAGATCAAAGCGAGTGCCTCTCTCCAGATGCAATAACCTATGCATGAATCTTGAAGGCATGTGGCCCTATGCAAGATGCTAATATGGGTACAAAAAGTCACACTTATATTGTGAGTCAAAGGCTGTTGAAAAAAGATGTCGTGCTTGGCACTGCCTTGATCAATATATATGCTAGATGTGGTACGCTTGAGAAAGCACAAGAAGTGTTAAGGAGCTTCCTGTCTGAAATGTTGTCTCTTGGAATGCACTGATATGCTAGTTCCATCTCCAAGGGATGTCCGTGATGATATGCGTCATGCGGTTGTTAAGTATAAACTTTTTGAGGATGGGTAGACAAGGAGGTCAAAGTGACCTTTTGCTTGCACGGTGATCTTTTGGATGCATTTCGCATGCTTCAATGTACGTTTGAGCCATACCCTCTTATCTTTGAAGATCCTGATTGGCAATTGGCAAGTCTTGGGGCTAGTTGGCATGATGAAGACTTGGTTATAATGTGCTATGTGGCTTTGTATGCATGTTTCCAGCTTTTCAAGTGGAAGATGTCTTATGTGGAAGAAAAAGATGCTAGTGATAGTGTTTTTGAAGAGCGTTTTCATTTTTGGAATGGAGTTGTTAATGCTTGGAGTGATGGTCTCTTGGGCATGGAAAATGAAGAGAAATTATTGTATCAAGTAGATAATGTGAGGTTAGGATTATTGATGGGATGAGCTCGAGTCATGAGATGCATTTTGAGGTATTTGTGGGTTTGGCTGATTGGAACAAAGTATGGTACAACATGGCATCTGCCAACCTTGGAGAAAATTCAAATTATTATTGGGATACAGGTGGGTGGTGGCGTTCTGGCATGAAAATAGATGCTTTTTCATTTTGTGTGAGTGGCATTCTTGGATACATGGGTGGTGTTATGCAAG
Organism: Adiantum capillus-veneris; assembly: GCF_014529385.1. Classification (NCBI taxonomy): domain Eukaryota; kingdom Viridiplantae; phylum Streptophyta; class Polypodiopsida; order Polypodiales; family Pteridaceae; genus Adiantum; species Adiantum capillus-veneris. The sequence goes on along the minus strand of NC_140944.1, from coordinate 72,695,009 downwards.
TGGATGAGTTTCTATATGATCCAGGAGGAACTTTTAGGTCACCTTTTGAGGGGTTTTGTCACAGATTGATGTGAACGTTGAGCATAAATGCTCAACCACGGGTTGGGCAATGATGATAAACCACTTTTTGTATGTAAAAACTAGTGCGTATATGCATGGTCTTATGTACAAAAGGATGTAAATACATGCATTTGGGAGATTTGAAAAGTGGTTTTGAGTTTCAAGTGTGGTGCAACGGTGTGCACATTGTAAATGTTCATGCTTACGTACCGACAGTCACACACACGTACGTACTTGGATAGGGTATCGGGGCCTTGGATATGGTGCTTGGTGGCCTCTTTTGGCTCTAGATAATGTGTTTGAGCTTTCTAGAATGTAAATAATGCAAGCAACAAGTGTGGGCACTCTCATCCCGCTTGAGAAGTTTGGGACATGCAGTAACTGTCTATTTACGGTGCCTGATCTGTGATGATCTGTGCACCGCCCTAGAAGTGGTCAAAAAATGAAAGTGGGGATGTGTAAAAGTTCTTTGGGTATCAAGGATCAAGCGTACAAAGTTTGATGAATTTTGGAGTCCGTTTGGGGTTTTTCCCGCGAAAAATGGCCGTCGGGGGTCAAAATTGGCCAAAACTGGGCCAAAAAATGGTCAAAAAAAGGTGTGAAAAGGCTTCAAAAAGCCACATCACTCATGGTGCCGTAAGTCTACCAGTGGAGGGAGTGTTTTTGAAGCCAATTCTTGGCACTTTCACCTCTCTGTGTGTGGGAGGAAGCACGGTTCTTACAAGTGGTCTAGTGCAGTCCCGTCGCGTTCACATCCTGTTTTCGAGTGTGTGGACGAATGAATGAGAGCTTTCTCTCTTCAATTTTTCACTTGGGAGAGTCTATGGAAGTTCTAAGGTTTCCATGGATGTGTGTGTGCGAGGAATTGAGGGAAGAAGGTGCGGCTTTCTGCAAGACTATGTGACCCTGTATCGGTGCCATTAGGGTTGGCGCTACTCAAAAGAGTCCAACAGAGTGGAGTTTGGTGAAGGCTTTGCAATGGTTTGAGAGAGGCCTTTTGTGGCTGGAGTTTTTGAGTTTTTGATGGTTTTCCTCGTATATTTTGGTCACCATCAAGTGTGATTTCAAGTGTTGATCAACTCGACTCACCTTGTAGTGTCTGTGGGCAAGCAAGGGCTTGTAGGTCGAGGTGTTTGGAGTTTGAATTGAGCTTGTGGGTAGTGTTTTTATTCAGCTCTTGAGTGGTGGTGTGTGTGGGTTGGAATTTAAGAAAATTCCTTGTGTGGTGTTGAGTTGTCTAGGTGTGTGAGTGTGCGCACGACGTCTTTTGCTCCATCAACGTGCTCGGGGAGACTTTGGTAAACCTGTGCGTAGAGTGTGGTATATTCAATAGAGATGGATCAAATGAGATCTAGGGTGTTTTTAGTTGATGAAAATTTGTGACAAGCTTGTTTGCTAGGGGCTGCCAAAAGCGCAACCTCGTACAGGCTTTGATTGACATATAACATGTGAAGATGTGAAGAGATGTTTCCAGCTCTTGGGCATGGTCAGTCATATGCTATGCTAATATAGGAGTCAAGATTTCAAGGAATTTTTATACACAATGTAGAAATTAGTGGTAGGGAAAGGCACAAAGAAAGTGCCCATAGAAGTTGCAATTATTGAGTCTAGGGTTTGAATCCAGGAGTATAATTTTGTGTGTATGACCATGGTTGTGAGTGCTAGGGAGTTTTGGAGAATGAAGAGGACACATCAGCCCCTAGTTGCAATGGAGGGTGGACGATTTTGGAAATGGAGCAACATTGGTGCAGGCAAGGTTGGTCCGAGCTAGAAAGTGGTCTATGCCAGGCAAAGGCTATAGGCAGGTGTAATGTAAAAGGCTAGGGCAGGTATGGAGTTCCTGGGTAGCCTAGTGGCTATGGAAATGTATGCCTAATATGGTTTTTTAGGTCAAAGGTGTTCTGCAAGAAGCTAAGCAAGGTGATGGCCTTCTATGTCCGAGGTGTTGATGTTTTGTGCCAGAGTGTGGTGCTCGATGGGCTTTCCGAGCAGGTCTAGAAGGCTAGTCAAACGGAGCCTGGATGTGAAAGATATGGTAGCTTGAAGTGGGATACATTGCACATCCTAGCCGGATTGGGTGGGTAGAAGTGGTTGGTGAGAAGTGGATGTGAAGTGATAGGGCTGAAGTTCTCAATTGATGGAGCCTGTCGGTCTTTTCAGATTGATGATCAGACTTACGGTGTGCAAGTTATAAGCTGTCGAATTTTGGACGGGGGCCAGGCATGTGCCCACTTGCCCGCAACGGAGGATGTACCATCTGGTATCTTTTTGGTGTTGCCAAGGTTCTCAAAGATAGTATGCATCATGTGGAGCTAGAACAAATCAATGGTTCGTCCATCGAATGCTCGGTCGGCCAGGTACAACAGGATGAAGTTGGGAATATTTGGCGGTGGTGAGCTTACATATGATTTTGGTTGGTTTTGATGACCTCGGTTTGCGGCCTCGCAAGTCTCAAGAGGTGGTGAAGGTTGGGCGGGTCGAAGTCCACAATGGCAGTTTTCATCGGGTTTTTCCAGTTTGGGCATGCCGTCATTGAGCCGAAAGGAGCAATGCTCTGAAGAAGGGGGAGAATTTTCATTCCCAAAGTGTTTTTTGAAGGGTTATTTTGGGAAAATTATAGGCCTTTGGAGGCAGGCCCTTGTAATGTCACCACGTGGATGGGGAGTAATCCCTTATGCACTAGTATAAAAGCCAGAGACGCGAGCCATATGGGGAGTGTTGAAGCAAGCGTGAGCTCCTTGGAGTTGTGGCAATGGCGGGCTTTGTCAAATGTTGTGCAGGAGGCCCATGGGCGATGAGCGCTAGTTTTGGCCAGGAGGGGCGGCACACGTGGCGCATCCGCCCGTATGTGGAGGTTCTTTTAATCCATGGTCGATTGGTGACATGGCCGCCCGAAGCGGCTAGTCCCACGGCCCTTATGGCCCCAACCCTTTTAAAAGAGAACCCACCCCCCCCCCCCCCCCCCCCCCCCCCCCCCCCCCCCAACAAGGTCGCTAATGATCTAGGGCAAGGTGCAGAAGATGATTCCCACAGAGACAAGGAGAGAGGGAGTGTAGCCGGCCAGGCCACTCCAAGGCCGAGCCCAAAAGGTGAAAAGGAGGGGTTAGAAGAGAGATGTCCAAGCAAAGAGAAAGAGAGCGAAGGCAGGACAATGCAAGGCTAAGCTCCCCAAAGGGGTAAAAAATAAAAAATAACAAAATAATAAAAAGTGGCTAGGGGCAATAACGATGTCGCTAATCCCCCCCCCCCCCAAGTGCAAGAGAGCATAAAACAGCAAATGGAAGCAAGGCGGTTACCTCCTCCCAAAGATGTTAAATTAAGGTGCGAGATGGACCAATGAAAGGATAGTTTCCAAAGTTGAAGCCCCCCCCCCCTATAAAAGTCAATTTTTAATCAAATTAAGGGCTTTTTTTGTGCCGTTTGAAGCCTGCAAAGTGGAGCTCTCTGACAGAGGAGTGTGCCTGTCAAAGCCCTTTGTATTTTCTCGTGAAAATGGCCATGGTGATGGCAGTGCAAGCCTTTGTACATGCCTTTTGAAGTGCAATCGAGACACTGTTGACCCGTCTTGTTGTTGTTTTCCACTTCCCCCCTTCTTTTTCTCCTGCTCTGGTGTTTCCAGTCGATGCCGGATGCATCTGCCCCCCCAGACCGACGGTGTTTTGTGTGAGAGAGTGAGATTGAGTAGTTGTGTGCATGTGCAAGGGTGGAGACAGATCGTGCTAGTAGATGTGCGTTGTGTGCTCGATTTGTGGAGTGTGTAGAGATTGGGAAAAGAGCAGGCGGTGGTCTGCTGGTGTGAAGTGTGATTTTGAAGGTGTTTTCCGAGAGGATAGGGGTGTTGTGGATACCCTGAGCTATAGAGAGGCCCTTGTGTTTGTGCCGGGTGTGTTCCCCCATTCCCCTCTCCATCTTTTGGTGCCCCCACGGAGCAGTGTGTTGATGGTCCTAGTTGATGTCAAAGCGGTGATTTTGGTGATGCCAAAGGCACGGCCTTTGAAGAGCAGGTGCTGCTAGTAATGGCTTGGATGGGATTTCCCATTTTCATTGGGGTTGAAGATGCGAAAACCTGGCTTCAAGATTACGGATTGTTCGCATTGGAAAGCAGTCTATCGAGATAAGACGGTGCGGTACAGGTGTTCCTGCTCCTGGTTCGTGGTAAAGCGAAGCTATGGCTTGATAGCCTTGGTGAAGAAGACAAAGCAGATTGTGAAGCCCTAGAGGTGGCTTTTCAAACTAGATTCGTAGCGGATGTGCAACTGGATGAAGTAAAGCGGAAGCTGGACATGTTGAGATAGAGCTTGGAAGATGATTTTCAACTGATCGAGTGGGAATTTGAAGCCCTTTGGGGGAAATTGATCAAGGTAACTACTGCAGAAAATTCCAATTTTTTAACATTGAGTAAATTCATGGATTGCCTGCATGAGGAAGTGCGAGATAAGGTTGAGGTAGATGGCATGGTGTTGTATGAAGAGGCGGTAGCTCTAGCAAAAGGGCGGACCAAAAAGATGTTGAAGAAGCACGAAGCTAGGCAGGATTTGTCAGGAGTTGTGATGCCAAGGCAGTGTAATGCGGTGGTAGCCGAGCCGCAGGTGGTGGAAAGGGAAGTACAAGTGCGAGAAGAACCAAGGATTCTTTGGCTACAAAGAGACAGAGTGGTTCCTATGCCAAAGATGTCGGCTAGAGCGGTTCCAATTGTGGAGGAAGTGCAGGTGGTTCTAGAGTGGGAAAAGGATGTGCTGTCAAGTATGAGTGCGGCTATAGAAGTGCCGTTTGAAATGCGGTAAAGACCAAACAGTGCGGTTTGCAGACGAGGTCAAAGCGGTGAAGCTAGAGGAGGTTCTTGAGCTTGAGACAGAAGAGAAAATTGGGTTGAGTGATAGTAGCTCTATGGATGCAGACACGAGTTGGGAGAGGGAGTCGTCTCAATCCAGGTATGATGAGTTTGACCTCTTACATGTGAGTGGAGGAGCAGTGAATGTGTGTGAGGAGCAGCATGAAGTGCAAACCGAGGTGCCTAGCAAAGACCAAGTGGAGCAGTCTAGGCCTACAGGTGATAGTCTGTAGGTAAAGCTAGTGTGCAGTGCCATGCTAATGGCCATTTTGGTCAAGGTAGCTATGGAATATGCTTTGGTTGTACAGTAGGTACAGGGGTTTCTCCAGAACGAAAGAGATGTTGTGGCTATGGAAACTGGACAAGTCACAGGAATAGATCTGCAAGAGGTGTTGGAGGAGCCATATGGATCTATTTGCTTCGATGATGAGGATGATTGGTGGTTTTATGACCCAGCAGATGAGATGGATGGAGAAGCACAGGTGCTCATTGGAAAAGCTTTGGCTAGGATACAGGTGATGCGAGGGCTAGCCCCTCCACAAGTGGAGGTTCCTTTGGGAGAGCAGGAGTCTGCTTTTATGGTTGCGTCGACAGAGGCTGTTGTGGGAGAGTATGCGTATCAGCCGCAGTGCCCTTCAAAAATCATTCTACATGGTTGGGAGACAGGTTCGGATATGTTCGATGAAAGTGATGGTGTGTATGAGCATAATGGCATGCTCAATGATGTCTTGTTTGAGGTTGACGATTTGCTTATGGATTCCTGGAGCGAGGGAGATATGCCAAGAGCAAGCTATGTGGATGATTGGATGTTGTTAGCGGGTGGAGATGATCAATGTCAAGTGTTTGACCTAGGTGGTGTCTATGCGGTAAGCAGGGGGTTGGGCAACCCGCTAGAGCAACAACGGCGGGTCACAGGTGCCAGTCTATGTACATATGGTAGGGTTTTTGTGGTGTACAGAGAGTTTGTTTTTCAAGTGCAGTGTTTTAGTGCATTAAGCCCATATGTGGTTGAACATAAATATTCAACGAGGGGGTGGGCAATGATGGTGCAACCAAGGATGTTTCGAGCTAGCAAGTGGTCTATGCCAGGCAAAGGCTGCAGGCAGGTGCAGTGTAGAAGGCTAGGGCAGGTATGGAGTTCTTGGGCAGCCCAGTGGCTATGGAAATGTATGCCTAATATGGTTTTTTAGGTCAAAGGTGTGTTGCAAGGAGCTAAGAAAGGTGATGGCTTTCTATGCCTGAGATATTGATGTTTTGTGCCAGAGTGTGGTGCTTGATAGGCTTTCCAAGCAGGTCCAGACGGCTCGTCAAACAGAGCCCGAATGTGAAAGATATGGTAGCTTGAAGTGGGACGCATTGCAGATCCTCACCGGATTGGGCAGGTGCAAGTGGTTGGCGAGAAGTGGATGTGAAGTGATAGGGCTGAAGTGCTCAATTTGTGGAGCCTATTGGTCTTTTCAGATTGATGATCGGACTTATGGTGTGCAAGCTATGAACTATCAAAGTTTGGACGGGGGCCGGGTCTGTGCCCACTTGCCCACAACAAAGGATGTGCCGTCTGGTATCTTTTTGGCCTCGCCAAGGTTCTCGGAGATAGTATGCATCATGTGGAGCTAGCACAAATTGACCGTTTGTCCATCGCGATCAGCCAGGTACAGCAGGATGAAGTTGGGAGTATTTGGCAGTGGTGAGCTTACAGATGATTTTGGTTGGTTTTGACGACCTCGGTTTGCGGCCTCGGAAGGCTAAAGATGTGGTGAAGGTTGGGCGGGTCAAAGTCCACAATGGCAAATTTCACTGGGTTTTTCTGGTTCGGGCATACCATCATTTTATCGAAAGGAGCAATGCTCTGAAGAAGGGGGAGAATTTTCATTCCCAAAGTGTTTTTTGAAGGGTTGTTTTGGGAAAATTCAAGGCCTTTCGAGGCAGGCCCTTGTAATGCCGCCACGTGGATGGGGAGTAATCCTGTATGCACTAGCAAGGCCTGACGGTGCATGGTATAAAATCCAGGGACATGAGCCATATGGGGAGTGTTGAGGCGAGCGTGCGCTCCTTGGAGCTGTCGTAATGGCGAGCTCTGTCGGATGTTGCGCAGGCGGCCCATGGGCGTTGAGTGCTGGTTTTGGCCAGGAGGGGCGGCACAGGTGGTGCACGCGCCCGCATGTGGAGGTTTTGTGAATCCGTGGTCGATTGATGACGTGGCCGCCCGAAGCGGCTAGTCCCGCGGCCCTTGTGGCCCCCACCCTTTATGAAGAGAACTCCCCCCCCCCCCCCTTTCCCCTTAGCAAGGTCGCTAATGCTCGAGGGCAAGGTGCAGGAGATGATTCCCACAGAGACAAGGAGAGAGGGAGTGTAGCCGGCCAGGCCATTCCAAGGCCGAGCCCAAAAGGTGAAAAGGAGGGGTTAGAAGAGAGATGTCCAAGCAAAGAGAAAGAGAGAGAAGGTAGGACAATGCAAGGCTAAGCTCCCCAAAGGGGTAAAAAAGAAAAAATAACAATTAATAAAAAGTGCCTAGGGGCAATAACGATGTCGCTAATCCCCTCCCCCCCGAAGTGCAAGAGAGAAAAAAAGATAAAATGGAAGCAAGGCGGTTACCTCCTCCAAAAGATGTTAAATTAAGGTGCGAGATGGACCAATGAAAGGATAGTTTCCAAAGTTGAAGCCCCCCCCTTATAAAAGTCAATTTTTAATCAAATTAGGGGCTTTTTTTGTGTCGTTTGAAGCCTGAAAATTGGAGCTCTCTGATAGAGGAGTGTGCCTGTCAAAGCCCTTTGTATTTTCTCGTGAAAATGGCCATGGTGATGGAAGTGCAAGCCTTTGTACATGCCTTTTGAAGTGCAATCGTATTGAGATGTCGAGCTCTACATCTTGAGATGGCATCCACTACGGGTCTTGGCCACTTACGGCATTTACCCATTGGCGCGTTAGGTGACCGATACGGAGGATATCTACCAGTGATTCTACAGCTAGACTACACTTATAGTGCCAGCCTAGTACGCTTCTAGCGAGTTCACACTTAGTGACCGCATGTACATATGTGCTACTTTTCAGCTTTAGCACTTAGTTATTTTGTACTCTCTTTTCTCAGCGAAGAAGAAGAAGAAGTTTTCCATCTCTGTGTGTTTTGTGCTTGTCTTGTGTAGCTCTCTTGCATCCTCATTCTTTACATGGTATCAAAGCCTAGTGCAAGCAAGAGAGGCTAAGAGAGCAAGAGCATCACAATCTCTTTGTTCACAATCCACGTACCAGATACAGAGATTTAATGTACAAGTACAGTGGTTGTATGTACGCTTGATTGTGGACACTCGTTGAGTATAGAAAGTGTTACAGGTACCACGATAGCACGTTCAGCAGATTTGCAGGTTTTTGCAGATTGTAGCTATTTTGTCTTAGTGCTTCAAGATGTCTGATGGTTTCAGTTAGATTGTCACTGAGAAGCTTGAGAAAAATAACTACCCTGCATGGAAATTCAGAATAACTAATTTCCTAAAAGGAAAAGGTTATTGGGACTATGTAGAAGGAGACAATGAAAAGGAACCAGAGATTCCCTAGGAAAATGCTACAGCAGAGCAACGAAAAGCTTTGAGGGACTGGCAACAATGCCAGAGCAAAGTGATGTATTGGCTTTCTATGAGCATCACATATGCATGATGGGCTATCTACTGGATGCTGAAACCCCCGCCATTGCATGGAAAAACTTAGGCAGAGTGTTCAAGGTGAACACCAAGGCCAGGAAGCTTCAACAAAAGTCGGAGCTAAATCAAGTTAAGAGGAACAACCTCTCTATCAATGATTATGCCTTGAAGATCAAGAGTATCATTGAGGCTCTTGGATCTATTAAAGTCTCAGTGGAAGATGATGATATTGTCCGTGCATGCTTGGATGGTCTAGGAGATGAGTATGTACATTTCACGTCTTCCATGAATACAAGAGACGACATCCCCGTGTTCCAAGATTTGATTTCTATGCTTATTCTTGAGGAGAATGTAAAGAATGAGGATGCAAGAGAGCTACACAAGACAAGCACAAAGCAAACAGAGATGGAGGCTTATTCTTCTTCTTCACAGAAAAGAGAGTACAAAATGACTAAGTGCTAAAGCTGAAAAGTAGCACATATGTACATGCGGTCACTAAGTGTGAACTCGCTAGAAGCGTACTAGGCTGGCACTATAAGTGTAGTCCAGCTGTAGAATCACTGGCAGAGATCCTCCGTGTCAGTCACCTAACGCGCCAGTGAGTAAATGCCGTGAGCGGCCAAGACCCGTAGTGGATGCCAGCTCAAGGTGTAGAGCTCGACATCTCAACACTCCTTCTCGAGCTCTGCATGTCGTAGAGTCCAAGCATAGTCCGGAAACGTCGAAGCTTCTCATCTCCGAGGGCCATGGTAAAGATATCCGCCATCTGCTCCTCTGTGCTGACGTAGACTAAGTCGATGTCGCCCGCCAACACTCGCTCTCGAACGTAGTGGTAATGGACCTCTATGTGTTTGGTCCTAGCATGGAACACTGGGTTCCTAGCCAACTGCATGTTTCTGAGGTTGTCACAATGAATGACAATCTGCTGGTCCACCTGCACTCCCAAGTCCTCAATAAATGTGCGTAGCCAAGCTACCTCGCACGCCGCAACTGCTGCACCTCTGTACTCGGCCTCTGTGCTCGATAAAGCAACCGTAGGCTGCTTTTTGCTGCTACAAGTAACAACAGCTGTCCCAAAAGAGAACATGAAGACACTCGTAGATCTCCTATCAACAATGCTACCTACCCAATCTGCATCTGTATACCCATACAATGCTAATGGTGCATCTGCTGCATAGAACAATGCGTAGTCAAGAGTCCCTTGCACATACCTAAGTGTGCGTCGTACTCCATCCAAATGTGGCTTCCTCGGAAGCTGCATGAACTGACCCTCCAAGCCTACTGTGTAGCTCAAGTCTGGCCTCGTGATAGTCAAGTAGATTAGACTACCCACCATCTTCCTGTACATATTGACATCCTCAACAACATCACCCTTCTCTACACTCAGCTTTGCATTCACATCCAAGGGAATAGAAATTGGCTTACAATCAGCCATACCATACTTTGACAACATGTCCAAAGCATACTGTGTCTGTGATAGCCATACACCCTCTGGAGTCCTGATCACCTCAATGCCAAGAAAGTAGCGCAACTCGCCTAAATCTTTCATTTCAAACTCCTGTTTGAGAAGACCCTTCACATGGTCAATCTCCATAGCATTGTCACCAACAATAATAAGGTCATCTACATATATGGTAATGACCACAATCCCCACATCACTCTCACGTACATAGAGTGAATGATCAGCATGAGCTATCCTAAAACCAATACTGACAAGATACTTGGCAATCCTGTCATACCATGCTCTAGAGCCTTGCTTCAAACCATACAAAGCTTTGAGAAGTCTGCATACATAATCTGAGTAACCTGGATCGACATAACCAGGTGGTTGATCCATATACACTTCCTCTTGCAACTCAACATTCAAGAAGGCATTCTTTACATCCATTTGATGCATAATCCATCCTCTAGATGCAGCCACTGCTATGACAGCTCTCACAGTCGTCATATTTTCCACTGGAGAAAAGGTCTCCTCATAGTCTATGCCATACGTCTGTGCATAACCCTTTGCAACCAGCCTTGCCTTGTGACGCTCAATGTTACCATCAGCCTTATGCTTGGTTTTATACACCCATTTATAGCCAATAGCTTTCTTGCCACTTGGCAATGGAACCAACTCCCATGTGTCGTTTGCTTCCAATGCAGTCATCTCTTCATTCATTGCATCATCCCAATGCACATTTCCAACTGCATCCTCAAAACATGTGGGCTCCACATCCTATATCACCTTAGCCATGTAGGCTTGGTGATGCGCTAGATACCCATCATAAGTCAATTTATGAACTGGATTTCTGACTCTATTAGATCTGCGCGGTCCTGAGTCACTCCTTTTCCCTCTAGCATCTTCTTGTACTTTCCTTACACCAGGTGTCCTGACAGCCGGAATTCCAAATTCCTCATCAAGACTTTGTTCAGAACCATCTAAATCCATGTCTACATGTGAAAAACCTGATGATGCATCAGCCATAAAGGGAGGTTCATCAACCTTTTACTTTCCTTTTCGTGATACATTCCCTGTACCTGTTGGTGGAGTAACCTGCGTACATAGTCTACCGTTCCATGGTTTCTCAACAGAGCCACGAGAAGAGGACTCTGGTGGTCCACTCAAAACCTATGACTGTGGCCTCACATTTTGTACAACCACATCATCTTTTACATCAGCCCCAATAGTGCCATGTGCATTACTGTACCAGTTGCTCATCTCATCAAAGACTACATCTCTGCTCACTCGTAATTCTCGTGTAGTAGGATTGTAGCACCTGTACCCCTGTTGTTGAAGGGAATATCCCACAAGAATACATTTCTCTGCTTTAGGATCTAGTTTCCTACGCAACTCATCTGGTACATGCACGTAAGCTATGCAGCCAAACACTTTCAAGTGTGCCAAATCAGGCTTTGTACCTGTAAACTTTTCCTCAGGTGTTACATCATGCACCGCAGCTGTAGGTGTCCTGTTCATAATGTACACAGCTGTATTTACGACTTCAGCCCAGAAATGATGAGGCATGTTCTTCTCATTCATCAATGCACGTGCAACCTCTGCAATGTGCCTGTTTTTCTTTTCTGCGATCCCATTCTGTTGTGGAGTATATCTACATGTAAACTGCCAGCGTATACCATGCATTCGCAAAAAATCTGAAAAATCATTGGAGAAGTACTCTCCCCCTCCATCTGACCTCAATGTCTTGATTTGCATATCTGTGTCCTTCTCAATCATGACTTTGAAGTTCTGAAAGTGACCAAACACTTCACTTTTGCTACGCATGAAGTAGACCCATACTTTCCTTGTATGGTCATCAATGAAAGAGACATAATATCTGCAACCATGTATACTTGCAGTATCGGTTGGACCCCAAACATCTGTGTGCACCACCTCAAGTGGATTTTTACATACATTGCGCTCATGTGGAAATGAGCCCTTTGACTGTTTTCCAAACTGGCATGCTGCACACACTTTATGCATACCATCCACCTTGAATTTGGGCAAACCTTTTACAATCTGTTTTGATTGCATGGTGCGCAATCTTTGCTCATTGACATGGCCAATGCGTTTGTGCCAAACGTCAACATCAGCCACAACACCTGTGCCCTATGAAAATAATGCAGCTTTTACCTCAGGCATGTCTACATTCAGTGTAAACATTCTGCCCACACATTTGCCCTCTGTGATCAGCTTACAGCCATTCTGGAAATCTTCTACATAACAGCCATTTGGATTAAAGCGAACCTGCAAACCCTGCTCAACCATTTGTCCAACAGAAACAAGACTCTTTGTAATGTTTGGGACATGAAGTGCATCTGCTAAGTACTTTGATTTCCCACTCTTCGTATTTAGAGGTATGTCCCCTACATGAGCAATGGGGTGAGCTGTGTCATCTCCTGTCTGCACATAGCCTGACACATCTGGTTTGCGCATATCTCTAAACCACTCTCCACGAGACGTCATGTGATTAGAGGCACCTGAATGCACATACCAAACATCATCTTGGGTGGAATTCTCTGCAGTCATTGTATTCATTACATGCTACATAACAAACATGCACTCGTTTTTGCTTTCATCTGCATCTCTTCTAGTAGATGCATAGTTTCCCTGTTCTCTCTTTCCACTTGCTTTTCCCTTTGGACAGTCACGTGACATGTGACCTCTTTCACCACAAGTCCAACATTCTCTGCTATCTGGAGTATGTTGCTGCCTGCTTGATCCTACACCACGACCTCTTTGACTCCCCCTGCCTTGAGACTAGTTTCCCCTGCCACCTCTATTGTTTTGATTTGATTGACCTTCCAGAAATTGACCCCTGCAACCCCTTGGGCCTCGACCACGACCTCTACCTCTACCTCTATTGGAGTTAGTATAGAAGGCCTGTTCAGAATTATTTCTGCCATGAGAAGAAGATGTGTCAAGGTTATTATCCTCCAGAATAAGCATAGAAATCAAATCTTGGAACACGGGGATGTCGTCTCTTGTATTCATGGAAGTCCTGAAATGTACATACTCATCTCCTAGACCATCCAAGCATGCACGGACAATGTCATCATCTTCCACTGAGACTTTAATAGATCCAAGAGCCTCAATGATACTCTTGATCTTCAAAGCATAATCATTGATGGAGAGGTTGTTCCTCTTAACCTGATGTAGCTCCGACTTTAGCTGAAGCTTCCTGGCCTTGGTGTTCACCTCGAACACTCTGCCTAAGTTTTTCCATGCAATGGCGGGGGTTTCAGCATCCTGTAGATAGCCCATCATGCCATCTGTGATGCTCATAGAAAGCCAATACATCACTTTGCTCTGGCCTTGTTGCCAGTCCCTCAAAGATTTCCTTTGTTCTGTTGTAGCATTTGCCTCGGGAATCTCTGGTTCCTTTTCATTGTCTCCTTCTACATAGTCCCAATAACCTTTTCCTTTTAGGAAATTTGTTATTATGAACTTCCATGCAGGGTAGTTATTTTTCTCAAGCTTCTCAGTAACAATCTGACTGAAACCGTCAGACATCTTGAAGCACTAAGACAAAATAGCTGAAATCTGCAAAAACCTTCAAATCTTCTGAACCTGCTATCGTGGTACCTGTAATTCTTTCTACACTCAACGAGTGTCCACAATCAAGCGTACATACAACCACTGTACTTGTACAGTAAATCTCTGTATACTGCACTTTGGAGACCTGTTCAGAAACTTGTGCGAACGAAGGGATTGTGATGCTCTTGCTCTCTTAGCCTCTCTTGCCTGCACCAAGCTCTGATACCATGTAAAGAATGAGGATACAAGAGAGCTACACAAGACAAGCACAAAGCACACAGAGATGGAAAGCTTCTTCTTCTTCTTCACAGAAAAGAGAGTACAAAATGACTAAGTGCTAAAGCTGAAAAGTAGCACATATGTACATGCGGTCGCTAAGTGTGAACTCGCTAGAAGCGTACTAGGCTGGCACTATAAGTGTAGTCCAGCTGTAGAATCACTGGCAGAGATCCTCCGTGGCGGTCACCTAACGCGCCAGTAAGTAAATGCCGTAAGCGGCCAAGACCCGTAGTGGATGCCAGCTCAAGGTGTAGAGCTCGACATCTCAACAGAGAAGAACCTTGGTCTTGACACATCTTCTTCTCGTGGCAGAAATAGGTCTGAACATGCCTTCTATTCTAACTCCAACAGAGGTAGAGGTCGTGGTCGAGGCCCAAGTGGTTGCAGGGGCCAATCTCGAGAAGGTCAATCAAATCAAAACAATACAGGTGGTAGGGGAAACTAGTCTCAAGGCAGGGGGAGTCAAAGAGGTCGTGGTGCAGGATCAAGCAAGTAGCAACATACTGCAGATAGCAGAGAATGTTGGATTTGTGGTGAAAAAGGTCACATGTCACGTGACTTTCCCAAGGAAAAAGCAAGTGGAAAGAGAGAAGAGGGAAACTATGCATCTACTCAGACAGAGATGCAGATGACAACAAAAGCGAGCGCATGTTTGTTATGCAGCATGTAATGAATACAATGACTGTAGAGAATTCCACCCATGATGATGTTTGGTATGTGGATTCAGGTGCCTCTAATCACATGACGTCTCGTGGAGAGTGGTTTAGAGATATGCGCAAACCAGATGTGTCAGGCTATGTGCAAACAGGAGACGACACAACTCACCCCATTGCTCATGTAGGGGACATACCTCTAAATACAAAAAGTGGGAAATCAAAGTACTTAGCAGATGTACTTCATGTCCCAAACATTACAAAGAATCTTTTTTTTGTTGGAAAAATGGTTGAGCAGGGTTTGCAGGTATCTCTTCAATCCGAATGGCTGTTATGTAGAAGATTTCCAGAATGGCTGTAAGCTGATCACAGAGGGCAAATGTGTGGGCAGAATGTTTACTCTGAATGTAGACATGCCTGAGGTAAAAGCTGCATTATTTGCACAGGCACAGGTGTTGTGGTTGATGTTGACGTTTGGCACAAACGCATTGGCCATGTCAATGAGCAAAGATTGTGCACCATGCAATCAAAACAGATTGTAAAAGGTTTGTCCAAATTCAAGGTGGATGGTATGCATAAAGTGTGTGCAGCATGCCAGTTTGGAAAACAGTCAAAGGGCTCATTTCCACATGAGCACAATGTATGTAAAAAGCCACTTGAAGTGGTGCACACAGATGTTTGGGGTCCAACCGATACTGCAAGTATACATGGTTGCAGATATTATGTCTCTTTCATTGATGACCATACAAGGAAAGTATGGGTCTACTTCATGCGTAGCAAAAGTGAAGTGTTTGGTCACTTTCAGAACTTCAAAGTCATGATTGAGAAGGACACAGATATGCAAATCAAGACATTGAGGTCAGATGGAGGGGGAGAGTACTTCTCCAATGATTTTTCAGATTTTTTGCGAATGCATGGTATACGCTGGCAGTTTACATGTAGATATACTCCACAACAGAATGGGATCGCAGAAAGGAAAAACAGGCACATTGCAGAGGTTACACGTGCATTGATGAATGAGAAGAACATGCCTCATCATTTCTGGGCTGAAGGTGTAAATACAGCTGTGTACATTATGAACAGGACACCTACAATTGCGGTGCATGATGTAACACCTGAGGAAAAGTTTACAGGTACAAAGCCTGATTTGGCACACTTGAAAGTGTTTGGCTGCATAGCTTACGTCCATGTACCAAATGAGTTGCGTAGGAAATTGGATCCTAAAGCAGAGAAATGTATTCTTGTGGGATATTCCCTTGAAGCGTACAAGTGCTACAATCCTACTACACAAGAAGTACGAGTGAGTAGAGATGTAGTCTTTGATGAGATGAGCAGCTGGTACAGTAATGCACATGGCACTATTGGGGCTGATGTGGTTGTACAAAATGTGAGGCCACAGTCACAGGTTTTGAGCGGACCACAAGAGTCCTCTTCTCGTGGCTCTGTTGAGAAACCATGGAACGGTAGACTATGTACGCAAGTTACTCCACCAACAGGTACAGGGAATGTATCACGAAAAGGAAAGTAAAAGGTTGATGAACCTCCCTTTATGGCTGATGCATCATCAGGTTTTTCACATGTAGACATGGATTCAGATGGTTCTGAACAAAGTCTTGATAAGGAATTTGGAATTCCGACTGTCAGGACACCTGGTGTAAGGAAAGTACAAGAAGATGCTAGAGGGAAAAGGAGTGACCCAGGACCGCGCAGATCTAATAGAGTCAGAAATCCAGTTCAGAAATTGACTTATGATGGGTATCTAGCGCATCACCAAGCCTACATGGCTAAGGTGATACAGGATGTGGAGCCCACATGTTTTGAGGATGTAGTTAGAAATGTGCATTGGGATGATGCAATGAATGAAGAGATGGATGCATTGGAAGCAAATGACACATGGGAGTTGGTGCCATTCCAATTGGCAAGAAAGCTATTGGCTGTAAATGGGTGTATAAAACCAAGCATAAGGCTGATGGTAACATTGAGCGTCACAATGCAAGGCTGGTCGCAAAGGGTTATGCACAGACGTATGGCATAGACTATGAGGAGACCTTTGCTCCAGGGGAAAAGATGATGACTGTGAGAGGTGTCATAGCAGTGGCTGCATCTAGAGGATGGATTATGCATCAAATGGATGTAAAGAATGCCTTCTTGAATGGTGAGTTGCAAGAGGAACTGTATATAGATCAGCCACATGGTTATGTTGATCCAGGTTACCCAGATAATGTATGCAGGCTTCTCAAACCTTTGTATGGTTTAAAGCAGGGCTCTAGAGCATGTAATGATAGGATTTCCAAGTATCTTGTCAGTATTGGTTTTAGGAGAGCTCATGCTGATCATTCACTCTATGTACGTGAGAGTGATATGGGGATTGTGGTCATTACCATATATGTAGATGACCTTATTATTGTGGGTGACAATGCTATGGAGATTGACCATGTGAAGGGTCTTCTCAAATAGGAGTTTGAAATGAAATATTTGGGCGAGTTGCGCTACTTTCTTGGTATTGAGGTGATCGGGACTCCAGAGGGTGTATGGTTGTCACAGAGACAGTATGCTTTGGACATGTTGTCAAAGTATGGTATGGCTGATTGTAAGCCAATTTCTATTCCCTTGGATGTGAATGCAAAGCTGAGTGCAGAGAAGGGTGATGTTGTTGAGGATGTCAAGATGTACAAGAAGATTGTGGGTAGTCTAATCTACTTAACTATCACGAGGCCAGACTTGAGCTACACAGTAGGTTTGGAGAGTCAGTTCATGCAGCCTCTGAGGAAGCCACATTTGGATGGAGTACTATGCACACTTCGGTATGTGTAAGGGACTCTTGACTATGCATTGTTCTATGCAGCAGATGCGCCATTAGCATTGTATGGGTATACAAACGTAGATTGGGCAGATAGCATTGTTGATAAGAGATCTATGAGTGGCTTCATGTTCTCTTTTGGGAGTGCTTTTGTTACTTGGAGCAGCAAAAAGCAGCCTACGGTTGCTTTATCGAGCACAGAGGCCGAGTACAGAGGTGCAACAGTTGCGGCGTGCGAGGTAGCTTGGCTACGCACATTACTTGAGGACTTGGGAGTGCAAGTGGACGAGCAGATTGTCATCCATTGTGACAACCTCAGCAGCATGCAGTTGGCTAGGAACCCAGTGTTCCATGCCAGGACCAAGCACATGGAGGTCCATTACCACTACGTTCAATAGCGAGTGTTGGCAGGCGACATCGACTTGGTCTACGTCAGCACAAAGGAGCAGATAGCGGATATCTTTACCAAGGCCCTCGGAGTTGAGAAGCTTCGACGTTTCCGGACTATGCTTGGACTCTACGACATGCAGAGCTCGAGAAGGAGTGTTGAGATGTCGAGCTCTACATCTTGAGCTATCATCTACTACGGGTCTTGGCCGCTCACGGCATTTACTCACTGGCGCGTTAGGTGACTGACACGGAGGATCTCTGCCAGTGATTCTACAGCTGGACTACACTTATAGTGCCAGCCTAGTACGCTTCTAGCGAGCTGACACTTAGTGACCGCATGTACATATGTGCTACTTTTCAGCTTTAGCACTTTACTCTCTTTTCTCAGCGAAGAAGAAGAAGAAGATTTCCATCTCTGTGTGTTTTGTGCTTGTCTTGTGTAGCTCTCTTGCATCCTCATTCTTTACAAATCGAGCCACTGTTGACCCGTCTTGTTGTTGTTTTCCCCTTCCCCCTTTCTCTTTCTCCTGCTCTGGTGTTTCCAGTCGATGCCGGATACATGGATGTGTGTGCCCCCCCAGACCGATGGTGTTTTGTGTGAGAGAGTGAGATTGAGTGGCTGTGTGCGTGTGCAAGGGTGGAGACAGACCGTGGTAGAGATTGGGAAAAGAGCAGGCGGTGGTCTGTTGGTGTGAAGTGTGATTTTGAAGGTGTTTTCCGAAAGGATAGGGGTGTTGTGGATACCCTGAGCTATAGAGAGACCCTTGTGTTTGTGCCGGGCGTGTTCCTCCATTCCCTCTCTCCAACGTGTGTGGCCATATGTGCAATTTGTAGAGTTTCGTTAAGGCTGCATCTCTTCTCTATGAGCTTATAGATAAGTGCATATGAGGTTCGGCCCTCTCTTCATGCATGGCTTGAGTTGTGCCAGATCTGGTATGCACTAAAGTCCTACTTCAATATGAAATGCTCCTAGTGAAGGCTAGGCTTTGTGCGTAGAAATCATATTTGGTGTGAATTGTAGAGCTAAGATTTATCCACCTTTGAGATTGACATTTATCAAAATTTTACAGAAGTGAAGTGAGACTTTTATCCCTCTCTATTTGGGTTCATGTTGCCCCATTTCAATGCATATTTGTGAGCAACTTTTGAGCTCCTTTTGGTATAGGTCAAATTGAATTTTCCCACCCATCTTATAGTGAGTTTTGATGAGATTTTGTTGGGATTGTTCCTAAGACCTCAAAAACCAAAAATGTCACTCACTCACTCTGTCTCTATCTTCTCTATCTATACACCACAACGAAAACAAAATGAACCACTTCACTCCCGCATTGGGGTAGCTGCTTCGTATTACATGTCAGTGGCAAGAGCAAGGCATACTCAATGCATACTCTATTGATTTGATAGACTGTAGACAATGGCCTTTTCAGCTACTCTTTCAATGGGCTCCACTCTTTGCCCCTTCGAGAGTTGGGATCACATATTCTCTTCCAAGGCTATCGAAATGCAGAGGAGCTCAGAATTCTACCAAGGAGATAATGGTTATGACCAAGAAGCCCTCTTTTGTAAACTGGCTGAAGAATGTGAGAAGGTTTATTCATGACAAAGCAAAACTAGCCTTTGAGGAATTTGCGACAAGTACCCTAATCAGATTGAAATTGGATAAGCTCAACGTGAGCTATCGTTGGCCTATTTCCAACACTCATATAGTTGCCTTTGCTCTGAAAATCCTCCTTTTGTCACGCTTTGAGCAGGACATCCAAGAGATAAAGCATTACAAATGTTCTCATCTTCACTTTGAGCAGACATGCAAACGCCTCCATCGTTGTGTTGTACTTCATGTTGTCTCTCAAAAGAAACAATAGCATGGACTTGGATAATAGAAAATTGGTAAGGATACATACAAAGTACCTGATTGATAAATAAGTATACAATTCTATCCACGCATGTACATTTGTAAACTATCTCTTGTTGTCCCTTGAAGAATGCGGTTGAGCTCAAAATAATCTAAGCTATGAATGCTAATGAAGCGTCTTACAATGGCACACTACCTTCTTTCCTAACTAATCTTCAATATGTTAAACAATGCAACTCAAAATCTTGAGCCTTTTAATCTCCATTCACCACACAAACTAAAGGGAGAGGAGTTTCCGGTGACAAAGCTCCGGTTATTTTTGGCC
Organism: Adiantum capillus-veneris; assembly: GCF_014529385.1. Classification (NCBI taxonomy): domain Eukaryota; kingdom Viridiplantae; phylum Streptophyta; class Polypodiopsida; order Polypodiales; family Pteridaceae; genus Adiantum; species Adiantum capillus-veneris. Next base: position 72,675,167 of record NC_140944.1, on the reverse strand, counting down.
TACCCAAAGGGCAAAGGCTATAGAGATCACTTCTCTTTTTGCTGACTAAAATAGGAAAAAGGTTGAGTTGTCTTTTTAAGCATTTTTTGACATGTCAAAAATGTTGATTGGTTGAAATAAGATAGTGGGTAGTCATTGAAATGAATTGTGTAAATCTAATGATGGACATGTCTTGAGTTTTGAAATATGAAATGAACTCTCTTATATCAAGGAAAAGATTTTGGGTTGCCCAATGCCTTTCGAAGCACATGAAACGTTGACAGCCTTACATGTTAAATGATAAAGCCTTAGAGGCTTTACAAATCCCAAGAGTCACGTTTTCATTTTGAAATTTGTGTTACCCGCCTTTTCATTTTGAGAATTTGGTTCACCCCTTAAAACTTGAGGTAATAGACTAAAGTTGTCATTTTTGTTACTTAAAACTTCATGGAAGGAATTTATCATTTGGGGCTTTAACCTTTAAAGATTTTTTATTTTTATTTTTAAAGATTTTAAAGCTAAATTAGAACAGATTTTTTATTTTTATTTTTAAAGATTTTAAAGCTAAGTTAGAACTTAAAGATGTAGAACTTTTAAAGTAAGGTCTCCGATGATCCAATGAGGACATAGAGTTTTTTTTTATTAGAAGGTCAAACTTTGAATTAAAGAAAGTGAAAATGTTACATGGATCCACAAGTAGGGGGAGGGTCACCCCGAGATGCTAGAGTTTTAGGACTTAGAATTTTAAAGCTTTTAAAGTGGGATTTACAACTTACGGATCTATAGTTTTAAATTTGTAAAAAGGATTCTAGAGCTTAAAAATGTAGAGTTTTTAAAGTGGGGTGTAGAGCATAGGGATCTAAAGCTTAGCGTGTAGAGCTTAAACATGCTTTTTTAATTCAATTCTATGTGCACGCTTATGTTTTTTTTTTTTAAAGCTTAGAGATGTAGTGATTTTAAAGTGGGATCTACCCTCAGATCAAGGCCTAAAATTGACGCCTACTTTTTTTGTCAAGTGCTATTTTGCCTATCAAAATAATCTCAAAATTGCCTGTCATTTTTTGTATTTATATCTTTAAGTTAACGTTATATATGGACAATTATATAAGTTGATTGCATTACACAAAGCATATGAAAGGGGGCTTGAAAAATTGGATGTCAAAAAGAAATTTTTATCATGCCTGGCAGGCCTTGTGATTTTATCACTTGTTTTTCTCTTATTCTGAAAGCCAAAAATGGTGAACATTGTCTGCGAAATTATTGCCGTAATTTCCAATATCCTAGAACTTCTTAGTCCAAAACACTCTGTGTAGGTAGAGTGAATTTGTACTGAGAAAAAGATATTTTCTGAGGCGTTATATTGAGCCTCCCAAAAATACGTGAGAACAAGCCCTTGAGAGAAAATGGTAAAAGCATCCTCTAGTGCGGCATAAAGATCAAGCCCTAGCAAAATGTCATAAATGATTCATTTTCGTGCCTTTCGTTGTCTCTCTCTCTTTGGCTCCGAGAGATTCCATGATAGACAAGCACGTGGCATCATACCAGAGACTGATTTTGGCAAGTGATTCATGATTAGATTATTTGTGAAGGGCAATTAGAGTTGGGTCTCACTATGTGTTAATAATATTAGTGGGATGAAGTACATGTTACATTAGGAAAATCAAAAGGTATTCCTAATGCCTTCAAAAAAATTAAAAAGGTGATTTTTCTCGACAGCAAGAAAAATGATCCGTTAGTTTAAAAGCACATAACATCAGGCAATGACAAAGCACATAGATTTGCAACAACATTAGCTCAAAACAACGGACACAACATTGAGAGAGAGAGAGAGAGAGAGAGAGAGCATAGAAAACGGTAAAGAGAAGAGAAGAAAACGCTAAAGGAAAAATGAAAGAGAAAACAAACACCTATTTATATGGGCATAAAAAGTCTTTTTCCTTTCCATCTTCATTTGTCTTTTGACTTTACACCTTCAACTAACTTTTCATCTTCTAAACTCACCCTTCACTTATTCACTTATGTACTTAATATGTTTTGAAAGAATTTTTATATTTTTGAGATTGGAGAGACCTAATTGTGGTCACATATTACACATTTTGTTTTAGTGGTATGTACGAGAGAGAATCCTTGAAACTTGTAAACTCGCAAATACACACATTTTCTTTTGTATCAAAGGTTTTTGAGCAAACCCAACCAAATTTGAAAATTTGATTTGATGGGTCACTTTCTCAAAAAGAGAGGCACGCTTGCATTGTGTAAAAACTTTTAGTCTAATTTTAGTGAAGCTCCTTAAAATTCCTTTGTGCATTTCTGTAATGTGACCACTCAATAAAAATAAATTTCACTAAAATTATAAGTCATAGGGGGACTCGGCTCTTACACATTGGTGCAACCAAAGTTGGTCCGTGCTGGGAAGTGGTCTATGCCAAGCGACGGTTGCAGGTAGGTGCAGTACAGAAGGCTAGGGCAGATACCAAGGTCCTAGACAACCAAAGGGAAGCGGGAATGTATGCCCAAGGTAGCTTTTTAGACTAAAATAGCCTCAATTGGGATAGAAAATGAAGGTGTCCTAAGTGCCACGTCTATGCTCTGGAATGTAGTGTTCAATGTGCTCTAAAAGCAGGTCCAAACGGCTCGTCAAACGGAGCCCCGATGCTCAAGATATTGCTGTTCAAATATAGAGTGTGTAGCAGATCTGCGACGGGCAGGGCAGCTGGGGACAAGTGGCTCAGGTAGGTGTCAGTGGATGCATGTGTAGAGTTTGGATTATGGAGCACGCATGTCTTCTCGGATCAGTTGAAGATTTTTCGGGACCAGTTATGGGCCAAGTCGACCGCATTGAAAAAATGCGCCATCTGGCATTTTTTAGACCTCAACAGTGTTCAAGCATATAAAGCATGCCGTGTGGACTCAGTAGGAAGTCACGGTTTGTTGATGTGAGCCCTGAGCGTCGAGTTACGACTTGGGGAAAAATGGGAGCATTTGGTGGTGAAAAGTTTGCAGATGATTTTCTCTGTCTTTTATGACCTCGGATAACGAGCTCAAAGGGGCCAGAAGGCGGTAAGATTTGCACGGTCTGGGATTGACACAACGGAGATCCGATATACATCTTTATGGCTCGGCCATCGGACATGGGAGCAGTAAGAGGGAGCATGGAGGAGGAGTGCCCAAAAAAGGAAAAAAAAAGGGGAAAAATCCATACATGAAGTTTGTATTGAAAAAAGTGCAAAGCCTTTAGAGACTTGGTGGATCCAGGAGCCGGCACGTTGCCCTGCGAATTATCCCACATATGGGGTGCGTACACAACAGGGAAGGGTATATGGGGCAGGGCGGGATTACTTCATAGGCATCGAAGAGGGGAGAGCTCTTCCGTGGAGCTCAGCGATGGTGTGAACGCAGCGCTGGGCAGCGGCCAGTTGGGCGTACAAGGCGGTTTTGGCCGGTATTGGCGGGCCTGCGTTGTGGCACGCCCGTGTGGGGAGCCGGTTCCCGGCGGCGGCAGTTGTTGTTCACAGGGGTGACATGGAAAATTCTGTAAGGCCTTGTGCCCGCGGCCCTTGGGACCCCCCATTTTTAGAAGACGAGTCACCCCCCCCCCCCCCCCCCCCCCCAAATAGCGACATCCCTATTGCTTAGCAAAGGGAGAGGTTCCCGCGACAGTAAAATGAGAGAGAGAGAGAGAGAGAGAGAGAGAGAGAGAGAGAGAGAGAGAGAGCCTGAGGGCAGCCATGTGGACCTAGTGCAAGAAGCAAACGGGCCATTTCAAGGCCGACCAAATAGAGGTAAAAAAAAGGAGGAGGTGGTCGGGCGCCCAATCGAAGGGATCAAAAGGAGAGACCAAAGGGGCAGTTTCAAAGCTGGCCGAGCAAGGGCAAACCAAGACTATGGGCGAGATGGAGGTCGGCACCAAGAGGAAAGAGGAAAAGAAAGAAATAGAGAGAGGGAAGGTTGGATGGAGTCGGACAATAAGAGGGTCAAAGCTAGGCCAAAGCGGCAGTGTAAGCTAAGCTCCCTAGAAGGGGTAAAAAATGAGGTAAAAAAATAAAAAGGTAAAAATTCATAGGGGGCAATAGCGACATCACTAATGCCCCCCCCAAAATACAAAGAGAGGAAGAGAGAGCAGAGGAAAAAAGTAAAGCGGTTTCCCCCTTCCTGAAGATGCCAAATCAGGGTACTAGATGGACCAATAAGAGGCCAATTCCAAAATTGAAGGCCCCCCTATAAAAGTCAAATTTTCATCAAATTGGGGGCTTTTCCTGGGCTCTTCTGGTGCCGTTTGAATCATGCAAAGTGGAGTTCTCTGACAAGCTAATCCCATTGTAACTTTTTCTTGAAATGACCACGGTGATGGCAGTGCAAGCCAGTGTACATGCCTTTCGAAGTGCAATCAAGCCACCGTGGCCCCCTCTTGCTGTTGTTTCCCCTTTCCCCCTTCTCTTTCTCCTACTTTCATGTGTCCCCTCGGTGCCAGTTGTGTGGAAGTGTGTACCCCCCCAGACCGCTGGTGTTTTATGTGAGAGGGTGAGATTGAGTGCCTGTGAGCATGTGTAAGGGTGGAGACAGACCAGGGCAGTAGGTGTGCATTGTGTGGTGAATTTGTGGAGTGTGCGAGTAGTGAAAATTGAGCAGGCGATGGTCTGCTAGTGTGAAGTGTATTTTTGAAGGTGTTTTCTGAGAGGATAGGTGTGCTGTGGATACCCTGAGCTATAGAGAGGCCTTTGTTGTTGTGTCGGGTGCGTTCCCCATTCCCCCTGGTGCCCCCACGGAGGAGCACACTGATTGCTCCCAGTTGATCGAAAAGAAGCAGTTTTTCGTGTTGGAAGTCATGGCAGCTAGAAGCTATGGACCGATTTTCACAGGCAAGGAAGGCCGTGATGAGTGGATGTCGGATGTCAAGCTGTATATGCTATCATTGCGTATGCCGAACGAGGATAGCAAGATGCAAACTTTTCCTTTGGTGATGCGTGGGAAAGCTAAAGTATGGTATGAAGCGTTGGAAGGCGAGCCGAGGCAAGCATGACTGGCTCTACGAGTGAGGTTTCTTCACGACTTTCGCAAGGAGGCTCCCCAGTCGAGATGGATGCAAAGCTGAAGGCACTTAAGCAAGATGTAAGTGAAGAATTCAATCTGTTTTTAGCTCATTTTGAAGAGTGCTGGGAAGAACTAGCGCTAGCATGCAATTGGCTAATGGAGACTACTTCAAGCTAGATAACTTCAAGGCGTGTCTGCATCCTAAGGTGAGAGAAAAAGTCGATTTCGAGAGTCCAGAGAATTACAATGGTGCAGTAGAGATTGCACAATCAAAGAGCAGGAAGATTAAGAAGAAGATAGAGCAGGGTGTGTCAGGCTACGAGATGATAGCCCCTGTTCATGGCCCTTGTTCAACCGTAGAGTTCAAGAGAAGCTATGCATGAAGAAAATCGTGGAAATTGAGGTGTAGCTGTTGTGCCACAAAATTGGGTACGCATGGTACAAGATTTGTCCGAGCAAACACAAGAGTTGCGGCTCAGTGTCATGGACAGAGGACAACCAAGAGGAGCAAGGGATAGGGCAAGGCCACTGCCCGGTAGGTGTTACAATTGCAGAGAAGAGGGGCACTATGCATCCGATTGTCCTCAACCACACACAGAGAGAGAGAGGAGGCATCTACCCGCTGTTTGGTAGAGGTCGAGGTCAAGGGAAATTCAATGGTCCAAGAGAGCAAGCGGTGGAGAATCCTGTGCAGCCAACTCCGCCAAATGGAGGCGAAGTCCCAAGAGTTAATATTATCGGGGTGGATAAGCAGGATGTCAAAGTTTTGGTTAATAAGAGAGCAAGAGTTGAGAGAGAGACAGAGACAAAGCGAGAAACTAGAGCTCGTAAAGGCAAAGAGAAGGTGTATGAAAGTAGAGAGCAGCCCGAGCCTAGCAAAAGAAAGAGGCGTCACAAAATCAAACAAGCTTCCAGTTAGGGCGTGGCTATCCCGAGTACAATCTGGTAAGTGATGTTCAAAATCAAAAAGCAAACATTACTTTTGGTCAGCTGTTAGCTTTAAATCCAAAGTTAAGAAGGCAGTGGTCCACAAGTGTTAGCACCAGGCTACCAAGAGCTAAGGGGAATGTTCAAGCGGTGCAAAACATGGCTTTGAGGGTAGGTAGCCCCACTGATGTTCTTCCGCTGGTGGATGCTGTTATAGAAAAGAGGATGCAGGTACATGCCTACATAGATGGTGGAGCGCAGGTTTGTGTCATGACAGAAGCAGCCATGAAAGAGACGGAGTCAAGGCAATAGTCAAGTCAAATGTGCGCATGAGGATGGCCAACCATACTAAGGCCAGATGTCTGGGTGTGGCTCTAGATGTGAAGGTCAAGGTGATGGGCATAGAGTGCCTGATAGATTTTTTTGTGATGAAAGCAGGAGATAATGCTTATCCGATCATTTTGGGTAGGCCATGGCTTTTGGCAATAGGTGCTAAGCAAGATTGTGAGAGCAAAGTGTTCACCTTGCCTAACAAAGAGAGGGGAAGACAAATTGTGCTTGATTTGAAGACCAAGAAGAGCAGTTCTCGTCCTATGGTAGTTAAAGATGAAGGCGACATGACGAGCTGAAGATAGATGCAGACTTGTTCAAAGTCACCATAGACGACTCCCCACCTAAAGAAGAAGGTATGCAGCCTCAAGCTTATGGTTTAAGCATAGAGGAGGTTTCGAGCATGTTAAGTGAATATTTGACCAAGGGTGAAAAGGAGGGTTATGTTCAACTGTGTGAGTCCTATCCAAATCTGTTTGCGATGGAATACAAGCATTTGCATGGTGCAAAAGGGGTAGAGCACAAGATTTTTCTCAAGGAGGGACATAGGCCTAAAGCACAAAAGCTGAGAAGACTAAGGGAAATCCAAAAGGAGTCCCTTTGGCAGGAGATCAATAAGTTGTTGGATGCAGGCATTATATACCATGTGAAAGAGTCAGAGTGAGTCTCGCCAGTGGTCATAACCCCTAAGAAGAATGGGAAATGGAGGGTGTGTGTCGACTACAAGCCACTGAATGTAGCAACCAAGAGGAATCACTGTCCATTTCCATTTCAAGAAAAAATCCTAAACCAAGTGGCTGGGCATGAGAGATACTCGATTATGGATGGCTTTTCGGGGTACTTTTAGATAAGGATTGCGCTCGAAGAACAATGGAAGACCACGTTCATATCTCCATGGGATTACCGCAGAATGCCGTTCGGATTGGTGAATGCATATGCCACCTTCCAAGATTAGATTGGTCCATACTTGGGCCGCTTTATCAGGGTCTTCGTGTGCTAAAGTTCAAGATTAGAGCACTTATCAAAGTTACAGTTATGCTTTCAAAGGCTTGATGAAGAAGGAGGTCAGTTGAACCCCAAGAAGTGCAAGCTAGCACAACCTCGACGCAGCTCTTGGGTCATGTGGTGTGGCAAAACGGAATAGAGGTTGATCCGAAAAGGTAAAGGCGTTGGTGTTGATGGATCCGCCATCAAATGCTCAAGTTTTGGCTTCGTTTGTTCATAAGCTGAAGTATCTATCACGTTTCTTTTGGATGTTGTCACGATATGTACATCCTCTTCAAAAGAGGGCTCAACAGGTCCATGGTTATGAGTGGGATGAGAAAGCTCAGGAAGCTTTTGATAGGGTCAAGGAAAGTTTGTATCAGTTACCAGCGGTGTGTCATCCCAATCGAGAGGACAAATTCTATGTTTCTATGACGGTGGGCACAGTTGCTATTGGAACGGTTCTATTGCAAAAGGTAGGGAGAAACTATAAGATGATATACTTCGAGAGCAGGGTGATTAGCCGAGGAGAGGCTACCTACACCGAGGCAGAGCAATGGGTGATGGCTCTAGTCTTCGCTTGCAGGAAGTTCAAAGTGCATTTAATTGTACGCGAGATTTTTGTGTTGACAGCTAATAATCTATTGCCAGAGGTAGTGTTACATTTGAAGCCAGGAAGGAGGATTATGAAGTGGTTGTTGCAGCTACAAGAATTTGAGTTCGAGTTCAAGGTAGATCACATGAGTTGGTCTCACTTGGTAGACATTCTTGTCAGCAAGGTCGTCGATTTGCCAGCCTACCCAAGAGTGGTGCGAGATGAAGCTAAGGAGGAGCTTGATTTAGAGGATGCTTTTACAATGTGGTTCGACGGAACGTATCGAAGGGTAGTACAGAAAGCAGGAGGAGGTGTGGTGATACACGACCCACACTGTAAAGCTATATTTCGAAGGCATATGGTTTGGTGGATGTCCACACCAATAACGAGGTGGAGTATCTCACTCTGCATCTGGGTTTAAAGCAGTGTATAGAGTTCGGCATTTTGAGGTTGGTGGTGAATGGAGATGCGTTGCTAGTCATCAAGCAACTGTTAGGCCAATGGCAAGTAAAGCGCGATTCGTTGAAGCATTGGTTCTTTTCCATCAAGAAGATTCTAAAGTCTTTTGAAGAAGTCCAATTCAAGCATGTGAGAAGAGAGCAGAACCAAGAGGCGGATGAGTTAGCAAGTAGCAAAGTGCAGGTGCATGTTGCAGGTTTATATGTAGCCCCAGCCACTTATGCAGGTAGAGAGACTCTAAAATATATTGAAGGGTTTTTGGATACAGGGCAGTGTTTAGAGGGTTTGTCCAAGTTGCAAAAAAGAAGAGTGGTGCAAAAGGCCCACAAATTCACACTGGTGGCTGAAGATCTCATGAACTTTGGGCGTGATAAAGTAATAAGAAGGGTGTTGTACAAAGAAGAGATAGGAATGGTGCTAGAGCAATGCCATGAAGAAAGTGGACATCAGGGTAAATACCATGTTCTGTTTCGAGTGCTTAGAGCATGCTTTTGGTGGCCTTCCATAGTGAGGGACGTACATTACTAGTGCGGGACGTGCAATGAGTGTCAGACTATAGGTGAAAGGCGATTGATAGCAAAGTCACAAGGTGCCATCATCGCACAAAGTGCTTTCAAGAAGTGGGGTCTGGATACCATAGGTCCTCTCCCAAAGTCTACAAGCGGTAAGAAGTATGTGGTGGTAGACATTGACTACCTTACAAGATGGGTCAAGGCCAAAGCTGTGAAGGAAGTAAATGCTAATGTGGTGGCTCACTTTGTGTTTGATAACATCTGTTGCCATTTTGGTGTTCCATGGGTGTTAGTTTATGATAGGGAGGGATTTAGAAGCAAGCTCCTGAGTTCATTAGTGGAAAAGCTAAAGATTCGGCATCGGTTTTTCTCACCCTATCACCCCAATGCAATGATCTAGTTGAGAGTGCTAATGGGGAAATCGTCAAAATGTTAACAAAGTACGTGTACAAGCAGGAAGCTGAGTGGGAAACAAATCTAGAGAAGTGTATGTGGGCGTATAGAACATCCTATAAGGTAGCTACAAATTTCACTCCATTCAAGCTAGTCTATGGTAAGGAAGATGTGTTGCCGGTGCATGCGCAGTTAGGTGCTTTGAAGGGTATGTGGCTTGTCAATGCCACTCAAGAAGGAGTTCTACAGGATCGGATAGCCAGTTTGGAGGCTTTGTAGATGGACAAAGAGGCAGCGGCAGACTACTATGTAAAGCAGAGAGAGAAGAGGACGGCCAAGGTCAATCAGAGTATACCAGACAAGAGGATAGAAGAAGGAGACCTGGTCATGAAGTATGAAAGCTACCTGGATTTCACATTCCCGAAGAAGTTCAAGAAGAAGTGGACAGGTCCGTATAAAGTGCAAAAGACCTTTCCGAGTGGGACCTATCAGTTTGTAAGAGCAAATGGCAAGCTTCTCAGGAACAGGGTGAATGGTGTGTGGCTCAAGCTGTATTTCGAGAGGGATTTAGTGCCTGAGGTGCATCAAATTGTAGTCAAGGGGGGTGAGCAACCCAGCTAAAGCATGCGGTGTGCGAGAGAAAGGAGATGAAGCTTTTTTACATAGCTTGTACATAGGGTTGCGGTTTTTGCAAGTGCTTTCATTCACCAGTTTGGTGTGCCTGTTTTAAAGTTCTATACATATGCTTTTGGTCGAACATAAATGTTTGACGGGGGGGTTGGGCAATGATGGTGCAACCAAAGCTCATCCGTGCTGGGAAGTGGTCTATGCCAAGTGAGGGTTACAGGCAGGTGCAGTGCAGAAGGCTAGGGCAGATACCAAGGTCCTAGACAGCCAAAGGGAAGCTGGAATGAATGCCCAAGGTAGATTTTAGGCTAAAATAGCTCCAAGTTGGCTCAATTGGGATAGCAAACGAAGGTGTCCGAAGTGCCAAGTCAGTGATCTAGAATGTAGTGCTCAATGTGATCTAGAAGCCGGTCCAGACGGCTCGTCAAACGGAGCCCCGGTGCTCAAGATATTACAGTTCAAAGATAGAGTGTATAGCAGATCCCCAACGGGCAAGGCAACTGGGGACAGGTGGCCTAGGCAAGTGCTAGTGGATGCATGTGAATTATGGAGCGAACCTTTCTTCTCGGATTGCGAATCGGAGCTCTGGTTAGCAAGTTATGATCCTTTGAAGATTTTTCGGGGGCCAGTTATGGGCCAAGTTGACCGCATTGAAAAATGCGTCATCTAGCATTTTCAAGACCTCAACAGGGTTCAAGCATATAAAGCATGCCATGTGGAGTCAGCAAGAAGTCACGGTTTGTTGATCTGAGCCTTGAGTGCCGAGTTACAGCCTGGGAAAAAATGTGAGCATTTGGCGGTGAAAAGTTTGTAGATGATTTTTTTCTATTTTCTATGACCTCGGATAACGAGCTCAAAGGGGCCAGAAGGCGGTAAGGTTTTCACGACTTGGGATCGACACAGCGGAGATCCAATACAGCTTTACGACTCGGCCATCGGACATGGGACCAGTAAGAGGGAGCATGGAGGAAGAGTGCCCAAAAAAAAAAAAAAAAAGCTATACATGATTTTTTTTTTTGAAAAAAGTGCAAAGCCTTTAGAGGCTTGGTGGATCTAGGAGCCACCACATGGCCCTACGGGTTATCCCACATATGGGGTGTGTACACAGCAGGGAAGGGTATATGGGGCAGGGCAGGACTCCTCCATAGGCATCGAAGAGGGGAGGGCTCTTTCGTGGCCCGCTTAGCGATGGTGTGAACAGAGCGCTGCGCAGGTGGCCAATTGGGCGTACAAGGCGGTTTTCGTTGGTATTGGCGGGCCTGCGCTGTGGCGCGCCCGCGTGGGGAGCCGGTTGCCGACGGCAGCGTTTGTTGTTCACGGGGGTGACATGGCAGTTCTGTAAGGCCTTGTGCCCGCAACCCTTGGGGCCCCCCATTTTTAGAAGACGAGTCACCCCCCTCCCAATAGCGACATCGTTGTTGCTTAGCAAAGGGAGGGGTTTCTGCGACAGTAGAATGAGCCAGAGAGAGAGAGAGAGAGAGAGAGAGAGAGAGAGAGAGAGAGAGAGAGAGAGAGAGAAAGAGAGCAGCCATGTGGACCTAGTGCAAGGGGCAAACGTGCCATTTCAAGGCCGGACGAATAGAGGTAAAAAAAAAAAGGAGGTGGTCGGGGCCCCAATCAAAGGGATCAAAAGGAGAGACCAAAGGGGCAGTTTCAAAGCTGGCCGAGCAAGGGCAAACCAAGACTATGGGCGAGATGGAGGCCAGCACCAAGAGGAAAGAGGAAAAGAAAGAAATAGAGAGAGGGAAGGTTGGAGGGAGTCGGACAATAAGAAGGTCAAAGCTAGGCCAAAGAGGCAGTGTAAGCTAAGCTCCCTAGAAGGGGTAAAAAATGAGGAAAAAGGTAAAAATGCATAGAGGGCAATAGCGACATCGCTAATGCCCCCCCCCCCCCCCAAGTACAAAGAGAGAAAGAGAGAGCATAGGAAAAAAATAAAGCGGTTTCCCCCTTCCTAAAGATGCCAAATCAGGGTACTAGATGGACCAATAAGAGGACAATTTTCAAAATTGAAGCCCCCCCCTATAAAAGTCAAATTTTCATCAAATTATGGGCTTTTTTGGTGTCGTTTGAAGCCTGCAAAGTGGAGTTCTCTGACAAGCTAATCCCTTTGTAACTTTTTCTTGAAAATGGCCATGGTGATGGCAGTGCAAGCCAGAGTACATGCCTTTTGAAGTGCAATCAAGCCACCATTGCCCCCTCTTGCTGTTGTTTCCCCTTCCCCCCTTCTCTTTCCCTTGCTTTCATGTTTCCCGTCGGTGCCGGTTGTGTGGAAGTGTGTACCCCCCCGAACCGACGGTGTTTTGTGTGAGAGAGTGAGATTGAGTGGCTGTGAGCATGTGTAAGGGTGGAGACAGACCGTGGCAGTAGGTGTGCGTTGTGTGGTGAATTTGTGGAGTGTGTGAGTAGTGGAAATTGACCAGGCGGTGGTCTACTAGTGTGAAGTGTATTTTTGAAGGTGTTTTCTGAGAGGATAGGGGTGTTGTGGATACCCTGAGCTATAGAGAGGCCTTTGTTGTTGTGCCGGGTGCGTTCCCCCATTCCCCCTCTCCAACATGCTCAGTGAGGATTTGGTAAAAATGTGTACAGAGTGTGGTATATTCAATATGGATGAAGGGTGTTTTCAATTGATGCAAACTCGTGACAAGCTTGTTTCTTAGGGGCTGCCAAAAAGCAACCTCGTACATGCTTTGATTGACATGAGAAGAGATGTTGCCAGCTCTTGGACATGGTCAGTTATCTATATTACTCTATTACAAAAACCTATATTCAAGCAAGCCACATGGTTGCACATAGAGAGAAAAGGGATGAGTCGGGCAACTAGAGACGGGACGCGATCGCACAACAGACCGGACGTGCACTCGACGAGAGGTGAAGGGACGGGTAGGCTCTCTCTCTCTCTCTCTCTCTCTCTCTCTCTCTCTCTCTCTCTCTCTCTCTCTCTCTCTCTATGTGTGTGTGTGTGTGTGTGTGTGCACGCGTGCGTGCGCACGCTGAAATTCCATAGGGTATGGTGGCATACACTTCTCTCTTGCAAGACAGTGCTATATCCCTCTCTTACAATGTCTCTCTCTCTCTCTCTCTCTCTCTCTCTCTCTGGGCTGTTGATGGCCCTCAATCAAGACAATCCCGCCTTCTGCTTGCTAGCCCTACGTAGCTCTCGTCCGTAAAAAAAGTAACCTTTACTCCTGCAACATAGACGTGGCCTTTGCAGACCCTGTGCATTTGTGCCACCCTCGTTGAGGGTGGGTTGCATGTAGCCCACGGTAGCAATTGAATTGGACAAACAATAGGAGGATGTCAATTGAGATTCGAGAGAATTTTGGACGTTGAAGTTTTTCCAATTGATTTATTATAAAGGAAAAATTACCAAAATGCCCTCTAGTTTGTAGAAATTCTCAAAACACCCCTTAAATTTAAAACATACCCTCAATATTCTATCATAAAGTCCCAAAATACCCATCAAATTTCTCAAAATACCCTTGGTTGTGAGATTGAATTTCTCCAAAGATTAAAAAAAATTGTAGCTTTCAAAATTCCCAAAATACCCTTGGTTGTGAGATTAAATTTCTCCAAAGATAATTCTTTTTGTAGCTTTTCATAAGAAGGATGATTGTCTATCAATACAAGATTCTAAAACTAGAATTTGAGTCGGTTATGTAGGCTTTGGAGATGAATTGCCTCAAGAAGGATGATTCTCTATCGATACGAGATTCTAAAACTAGAATTTGAGCCGGTTATGTAGGCTTTGGAGATGAATTGCCTTTAGACACATATACCTTTTTTTTTGAGAGGTAATTTGTGACAAATTACATGTGAAGCACTCAAAAACGGATCTCAATTGTCAAAAAGGAATAAAGATTACATAATCTTGAAAAATCCAACCAAAAAAACAATACAAGGGTATTTTGGGAAATTTCAAAATTTGAAGGGTATTTTCACAAATTAGAGGGGTAGTTTGGTAGTTTTCCCTATTATAAATATCAAATTTAGCCTTTTTTGGCACGTGTAAAGGGTGAGTAGTTGCTTGCACTATCATACCTACGAGCACTGTAGTCATTAGAGAGAGAGAGACATAGGGGGAAAGTGAGGGAGAATTGTTGCTCGCCATGGCGCCCACTTGAGCGAGTAGGAGGGGTGCAGCCTATAACAATGGCGAGCAGTAGCCCGTTGCTGTCACACAAAGAAGCCGCAACCTTGAACACTCTCAACCCGTGGCACTACAACTTTTTTCATAGTAAGAGGTAAAGTAGATTGGTCAGGATCTCTCTCTGATGAATGTTGAGACTTAAGTTTATTCAACATTTCATTTTCAGGCTTGGCCTGATCACAGTCCTAGAGCGGATCTCAATTGTCAAAAGGAATAAAGATTAGACAATCTTGAACAACCCAACCAAAAAAATACAAGGGTATTTTGGGAATTTTAAAATTTAAGAGACATTTCCACAAATCAGAGGGGTATTTTGATAATTTTCCCTATTATAAAATTTCAAATTTAGCATTTGTTGCCGCATGTAAAGGGTGAGTAGTTGCTTGCACTCTCATACCTACAAGCATTGTACTCATTAGAGAGAGAGCATAAGGGGAAAATGAGAGAAAGTTGTTGCTCTCCATGGCCACTTGAGGGAGTAGGAGGGGTGCAACCTGTAACAACGAAGAAGAGTAGCCCATTGCTATCACACACAAAGAAGCTACAACCTGGAGCAGCCTTGAACACTCTCAACCAATGGCACTGCAATTTTTTTCATAGTAAGAGGTAAAATAGATTGGTTAGGATCTCTCTCTGATGAATGTTGAGACTTACGTTTATTCAACATTGCATTTTCAGGCTTGGCCTGATCACAGTCCTAGAGCTGGGTAATTGAGGCCCGTCATTGGGGGGAGAGAGAGAGAGAGAGAGAGAGAGAGAGAGAGAGAGAGAGAGAGAGAGAGAGAGAGAGAGAGAGAGAGAGAGAGATCTATAGCCTTAATCAAAGATCACGAAGCCCTCTACGCATTGATGTAAAGACATAATTTTTCTGAGCAGGCTTTGTTGTAACAACATCTCAGAGCTGAAAAACTATCATAACTTTGTATTTTTGTTGCCGACTTGAAGGCAATGTCGGACAAAACTCACAAGGGTGGAAAATACACACTCTCCATGAAGAATGATGCAAAATCCCCAAGGAATTTGGATGCTAATCCAACCACATCGTCTATAACAACGAAAGCAATGATCATGGCTTACTTGATCTCATTACAAGAAACCGTCAACAAGCAAGGTGAAGAGTTGCACACACTTGCAATGGAGAATGGTACTTTAAGAGTTCTTGTTGTGGAGAATGAGCACCTCAAGAAGGTTCTTGAAATGCAAACAACACACTTGGTGCATCTTGAGAATGAAGTTCAAGAATATAAGCGCTCTCTTGTGGACATGAATGTACTGAAAGAGCGCTTGAGCAAAGTTGAGAGTGATCATGTATTGAAAGAGGAAACGATAGATACAATACGATATGATGTATGTGAGATGAGAAATTCATCCAAATCATGGGCTGATATATGTAAGGATAATGTGGTTTCTACATCTCCTATCATGCAAGCCATTGTCCAAGCAAAGAATGTAGAGAATGTGGACACTCAAGAATTGCAAGAACGGCAAAAACGCTCAAAGAACATCGTCATTTGTGGAATCAAGGAGGAAAGCATGGAAACACCCCAATCTCTTGCGGTTGCTATTGAAGAGTTTTTTGCTACACACTTTGGCATGTCTGGAATCATGGCTTATGGTGCACATCGAGTTGGAAAACAAGGAGTCCCTCGCTTGACAAAAAGACCTATTGTATGTACCATGGCTGATGAGGTAAAGAGAAAGATCATCCTTGACAATAGTTGGATCTACCTCAAAGGAACGGGTTGTAATGTATATGAGGATCACACTCTTATGCAACAAAATGTACGTCGCAAAGCATATGAGGAAAGAACCAAGAAGGTCAAGGTGTCATCTCAAGAAGAAAAGTCACTTAAGGAGGATGCAAGTCCGCCCAACACATAGGGACACATGATCTATGAGACCAACTCATGCTTGCGAATAAGCTTTTGTGTTAGGACACCAGCAAGGCCAGACTAGATAAGGTAGGGCCGGGCTAGGCGGTGTGGAACGGGGAGTTCAACTAGGGCAAAGGGCCAAGGGCATGCCTATATAAAGGGTGGTTGAGTGGTGGACTCTCAAGCTCCAGTCACCTCTGTCTTACATTGGTATCAAAGCATGGTCTATTTTGGGCAAGAGGGCGTGGAGCTTTTTGAATGCTCCTCTCTTTGAGGGCGTGAAGAGCCGCCTACTGTGTGAGAAGTGCCGCTTGTGTCGGGAGGGAGGCGACCTCGACCTCCACCATATGCTGCGTGGCTTAGCCTGGCAGATGGGTGCTGCGGAGGGGAGGGGTTTACGTCACTGGAGCAACGCCCAGAACGCAACCGACGGGCAGTTCTCTCTCTCCCTCGCCCTCACGGCACTACCGTGGTCACCATAGCTGGCTGTAGAGGTTTTTTTTCACACACAAGGCGCCCAAAGGCCTTTGGCCTTGGCAATTCATCAAACTACGGTGCGTGCCCACCCGGGCACACACCCCATACACAAGCCAAGGTGTTCGACGGTTGTCGGCCGAGATCCGACACAAGCATAGGAAAGGAGCCACCAAATTCTAGGCGATCTGTCAGAATTACAGAAATTGCAGAAGTCGATAGAAGTTAAAGTTTGACGGAGTTGAAGTTTCGGAAGAATATCTATTGCAATTTCTTCCTTCGGGAAGATTCAGTTGTCAACGACGTTTCAAGCAGTACAATTTTTTGTAGGCATCGTCAAGCATAGTTGATTCAACTATCAAGAGCTTGGAGAGTTCCATATACGGTGGACTACTATCAATTTTGACGGAGTTAGCACGGCTACTCTACTTTGCGAGTGCTCCCAATATCAGGTATATTTTTTGAGTACTTCTTTCACCGCACTGTGTAGCCATGGATTCGGATATCAATATGACATTCGATTTTGAGCAAAGTACTCCTGATCCTACCAATGATGGCCCATGGTGGGATCCTCTCAAGGAGAGTAACTGTGACACTATGGCACGAGAAGATACTTATGAGTTGCTCGATATTCAAGAATTTCGTGCACTTCAGACACGCATGACAGTCATGGATGAAAATTTTAAAGCTTTAAATGAAAATGTTACTAAACTTTCCACATTAGTAATTCAATTAATGCATCAGCAGTCTAAGAGTCCTGCTGACACCCACATGCATGAGCACGTTGGCACACAAGGGCAAGGCCCAATTAATGATACGTTACATACTCTCACTGCCAAAGAGGTGGATGACTTGTTAAAGAACTTTAAACACCAGTCTTTAAGGGCGAAGATCGAGACCGCAATAAGGATCAATGAACATCTTTCTCAACAAATGGGACGGAATTCATGCCTTACGGCGTATCCGGATGCAGTCAGAGCTCTGCAAACGAGCTTAACTCTGGAAGGCAAGGCCTACAAATGGTGGATGTCTCTCAAGGAGAAGAAAATCATACCACAGAGTTGGGTATCCTTTGAAGCAATGTTTAGCAAGGAATCTTTGCCTACAAACGAGGCCGATCGGAATTGGATGGCTTGGGACACATGTTCCATGCGCCAATATCCATCACTCCTGGAATATATCTCTCACTATCGGGACGTTATCCTCAAGTTGGAAGGCTTGGATACCTTCCAACAAGTACGAGGGTTCATACGAGGTCTGACACCTGAGCTTAAGAAGTATGTCAAGACCCAAGACCCTAAAACACTTGAGGAAGCCATAGTGAAAGCACATATTCATGATGACCCTGATGAGAAGAAAATACATAATAGTAACGTGCCTGCTAATATACATGGTTATACACGCACTGAGTATGGGCACAATAAAAGAAAATTTCTAGTTGCTAATTCTAATGCATCTAAAAACCCCAAGGGGTCCAGGGGTCCTCTTTCTCCTCAGGATTTTGATAAAGCCAAGAAAGAGAAGTTATGTTTTCAATGTTTAGGGAGAGGTCATGGAAAAAAGGATTGTCCCAAGGGGAAATCTGTTGCTCAGGGGAAGGAGAAAGCAGTGCACATGGTGCAACTACTGCCTCTTGAGTCTTCCTCAAAATTCTCCACAGTGGAAGCAACACACACTAAGGTGGTGCATGAATGTTGTCTCACAGCTTCCATGCGGCAACAAACCTTTGGACCACATGAGCTAGTATGTATGCACGGATATTTGTAAGGACACAAGGTGCACATCTTGGTAGATGACGGTGCTACTCACAATTTCATCAATTATGGATTGGTGAAAAATCTCAAACTGCCTCAAACTCCGAGTACCCACTGCTACAAGGTAGCAATGATGAATGGACATGATACTGAAATATGGGATACTCAATGCCGAATTGTTCCATTGGAAGTACAAGGGTACTCTACTTGTTTGGATTTTCAGGTTATGAACATGGAAAGGGATGATGTGGTTTTTGGTAGGGAGTGGTTGCATAGCCTAGGACCAGCACTGAAGTGTAGCTATGAGCACAAAAGCTTCATGTTTGAATCCCATGGCGCACACGTGTTGTTGTTAGGAGAAAAGGATATACCTTCATCACCACTGAGCTTATGCAGCTCGTTTCTGATAATGAAATAGATCAGGTTTTCTTGTGTTACTCACTGTCTCATTTTCTTGTTAACATTGAGTCTGTTGAACATTCCTCAACGCCGCATGCTTCTCTCTCCTCTATTCCACCAATTGCTAATTCTAAACAAGCAAACGTTGCTAGTCAATTACAACAATTATTAAAGGAATTCCAAGATGTATTTCCTAATGATTTTCCATCAGGATTACCGCCGACACGATCAGTACAACATAGCTTTGACGTGGCTGCAGGCTGTAAACCTGTTAGTAAACCACCTTACCGTATGAGTTACTCGGAGCCTGCTGAGGTGGAACGTCATCTTGCTGACTACCTTAGCAGAGGGTTTATACAACCCAGTTCTTCACCATGGGCTTCGCCTTTCCTTTTAGTGAAGAAAAAGGACGGCAGTATGTGCATGTGCGTAGACTACCAGGGCTTAAATGCGGTTATGGTTAAGAACAAATACCCATTTCCAAGAGTGGATGAGCTATTTGATAAGATAACTCATGCTCGCATTTTTACAAAAATTGACTTGCGGTCAAGATATCACCAAGTCCGTATTTGGCTTGCCAATATACCTAAGACTGCATTCCGAACATGGTTTGGACACTACGAGTTTTTGGTGATGCCCTTTGGGTTAACCAATGCGCTCGAAACATTCATGACACTTAGGATAGTGTCTTGAAGCTATATTTGGGAAAATTTGTCATTGTTTTCCTCGATGACTTCCTAGTCTATAGTGCTTCTGCAGAAGAGCACTTACAACATCTCAGGCAGGTGTTTGAGTTGTTACGTACCAAACAAGTTATATGCCAAGGAATCTAAATGTGATTTTCTAAAAGATGAAATTCATTATTTAGGGCATGTTATTTTATCTCATGGCCTATACATGGATCAATCCAAAGTGGATACCATCGGAAAATGGCCTCCTCCTAAAAATCTAGAAGAATTACATATATTTTTAGGATTTACAGGTTTTTACCGAAGGTTCGTTAAAAACTATGCTCAAATTGTTGTTCCTATGACGGATCAACTTAAAGGCAAAGGAAAATCTTTTCAGTGGGGATCCGCTCAACATCATAGTTTTGATACGCTCAAGGATGCATTAGCTACAGCTCCTATACTGGCTATTGTAGATCCTTTGAAACCATTCATTTTGGAAAGAGATGCCAGTGATCGTGCTATTGGAGCAGTCATGTTACAAGACGGACGGTCGATTGCATTTGAAAGTAAGAAGCTTGATGTAGCTCAGCAGAACTATTCTGCTTACGAGCGCGAACTCTATGCAGTGTCTGCCTTAAAGACATGGTGGCATTATCTGTATGGTGCTCAGTTCGAGATTGTGTTTGACCATGAAAGCATCAAATGGTTTACACAACAAACAGATTTAAAGGGCTGAAAAGCCAAGTGGGCCAAGATTCTTCAGGAATATTCCACCAAGCTAAGGTATCGCAAAGGCCGATACAATGTAGTGGCAGACGCTCTAAGTAGAATACCAGAGATCAATTTGCTCTTGTTCACGGAACTTCATAGTGAATTTTTAGATTCTCTCAAGGGCAAATATGAGCATGATGAAGCATATTCCAAAGTGCGGAGCCATGTTCAAAAGGGGGATCCTTCTCACTCCAATGACGGTAGTGTACAGTTAACCTCCACACCTAGTTCTCCTTTATCAAGTGATGAACTACAGTGATGGAAGCATTTTACCATCGACAATGGGTACCTACTCCACAAGGGGAAAGTTTGTGTACCGATGGACACGGACATTCGGCGCCAAATTATTTATGAATGTCATGATAGTCCAAGTGCAGGGCACCCCCGGGATTAGAAAAACTTATGCTCGCGTAGGACGACAGTTTTACTGGCCAGGTATACATGGCTTTGTTCAAGCTTATGTCTTGCACTGCCAAAAATGTCAAGTTAATAAGGCAAAGCGCCTGAAAGCAGGACGACTCTTACATCCTTTGGAGATTGCCAATGGAAAATGGGAAAGTATCTCTATGGATTCTTGTAGGTTTACCAACCACTATATGAGGTCATGACTCAGTATGGGTGGTCGTAGACAGGTTGACTAAACTATGTAAGTTTATTTCGACCAAATCAACGGTTAAGACACCAGAACTAGCCAAGTTATTTGTGGACAATGTATACAAATTGTACGGTTTGCCAAGTAACATTGTTAGTGACTGTGATCCCAAGTTTAACAGCCACTTTGGAGAGTTGTACTTAAACGATTGGGTACACAACTAAACCTCAGTACAGCTGATCATCCAGAAACGAATGGTCAAATGGAACAGGTTAACCAGGTGCTAGAAAATATGCTAAGAGCATACGCCAGCAAAAAACAGTCAGATTGGAAAGAATACTTACCTATTCTCGAGTTTGCCGACAACAGTGCTAAGCATGTCACAATAGGTTTTAGTTCTTTCATCCTAATGTACAGGTTTAAACCTAGGTCACCATTTATGGTGGGGTTGGCAACCAAAAAACTCCAACAGGTTAAGGATTTTTTCCAAGACACATGGATATGCTGAAATTTTCTCGTCAGAATGTTCGACAAGCACAGGATCAGTATAAGAAATACGCTGATGAGAAACGTCATCAAGTTACCTTCGAAGAAGGGGAGGAAGTATTTTTACGTGTTCCAGAACACTCAGAAAGTCTGAAAACTGGACCGACACCTAAATTATCTCCCCGATATTGTGGGCCTTTCAAAATACTCAAGCGAGTAGGTGATCATGCCTACAGACTATTACTACCTTGAGATTCTCGCATTCATCTGGTGTTTCATGTAAGCCATCTACGAAAGCGGTTACATGGGGACAACAATGTCATTGACCAGTAGGTTTTGGTTGATTACATTGAACCTCCTACCTTACCGCATGAACCTGAACGTGTTCTTGATTATCATGAGTTGTGTACACGTCATCATGTACGACAACAAGCCTTAATCAAGTGGAAAGACCGACCTGAAGAAGGTGCCACTTGGGAAAACATTAGTGTTCTTAAGAAGAAGTTTCCCACTTTTGTTTTTGAGGACGAAAAGTCTTCTTAAGGGGGGAGTAATGTCAGGACACCGGCAAGGCCGGACTAGATAAGGCAGGGCCGGGCTAGGTGGTGTTGAATGGGGATTCCAACTAGGGCAAAGGGCTAAGGGCATGCCTATATAAATGGTGGTTGGGTGGTGGTCTCTCAGGCTCTAGTCACCCCTGTCTTAAATTTTGGAATTGTAACGGTTATCCATGGAATGCGAGAATTGCCATTGATGAGCTTACCAATGACTCCGATGTGATACTTCTTGTCAAAACATGGGAGCATGATTCGCAACGAATTCTCGGATTTGACAAATATGATGTGCATTCTTTGATGTGGACCAAAAATGCAAAGCAACGTAGAGGCCAAGGTGGCGTAGCATGTATGATTAAAAAGGTTTTGAAAGATGTTTCCATTGTCAAAGAAGATAAGTATAAACGCTACTTATGGCTAAAAATCAGCCCACCCAATGGTCAAATCATGTTTGTGGTTGGTTGCTACATTCCTCACTATGACTCCAACTTTTATGCTCCCTTAGATATGGATAGAGATCAACCCTTTGTTGAACTAGAGGAAGACATTGCTCATTACAAGGACCAAGGTGAATTCATTGTCTTTTGGAGGTATGAATGCTCGCACAAATATGTTACAACACGACACACATCAAGTGGACATGCCGCATGTTTCAAGAAGAATGGATGATTCATACATGTATAATCGAAGTTCTAATGATGCAAAAGAATTGGATCACTATGGAAAGTCACTTCTACATATGTGCAATAGTACCGGAATGCTCATTCCAAATGGTGTATCTTTATGGAAAGACACCAATTACTTTACATGTCGAAAGCACAATGGTGATAGTGTGATCGACTATATGTTGTTTTCGGAAGCCACTGTAGAATGCATACAAATCTTTACACTTGGTGAATGGAATCCAGATCGGATCATAGGATGCTATGTATTGACCTCAAGTGTGGTAAAAGACCCGAGCATGTAGCCTCCAATCATGATGTGAATCATTTGTACCTACGTTTAAACTTCAAATGAGCACTTATATATGTTGATATGGTGGACCAAATGTTAAGCAAGACAGAGCATCAAGAGAGCCCAACATTAGAATGCAAGTGGAAAGTTTTCAAAGAAGTAATTTTCTCTTGTGCGAGGGAATGCTTTTCGGTGAAACACATGTCTTGCAAAAGATCTAAGAAGGGTAGCACCAAGAAGAAATGGTTGGACATGGAATGTAGTCAAGCCCGAAAACACTTGCTAAGGTTGGATGCAAGCAAAGACAAGTAAATTTACTTGGAACATTCACACACATACAAAGCACTTGCTCAAAAAAAGAGGAGAAGGTGGGAAGTCAAAAAACAACTTCTTTTAGCGCAAGAGAAAGCACATGCATGTGACAAGTTTTGGCAAAATCTAAAAGGCAAACGTGTTGAGAGCTTTGGTGACTTGACTCTTGAGGATATGTATATGCATTGCAAGAACCTCTATGAGCAACCCAACGTTGATAAGATGGAGTGTTGTAGCTCCCTTCCATTTATGCCTCCTATCTTTACCATTGACGACATATGTTGCACGCTTGAGAAACTTGCTACCCGTAAGGTAGGGGACCTTCAAGGTGTCAAGGCTGAAATGATTAAATGGACAAGCAAGAAAACACGATATTGGATATGCGATATGTTTAACCTTGCACTTCAGCATGGCATGCTTCATCATTGGAGTGAAAATTGGATCAAACCTTTGCACAAAGGAGGAGATGTAAACAATGTGAGCAACTATCGCACTACAATGGTTGGTTCTTTGATGGCAAAGTTATTTGGATGTATCATGGAGATGAAGATAAGTAAATAGGCTGAAAAAAATGGCAAACGTGCGCTAGGCCAAACAGGTTTTCGAAAGCATCATAGCACTATTGAACACCTTGTCACTCTTCGAGTTCTTATGGAAGCATCTCGATTGAAAGGAAAAAGGTTGTATTGTTGCTTTGTGGATGTCAAGAAATATTTTGACATGGTACCGCGAGGAAACTTTGGAGATGTATACAAAGCCTTCAAGTGTCGAGAGAATTTATGCATGCAGTCTTTTGCATCTACCAAAAAGTGATATGTCAACTACGTATGGGAGATGGAATTTCAGAATTTTTTGCAAGCACCATTGGTGTCAAACAAGGATGCCCACTTTCCCCAACCCTCTTTGGGCTACTCATTGATGAATTGGAATGCATGGTTCTTGATTTTATGCAACAGGAAGGCATAGAAGAGGTTAAGATCGGAAATGCGGTAATCATGCTTTTGCTTTATGCCGATGATGTAGTGCTCTTGGCACATTACTTAGAAGATACACAAAAGCTTATGAGTGTCTTGGAACGCTTTTGCCTACATAGCGGGCTGATCATGAATGGGTCCAAAACCAAGGTTATGCTTGTAAAGACCCTCAATGATGAAAATCCATGCATTGTATACAACAATAAGCAACTCGAAGTGATAGATAGCTTCAAGTACCTTGACCTTGAGGTTCCATCCAATGATAGATGGAAGGATTGCGCAATGCGTCGCTTGGAAGCCGGAAAGAGGGCTTATTATGCATTTGAGAATATGTGCAATGCTAGAGAGAACAAGTGTTGGGCTCTCAAAAAGTACCTCTTTGACACATTGGTGACACCGGTGCTTCTTTATGGAGTGGAGGTATGGGGTGGTAGCATCGGGAAGTCTACTTGGAAAGAGTTTGAGAATGTCCAAAAGCGTTTTCTCACCAACTTTCTCCAAGTCAAGACACAAACACCCTACATGCTCTTACTTCTTGATTCCGGATCGCTTCCCATTGAGGACTTGGGCATGCAAAGGGTTGTGGAGTACATGCTTAAGACACAGCGTAGCCCTTTGTATCGACTTCCTAGAATCGCATATGAAGCAAGTCAAAAGGTCCAAAAGACATGCAAGAGCAAAATACTAAGTTCGGGGTGGATGCTTGACATCAAGAAATGGTTTGGAAGATGGGATGCATGTCACTTGGTCAAGGATGCGTCGATCGACTCCCAAGTTAATGAGGCATTCTTACAACGCCAATGTATCACGGCTTGGGAGAAATCCGGAGGTTCTCGCTTCAGCCATTACACCACACACATTGCCCCAAACTACAAATCTCTCTTCTTCTCCAAACGCGGTAAGCGAACCCATCCCTACATCCTTGAGCCCATCCCATTGAGTGCAATCCGCACCATTGCCTCCATTCGTCTTAGCTCCCATTCTCTACACTGTGAGACAGGACGTTGGGGCACTGGTGAGGAGTCTCATCGACTTTGCACCTTATGCCCTCGTCAAGTGCGAGAGAGTGAGTACCACACTCTACTTGAGTGCTCAGCTTTTGACCACATTAGGTCCTCTTTTCCCCATATATTCAGCCATGAGCTCTCCTACATACCTTCCTCTCCCAACCACGATGTGAACTCTCTATTGCAACGCTCATTTCAGCCATTTTTGAGCATCAAGAGTCACTTATGACCTCCACTCACACCACGTGACTTGTTCATTTGGTCCCATAGTCATATTTGACCTCCGAGGACGATAATAGAACTATCTCTCTCTCTTTGTCTCTCTCTCTCTCTCTCTCTCTCTCTCTCTCTCTCTCTCTCTCTCTCTCTCTCTCTCTCTCTCTCTCTCTGTGTGTGTGTGTGTGTGTGTGTGTGTCGCAATCTTAGTGTCATTTGTGACCTTAAATTCTTAAGTTTCTACTACAGTTGTTGCACCCCTATCGCATATTTTTTTTATTGATGAGATCCTATTGTGTGCATTTACATGCTCTAATGAAACTTCTTGCCAGTCGACTATCTATCTAAAAGACCTTGATGGGATGTTTCTAGCCATGCCTTGCGTGCTGCCAATAGAACTTCTGTTCAATTCCTATCTATAAGCACTACTATTGTTTGACAGATAGAGGATAGATATGAAAAGGGTGAGTAACGTCAACAATCACCAAATGGCCAGTTATCTAATCGTTCTAGATGTCCAGTGGGGAGTAGGAACCAGTGGGGTGGCATCAACAGACTGAAGACCAGTGACGGTCGAGGATGATGGCATGCAAGACTAGCTGATGCAAACGGATACACAAGGCTTAAGTTGTGGCGAGCAATAGGGTGACACACTAGCTATCTATTTGTGGGCGATCGCAGGCAATGCAAGATCCTAGGAAGTCACATGCCAGAGGGGTGTAGACAAGGTAGCTGAAGCAACATTAGGGATCATAGAGAGCAGTGGAGTTGAGGTAGTGGTAGCAAAGAGCATGACACAACACACACAGGCAAAAGTGATGGCATGAAGGTCGACCCCTAAAGCAATAGCTCTTCCTCCTCACCTCTATCTTGATCAGCCTGCCTCTATCTATAGGCTCTTTAAAGGCACAGGGGTCAACTCTGGATATGAAGCATGAGCTAATGAGGTGGGCAATGCACGAGTTGATAAATAGTTGATCTTCAAGCATCAAATTCAGGTGGGGGGGGGGGAGAGAGAGAGAGAGAGAGAGAGAGAGAGAGAGAGAGAGAGAGAGAGAGAGAGAGAGAGAGAGAGAGAGAGAGAGAGAGAGAGACCATCATCCTCGTTGATACCCACGTATCATGTTGCGATGGTAGCACACCACTTTTCATCGACATGTTGCAGCCATGTTGGGACTACCTCCCCATACCTTGGCAATTTGACTCCATTTGATGTCCTCTCTCCCCCCTAAACCTATCTCCAATAATTAGGTAAGGACGGCACTTCGATGTCACAACAAAGGAATCGCCACTTGGGGAGTTCTTTGGAATGGACAGCTACATAGGTGGAAATCAGCTGAGGAACTTCTTCTCCAGTTTCCCCTCCAACCATGGGAACTCACTCTCATTTTATCCAGACTTGAGGTTTTCCATAGTTCAGAGCTTTGGAAGCTTTCACTTAAAGAATGTGTCCCGCTCAGTGCCTTTGGATGGAAAGGTGGGTTCAAACTTCAACACCCACAATTGAATCTCGACGACATCACTCCCTCACTGCACAACACATTGAACAGACGCTGGAACGTCAGCCTAGACAGGAAGCAGTGGATGTTCAAGTTTAAGAAGTTGTGGGACACGTCAATTCAACCCAAGAAATCGGTCCTCCTTTGGCTTATACTCCACAAATCCCTATGGACGGCGAGAAAAGCCTCAATGCAGGGTTATCCACAGGGATCTTTCTCAGCTGCAATGTAGAAGTGGAGTCTATATTTCATTTATTTTTAAGATGTTCGCAGTCTGCTGTTATTTTGTTCCTTATAACCAGTCTCTTGGAGGCAACTCTACTAGGCGACTCTATAGGTATTCTGTCTTGCTATTGGAACCGAACTAGGGCTGAATTTTTATGGATTATCTGGAAATTGAGAAACAGTCATGTGTTTAATGTGGCTTACCAAGCCCCAAGCCTGAAAGCATTATTTGTGGATTTCAATCTACAGGTGTTCAAAACAAAAATCAAGGAAGCCAACCTCTACTATCTGAGGAACTGGATTATTAAAGATGAAAAAGAGCACACCAAGCAATGGAGGCTGAGGATCTGGAACTCCCCATCAATAAGAGAAAGTTAGCGAAAATTGGGAACATGATGGCTGCTAATCTGGAATCCTCTCGGACGGCGTTCGAAGTCATTTCCAAAGCCGGAAGCTTCATGGAAAAGATACAAGGAATGATCGACTCTCTAAAAGACTGAAGGCTAATATGAAAGGATGTTTATGGTCGGGTTGTATATGATCGGCTATAGTTGTTTTGTATCTACTCAAAGTCAAACTAATGTAATAATTTCGGTTTTGTAAAGGGAGAGTCTCCCTGGAATGGTTACGGTCCCGCGCTAGGTCATGGATTGCAAGTATCCCATGGTACTCAGTTGTAATTGTGCCTCCTTTCTTTTTTGTTAATATAACTTACCGCTTTGTTGGAAAAAAAAATGATGAATTATCTAATGTCCCCTTCAACTTTGCCTTCCTCCCGTGTGAACGTACTTAAGAAATTGTAATGACCAATCATCAACCAACATGCTCTTTAGCTGAGTCGTGGATGATCGTAAAACGAGAACACAAATTGTGTGCATTGAGTAGCGGCTAGATGCCACCATCGTTGGGGGGGAAAGGTGATGCAACGCGGTACGTAGCTCCAAACATGAATCATACAATAGAGACGGAAATTTGGAGTGTTGATTATCAATGCGACGAGTAGCAACTAATGGGGTACACAAACATTACTTGATGTTTATATGTTTTTTTTCCGTAGCTCACTCTACTAGCTGCATCGCAATCAACGATGACAAGTTTTATGAGAAGATCTCCACTTTAACTCTCTTTTCCATCAATTCACACTTGAAAACTTCAATTTTAGTGTGAGATCAACCAAGTTTAATTTGACACTCGAGTTTCTATAGTACTCTATTACGTAGAATGGAATTTAGGCATGCCACATGGATCTACAAGAGAATTTTAGGCTCTCCTTCTCTCTCCACATTTTCAACCCAATGAAACTAAAGCGGCATCAGTACGTGCTAGAGGAGGACAAGGGGTTGTGTGTGTGTGTGTGTGTGTGTGTGTGAGAGAGAGAGAGAGAGAGAGAGAAGGGGGGGGGAGAGAGAGAGGAAATCCCTTATTCAAGCAAGCTGATTGGGAGTGGTCAGGGATGGTGAGCCAGGAAGTCGATGTAGGACGTGAGCTAGGAGGTCAAACGTGCACAACTATGGAAGACAAAGGGGTGGCTACCAAAAGGGACCGAGGGAGAATGAAGAGTCAAGAAAGAGAGAGGCAGTAGGCAGTACTATGGCGGAGAGAGAGAGAGAGAGAGAGAGAGAGAGAGAGAGAGAGAGAGAGAGAGAGAGAGAGAGAGAGAGAGAGAGAGCTCCTTGCCATGGCCACCTAAGCAAATGGAGGGGGTAGCCTACAGGCTGCAACATCAGTGAGGAGGATCAACCCGAGAGAGAAACATTGGTCTATTTTTCAATGAATGTGGAGTGAGTGAGGGTTTCTCTTCAAATGATTAGATATATGCATGTAGCTCGAAGGCATGTTGCCTTATGCAAGAAGTTGACATGGGCAAAAAAAATCAGGATGAGAAAGTGAGCCTAGAGAGATTTTAAAAACGAACATGTATGCAAAGAATCATAGTGTAGGTATATATGTCTAAATGTTTTGGGATGTGTGTATGCATATGCCTCTCCGTCTATTTCTTTATCCATAAAATGGCAATGGAAGACGGGGAGGTGGGATAGATATTATAGTTGAGTTTACTATATAAAAAATGCCAAAAGCAAGCATTTCTTTGTCATCAAAGGCTAGCTTGATCAATAACCAAGTCAGTGGTTGAAAGATAGAGTTAGACTAGTGTCTCTCTCTCTCTCTCTCTCTCTCTCTCTCTCTCTCTCTCTCTCTCTCTCTCTCTCTCTCTCTCACACACACACACACACACACACACACACACACACACACACACACACACACAAAATGGGATTTTGGCACACACTTGAGACTTTTATCATGGCCTCTGGCAACAAATAGAGAGAACTTATTCCAAGTTTTCTATTTTTGAGACAGAAAAAGAAAGAGATAAAAGTCTCTTTTGTGTGAAAGAAAGAGATACGAACGATCAAGATTTTGTAGAGTAGATAATGTTGTAACTAAAATTACATTCAAGTCCCTAAAATTTAATAGAGTAGATAATGCCCTGAACTAAAATTTACACTCAAACCCCTATGGTTTATGAATCAAAGTGAGACAAATGTATGGCTATGAGAGGGAATAAAAAGAAGAATTTTAATGTCATAGGAAACAATCCCTATAGAAATTCAAGGTTTATCTGATGACTACATAGACACACACACACACACACACACACACACACAGAGAGAGAGAGAGAGAGAGAGAGAGAGAGAGAGAGAGAGAGAGAGAGAGAGAGAGAGAGAGAAGCTCAAGGCTACTCTTATTAAACCTTTTGTGTGTATCAAGTATTGGCTTCTCCCAACTCACATGACCAGCATAGCAAATGTCTAAGAATATCAGGAATGAAAGATGGATACATACACAATTAGGTACGTACACTCATATATACATACTTACATGGAGAATAGAGAGATGAAAGAGATAGTGTCTCTAATTGTGCTTATGAAAAAGCTTGAGAAGGTGAATATGATTGGACTTGGTAAGAGGGAGCGAGACCCGCCATAGGTGGGTCTCGCGAGCTCGAATGCTAATATAGGAGTCAGGATTTCAAGAAATCTTTATGCACAATGTAGAACGTATAGTGGCAGGGAAAGGCACAAAGAGAGTGCCCATAGAAGTTGCAAGTATTGAGTGCTCGTAATATTTTGTCACCAGAGGCAACAGGTCTTCTTCATTCTCTGCTCTTCTTGTGTGTGTGTGTGTGTGTGTTTTGAGATCACATATTGCTTCAAATGCTATTATGTTGACGACAGTAGTGTTGATGGTGCAATCTTACGGGCGTGCAAGTGTCAATTTTCTTGGAACAGGATCAAGCTTGAACAGGAAGCCAACAACCCAACACAAACTTGCTATACATAAACTTGTCAACCAGTGTTCCCAGCTTAGCTCCGCCAGCACAAATTTCGCTAAGATAAACTGCCCAGTAGCAGATGGTTGCTCAGAATCTGTGGGAATATATTGAGCCTTTCAATCTCCCGCGAATTCACCAGATTGAACACCTGCATTAGTATGAGGGTTTTGAACAAAATTGCTTGATTGACTTTGCCTGCCTCTGGGCCTTCTAACTTCAGCAGATCTGTGCCTCTAAATTGCAACCAAAGCAGCATCACCACTTGGTAGAAATATTGGGAGAGGATGTTGCGCCACATGACATTAGAAATCAGAGGGTCTCCGTGCTTGACGGGCAGCCCGTCCAGCGCACTATCGCTTCGTGGCTCTCCTCCAAAGGCAAGTGGACCGCCACTACCTCACCCAGTTCTTTCAAAGTCCTCACCACTAGCAACTTATCTGGCAAGGAAGTGCAATTACTGTAATCTTACGAAGTAAATCCGATCTCATCCTCTCTGCAGAAATTCGAAAAGTAGAGCCATCAAAAGCACGATCCCTGCCCTGGAGAATCCCACATTCTGTTGCTACTGCCCTTGCTGTCGTGAGGTTATCCCCTGTAAGCATTTTCACCTTTATGCCAGCTGCTCGACACTGGCGCACAGCTTTAGGAACTTCAGTCCTGCAACGATTTTGAATGCCAATAATTGCAAGAAGTGTCAAACCTGCCTCTGGAATTTCCCATTGTTTCATTTGATCACTCGAGGGAACCTCCATCTCATCAGTTTTCATGTAGGAGAATGCTATGCATCTCAAGCTTTCAGCAGCCATACCCTCAATCACACTTAGCAGGTAATTGTTTTGATCCGTACTCATCTGCATTGTGGAATTGTCTGCACATAAAAGCTTGTCACAATGTGCCAATACTTCTGCAGCTCCTTTCCAATGCACATGAAGCTTACAGTCATGAGCAACCTTTAGCACGGCACACGCTCTTTTCTTGATGGAGTTGAATGATTCAACATGCAAGATGGTAGACTGAGTCCTCACCTGTGTATAGTCTAGTCCCAACTGCAATCCCCACAGCAATGTCGCCTTCTCGATGGATGAGCCAGTTACTTCTGTCCCCTCTCCAACTGCGCCTGACATGTAGATGCTGCCACTGCTGTTTTGAGCAACCCCCTCAAAAAGCAAGTTTTGAACATTCACATCAATGTTTTGTAGAGATGATACAGGGTTCCTCATTTCACCTGCCCATATTCTCATTGGCTGTAAGGATACCTGTTTGATCACAGCAAATAGTAGTAACATATCCCATGGTCTCAAAAGCTCCTAGACTTCTTACAAGAGCATTTTCTGCCATCATCCTGTTTATGGCACTTGTTTGAGTGAGGATGACTGCTAGAGGCAGACCCTCTGGAACTGCAACAACCATTGTGGCCATAGAAACTCCCAAAATCTTCAAAATTATCTTGACAATCTCAATAATGGATGTTTGTCCCGCCTTAATGAGGGGATGGTCTCTAGTAGCTGCTGTCACAGGAGCCACAAAGGAAAAGACCAATGATGCCAAAAGCACAGATGCAGCAACACAAAGACCCAATTTCCTGACGCCGATGCTCACTTTGACGCTTAGCCAGAGAGGGGTCTCTTCTCCAGTACTAGTAGTTCGAGCACTCGCTGCCTTTAGCTGGCCCCACTTAGTAGACATCCCTACGCCAGTCAGCATTTCCCTTGGCAAATCAATATTATGGCTCTCCATCAGCAGCTGATGGAGAGCCATAATATTGATTTGCCAGCTGCTGATGGAGAGCCATAATATTGATTTGCCAAGGGAAATGCTGAAGGAGAGATCCGACTTCAATATCCGTATGCCCTGACTTACTGCACGAGGAGAGACTCAAGAATATCTGCTCCAGAGGGCTGCCGTATGTAAATGAGCAAGCCTTGTGAAAGGGGTGCAGTACGCTCTGCGCATATGTGTGTGTCTCTCGTGTGCATGCCCTTAACGTCCGTCCAATTTGACGGGGGGGCCGTGGAATTAAGTTCATGAGTTGCCCAGTTTCATTGAGTTTCCCAGAAGCTGCCCGAGCTCACTCTAAGTGGACAAGTAACAGCTATCCAAGGATAAGGAGGCAATTCAACCCTCGTCGATAAAGCACACGGGGTGCACTCGAGGGATCAACGGCCCGAGTGCATCCCGCCGTTGGATCTCAGCGGGCTGGAAAAAAAAAAACGCGCCGCCTGTCCCACTCCCGCCTCGAGCTCGCGACCCCTTCCCACCCACTCGCAGACCTCAACCATCCCGCCTAACGCGCCTCCATGCAGGTAATTCGCCTTTATGTATATAAAAACCTGCCCCCTCTAGGTGCGTCGATCCAACGGCCTAAAGCTCCCCGCCCTGCCGATCGCGCTCGTCGCCGTCGATCCCTCGAGTGACACCCCGTGTCACTTATAAACGAGGGGATAAGGAGGCAATTCAACCCTCGTCGATAAAGCACACGGGGTGCACTCGAGGGATCAACCCGTATTTGACTTCCGAGGAAAGTAACAGCTATCCAAGGATAAGGAGGCAATTCACACCCATATTTGACTTCCGAGGAAAGTAACAGCTATCCAACGATAAGGAGGCAATTCACACCTGTATTTGACTTCCGAGGAAAGTAACAACTATCCAAGGATAAGGAGGCAATTCACCCCCGTATTTGACTTCCGACGAAAGTAACAGCTATCCAAGGATAAGGAGGCAATTCAACCCGTATTTGACTTCCGAGGAAAGTAACAGCTATCCAAGGATAAGGAAGTAATTCACCCCCCTATTTGACTTCCGAGGAAGTAACAGCTATCCAAGGATAAGGAGGCAATTCAACCCGTATTTGACTTCCGAGGAAAGTAACAACTATCCAAGGATAAGGAGGCAATTCACCCCCGTATTTGACTTCCGAGGAGCTGTGTGTGTTTTGTGGGGGTGGGGGGGCCTAAGGACTAAGTGGCACGGGCATGGGAGGGTGGGATCTACGACGGGGGCATTGTGGGTCGTAGATTTCAGTGGCGGCGTCGAAAGTAAATTAGGGTACCGTAGATTACTTTTTATTATAAAAAGTAATCTAAGATACCCTAATTTACTTTCCACGCTCGCCCCTAATTTACATGTTTTAAATTAGGGCCCCCATGTTTCACAACGCACGCATGGCGTAGTGGTTAGGGTGGGCGTCTCTCATGCGTGAGGTCTCGGGTTCAAACCCGGCGCCCCAAAATGGAGGTACCCTAGATTACTTCCGAAATGCGGGTACCCTAGATTAGGGTATCCGCATTTGGGATCTACGTCCCACAATGCCCCGTCGTAGATTCCACCCTCCCATCCTCGTGCCACTTAGTGCTGGGAGGGGGGGGGGGGGGGGGGCTCTCTTCTCTAAGCGTCATGGGGTGGACTGGAGGGATCAACGGCTGGAGATGGATCAGTCGTTGATCGGCCCCCAATGTAAATAAAAAATTAAGGGTCCCTGGCATCGCGTCGATCCTTTGAACCCACAACCTCCCCCTCCAAAGTCCGGAGCTCTATCCACCTGCACTACCGCACGCTGATGAAAGCATTGCGTCTTTGCGTAATCGAATACCTGTCTCCCCCCCCCGGCTGCATCGATCGGACGGCCCAGATCACGCGTCCCATTGTTAAATTGCCCCTACAGTAGGTCCCTCGAGTGACACCCCGTGTCACTTATAGAAAGGGGGGGGGGGGGGGGGGGGGGGGGGGGGGGGGGGACTAAGTGACAAGGGCATGGGAGGGTGGGATCTACGGTGGGGGGGATTGTGGACCGTAGATCTAGAATGCGGGTACTCTAGATTACTTTTGTAATTGATGGTAAAAAGTAATCTAGGGTACCCATGTTTCAAAAGTAATCTAGGGTACCCCATTTTGGGAGCGTGGGGTTTGAACCCGTGACCTCGCCCATGAGAGGCACATTTCCCTAACCACTTCGCTTTGCACGCATTATGAAGCATGGGAGCCCTAATTTACTTACAACACATATGCAGAGCGGTGACAACCACGCTACCCTAGATTACTTTTGCCTCCACCCAGATCTACGGCCCACAATCCCCCCACCGTAGATCCCACCCTTCCATGCCCGTGTCACTTAGTCGGGGGGGGGGGGGGGGGGGGGGGGGGGGGGGGGGGGGTGGGGGGGATCTGGGGAATATCGAGTTTAGATTTTTCAACTAATCTCGGGATCTCGAGTCTAGTTTTTATCGGCCACGGGGGGGCCAATCTCAGGATTCTCTCGCTTCCCCAGCCGAGATTTGAACCCTTACCACTAGCTTGAGAGTCCGGGGCCTTAACCATCACGCCCGCTTAAGCTTCCTTGAAGTAGATGTGTTTTTCATAAACTTAAACTTAAAACAATAGATCTCGACCTAAAAACTAAACTCGGGATCCCGAGTTTAGTTTTTACGTGTCGACGGCTGAGATCTGCGAGCGCCCTTGATTTTGCACAAGAGCCATGGATCCCATGGTTGGGACCCCATGGCACTTAAAACTGGGGGGGGGGGGGGGGGGGAGGTGCCAGTTTTGGAGGTGGGTCTGGAGGAAGCAAATTTTCTTTTTGCTACATATTCATGACGCCCCTGGATTGCTTTTTGTCGCCACTCTGTCTAAACCCAGCCTAAGGGTACACGAGTGATCGTGAAACGAGCGACAAAGTGACTGATTTGACGTGATTGGCATCACACACACACACAAAAGGTGGAGTGGATAGGCGCGCACCGAGGGGGGTTAAAATATGTTTTGCAACGACAATTAGTGGAGGGGGTAACTCAAAACACTTACCCTCCTCTCGTGTGGGGATTACCCTAAGGTACGCCACACTCGAGGGGCAATTTGTACGTTGGAGGAATCTAACAAGAGGCTATGATAGCCACACGTGAAGAGAAAGGTTATTCTCATTTAAACAAGTAATGAAATCATGAGGCTTGCTACATGTACACTAGTTATACTATATATATATATATATATATATATATTGTAAGGACATGAGTCCTATGGGCAAGGCCACCGGCAAGGCCACCGGCACGGCCGGACAGTGTGTACACTAGGGGGAGGATATATATATATATATATGTCCTTACAATATATATATATAGATAGATAGATATATATATATATAGATCTCCTCCCCTTAGTGTACACACTGTCCAGCCGTGTCGATGGACTTGCCTATATATATATTGTAAGGACATGGGTCCTATGGGCAAGTCCATCGGCACGGCTGGACAGTGTGTACACTAGGGGGAGGAGATCTATATATATATATAGTAAGGACATGGGCTATATGGACAAGGCCACCGGTACGGTCGGTCAGTGTGTACACTAGGGGGAGGCTATAAGATAGCACGGTTGGGTGGAGACTAGCACACGCATTACCACCGTCCTTTCACTGGTATCCGAGCTATTTTTGGGAGGAGACAAAAAGCAGGTTGCATGTGCGTGCGACGCTCTGCTTCTCTCTTACGTTCCACAGACAGCGATATCTCTGTTGTGCAACAAAAGAAGACAGACACGCTTTCCTCTGCGCAGCGCGTGGACAGACAACGACAGTCGACCGTGATCGCCCCACGTACGCCCTCCACAATGGACGACTAAGGCGATCGACAAAGGCAAAATCGACCGACAACTCAACGACACCGAGGCTTCCGTTGGTTGCATGCGTAGGAAGGCATGTTTAATCCTTGCATAAAGGAGGGTTGAACCCACCCATGAGGCTAAGAGGCCAACACTTTCTCATCAAGCTATTGACACTTGTTGTGTATAACAAGAAAAGATAGCCTACTTGTGTTAAAAGGGAAAATTAGAAGGAAAGTGAAAGCTTCAAACTTCAAGGAAATAGCTTCACTCTTCCTTTTCACGTCTTGGCGGACGGACAGTTGTCCTCCAAAAATTCTTTTTTCCTCAAGGAGGTAGCTTCAAAGTGAACAAAAGCCTTCACAAAAACGATGGGTTTTTGTGAAGAATCAACAAAGGTGTTCTTACAACGAACGACAAGTGAAGCGCTCAAATTCTCGCAAGGCGAGGTTCACATGCAACGCAAATCGCGGAGCATAC
This sequence comes from Adiantum capillus-veneris, assembly GCF_014529385.1. Taxonomy (NCBI): domain Eukaryota; kingdom Viridiplantae; phylum Streptophyta; class Polypodiopsida; order Polypodiales; family Pteridaceae; genus Adiantum; species Adiantum capillus-veneris. The sequence goes on along the minus strand of NC_140944.1, from coordinate 72,639,012 downwards.
AAAAAACGAAGACTTCAATTTCTCAAGGTACAAGTTGTTGTTTCTTTTTCTCTCTTTGCATTAGTAGTGTGTGTTTACCATGGCTAATGAGGATATCCCATCTACACACATGTTTGATTTTGAGCACATAGATCAAAATCAGGGCACCACGGGTGCTGCTGACACTAATATGCATGATGATGATTATCTAGGAGATCATGGGCTTGTAGATATGGCTTCTTTCAAGACTTTGGAACATCGCCAATGCGTACTTGAAAGAAACCTCTCTGCACTCAATGCAACTGTTACCAATCTTACGGAGTTACTTGTGAAATTTATGAATTCACAGACGACTCAAGGAGCCACAAGTGGCACGGTTCAAGGGAACCAAGCTCGCACGACTCAAGGAGTCCAAGAGACAAGTGTTGCAGAAGATGCAGAAGGTAGCAATGCATTACTTAAGAATATCACCATTCCTGAGTTTCACGGGGAAGAGCGTGATTGCAACAAGGATGCGGTCAATACGTTCTTACACAAATGGAGTGATATTCATAGATTGAGACACACCCCGAATTTAAAGACGGTTGTGGAAACAAATCTATCTCTTAAAGGCAAGGCCTATAAGTGGTGGATGACATTTCCAATAGATGATCATCCTCCATCTTGGGCTGCGTTTCAAGCTTCTTTCTCCAAAGAGTTTTTGGACTCCAATGAAGAAGATAAGAATTGGTTACCATGGGATGCATGCTGCATGTCTGGCCTCTCTCTCACACAGTACCTTTTGAAGTATTGGGAAATCATATTAAAACTAGAAGGTCTAGATGAATTCCAAAAGGTACGGGGTTTTAATAGGGGTCTTGACAAAGACTATCATCTGCATGTCAAGACCCAACATCCAAAAACTTTGGAAGAAGCCAACAATCATGCCCAAAGATATGATGATGACCAAGAGAGGAAAGGAAATATTCCATACTCTAAGAATACTTTTGCTAAGAGCAATATGGCTAAGAGCCAATGGCGAGGTAGATCTCCCACACGTTCCAAGAGGAATAAGAGACAATCTACCTCTCCACGCCCACAAGAAGCTAAGAAGTCTAAGCACTCATGAGATACTCCACATGAGTCTCTCAGCACTGCCGATTTTGAGCGTGCGAAGAAACACAATTTGTGTTTTAGATGTCTCTCAGACCAACATAACAAGAAAGATTGTCCTCTTTTGCAAGGCAAAGAAAATGCCATTTCACACAGTGCAACGCCTCACATTAGATTCATCTCCTAAATATTGTTCTATAGAGGTTCTTCATATGGAAGAAAAGCATAAGTGTTGTGTGCCTGCTTCAATGTGGCAACCCACCTTTGGCCCCCATGATTTGGTTTACATGCATGGCACTATTAACGGACAAGGTGTTCGTATTTTAGTGGATGATGGTGCAACTCATAACTTCTTGAACTATAAGCTAGTCAAGAAATTGAAGCTTACACAGACTCCCTGCTCTCACAAGTATGTGGTGGAGCAGATGTCTAGGAATGATAAATAAGTATGGGACACGGTAGTTCAAGGGATTGAGCTTATTGTTCAAGATCATATGATGACCCTTGACTTCCAAGTTATGAACATGGACCGTGCTGATATAGTTTTAGGACGGGAGTGGCTGCATGGTTTAGGAAACACATTGCACACTAGTTATGAACACAACTCCTTATCCTTTATGGCCAATGGTAAACATGTGCTTTTGCTTGGTGAGAAAAATATACCATCTGCACCTCTTATATGTACAGCCAAGCTTTCTATTTTGCAGAAAGCAAATTTAATAGATGAAGTCTTTTTGTGTTACTGCTTGTCTCCAAGTCTTGTGAATTCTCAAGAGAAAAGTGCGATGAATTCTAGTAATGGTATGCAAAGTGCAATGAATTCTACTGATAAACAAAGTGTTAACAAATCTAACGAGCAAAGTGCTCTCAATTTTAATTCTGTAGAGCAACGTGCAATTGTTGTAAAACAAACATTACAGGAATTACAAGATTCTCCATCCCATCGTAACTCTAGTTTACTTTCTCCTTTTGCACGGCAAACGATGACTCACTTACTCACGGAGTATAGTGATGTGTTCTCAAGTGATTTACCACCGGGTTTACCCCCTACACGTGATATGCAGCATGGCATAGATGTCTTACCAGGCACTAAACCGGTGAGTAAACCACCTTATCTTATGAGTGCTAAAGAAGCCAAGGAGATTGAGAGTCAGTTGGCTGACTACCTCACTCATGGTTTCATTAGACCTAGCACTTCGCCTTGGGCATCACCAATCCTTTTGCTAAAAAGAAAGATGGTACTATGTGCATGTGCGTAGATTATCGCGGATTAAATGCGATAACCATCAAGAACAAGTATCCTCTACCTCGAGTGGATGAGTTGTTTGATCAACTCCATGGGGCAAGATACTATACAAAGATAGATCTTCGTTCAGGATACCACCATGTACATATCCTACTGCAAGATATCTCCAAAACTACCTTTAGAACACGGTTTGGGCACTTTTAATTTTTGGTTATGCCTTTTGGTCTAACGAATGCTCCAGCTACATTTATGACACTCATGGATAGTGTCTTACGTCCCTATCTTGGAAAATTTGTTGTGGTTTTCCTTAATGACATTCTCATTTACAGTAAGACTAAAGATGAACACATAGAACACTTACGGTTAGTGTTTGAACAGCTACGAGCTCATGTGCTGTATGCTAAGCAAAGCAAGTGCGATTTATTTAAAAACAGAGATACATTACCTCGGTCATGTGATCTCTTATTCTGGCATCAAGATGGACACTGACAAGGTCGCTGTCATTCTTCGATGGCCACATCCCAACACGGTTGAGGAGCTTCAAATATTTTTAGGCATGGCTGGATTTTATCGGCAGTATATCCGCGGTAGTATATCCATGACTATGCAAAAATCATTGTTCCTATGACATATCAACTTAAATAAAAAGGTAAGACCTTTTTTTGGGAAGAAGCCCAAAAACGCAGTCTCGAACAGCTCAAGGTAGCTATAGCCAATGCTCCCATCCTAGCAATCGTCGACCCACTTAAGCCATTTGTGGTAGAGACTAATGCTAGTGATAAAGCCATTGGTGCGTTATTTCTCTAGGAGGGAAGACCTATAGCCTTTGAAAGTAAAAAGTTAGATAGAGCTCAACAGAATTATTTTGTTTATGAGTGAGAGCTCTATGCCATAATTCACGCTTTACGAAAGTGACGACACTATTTATATGGTGCCGAGTTTGAAGTAGTTTTTGACCATGAGAGTATCAAATGGTTTACTAATCAAACAGAATTGAAGGGCCGTAAAGCTAGATGGGTAGAATTCCTTCAAGATTACGATTGTAAGCTACAATATCGCAAGGGGCGATATAATGTAGTAGGGGATGCACTAAGTCGAATACCTTAGATTAATTCACTTGCTTTCATGGAACTAAAGAGTGGATTTTTGGAGTCATTACATGGCAAGTGTGCACACAATCAATCATATGCTAAAGTGTGGAGTGCAGTTTTAAAAAGGGATCCCTCACACTCACATTTCTCTGAACAGCCATATCAACATGTCTCTGTACGTGTAGATAGAAACTCCAACACACAGAGCTCCACCCCTACTCAGAAAGAGCTTAAGCGATGGAAGAAATTTTCCATTGATGATGGCTACTTACTCCACAAAGGTAGAGTATGTGTGCCAAAGGACTCAGACACTAGGCGCCAAATCTTATTTGAGTGTCATGATAGTCCAAGTGCTGGTCATCCAAGTATTCGTAAGACGTATGCCTTAGTTCGACGGCAATTTTATTGGTCGGACTTACATCATGATGTTCAAGAGTACGTACTAAACTGCCAACAGTGCCAAGTTAATAAGGCAGAGCGCCTCAAGGTAGGTGGCCTTTTACATCCTTTAGAGATTCCACAAGGTAAGTGGGAGAGTATCTCTATGGATTTTGTAGTAGGACTACCTACTACAAATCGTGGCCATGATGCCATTTGGGTAATTGTAGACCGTCTCACAAAGATGGGTCGATTCATTCCCACTAAGACTACGGTTAAGACATCGGAATTAGCACGGCTATTTGTAGAGCATATATATAAACTCTACGGTCTTCCAGCTAGTATCATTAGTGACAGAGATCGATAATCACTTCTAGAGAGCTGTGTTCCAAAAGTTCGAAACTAAACTTAATCTAAGTACGGTTGATCATCCCGAAACGGATGGTCAAACACAAAGAGTTAATCAAGTGCTAGAGGATATTCTACGATCGTACATTAGCAAGAAGAAAACCAATTGGAAAGACTACTTACCTATATTGGAATTTTCTTATAATAGTTCAAAGCATGTGACTAGAGGGTTTAGTCCATTTATGCTTTTGTATGGATTTCAACCTAGATCACCCGTTACGGTGGGGTTGGCTAAGGAGAAGATACATCAAGCAAAGGATTTTCTCAAAGACCATTTTGACATGCTTCGAGTTGCTCGATAAAATGTTAAGCAAGCTCAACATTGATATAAAAAGTACGCAAATGAGCATCATCGTCTTGCTACTTTCAAAGAAGGAGGCAAGGTTTTCCTCAAAGTTTTGGAGCATTCAGAAAGTCTAAAGACAGGAAAAGTTGTTAAACTTTCACCATGCTATTTTGGACCGTTTACCATTCTCAAACGTATAGTTCAAGTGGCCTATAAGTTAGCTCTTCCAGGGCACTCATGAGTTCATCCTGTTTTTCATGTTAGCCGTTTACAAAAATAGCTAGGACAGAATGATAATGTCATTGACACAGGTGTGTTGGTAGACCTTATCGCACCGCCAAGCATTCCTCATGAGCCCGAAAAGATTTTTGGATTCTCATGAGCTTCGCACCAGAAATCATGTCAGACGACAGGTGTTGGTAAAATGGCTAGATAGACCCGAAGAAGGTCCTACATGGGAGAATGTCTCCACACTTAAGAAACGTTTTCCTACGTTTGTTTTCGAGGACAAAAACGATTCTCCAAGGGGGGGTAATTTAAGGACATGGGTCCTATGGGCAAGGCCACCGGCATGTCCGGATAGTGTGTACGCTAAGGGGAGGCTATAAGATAGCACGATTGGGTGGAGACTAGCACACGCATTACCACCACCCTTTCATATATATATATATATATATATATATATATATATATATATATATATATATATATATATATATATATATATATATATATTACAAGTGAGACTTCCAGCGGTGCCATGTATTGTCACACAAAGAAGAAGAGATATATATTTTTTCCCAAGATATCCCCAACATCCTATTCAAGTAAATGAAGAGAGGTTCAAAGGGCAGCAAAATCTATGGTGAGTATTTTTCTTTCTAGGTCAATGCCCACGTTGAATGCTGACGTGAATGATGGTATGTACACCATAGATGGAAATCCACATGTATACATCTTAGCCTAAGTTGGACACACTTTGAACTTCTATACGATGGTGCTTTTGTCCCCCTTACCTTACCATGAAGCAAAAAATCGATCATTTAATCAACTCGCTCTCTCTCTCTCTCTCTCTCTCTCTCTCTCTCTCTCTCTCTCTCTCTCTCTCTCTCTCTCTCTCTCTCTCTCTCTCTCTCTCTCTCTCTCATTCATTAAATACTAAAACTTAAAAAAAATATTTCAGCTAACCAACAATCAACGAACATAACGTCTTGAAGGATAATTTTTTGGAATTTACGTTGTTTCTTGTACGCAAACATGTCCTCAATCATTGCATTGCTAAGCATGGCACTGCTTTTCTTCACCAACCCCTAACTAACAACCTCACCACCATGAATTTTTTACCCATGCTAATGCCTTGCAGAGTGCCACAAGAAGGAACCCTTGATAATAAATCCCATGGTGCACCTGTTTTCCCATGTTAGCAACATGCCATCAAAACCCAAACATAAGTAATCACATTTGGAGAGAAGATCTGGCTTCAAATTTTTCAAAAGCAAGCAAAGCTTCCTAGTGGACATAGCTTGCAATTGTAGTCCTTGGTAGCAATCTCAACTTCTAATTAGATGATGCCACATGTCTTCATGGTGCATTCCAAGAAACTGTTTGAAACGAGCCTCTCGCTCGACATTTTCTAAAAAGGGGTCTAACAATACCGTTGTTCATATAGTTTTTAATACAATCCAAGACATAATTTTGAGAGAGGAAGATATCAATAACTCCCTGTGTTTCTGAAAATGGCCTCGCCTCCCCTGCTAGGCAAACCCAGTAAGCACCTTTCTAGGCAGTTTCCAACTCATTAAGAACTTACCATCCCGTGCAATACACCAAAACTGATTTGCATGTGTACCAAAGCATATCCAAGCACAACATTTTTTCCAAGAACCCAAGGGAGCAATCTCATCTCAAACAGTCTCTTTATATGTGCATTAGTATGACAACTAAAAGTCTGCATGCAAGGACTTGCATGAGTGTGCACAGGTTCTGCCACATCAGCTTGCATAATGCTACATGCCTTCAAGATGCAAGAATTTGAATTTTGGAGATAGACCCTTCATTTTCCTATCGATGAGCAACGAATAGCCTCTTTGGTTGACCCATTTGGACATGTCCTACAATACATGCATCATTAGCATTACCAATATTAGCATGTATTTGGCTGCCTTGTCATAAATCCACCACCTTCACGCATGCTTTTAATGGACTCACAAATGGAATTTGCATACATTCAACATAAGAGTCTTTAATCAGAGGGAATCTGCGTTGCATTTATATGCCCGTACCAAAAAACATATACGTATAAAACGTCATTATATGCCAAAATCCTGAATAATCATCGAATAGCCGTTTTATTTCTCTTTCAACCGAAAGATCTTTCGATCAAAAAATCTTTCTATCGAAATTTGTTTTATATAAGCACAATCATCCATTTCGATCAAAACCAGTGACTGCGGGAGAAGGAGAATTAGACAACTACTACTTGAGGTATAATTCTGAAGTTATTGTTTTTTCTAACTTGTTTTTGTGTGTTGTGCCAGACTCGTATGGTGCATTTGTTTTTCTCTCACCATAGAGTTGGCTTGCAAGTCATAGGCCACTTCGAGGTGTGTAGCCATCCGGCTCACTCCAGAAGTGGGTAGAAACTAGTCACTCTTCTTGTGCTGTGCATGAGCCACTTGGCTCACTGCAGAGAAGAGTTTTAGGACAGACTTAAATTCTCACTTGTGTGGTGTAGTAGTCTTATCTCTCACCACAAGGCTGAGTTAGAATTTAGTGGTCCAGTCGTAGAGTGTAGTAGGCATGATGATACACCTCTCACTTCAGAGTGACCTATAGATTTCTCAATTTTAGATCGGCTCAAATCATCGTTTGTATCACATAGAAACGCAAAAGTTTTGCTCGTCAAACACAGAGTGAAGAGATGCATAGTTTATGCCCCCTTCATTTCTGTGTGATGCAATGTTTATTCTTGCGTTTCTAACTCCAAATACATGTCATTGTTCATCACTAGATGACTTGGTGTTGTCTTGGATGTAGATACATACGATATTTGGTGTGATAAAATCTAATCTCTAGCTAACCCAAATGATTTTCTCATATTGAATTGATCATTCAATGTGGGATAATAAACGGGAACAAGAGTTAGAATACAGACATGTGTTTGTAGAACTATCTCAGCAGGGGGCCAAAAGGAGAGATGGTTGCATCTCAATACGGGTCCAAAAGGAGATGGTCTACCAAAGAGCAATGTGTATTAAGTGCTTCTATACATATCTCAGCAGGGGACCAAAAGGAGAGATGGTTGCATTTCAATAGGGGTCCAAAAGGAGATGGTCTACCAAAGAGCAATGTGCAATAAGTGCTTCTAGACTTATCTCAATAGGGGACCAAGAGGAGAGATAGTTACATTTCAATACGGGTCCAAAAGGAGGTAGTCTATCAAAGAGCAACGTGCATCTAATAGAGCTTAAAGGACCTTAGGCTTAGCTGCATTAAAGACCTCCAATAGTTAGTGTTAAAAGTCCTTTGACCTTAGGCAAGCTAGGGTTGAGCTTGAGGTGGACACCCGACTTAAGCTTGAGGTGCTTGTCGTGCTTGTTGACTAAGGTGATTGAGGTACTTGTCATGCTTGTCGTGCTTGCTGACTAATTTGCTTAAGGTGCTTGTCGTGCTTGATCACTAAGGTGCTTGAAGTGCTTGTCATGCTTGATGACTAAGGTGCTTGAGGTTCTTGTCATGCTTGATGACGAAGGTTCTTGAGAAGTTTCCTATGCATGGGGGATAAGGTGCTTGAGTAAAAAAGAGACCCTACAAGGAGGGAGAAAGACCCAAAGTTAGGGGAATCTTTGACTTAACCTCCCGCTCACCCAAAGGGCACCCTTTTCTCAAGGGGCGCATGGGACACATGTCAGACTCTCCCTATGCTTAGCCACATGGTGTGCTTGAATGTTATTGGCTGGGCTAAAGAGGGGTCCAATGAGCTTCTAGTTCCATTCAACAAATATCTAGATATTTTCAAGCTCTTTCTCTCTCTCTAAGGGGTAAGGAGGACACTTGTCCAAAGACTACCCATGTACTTGAAATTCATGGTGCATATGATTGGCTAGGGGGGAGAGGGCCCCAAGCAAGAAAGGGTGTGATGGGGGGGTATACACCTCTCACACACTCATTTTGTGGATTCATTCTCACTTGGTAATAGTAGAGGAACTCCACCTCCTTCTTCAAGCTTGTGAGAAGTGAGAGCCATCTACACCAACACTCTTGGCTATGGAATGCAAATCCAACCAAGAGCCATGCTTCAATGCTTAAGCTTTCCATATTCTCCATCTTCATTACTATGCTATTATCTATGCTAGCAAGAAGAGTGATGATAAGTGAGGAACTATTTCTTTCTCCTATGGAATGTTTCTTCTTCCTCTTCCCTGCCCTCATTCCCCACTAGCTCTCTCCACCTTCGAAGGTGTTTGAGGCTTTGGGACTGAGGCTTGGGATAGTTAATGCTTTCTACAAAGTTTATGTTATGTTTGTGATGCATGAAGCTCTCCATCTGCATCGCATCACCTAGGTCACAAGGAACACAAAGATTGTATTGTACCAAGTCTCTCTTGATGGGAGAAACTATAATACAAATGCCTATTGGAGGGCGGACCGGCTCCGTATGAATGCGGTCCTCAACTGTTGTCATGTTCTCTAAACTCTCTCTCTTGCAAAAGTATTGTTCATGCCAAGTTAACTAAGTATCATGTTTATGTTTCTACCATCAGTTAAGTTCACCCGTTATGCTCACAAAGTAGCCTCATAAAAGTGGTTTAGCTACTCTCAAAGTTCATAGGCCATTTCCATTACCTTGGTATCAGAGCGTTTGGTTTCTCTTGTCTTGCTTAAGAAGAGGTCCTTAAGTAGCCTATGAATGGTTGATTTTGTTAATTATATTAGGGTAAGTGGGACTAGGATCTATTATCGGTTTTGTTGAGCTCACTATGTGGGATATGGTGCACACCTCAAGAGCTTTGGTCTTAATAATGGAGTCTTTTCAGGCTTGCCTACGGCTTTACCATTATTGAGCCATAAGAAGTTCGAAAGGAGCTTTAGACCCACTCCACTACTCTCTATAATTTATCAATTCCAGCCGTGGGTGTAGATACTTAAGTGTCTATTTTTAAAGGCTAAGAGGAGTAGCAACTAAGGTTTTGAATTGTCAAAGCATACACTAAGTAGCACATAAGTTTAATTAACATGGATGACAATAACCAAGAGAGTAGATTGAACATTGACAACTTTGATTTTTCACATGAAGATGCTAATGATGATTCCCCCATGTTTGTTAATTATCTTGTTACTAGGTTGCAACAAGCTATGGGCAACCCCTCTTTGCAAGCCCAAGTTACTCAACAACTTCGTGCTTATGGAATTTCTTTTCTTCTCCAAGAGGAGAGAGAGCTTAGGAGGCCTCTTGACGAGACCCCCAAAAGAAGACTCTCTCTCATACGAGAGGAGGAATCCAAAGAACAAGAAAGTAATGAATCCCTAAGTTCCTCCGAAGATGTGGCTCCACTAAGACGGCGGACTATACAATTGCCAACTCCTTCCAAGAGGAAATGGTCAACCCATAGTCCTTCTCCTTATCACGTCAAAAAGGGAAGAGAGGAAACAAAGGAAGAAAAGGACAAAAGAGGTCACCCTCTTCTCCTTCTTCTTCACCTTCCTCCTCTTCCGACGAGAGCAATAGTTATTCTCATAGAGAATACAAGAGGGGAGGACATCGCAAATCTTATCCTGCATGACGAAGGTCACAAAAGCTCAAGAAGTTCAAAGAGGGAGGAAAGAGTATCTCCTTTCTCACCTATGATGGCACCTTTGGTGCTACTGACAAAGTATTGGCCTTCATCCAACAATTTGATGCGGCCTTTGGAGACGAGTGCTTCACGGAGTCCTCCAAGCTACGCCATGTAGCTATTCACTTCCAAAAATCGGATCCTTAATGGTGGGCTATCCTTTGTGGCAATGGAAAAGCCCCAAAGACATGGAAAACTCTACGAGTTTCCATCAGGAAGCAATTCCTTGCAAACGATGCAAAGGACAAAGTGCTTACCGAATGACGGAGTTAGAAGCTTCTCTCTCATGAATCTATCCACAAATATGTGGACAAGTTTTGGGATTTATATCTCAAGGCTATTGTCTTTCAAAAGTTAGACTTTGCCGAGTAAAAGCAACAATTATGTGCGGGATTACCCAAAGAGATGGCCGAGTATGTCAACTCTCAATGGCCTGGTTCTATCACCGAAGTAATCCACCACACCATGGTTGCTTCGCGCATCAATTTCCAACAAGGGGCTCGACGGAATGTCAAGCCCATGGAAAATAAACACAAAAGTGATTCCAAGAGGAAAACCAATGCCCAAAATTCTTACCAAGGCTATTCCAACAACAACAAAAATCGGTCCAAGGAGAAGGGATTTTACAAAGGTAAATATAAACTCTCTCCTAAAGAGCTGTTACCATATACATGTGGTTGTGATGTGTGAACACACTAGGACCGCCGGGGCATTTTTTCCCTCTTTAGGAGGTTTTTCCCCCCATGCATTGTATATACGCCCATCACTCTAGGGATATCTATCTTTCCATTGCACACTAAGTAACACACTCTCTATTGTGTGCCTTGAGCTTCCTTCGTCTTCTCCAAGCTGTGTGTGTTTCTCTGCAACCCTAATTCCAACAATTGGTATCAGAGCATGTTGCATCCTCCCAGGATTAGTCGCCAGCTGCTCCAGTACACGCCTTCTCACTTTCGATTTGGGCTCATTTCGGCCTCTGTTTCAACTATAGACAGGTCTGCACATGCAATTTTGTCATTTTGTGCAGAATTTTTGTCAGTGCCGTTTTCTGCATAACAGGTGCCTTGTAGTCTTCTACGGTTTGTGCTATATAGCACGTGTTGTTCTCGCTCCGTTTCTCCTATTTTTGGACAGTTTTCACATCAGGTGCAGCATTTACCATGGCTAACAACAACAACACAAATGTGTTCAAGATGTTTGCTATTGAGGACAGGTTGGATGGGGACAATTACCCTATGTGGGATTATATGATGCAACACGTTCTTGTGTCAAAGGGCATCTGGAATATTGTGCAGGGCGTTGATGTACATCCTGGTTCTGAGGATGTAGGCGATGTTGAGGATGTTGCAGGTCTTACTGCAAGGATTGCAGCTGTTAGAGTTGTTTTGCCTACGGCAGAACAAGCTCATTGGGATGTTAAGGATGCGCATGCTCATGCATTGATTGCGTTTTCTGTGAAGCGCACCATTGTTCCTCACATCCATTCAGCAAAATCTGCAAAACAGGCTTGGGATATTCTAGCAGGTCTTTATGCAAGCCGCAATGAGGCTAAAATTGCTTTGCTGCGTAAAGAGCTGGAGTCTAAGATTATGCATGAGGAAGATGATATGGACATTTTCCTTGCTAGTTTCAAGGATATCAATGAGCAGCTTATTTTTGCAGGTGAAGTCATTTCAGACAGCTCACTTGTGTAGACCGTTCTTGATGCCTTACCAAATTCCTACCAGACTTTTGCTCGTACTTGGAGACTAATGACCCAAGGAAATCCTGAAGTTGTCAAGTTTGATGCATTATGCACATTGCTATTGCAAGAGTCACTTTCTAGAAAAAGCAGGACTAGACAGCGTGCAGTTGAACAGGCTTTTATTGCTTCTCAAAGAAAGGGTGGTAACAGTAATGCAACCACTTCTTATGGTTCTGCTGCGAGTGGCAAAAATTCTGTTCCTAATGCTTCTGCAGGCAACACTTCGTCTGGCAATTCTGGTGATAAGGGCAAAAAGAAGATGCGTTGCCATTATTGTAAAGCTAATGATCACTTGATCAAGCATTGTCCTAAGTTGAAGGCAAAAGAGGCTAAGAAGAAAAAGGGTGGTTCCACTGCAAATGCTGGTTCCACTACAAATGCAGCCATTGTTGAGTCTTCTGTAAAAGGAGACTGTAATGTTGATGTTGATGAAGAATGGGCTTTTAGTGCAAAGTGCACTTAAAATCCTGTTGTCCATGATGCATGCTTGTCAGTTGCTGCAGATTCACATGTGTGGTATTTTGACAGTGGTGCTACAAAGCACATTACCTCACATTGTGAATTGTTTACCTCTCTCGAGTCTGTCCCTCATGGGAATTCAGTCACTTGTGCCAACAATGCCTCTTATCCAGTTCAGGGAGTTGGAAAGATTGTTCTTACTGCTGCTAATGGCAGTTCTTTCACACTTGTTGATGCACTTTATGTACCTGGGATCAAGAAGAATCTCTTGTCCGTATCCACACTTGCTAGACTTGGACTTGTAGTCAAATTTGTGGATGATAGATGTACAGTTCATGATCTCAGTTTTGGTGATGAAATTGTTGCATCTGGTCTTTTGTGCCGTGGGCTGTATAAGCTCACTTTGTATGACAAGTGTGGACAAAATTTTGCAAATGCTGTTGCAGATTCAAGGGCTATTTCAGATGCAAAACTTTGGCATGCACGTTTTGGTCATCTGAATTTTTCCAGTTTGCTGCATTTGCAGAAATCTGATATGGTTGCTTCTTTGCCACATCTTGAAGCACCTACCAAACATGTTTGTGAAGGCTGTATTTTGGGTAAGATGCAGCGTTCTAAATTTCCAAAGGATGGTTCAGTTCGGGCCACATGCAGGTTGCAGCTTGTGCATAGTGATGCTTGTGGGCCCATGCAAACTCCGTCCTTGGGCAATTACCTATACTTCGTGACTTTCATTGATGATTACTCCAGGCATGCATGGGTATTTCCTCTTAAAGCGAAGTCCGAAGTTTTTATGTGCTTCAAACAATTTCTGGTAATGGCTGAAAATGTCTCGAAATGTACTATGGGCACCCTCCGTTCCGATCGAGGGGGGGAGTATATGTCTCATGAATTTAATGCATTTCTGGCTAGTCGTGGGATAAAACACCAGTGTACGGTGCCTTATACACCTCAACAAAATGGTGTTGTTGAGAAGAAAAACAGGTCACTGACGGAAATGGCACGATGTATGGTCAAGAGTCAAGCTTTGCCGGATTCTTTTTGGCTTGAGGCCATCATTTGTGCCACCTATGTACTTAACAGGTGTCCTACGAAAGCTTTGCAGTCTATTACTCCATATGAAGCATGGCATGATAGAAAGCCTTCTATTGAGCACATGCGTGTTTTTGGTTGTTTGGCATATGCTTTGGTGCCACAAGTGCAGCGTAGAAAATTGGATGATAAGACTATCAAATGTATTTTTGTTGATTATAGTGCTGAAAGCAAAGGTTACAGGTTGTATCATCCGCAAACAAAACGTATTCTGGTTTCTCGGGATGTAGTGTTTGTGGAAGATTCTGTTCAGCCCTTGTTGTCATGTACTAGAGATAGTAATGTAAGCTCACAGGACATTTATGACACTTTGTTGCCTCTTTTCAGTGATAGAAATACGAATGTAAGTTCCAATGAGGCAAATGAATAGCCTATGGGGGTTTCTGAAAATGTTCTAGATCAGCCTATTCAGTGATGCAGATGTACATGATGTACTTGATGAGGAAAGGGCTGAAAATGAGCAGGCTAGAGGTATGCCAAAATGGCTGGTGCACACTTTGCGTGACAGTAAATTGGATGCACCTTTGTCTAGTCGTACTCGTTTAGGCTCTCGCCATGCATCTTATGCATCAGATTGTTATGCTTTGGCTGTGTCTAGCTTACATGATGTTGAGGAGCATCTGTCTTTTGATGAAGCACAGAATTCAGAAAATTGGATGGCTGCCATGCAAGCAGAATATGATGCACTCATAGAAAATGACACATGGACTTTATGTGATTTGCCTCCTGGCAAAAAGGCCATTGGTATGAAGTGGGTTTACAAGTTGAAACGCAAGCCAGATGGTGAGATTGATCGCCATAAGGCTCGACTTGTTGCAAAGGGTTATGCACAGCAAAAAGGCATAGATTATGAAGAGACTTTTTCTCCCACTTGTCGTATGACTACTGTGCGTTTTCTATGTGCATTGGCAGCTCATTTTGGTTGGGATGTATATCAATCAAACATTGTTACTGCTTTCTTGAATGGTGACATATGTGAGGAAGTTTATGTAACGTAGCCTCGCGGTTTTGTCATAAAAGGACAAGAGAACAAAGTGTGAAAATGTAAGAAGGCTTTGTATGGGTTGAAGCAATCTCCTCGTTTTTGGTATGAGAAATCTGTCGCTCATTTGGTCAAACAAGACTTTCGTAACAGTCCAATAGAAAGCACATTGTATGTAAAGCGTGAGGGTGATGTACTTCTCATTGTGGTTCTTTATGTTGATGATTTGCTGATCACTGGACCAAATGAGAGACATATTGCTGAATTTAAGGCTGATTTGAATGCTACTTTCAAGATGAAAGATTTGGGGCTGTTGCATCATTACTTGGGTATATAGTTTAAGCAGTGTGATGGTGGTATTGCCTTCTGTCAGAAAAGTTACATAGAGACATTGCTATGTAAGTTTGGACTTGAGGATTGCAAACCTATTGCCACTCCCATGGAAACAAGTTTGAAGTTGATTCTACATGATGTTGGTGATCCTACTGATGTCACTCTTTATCAAATTGCTGTTGGCTGCCTCATTTATGTATGCAACACGAGGCCAGATATTCAGTTTGCAGTCTCACAGGTTAGCAGATTTATGCATAGCCCAGGGTCTAAGCATTGGCAGGCTATCAAGAGGATTTTCCGCTACCTTATTGGCACTTTACATCTTGGCTTGTTTTATCCCAAGGGGGATCATTGCCACCAGACTTACATGCTTTTTCGGACTCAGATTGGGTTGGTTGTTTTGACACGCACGTGTCCACAAGTGGTTTTTGTTTCATGCTTGGTAGTTCATGTATATCATGGTTGAGCAAGAAGCAACCTACTGTGGCCACTTCGAGTTGTGAGGCTGAGTACAGGGCAGTCTTCACAGCTACGGTTGAGTGTGTATGGCACAGACGCCTTATGGCTGATTTGGGTGTTGGACAGGACACTGCCAACACTATCTACATTGACAGTCAGAGCACATTGGAAGTTGCGAGGAACCTAGTTTTTCATGCTCGCACAAAGCACATTGAGGTGCATTACCTTTATGTCAGGGAGAGGCTCTTAGCAGGAGAGATCAGCTTGGCTTATGTGCCAACACAGGACAACCTTGCAGATCTTTCCACAAAGGCATTGTCTCGTGAGAAGCTTGAAGCTTTCCGCAAAGCTTTGGGCTTACTCCCCTTTGTGGACTGTTCATGTCCTCAGGGCATGGCACTTCCCTTTACTCATGTGCCAGCTCTCGTTCACCCCATCACTCCAAGGGGGATTTGTTACCATATACATGTGGTAGTGATGTGTGTGAACACACTAGGACCGCCAAGGCATTTTTTCCCTCTTTAGGAGGTTTTTTCCCCCGTGCATTGTATATACGCCCATCACTCTAGGGCTATCTATCTTTCCATTTCACACTAAGTAACACACTCTCTATTGTGTGCCTTGAGCTTCCTTCGTCTTCTCCAAGCTGTGTGTGTTTCTCTGCAACTCTAATTCCAACAAGAGCTAGAAGATTTTTGTAAGGACCACAAATGTTTTAAGTGTGGGGAGCAAGGCCATGGTTATCGTCCTTGCCCAAAGAGAATTGCCCGCAATGAGACTCCTAGAGCCTCTATGTTTGAAGCTCCAAAAGAGGATGCTCATTGCCAAGGATTTCTCCTTTCCTATGCTTGGGGAAAGATGAAAGACCATGATGCCTTTATTTTGTTTGACCCTGGTTCAACTCACAACTTCATATCCACGGAGTTGGCCACCAAGCTAGGCATAGAAGCCCACGAGATGGGAGATACATTAAAATCTAATGGATCTATCAAGGGACATGACATCTCAGTTACTCCCTTAATTGGAAAATTGAGGCTTCATGTCCAAAGCTATGTGGACAAAGAGGATTTCTTCATCTCCCCTCTCAAACATGAGGATGTTATTTTTGGGGCACCATGGTTTAACCACATGGCTTTCAACATGAAGTTCCTTGTAAGGAGAATCTACTTCACCTACAGGGAAAAGAGCATGTACATAGATGCTAATGAGTTGGGAAACACCACATCCATGCAATAAAGGGAATCAAGAGGAATTAGAGTTGTCTAATTGCCTGAATGGATTCCAAGATGTTTTTATTGATGGCGTCCCTAGTGAGCTACCTCTAAAATGAGGGATGATGACCATGCAATTGAGCTCCTACCAAGAAGCTCACCACCTAACAAGTCTCTTTATTGAGTTTCGCAAGCTCAACAAGAGGAGATCATGAGGCAAGTGCATGAATTGGTCGAAAAAGGGATGGTGAGGTCTAGCTCCTCTCCATTTTGTTCACCATTTCTTTTAGTGCAAAAGAAAGACGACACATATCACGTGTGTCGACTATAGAGCACTAAATAAGATCACTACCAAAAATAGATTTCCCGTGCCACGGATAGAAGATATATTTGATAATTTATAGGTTTTTCCCTGACAAATGCTCCAGACGCATTCGAATTCATGATGGACAAAAATTTTCAGGCCATTCAAATTCTCTTGACCAATACAAGTGACACCTCCAGGTAATCTTTCAAGTTGTGAGAGAGAATAATCTTTTCATTAATCAAAAGAAAAGTGAATTTTTCCTACAAGAGATTCAATATTTAGGTCACATTATCTCTAAAGATGGCACCCATATAGATCCAACAAAGTTAGAGGTAATAAAAGGATGGCCTAATCCAAGGAATCTACAGGAGGTACAAAGCTTCATAGGTATGTGTGCATACTATAGATGCTTCATAAAAAAATTCTAGCTAATAGCAAGCCCATTACATGACTTAATAAAAAAGAGCGTTAAGTATTCATGGACTGCAAAAGTGCAAGAAGCTTTTGAAGAAGCTTAAGGAGAAGCTTATCTCTCAACGTGTGCTCACACTACTAGATCTCTAAAAGCCATTTGAGGTCCAATGTGATTCTTGTGGTGATTGCCTTGGAGCTATTTTGCTTCAAGAAGGGAATGGCATAGCATATGAGAGTCAAAGACTCAACTTCGATAAGTGAGTATTGGGAAAATACAAAAAAGAGCTACTAGCTATTCTATATGCCCTAAACACGTGGACACACTATCTCTTGGGGACTCCATTCATTCTACGAATGGATCACAAAGCCTCAAGAACTTCATGACGCAAACCAAGCTCTCCGACAAACAAATGAGGTGGGAAAATTTCATTTTTCAATTTAAATTTCATATTGCTCACATTGCTAACAAGCACAATCAAGTGGTCAATGCACTTTCACAATGACCAAGGGTAAATGTGGTGTCTATAGCAACTCACAATGATCTATCTCTTATGATAGATGAGTATGCTACTGAGCGAGACTTTAAGTACGTAATTATAGCCTTTGCAATAGGGAAGAAAAAAGAACCATTCACCTTGAAGGAAGGTTATCTTCGAAACGGCAATAGGCTATGTGTTAATCACCCATACAATAAGAAAGTCATGTATGAATCCCATACTTCTCCTTATGCAGGGCAAAGAGGGATTCCATAGTCTACTCTTCGAGGAGTAGAAATGTATTTCTACTGATCTACCATGAAAAGTAAACATTTAAGAGTATGTTTCAAAATGCGTGGTACACCAAAAGTTGGAATTTGATCGAGGAAAGCAACTTGGATTGTTTCAGTCAACATGATTAACAAGAAAACACACTCTATGCCTGTCAAAAAGACTATTAAGGCACATCAAATGGCAACCCTCTTCAAATCTTAAATTTTCAAGCATCAATGATTCCAACATCCATAGTGTCGGACAAAGATCCTAGAATGACCAGTAATTTCTAGAAGGGTCTCTTCTGGAATCTAAGAAGCAGATTAAATTTGTCTTTCGGCCTATCATCCACAAACGGATGACCAAAGTGAAATAACTAATCTAATGATTCTTGGATCTACTAAAAGCCTATTTCATGGAAGTAGATCAATGTTCTCAATGATAGAAGTACCTACCTCTTATAGAGTATGCATACAACGACATTGTATATACTTCTATGGAGAAAGCACCTTTCGAGGTTAAAGAGGGAAGATCCAAAAGTCCCTTACTGCTTAAAGTACATGGGAAGATCTTCGCTACTGATGAATATAGCCAAGACTTACAAGAATCTTTTCCAAATATTAAAATGGTTATATCCATCTCATAGAAAAGGCAAAAAGGGTTGCTGCTAATAAGCACAAAAGAGCCGTAGACTTTAAGGAAAATGATTGGGTCTTGCCAAAGTTTTTCAAAGCTTGTCTAAGGCATACTATGGGCAAGAATCCTACAGGCCACCAAGAGTATTATGCTAAACTAGCAAAAATATACTATGGTCCTTTTTAAATTCTTAAGCCAATCAATGAGATGGCTTATCAATTAAAGTTTCCCAACCATTGGCTCATGCAGAATGTTTTCCATAAAAGCCTACGTAATCCTTACAAAGGAGCGCCGCCAAAAGAAGCAATAGTTGCACACCCTCCAAAAATCGAAGATCAAGAAGAAGTACTTCAATCTGAGTCTATCCTACGACATGAAGACAAGGTACTAAGAAATGGAAAGATTATCTGACGATATCTTATCAAGTTAAAGAATTATCCTTTTAAAGATGCTAAATGGATGCAAAGAATCTAGCTTAAGGATACTATGAACCTTGTCAATGCTTACAATGATGCCTTAAAGTAAGCATATGAAAATGAATTTTAAACGAACAATGTTTTTGTCTTATAAGACTAGTTCTCTTTTTATTGTGCACAAATTTAAGAAGTATGCATGCTTAGGATCATGTTTGTGGTGACGTCGTCTCCCAAACACCAAGTAGAACTTGTCACTCTACTTTGGAAGTATGATATGGACTAAAGAGCAGACATGCTTGCGGAAGCTACGTTTCCCAAGCACCAAATGGATTAGTCATCCATCTTCGAATGATGTCATAGGGTAAGAAGGTATCTTCTACCCGCTAAGAAACATGGACTAATGACTAGGCTTTATCTTCTCTACCTCATAGTCGAGGACGACTATGATTGCAAGAGAGAGGTGATGTCATAAAATCTAATATCTAGCTAACCCAAATGATTTTATCATATTAAATTGATCATTTAATGTGGGATAATAAATGGGAACAAGAGTTAGAATAGAGACATGTGTTTCTAGACCTATCTCAGCAGGGGGGCCAAAAGGAGAGATGGTTGCATCTCAATACGGGTCCAAAAGGAGATGGTCTACCAAATAGCAATGTGTAATAAGTGCTTCTAGATATATCTCAGCAGGGGACCAAAAGGAGAGATGGTTGCATCTCAATAGGGGTCCAAAAGGAGACGGTCTACCAAAGAGCAATGTGTAATAAGTGCTTCTAGACTTATCTCAACAGGGGACCAAGAGGAGAGATGGTTACATCTCAATACGGGTCCAAAAGGAAGTAGTCTATCAAAGAGAAATGTGCATCTAATGGAGCTTAAAAGACCTTAGTGTTAGCTTCATTAAATACCTCCAATAGTTAGTGTTAAAAGTCCTTTGACCTTAGGCAAGCTAGGGTTGGGCTTGAGGTGGAAACCCGACCTAAGCTTGAGGTGCTTGTCCTGCTTGTTGACTAAGGTGCTTGAGGTACTTGTCGTGCTTGCTGACTAAGGTGCTTAAGGTGATTGTCGTGCTTGATTACTAAGGTGCTTGTCATGCTTGATGACTAAGGTGCTTGTCATGCTTGATGAGGAAGGTTCTTAAGAAGCTTCCTATGCATGGGGGATAAGGTGGTTGAGTCAAAAAGAGACCCTACAAGGAGGGGAAAAGCCCCAAAATTAGGGGAATATTTGACTTAACCTCTCACTCACCCAAAGGGCACCCTTTTCTCAAGGGGCAAATGGGACACATGTCAGACTTTCCCTATGCTTAGTCACATGGTGTGCTTGAATGCTATTGGTTGTGCTAAAGGGGGGTCCAATGAGCTTTTAGTTCCATTCAACAAATATCTATATATTTTCAAGCTCTCTCTCTCTCTCTAAGGGGTAAAGGAGGACACTTGTCCAAAGACTACCCATGTACTTGAACTGCATGGTGTGTATGATTGGCTGGCGGGAGAGGAGTCCAATGAGCTTGAGACATGAGCAAAAAGTAAAACTCACCCCAAGAAAGCAAGGGTATGCTGGGGGGAGTATACACCTCTCACACACTCATTTTGTGGATTCATTCTCACTTGGGGATAGTAGAGGAGCTCCACCTCCTTCTCCAAGCTTGTGAGAAGTGAGATCCAGCTACACCAACACTCTTGGCTATGGAATGCAAATCCAACCAAGAGCCATGCTTCAATGCTAAAGCTTGCCATCTTCTCCCTCTTCATTACTATGCTCTTATGTATGCTAGCAAGAAGAGTGATGATAAGTGAGGAACTAGTTCTTTCTCCTATGGAATGTTTCTTCTTCCTCTTCCCTACCCTAATTCCCTGCTAGCTCTCTCCACCTTCAAAGGTATTTGAAGCCTTGGGACTGAGGCTTGGGATAGTTAATGCTTTGTACAAAGTTTATGTTATGTTTGTGATGCATGAAGCTTTCAATATTCATTGCATCACCTAGGTCACAAGGAACACAAAGATTCTATTGTACCAAGTCTCCCTTGACGAGAGAAACTATAATACAAATGCCTATTGGAGAGGGGACCGGCTCCATATGAATCATATCCTCAACTATTGTCATGTTCTCTTAATTCTCTCTCTTGCAAAAGTATTGTTCATGCCAAGCTAACTAAGTACCATGTTTATGTTTCTACCATCAATTAAGTTCACCCGCTATGCTCACAAAGTAATCTCACAAAAGTGCTTTATCTAATTTCCTAATTCCTCTACTCTCAAAGTTCATAGGCCATTTCCTTTACATTTGGCATGCATCTGAGATTGTTAAATTATCCATTGATATTTTTGTTGTGAGTTCCTCACACTTCATCAAAAATCGGATTAAGTCAAGTCATCGTTCTTACTACATAGAAATATGAGAGATACGTTTGTCTACCTAAGAGTGGAGAGATGCATACCTATGCCCTCTTCATCTTAGCATGACACGCCTTTTTCTTGTACTTTCTGATCCGTAGATACGTCACTCATCGTTAGATGACTTGGTGTAAATATGTACGATGTTTGGCCACAATATGATATATTTAAATTGTCCACTAATGGTTGTGTTGTGCATTCCACACACTTCATCAGGGGTTTGATTGATTAAACTATCAATCAATATTACAACAACGTCAAGGACTTGTGTTGAGCGTCCCTCACACAAGCTGGGTTGTTCACATTCACGCTCCGATCATTTACGTGTATTATGTAATGCAGATAACAGGGTCCAGTTCTTGTGATGATGAGTGTCCCTCACACTCGTGGCCTATTCACCCTCCATCTCTAAATGTGTGTATTCTCCTCTCTATTGTACAATGTATGTATTGCAATCATAATGTATCGTTGTTTGCTATGAATTATGTCAATTGTGTATGGATTAGGATCATGACATGACATGATTTTGATAGTTTTCCCTCTCCTTTGACAACGTTTATGTTTTAAAATTATATGTTGAAGATATGGTGGATATTAAGCTGGCGCAACATCAACAAAAATTTGCCTTCGAAGTGATAATACGTCACTTTCATAGCATGTCAGAGCCTGAGTTTGGTTGTTGCCTAAACCCCTCTGCTCCAGAACATTATTACCAATTCACAGAGGCCTAGCAAAGTCTATATTTGAGTAGCTTTAGCATGCATTTACGATTGCTGCTTTTGACATATCTCTAATGACATCAAGTTCATTATTGAACATGGTCAAGCAATCAATTGGACAGATTGCGAAGATTTTTCAAGATCTAAAAAATCATGAAATCATTACTTTGCTAGGCATAGCTACTCGCATACAACTTGTGCAATAGTTGTATACTGAGTTCAACAGCAAGGAAAAGTTGGAAAGAGCAGCAAACCGCACGAGAGTGGAAGTCAACTATTCTGATACTAAAAAAGATCCAAAAAGTATGGTTAGAATAGAGTCTACTTCTAGTGCCACTCTCACTCTCGATCAGTCTCAACTTCCCCCTGTATTATATCTTTTGCCAGAAACGGAAATCTTCACCATACAAGCTCCAAAACTGGGAGAAGAGAGATGGGCACTCTTGAAGCATGTAGGTGTGACACATCCTGCATTTAAAGAGCCACTGTATGCGGTGAATATCTTCAAAGTCCACCTGCATGGACCCACAGTGGATCAACAGGTCATGGACGAAGCCACAACATTGGACATCGCTCATCGCGACATTATTTATCCACTTTTCATGGTACGCCACGTAAAGCATCCAATGCTCATTTCAATTTTTTGGAATGGTGGCCATGTAGAGCAGTGGATAAAAGAGTGCACTACAGATGGCAGTCAACCTACCATTCACGATCATGTAACCACTGAAGGAACAATAGAGTTTCCTCAAAATAACATTTTGTAGATAATAAACGCGCTTCTTCAGACCCTAAAGTATCATGCACACAACTATCTCCACAATGACCTTCACTCCCGCAACATGATGCTTTACTTTGGATAGAAGGGGGTCTATGCAAGCATTGTGGATTGGGGGTCATGTACAAAGACCAAAACAACGACATGCTTTCCTCCTCTCTGCAACTTGCAAATAGAAACTAGAAAGAAAAGAGAGAGAGATTTTCCATGGGCTACCCCAGAATGCATATCTACTAATCCCACTCCCTGGAATAAAGCCATGGATATCTACTCCATGTGTCATACTTGTAAATGACTCTTGAAGTGCATGTCAGTGCCACAAGAGAAAAACAAAAGAGATTTTTTAAGCAATGTACGTACCCACCTTGAGAGTGACAAACGAGACAATCCCTCAACTCGACCTAACTCTTTTGATCTTTCTCTCTGTCTAAACGGTGCCCAGAGAGTGGGCTATGACATTGTAATGATTTTTGGTCTACGACTAGCTAATGATTAAACTGATGAATTATTTATTGTCCTCATCTGTTGCGCTTGTAAATTATATAATTGATCAAGTTATCTTGTCTCTTTTCAACGACGTGGTGATAAATATTATGTCTCTTTCTTGCATCATGATTAAGTTATTTTGTCTATTTCTTTGAAGATTTAAAAGTGATAACATGTTAGCTTTACGATGTCTCTTTCTAATGATGACATGTTTGCTTGATTGACAAATATGGAAGAAGAACTTAACCACACTGAAGCACATGCCATCTACAAAGAAGAGAGAGAGTGTTATGGCCAAGAGAAAGACCTCAAAGCTATTGTGCAAATCGAAGAGGACAAGTCTGGGTTGCAAGGCAAACCTCTTAGCCTTAAGGAGTGCAAGAAGCTATGTCCAAGCCACTTTGTACACCAATATTTATTTTGAATCAGCGGCAATGCCAAAGAATCAGCTCCTGTAAAGCTATCATATTTGCAGCACAAAGGACTCGCATGAGTATTGCTATGAAAATTCATATGTCGAGAGAGAGTGATGCCAAACAATAACCAAATGGCACTCTACTTTATACAACAATGTTATGTTTACGACATCCTTGGGAGGCGTGTAGATTGGTGAGACTGCCCCAAGAATTTTGGCGTTGGGCATGGTCAAATTGCAGAGAAAGTGGGAGCAACTGACGACAATAATCCAATACCTACACGCAAACGTCCCATAGTTCTGCTTCTTGAAGAATCAGAGATGCTCGTTGCATTGGCAAGCCAAGAGGCAAGATCTTGCAAGCTAAGGAAAGACACTTGATATTTTGCACGGCAGAATCCTTGAGCTTGAGATAGAGCTATCAGAGGCCCAAGCCAAGTTGCAATAGTATGCAACACTCTACGGACCATTGCCAAATCAAGCTGGTCCTTCGCAACAAGAACCTCCAGGCCCATCTCCTGCGCATGAAAGTATTGAGTTTGACATAGATGAACTACTCAATGAGCTCACTCAATCTTTGGCTTGAGCACTTTGCTCATTTTACCCCTATCTATTTTGTCAAAAGGCTACAATTTTTGTAATCACAGCTTGTCCTTTATCCCCTCAGCTGTCCATTTTTGTATTCTTGATCAAACAAATTATATTGTATTATTGTATCTAACTGTAATTATGACTCTATTGCAAAACTAACTTGAGGGAGAGAGAGAGAGAGAGAGAGAGAGAGGTGTGAACATCTTGTAGTGTGAAATGGTGATGTATCATAATTACTTATAGGCATTTAGTCATACATCTTTGTCTCCATCAAACACACCAATCATACAACGTTTGGCCATTGGATGATGCTTTACTAACTTTAGTTGAGCTAGGATTTGTTGATGCTAATATTGAAGCATGTCCACGAAAAGGAGTTGACTGGGGAGTGTGATCATTTTCTTTCATAGGCACATGCTCTGTCCACTCATTGACAACATGCATTTCAACATCCATTGCAACTTGTTTGGCATTAGAACTTTTCTTTTTAGCTGCAAGAATTTGCTCTGCTATGCCAGCATACTTTGGCAATCTAACATGAATATCTCTTAGTGGAGCCGTACACTCGAAGACATTACCAGGGACTTTAAACAAATGCTCTTTGATTATGGTCGCATTACCACTGAAATCATGGCCACATGTCTTGAATTTCAATCAAGATGTATTATTTCCAGCACGCAGCTCGTGGACGTAACTCCACTCATGTCCTTTTATCATGCTGACAGATAAATTTAAACTGCCAGATCAACAAATCCACTTGTTAATTTTGAGTTCAAAACTGATTCAAAGCAACAAACTACACAAGCAATGCTCTATCGATCAATATAGTGATCAAAATTTTTCCACACTATTAATTAGTCTCATACTACATTACCAATTAACAATAAACAATGATAGTCTTAACATTCTTCAATAAACTCACGTCAATCCAATTATATAGGTCACGCTAAATAACTTCATCACTTCACGTTGCACTATATCGATTCATCTAAAGTGCAAGCTTTTGCCTTTCACACGTTACAATATTAATAATCTTAATTACTTATTTAAAACAATAAAACAAAACTCATCATCACATTGCACTATATCCATTTATCTAAAGTGCAATTTTAAAGCTTTGACACATTACAATAATCAATAATATTGATCAAATCTTGCAATTGATTCTCATTGGAACATGAGGATTAATTGCAAACCTTGACAATTGTCATATATATCTGAAGTGCGAACATGAAGTTCTCACACTCCACAGTACATCTTTGAAAGCTTATCTATTTGCAGTTGATGCACGTGTGTACGATCACACAATATGATAGATGTAGCAATCCAAATAAAGATAATTTAATATCAATGTATTTGGACATGAGATTCCTAAATTTTGATTACAGTGAGAGCATAGTGTGATGGCTCTACACAAGACAAAAAAAATTCTATTTATGTTCACTTTGAGGTGAGAAAGTATATGCACGTCAAAATCGAACCTACCTAAATAAAATTGACCACTATTCTATTATATTTTACAGACAGATAACCTCATATGAGAGTTCACTCTACACACAATGGCAATCTCTAAATTATATCACTAATTCACTTCCACATGTCAGTAAACGGAGCACGTAGCAAGTGACTCCTAAAATTAAACACCTTGTATGAGTGAGAGTTTGAGATCTACACAACATACAAAGCTTACATAATTTGATTTTAAAATAAAGAATCTATCAAATTTTAACAGCCCAAGAAGATACAGCCATTCCTTTACAGGGTGCTAGTGCAGTCCCATGCTGCTTCCACTACATGGTTGAGGCTGTGAGACCTCCAATTAGGGTTTCCCCTCCTCAAGTAACTACTTAGGCTTGTCCACTAAAGTATTGAAGCTTCCATGAAATGGTCACGATGAAGAATCAAAGCGTAAATTTAGGGTTTTTAACAGGCCGAATAAGCACTGCATCTGTGCAATTGGGAGCAAGGCTACACCTAATCTTCACACACACAAGAGTTTTGAGTTGATCTTGGTTCATTTTCAAAGTGGAGCTTTCATGGCTGGAGTTTTGTTCCTTTTAAGTGTGTTTTTTGGCTTCAAATCATCTACGCCTTGCTTGAATCTGCTACGAATCCTCACAGTCAGAGGCCCGACGCTTTTCTAGTCACACTGCGCACTTCTTGACAACGCGTGGCATACTTATAGGACTTGGCTTGTTACTGGTAAGAAGCTCCACGTAACTCACCGAGTGACGTGGTCATGCCACAAAGGTGATGTGTTATTTCCACGTCGGCATTGCCACGTAACTCGCCGAGTAACGTGGCTATGCCAACATAGGCAAGCCACGTAACTCAGCAAGTTACGTGGCAAAGCCTACTAGATTGCTACGTAGGCAGCCACGTAACTCGCTGAGTTACGTGGATGCCTTCTTGCAAAAACTCTCAACAATGACGTGGCATACATGTCAAAAGTCCATGTAACTTGGCGAGTTACGTGGATGCCTTCTTGTAAAAACTTTTCTCAACCCCACCCATGAAAAGTCTTGTGGCCATCCAATATAATTTGGGTGGTCGTGAACCATACTATGTGCTCAAATGGCCATACGGCCCATTTTAGCACATACTATGGGCCTTGACCACCCATGCCAGTTTGAATGTCTATGCAACTTTTAGGGGTGGGGGTGAAAACATAATATATTTTGGGAAGTCCCGACCCATACTATGCGCTAAAATGGACCATATGCTCACACGTCCCATTTTAGCGCATAATATGGGCCTTGACTATCCATACCATATTAGATGGCCGTGAAACTTTGCAGGGGTAGGTAAAGCACTTAAATATCCATCCGTGCAAAATTTCATGGGCAACACGATCTGTCTCAATGGTCTATTGTGGCACAATCGCCAGTTTTTTATCATTGGGCCCTTGGCGAAGCGAAAACGAAAAAATTGGCGATTGTGCCACCCTAAACCGATGAGACGGGAGCGGATGGACATGAAACATTGTAGGGGTAGAGAAAGAACCTAAATCCCTACCCTTGCAAAGTTTCATGGGCATCGAAATCCGTCTTGACGGTCTACGGTGGCGCAATCGCCAGTTTTTGACCATTGGACCCTTAGCGAAGCCAAAATGAAAAAATTGGCGATTGTGCCATCCTATACCAACGAGACGAGAGCAGATGGCCATGAATCTTTGCAAGGGTAGAGAAAGAACTTAAATCCCCACCTCTACAAAGTTTCATGGGCATCGCAATCTGTCTCAACGGTCTACTGTGGCGCAATCGCCAGTTTTTTACCATTGGGACCTTAGCGAAGCCAAAACGAAAAAATTGGCGACATAGTCATGCCTGTGCGAGATAGTGTGGAGGGAGGACGATAAGGAGTCATGTTTTATCACAAGTAGGTAAGGTCTTCAATCTTTGACTTGGCCCCAAAGTTGAAACCACCACCCCCCCCCCCCCCCCCCCCCCCCCCCCCCCCCCCCCCTCCCCCTTTTCTCGTCACTATCCAACACAAGTTTTAATGACTCGAGAGCGGTGGGATCGACAACGGGCGCTATTATGTGGGAATCTCAAGGAAGAGTAATGGTTGCCAAAAATCTCAAAGCGATGACCCACCAAGCTCAGCCCTGCAATTTGAACTCGGGACCTTACACACGACAACCCAATGGTCTAACCATGTGTCCACGTGGGATTTCTTGTTCCAAAGGCCATTCCACTCTCTTATAAAGTAAACTTGAACAACAAAAAAAGTAAACATGGATAAATTAGACGGCGTCCGAACTTCGCAGGAAATATGCTTGAATTTAGCTTTGTCGATCCCACCGCTTGCACTTCATTCAATATCCTGTGTCAAATAGTGTTGACCCCCCCCCCCCCCCCCCCCCCCCCCCCCCCCCCCCCCCACAAACACCACACACAACAAAATAAGTCAAAACCGAAAAAAAGGAAAGAATTCAAAACACAACAATGAGAGGTGTTAGCTTTGCAACAAATTAATGAAGTAGCATGTAAAACCCTTCTTAGATGTCTCATTTTAGGAGACTACGAAAGGAACATACATACAAAGGTGCAAGTATCTCTTCCTTCCACTTCCACTTGAGTGTATCTATAGCTTTGCTACAATTTTTTTATAAACTTCCCACTAAATCCACCTAATTGAGTCTTCACACGAGAGGGGGCGAGCAATCTGTTTTGTATATTGAGGTTTGACCAATAACCACCTTTAGATCTCATGTGGGCTTCCATAATCTTTTCCCTTGCCATGATAGCCCAGCTCTCATCTGCAATGGCAAGGGTGCAGAAGAATTTTTCACATAATGTTAGGTCATGAGTGATGGGGTCAAGGATGCCAAGTCCTCCATGAGCTTTTGGTTTAGTGATAGTCGCCCATTTACCCCATTGCCACAATCTACCAGCAATCAATTTATTTCTCCACAAAAACTTCTTGATTAATTTCAAGAAGGAATTCCAACTTCTGCGGGACAATTGCACGGCTCGGCATTGGTCTATGTGGGACCCCATAGTGGAAGGCTTGCACCTTCATAACCATTGGATTGAAGTTGTAAGGAAGCCTAACAACAAGGGCTATGACAACTTGGATTTTCTTTGGAATCATCAAAGAGGGGATTGGAGATCCTTGGAACATCTAAAGCTTTGCAACAATCTCTAGCTCCAAGAAGAGGTCCTCATCGGTGGAAGATTACTGGAAAAAATCTAAAACCTAACCCTTCCATTTTGCTCCACACCGCTTGATTAGAAAGCTTGGAAGTGGCCTGGGAAAAGTCTTGTCTACTCGCATAAGACTACAACTATCTATGAAAATCTCTACTCTACGAAGGTGTGGTTCGAAAACCTCAACAAGATCTGGTAAAAAAAGTGGACTTCATGCAAATGGAGGTAAATAGTTTGCAACATTCGAAAGGCCAAATGTGAAGACAGAGACAAAATCTTCCTTTGGAGAATACTGTTTGGGCTCATCCCAACCGGGGAGAAATACAAAGCTAGAGATCTAGCAGAAGGTACCTATGTCAGATGCAAGCACCAGATTGAGACCCTCAGGCACCTCTTTTTGGAATGTATAGAAATTAGAGTCTTCAAGCGCACAATCTCCAGGAAGGTCTACACATAGTTAGGAACTCCCTTCTCTGGATGTGACCTTGCTATGGGCTCCAGACACATTGACAATCCGTATCTTGTTACTGACATATGCATAGTAAGAGCCATAGTTTAAGAGCTATGTGGCAGTCCAAAAATGCATTACTTTTTCAAAAGAAGTGTGATCCTCTTGACACAAATGTTGTTCTAGAATCATGTTGGTGGAGTCTCCATTGTATCCGGAACCAGAACTATAAGCGACACAAGTAAGATTATTCTTGGGGGGGGGGGGGGTTTGCTTGGTTAATATATTCTTTTGGGAGATAACCTCATGAAAGGACATGTCAGGACTCTTTACAACTTTTTGTAATCAGTGCAAATCCAGATCAACTGAGCAATTTTAAGAAAAAAAGATGCAAGTATGTTGTTACAACTCTAAAATAATTTTTGAAATTTTTTCAGTTGGTGGAGATGGCTCCTCTAACACAAGGAGAGGAAAAGTCGGAGAGACAACTGTGGACGGGCAAATCACAGAAAGGAGATGGGTAGCTAGTGCATGAGCCCTATAGAGGAGATGGGAAAGGATGTGGCAACTGCTATGCCAGCATGAACCTAGTTAGATGGGTGGCATTAGGCAAAGGGGAAGGAGGGATTAAGGGACACTCAGATTTTTTTTGATATAGTATGGAATCTTTCTAGTTAGTGCACATCTCATGGTGAGATGGTTTACAATAGACAATTCTATCATGCTCTCCATGTTGAAGGTTCGACTCATATTGTTGGTTGGTTCTTTCACAAATAGTGTTTGAAAAAAGCTAGAGTATTTTTCACCAGCTAAAATTCCACAACATCAGTTACGTTTCACGCTTTCCTTAAAGAAAACTACGTTTTTTTCAAACTCACAATAGTGAGTGTATATATTATGAAAAAAAAATTTACAATGCAAGCCATGCTCCTACCAAGGCATGGCATCTACTAACGACCTTATGACCATCCCATACATCGGCTGACAAAGGGAGCCATTCTCTGACCATAAGCAACAATGAAGAGCCAAGATTGTCTTGGGGCTTTCACCAAGGAGAGAGCCCTGTCACAAAAATCCCCTTGACCTCCAAGCCACGGTAGCCGCAACTACCCACGAATAGAAGGAACTAGCACAATCATCTTTACTTCTTCTGTTGCATATGCAAGATAACAGTGCTAGTGCTAGTCGTATTGGGGCGTATCACCCTTAACTTTAACAATATGACTGGTGAGGTCAATTTATTTTGTCCTGAGCATTTGTTGAAATTGGCTCAGGCTGGATAGATTCACTAGGTGTCCACGTCACAAAGGCAAAGTTACCCTCTGGCTCATGACTATCTTGCGTCTCCGCCGTGGGGCTCTCAGTCTCTTTGTTTTTCTTACCTAAAGGTGCGATTAGTGGTGGGGCCTCAACAAAGGATCCACCATTTGCATTTGTAGTCTCCTGCATTAGACTCTTTAACCACCTCTTGAGACATATCTTGGTCAACGAGCCAGGGTGAGAGTCTCTTCCACCACCTCCACTCTAGTCATCTCTTGGACATTGGTCTCATCAACCGACTTGCAATCCTTCTCTAGAGGCTTGGAATCCCTCGTGACACGCCTCCAAGTTGTCCTGGACACCTAATTTTGGACACCCCCGCAGGCATAGTGAGCAATTCTGTGACATTTGTGACATGCATTGGGAAACAAAATGCAAACATCAGCTCTTGTCGAAGGGCACCCAATCTGTCCATATTAAGATCCAAATATTTTGGGATGGATATGCTCATGTTCCACAGTAAACAGACCTCAACATCCAAGCCCACTCTAACCCGATTCCACTTTGGTATGGACTACACTCAACCCATCATAGCAGCAACGGAGTCCAAATGTTCTTGGAGCCACATATGGAGGTTCTTGAGCATAACCCCTATCGATAAAAAGTCCATAAACTCTTTGCCGAGACAGAACTTGGGTGTCCAAGGAACCACATAAACAAAGTGGAATGATCCTTTTGGTAGGGTGGAGCCCTTATCAACCTAATCTCATGATGATTGTTGCGGAGTAGCATTAAAAACCATGTAATTCTTTTTGGACACCTCGTTCTTTATTCTGCTCACTTGCCTCTCATGGTAGTGTTTCATGAGATTTTTATGTAGTTTCTTTTGGTAATTTATTATCAACCTCCACTATTAGCATTACAAAACCATGTAATTCTTTTTGGACATCTAGTTCTTTATTCTGATCACTCGTCTCTCATCATAGTGTTTCTACATGACATGTTTATGTATTTTCTTTTGGTAATTTATTCTCAATCTCCACTAGTTGGTGGAGGTACTGCTAAGTAAAAAAACTAGCAAAAAGTGTCTTAGTTTACATTTCTATGCCAAAATTTACTTCCACAAAATCTAACATATTGTCAATTACTCTCCTCCTATTTCTCATTCCAACACCAACCTCCTAGAGAAGGTGTTCATCGAGGAAGAATGCTCCCATGCATTGCTAGCTTTGGGCAAAGAGAAGTCTCCTGGGTGGGATGGTTTGATTGTGGGGTGGACATAATCCACAAACAAATATTCCTTTGGGTTTTGGATAAGGTAAGGAGAAAGAGGCAAAGGTGGGAGATTGTGCTTCTTCCCTTTCAAAGAAGAGTGGAAGTTGTCAATTTTTTAATGCTCCCTTGTATAGCCTTCAATGGTCCGTTGCTTAAGCTAGCCAAATGCAACTAGAAAGATTTCTTTAAACCGATGAAAAGACTTTTATGGAAAAACAACACTAAAGACTTAACACTTTGGCAATGGGCTGGATGGGATTCTATTGCGAGACCTATAGAGTAAGGAAGTATCAAGATCCTCAACCCTAGTACTCATGCAAAGGCCCAATGTACCAAGTTTGTGATTGCATTCACTAAGCAAGAACATGCATGGACCATCATGTCATAAAAATTAATATCCAATACTCCCAAATGATTTTCTCATGTTAAACTGATCATTTAATACGAGGAAGTACCAAGGGAGTAAAAGCTAGAATATTGGTAAGGCTGCCAGAGACCGTTCTCTGTCAGGGATCCACGGGAGGAAAAATAGGGATCCAAAGGGGGACATCCTGCAAAAGAGAATGTGCTTCAATGGGTCTAAAAAGACCTAAGGTTCAACTCCATTAAGACTTCCATAGGCTAAGGTTCCAAAAATCAAATCTTTTATCCAATGCTCAAAGCAAGGGGAAATTGGATGGTCATGGGAAGACTAAAAAGTCTTCCCACATCCCTAGGAAGGAGGGGGCGAGCCCATATTGTGGGGGATGAGAGAGAAACACACACACACAAGCGCGCGCGCGCCAAGGCTCCCTCTTTACACAAAGGGAATATTAGACACATGTCAAGCTCCTAGGCCAGTTGCCCCCAACCTCCCCTCAAATCCTATTGGATGGCCATAGAGGTGGGCCAATGAGAATTGGGCTAGAGTAAATTTATTCTAATCAATATAAAATTCTTGATAAAAGAACCAATAGAAATTAAGCTTCCTAGAAGACTATTGGACAGCCTACCAAGGGGTCCAATGAGCATCCAATAGCCCAATGGCTTTCCTGATTCCTATTGTCCAGAAGACAAAAAGGTCCATTGAGAGTTTATATGAATTATTTAAATACCTAAAGCTCTCACAAAAGGGGAAAGGGGGACACTTGTCAAAAGGCTATCAACTATGCTTCTAATTTGTAATTGACTAAGCTTTACAGGAGCCAATGGGAGGCTAGCATGAGCTTTTAGCAAGACGGGTCGACCAAGATGAGAGAAGGGGCTGCATTTTTCTCTATCACAATGCTACACACACACACACACACACACACACACACACACACACATACACACACAACTCATGTGTGCAAGAAGAACTCCATCTCCTTCTCCAAGCATTGAGAAGTAGAGGCCTACAACAACAACTCTTGGCTTTGGAATGCAAATCCAACCAAGAGCCAAGCTTTAATGGCATGCTCATCTTCTCTACCATGCTAATTACTAAGCTAAGCTATGCTATTAGAGTGATTATGTAAGGAGAATACTTCTTTCTCATAAGATATCTCTTCTTCCTCTCAATCTATCCTCATTCCCTGCTAGCTCTCACCATTTTTGAAGGTGTGTGAGGTCTTGGGACTAAGGCTAGGGACATTAGGTGTGATTTTCAAGAATAATTTGGTGCATGAAGCTTCTATCCTCATTGCACCAACGATTTTTGTCAAGGAACACAAGAATTGTATTGTACAAAAGTCTCCTTTGATGGGATAAGCTATAATACAAAGCCTTTATGGAGGGGGGACCGTCTCCATGTAAATTCGGTCCTCAACTGTTGTCAATTGTTCTATATCTCTCTCTTTTCAAGTATTGTCAATGCCAAATTAGCTAGGTGTGAATTGCTATGTTTCTTTATCAATTAAGTACTCTCGCTATGCTCGTTAGGAACTTGTTCTTAATAAAATGCTCACTATGTTATCAATTTTTGCTATACACATGTTATTAGTGCATTAAATGTTACATTGGTATTAGAGCTATTGGTTTCTCTTTTCTTGCTCAAGAAGAGATGTCCTCAAGCTTGCTACAAATGTTGATGTTATTAATTGTAAAAGAGTAAGTAGAATAGGGATTTTCCATCCTTGAAGCACGCCTACTTTATGTAGTTAACGGGGACACCGTCGAGAGCTATGGTCTTAATAATGGAGTCGTACGGGGCTTGCTTATGGCTTAACCATCATTGAGCTATTAGAAGCTTGACAGGAACCGGTGCTCTCTTAGCTATGATGAACCCTCTATTCTTTTCCTTGCAATTAAATTCCCAATCAAGAAAATTGATGAATTACCTGATGCAAACCTGTTTCCAGTTCAGGTCATTCAAGACAAAGATTCATGGTATGCAGATATGTTATACTTTATTCTTGATGGTATTTCACCAAGATAGGTGGTGGTTACCCAGAGGAAGAAACTTGCATGGCAAAGCAGGTCCTTCACAGTAATTATGGGAGTCTTGTACAAAAAGGGAATTGATCAGATACTCAGAAGATGTGTTGAGCAGTTTGAACAACATGCAGTTTTAAATGAAGCCCATTCAGGTGATGTAGGTGGTCACTTATGAGGAGAGATTACTGCAAAAAAAATATTACAAGCAGGTTTGTGGTGGCCATCAGCTTTTAAGGATTCCCATGAGTTTGTGAAGTCATGTTTAACTTGTTAGAGGGATGATAGACCTCTCAATGCTGATAGGATGCCTTTATAGCCTATTCTACCACTTGAACCTTTTCAAAAGTGGGGATTAGACTTTGTGGGCCCTGTGAACCCATCAATAAAATTTACAAGTAATAAGTATATTCTTGTGGCAACAGATTACTGTACCAAGTGGGTAGAAGCACAAGCAATGAAGGATAACAAGGCAGAGAGTGTGGCCAAGTTCCTTTACAGAAACATAATGACTAGATTTGGATGTCCAATCGAATTAGTTTCAGATCAGGGTGGACATTTCATCAATAAAGTAATCAGGAAGCTTACTCAATATCACTTGATTATCCACAAGAAGTCCACATTTTACTATCCACAAGCTAATGGTCAGGTAGAGTCTACCAACAAAACTCTAGTGAGGATCCTAAGGAGAATTGTTTCAGAAAAAAAGAAGGATTGGGATACCAAACTAGATTCAACATTGTGGGCATTGAGAACATCATTTAAAGTTAGCACAAGGATGACACCATTTAAAATGGTATATGGTCTAGAAGCCATAGTCCCTATGGAATTTGTTGTTCCAAGTTTGAGGATTGCACTTCATTATAAATTGTCAGAACATGAGTCTTCAGTTTGCAGGCATGAACAATTACTGAGATTAGAGGAGAGTAGAATTCAGGCAGCATATATCACTGAAGCAATTCAAAGAAGAAGACAAGCTTGGGTGGACAGGAAAATTAAGTACAAATCCTTTGCACAAGGTGATTGGGTACTTATGTACAACAACAGACTTGGAAAAAGACGTGGTAAACTCAAGTTAATGTACTTGGGGCCTTTTCAAATAGCAGAAGAAATAGA
The DNA here is from genome assembly GCF_014529385.1 of Adiantum capillus-veneris. Lineage (NCBI taxonomy): Eukaryota > Viridiplantae > Streptophyta > Polypodiopsida > Polypodiales > Pteridaceae > Adiantum > Adiantum capillus-veneris. The sequence continues at coordinate 72,603,366 of NC_140944.1, read as the reverse complement.
AGATTCAACATTTTTGCTGGCAGATGAGCAGGACAAAATTTTTCCAAACGCAATTAATGGCTTTAGGCTAAAACCATTTGTGGGTGTGAATCATTTCTTAGAGAGTAAAAATAATCATGGTTTAGCACATGGAATACTTTTCGTAGAGATTGGTGACGTGGATGTCGGAATGTCATGTCAGGTAAGCTCCAAATCTACTTTTAAACGTTACAAGGACGTTTATATTTGGCAACACACAAACTCATTCTCCTATGTGCGTTTTTTGCACCTCCTCTGCTGCGTTTTCTTAAACTTCCTAGCCATGTCGAAGAAGTCACTCATTGTTGATATCCCCTCTGCTATCCCTAGTCAAGAATCTGAAGAGCACACTGGTCCAGGGACGTGGCGGTTAGCAAGGAAAGCTTTACATAGAGCTCAGGCTATTGCGGCTGAGGATGTTGAAATTGATAAAGAAATTTCAACTCCTTTGTAAGCATCTCCGTTGGTAGTGGACACCGTTCCAATTAGCTACACCTTCTTAGAGATGAGACAAGAGCTTGACTTGTCCGTGTTGGCACATTAGGAGTGGTTACAGAAGATTAACCTTCTTCAATTTGCAAGACTCCATGGAAACACTGGAGGAACAATGATTCCCTTATGACCTTGCTTATTCATGTACAGGACACAAAGGGGAATATCTTTGATAATTACTGGCTGAGCCCTAACCTGATCTCTATAGTTTTTTATCTTCAATTGGAGGAAGATAATTCAATTGGTAGAGCTTCTGAGGCCTTAATGAACAAAGAATTTGGTCCAACTCAGGGTGAAAGAGGATATTATCCCATGAGCAAACTTCAGAATCCTTTCAGATTTCAACAACTAAAATGGTTTTTAGAGAAGTTATGTGTTCTTGTAAAGATGGAATATATTTCAAAGGAGAATTTTGCACTCTTGCATGCTGCAGACTGTGGTAGAACAATTGGTTGGGAAAATCTACTTTTTCAAAGGCTTAGTTTAGAAAATTTTCAAAAGAAAAAGAGGAAGGATAGGTCTACCAAGATTGGAGCATTCTTGATTGTTTTAAAAATCAATGCAATGAGTATGACAACCTTAGGTACAATTTCCCCAAAAGTTTATGTTTTTGGAGGTCATCTTGAGGGAAACAAAGACAATGAAGCAGGCAGTTCTCAGGCAGAGAGAAGAAGGTAGCAGATCCTCAGGAGCAGGACAGGAACTCTAACCCAACAGAACAGAAGGAAGAAGACCTATGGAGAAATTTGGGTGATCAGTTTGAAACTGACTCTAGAGTCTTTCATTGAAACTCCCAAGCCTGCATTGAAAGATGATGCTACTACAATGTTTTCCCCTAAATCTTCTTTGAAACTCAAAAGAAAGAAGTTCAGTAGCCCAGTAGTAGAGGTCAAAAAAAATTTGTAGGAGGGAATACAATTTGGTAAATTTGGTGAACAAATTGGAATCTGTGATGTTTATAAAGCTCTTGAACTGGTGAGAAATTTTGCATCTCAGTCACAACTGAATAGTTCGGTACTGCAGAGGAAAAAATTTCAATTACAAACTCAAGTGGTTCAACTACAAAATGTTTCAAAGAGAAGTGAAGAAGACAACAAGTTGATTGAGGAACAGGAGGGAAGATCGAATCATTCATGAACTCAGAGATGAATTAGCTACTGCTAAAAACTCTTACAGATCACAATTGGAGAGAAAGGATAAATCTTCAGAATAGATTCAGACTTGGAAAGAGTAGTGGATGTCTTGTTTGAATACTCAAATGGAATTCATAGCTCAGGACTATTCTAAACTACAGCCAGAGACTAGTGTACTCTTGAGTAGAGTCCAGGCTTGTCAAGAGCTAGAAGCAAAGATCAGAGATATGTTTGAGGAGGACCTTGAATTGAATGGCTGGTACCTCTTACCACATGGTGTAGAGATTCTAAAGAATGAAATAAAAAAGCAGGGTGATCAGCTATGGTTAGAATTGAAAAGAAAAAGATTTTCCCTTGTGAATATTCCCTACCAAAGTTATGCAAAGGAGGAGCAAAAGGAAGATTATGTTCTTTTGCAAAAGCAATTTGATGACTTGAAGAAGGATTTTGAGTAGTTGAAGATGCAACATAGTTCAAGATTTACTCAAGGATACAAAACTGAACAAGGCAACAAAGAGATGGTCACAGGTCCTGCAATTGTTCCTGAATCATTAGGAGATTTCGGAGGTCTTTTGGAGGGCCTTTTGGAAGAGAGAGGAAAATAAGCTCCTCCAATGAGAGAAGAGTCTACGTTACGGAGAAAAATAGATTGATATTCACAAAAATATAAAAGGTGTCCCTCTCCTCATTTAATAATTTAGTGGTCCTTGAAGACGAGCACTCTCTTTCATTTAATGCGAGCACCTTTTTCAGAAGGTAGATGCGGTGCATTTGATACGGGCTACGTCATCACTAGAACTCAAAAAGTTACAAAACTATCAAGTGGTGGAAGATTTTGAAACTTTTGATACTGTCAATGCGTCCGGAACGCACATATCTCCTAGAAATGAATGTCCAGTTGCCTCGCTCAGACATCCAAAGAGGCAAAAAATGTCAAAAACCCTTAAAAGAACATTTTACTAACGGCGCGCGAGGGGGCATTCCAAAATTTTGGAATGCCTCCTCGCGCGCCGTTAATAAAAAGCCCCTTTTTTCCTCTTTTTAGGGAGCTTTTTGAGAGGAAAATGTCCAAAAACCTCTAAAAAGGGGCTTTCTGGAAAGATAAGTGTCCAAAAATCACTAAAAGGAGCTTTGTACTAATGGCGTGCAGAGGGGCATTCTAGAATTTTAGAATGCCTCCTCGCGCGCCTTAAGTAAAAGGCCCATTTTTTGGGGTTTTTTGACATTTTTTGCCTCTCCGGGTGTCGGAATGAGACAAGTAGACATTCGTTTTTAAGGTATTTTGGCGTTCCGGACGCATTGGTGGTTTCAAAAGCCTCAAAATCTATCACTATTTGACAGTTTGTGACTTTTCAACTTTTAGTGATGACGTAAGATGCATCGAATGCGCCGCACCTGCCTCCTGAAAAAGACGCTCGCATTAAATAAAAGAGTGACCGTTTTCAAGGACGATTGGGAATATAAATCTACTTTTTAGAGTGTCTGGTTGTCCTTTTGGACGTACTGACAAGGTGCAAGTGCATTTTAAAAAAAGTTTCTAGAGAGAGAAATACAATTTCTTACAAGGCCCTCCAAATGACCTCCGAAATTTTCTAATGCCAGTACTGATTTTCATACCTTGGTTAGTGCTGTGGAAACTCATGGGGCAATGGATGTAGGAGATACTGTATCTGGAAGTAAAAATGTTTTATTTCAAAATTTGGAATCTAAACAAACTGAGACAGGTGCAGTGACAAAAATTCTGGGGGATATCATGAGCACCAAGGAATTCATTGAGGAATTTCCAAGTTTCAACAAAGAGGAGGAATTGCTTGATGATCAGCAAAAAGCGGAAGAAGGCATTGCAAATACAACAATTGCTACAGAATTGAATCAGGAGACAGTTACCTTGGAGGAGCCCAATAGGGAGTTACCAGGGGAAACTGATGTTTAAATGATCAATAGTGTTTGTCAACACTAGGAGGGAAAGGGTGGTGTTTCATTGGATATAGTAATACATTTGTGTACCTTGGATTTGGTTCCAGGCACTACACTTTGTTTTACTTTATCTTGTGAGCACTAAATTTTGATTAACAAGGGATTGATGGGAAACAAGTCAAAAGTTTTTTTTGGTTTTCAAAAACTTTTTTCCACCGGGTTGTGCCAGGTGTTAGCCTTGCATATTCTTTTAGTAAAGTGTTCTTGAACCTTAGTAGTTTTACTTTCAGTTTGTAATTGGGAAAGAAGCTTTGTGCCTCTTCATTCTTCCTAAGTAGTTATCCTCCCACCTGATGGTAGCACATTGTATGAGAGAAGGGTGATGAATACAAGGCTATGGCCATTAAGATTCTATGCTTCTTTGTGTATTCAGTCTTTAGTTTTCCTTCAGTTCTCTGATTCTGCCTTGAACTTGTTCAAGTACTGATATTGTTTTGATTCTGTGGAATGATGATGTAATGCTTTTATGGTTAATTTAGTTGTTATTCCCACTCCCCTATGCTTCAATAAAAATTTCAAATTCAAAGTGCTCTCCACAAACACCACCATAGCAACTTGAAATGATTTTGGTGATCTCTCTAGAGAGAGGTACGCTCCTAAGAATTTGATCCATACCCTTGCATTAGAGGTCGTCATTGATAAGACGGTATTTTGTTGCCTTGTGCACAAGCCACTGCTTTTGCCCCTTGGTAAGATCTTTAGGACACTCTCCTGTGTGCAAGAAACTCATGATTTCAGGCATAGCATTGCTACCTTGGCAGAGAGGCAGCTTCAACTTGATAGCACCCACCATTGAAACGTCTTGTATCTTCTCTCTTGTTAGAGCATCTGCTTCTTGATTTTTTGCTCGATGGATATGATGTAATTGTACAGCTTGAAACTTCCTTAAAAGTTTCTTAGCTTGGTGCAAATGGCCTAGCAAGCTATGTTTTTTATAATCCTAAGTTCCTTGTATTTGTTTTATTAAAAGTATGGCATCACCAAATACATTTAATCATTGAATACCTTGTGTCACACACCACTCTAACCAAAGAGTTAAGGCTGCATATTTTTCTTCATTGTTGGAGTGGGAATCCAAGAGATGACCAATGGAGAATACACTTTCTTGTTGCTCATTGAAGACGACAATGACCTCTACAACTTTGTCCACTATCCTCTTATAGGCTCCATCAAATAAAAGAGAGTGAGCCCTCTCTATTTTAGGAACTTCCAGCACAGATGTTACTTCCGTGTCACTTTTCTTGATCTTCAGCTTCTTTTCATAGTAGCGATGAGTGAGAATGCCTCCTAGAATGGCCCTTGTGGATTTCTCCACTTACATTGTGTAGTCAAACTCTTGCAACCTTGTGAGCCATTTAGAAATCCTAGAAGAAACATCCATGTGATGCATTACATAAGAAAATACTCCTTTCATTGTTAAGATTATGAATCGTCTAGACAATAAATAAGAGAAAAATTTGGTGGTAGCAAACATTAATGCAAGCACCATGTTCTCCACTGTCATGTATCCCTTTTCTGATTGAGTGATCATGCGACTAGAGAAGTAGATAGGATGCATGAAAGACGTTTGAGGATCCTTTTGCATCAATACCACCCCATGTGTGTCATTTCCCACACTAGGGTTTACATAAAATGGCTCGTCCCACTTTGGAGGTGCAATGGTGGGAAGTGAGGCTACAATTTGTTTTACCTCAATGAATTGTTGTTCATTTTCTTCATTCCAAGTGAATATCTCTTGATGGGTAACTTGTTGTAAAGGTAGAACCACTTGAGAGAGTAGGTGAGTGAACCTACTCAAATAACTCACCTTTTGAAGAAAAGAGACCAATTGCTTTGTTTTCATGGAAGAGAGCAAAGAAGTCAAGGGTTGAACCTTGCTTGGGTCATCTTAAATGCCCTCGGCAGAGATCACATGGTCAAGAAGAGTAACCTTGCTTTCACCAATGTGGAATTTCTCCACGTTGAGTTGGCCACCCAAAGCTTGCAGCCTAGCTTGACCTTCATATACTTTCTCCAAATGAAGAGAGCGGGAGCTATAGATACAAAAGTAATCAACAAAAACACATATTGATTTTCCGAAGAAAGGTTGAAAAACAAATGTCACAGAGCGTTGAAAAGTGGCTGGAGCATTGGTGAGACTAAAAGGCATAACTCTGTAATCAAAACATCCCCATGGTGTGATGAAGGTTGTGTTCTTTTGATCTTCTTCAATGATGCTAATTTGGAAGTAGCCTGAGTATCCATCACAAACAGTGTAGCACTCATGTCCTACTACCTCATTGAGAATTGCATCTTGAAAAGGAAGAGGAAAATGGTCCCTCTTTGTGGCTGCATTAATGGGCTTGTAATCAGCACAAACCCTCCACTTACCATTCTTCTTTGGTGTGATTACCAGTGGAGAAACCAACTCTGAGTCTTCAACATGATAGATGAAAGATGCTTCTAGAAGTTTCCTTACCCCTTTGAGCAAGGTCTCTTGTTGAATTACTCCTATCCACCTGAGCTTCTGCACTATAGGTTTACTTCCCTCCTTGAGCTATGTGGTGTTGAGCTACTGTAATAAAATTACTTAGCATCAAAATATAATCTTCATGCTCCTTCCCACACAACTCACTAGAGAGAATTCGATGTAGCCTACTTGCTTCTACCAGAGGTTGTATACCTGGTGTCTCCCCTTGGTTTGATGATGATGCATCAGGTTGCTCCATCTTCTTAGGGTCCTTGAGAATGAATCCCATCACCTCAACAGTATTGTCACTTTCTTCACTGACTGTTGACTCGTCCTCTAAAGTGGTTGAAGAGTGACTAGAAAACTCATCCCCAGAGGTTTCTAGATCCATGTTGTGTTGCCAACATGTCTTCATGTCATAAATTATTGGCTTCCCTTTTGCATCTTATATCTGTATTATGTCAGTGTCCCAATCCTTCTTAGATCTCATATCCATAAATCCAAGTCCTCTCTCGAATGATAGGATAACCCTCTCCATTGTGTGGCATGACAAATATATCCATATCCACCGCTGAGTTGAATGCCTTTACCCTAACTGCATTTATAACACCAACACATTGAACTTTTACATTATTTGCCATTTTGGCTTGGCATGGTGACGGCCTACTCACCTCTAAACCCAAATGGTGCATCATTTTTCACTCATGATGCATATTTGTGTGCCACCATCAATGTAGATATTGGAGATTTTATGCCCTTTGATGTGAGCATCCATTACTGGTAGTATGTCATCTAGATTCCTCCTAGAGATAGCCCCAACTATATTTGGCTTTGTTCATCTTGTGCTAACCGTCTTTGTCCATTGTCTCCTCACCCTAGGTGCTAGGTGGAGTAATTGGGGCCATGTGATTTTTGGGCCCTGCACAAAAACATCTTGAACCAAATCATATGGTTTAGAACATTCACCCACAGAGAAATCTACAATAGTTTTACGTTGTGACTTGGACGGCTATTTGCTAGATTGCCCTCTAGTTTTCATCTTTTCATCTCTTTGCGAGGCTTCACCATGCCTAGCACGCTTTACCCCCATGACATCTACCCCTTTAACATTGGCCTTACCTTTTGCCTCTCCCTTGATATCCTCCTCCACTTTCTCCTTTCCCTTACCTTTAAGAGTGATGACACTTACTGCATGGTTTCCGACTAGTGGTGGGGGTAAGGGTGGAATGAAAGGTTGTGATGGTGATGGTGGTGGATGTGGTTGAACGGGTGATTGTAGGATTTTCACGGTGGTGCTTATTGTGGTGCCCTTGATGGTGGTGGTCTTGCTCTCGGTGGTGAAATCTAGTTTTGTCTTGATCCTCTGTTGAAATTCTTCCTCCTTGGATGTGGGCAGTAATACATGCCATGGACATCTTCCCCACAATTATAGCAATATTATTCTTGGTTTTGCCTTTGTTTTCCTCTCCCTTACTCTTGATTGTGGTTGTGTGCATGCCCTTGTTGCACCAAATGCATAGATAAATTATCAAGCTGAGTAGTGATGTGACTCAACAGGTCTTGCTGCTCTTCTCATGCCTCTTGTGGTTGGGTTCTCTGAGTGGCTATTACAGCTACTGGGGTTAGTCTAATTGAGCTCAATACCTCTGACTTGTTTACTCTTTCTTGCATGTGCATCTTCTTGTCTTTAACATGGGCTACTTCGACTGCCAAATCATACGTTACAGGCAGTCTCCCTTCACCTTCTCTTCAAAAAGCAACCACAGCCAGCAGTGAAATTGTCCTTCTTCAGGAAATTAGGCACTCCTTCCCTTCCTCTACTGAGGCAACCCATCGCTCCCACAAATCCACAAACTTGGATTCGTAAGTGGCATACTCTAGCAGATTTCCCTACTTTAACTCTGTCAGCAGCTCCCATAACTTTTGTGAGATTGTGCCTCCACCAAACCTCTTCACAAATGCAGCACGTAGTAAGTCCCATGCATCATTGGTAGCTTGGGGCAAAGCATTGTACAAAGACTTGGCCTCTAATTTCATCAGTAGAGGAAATATTTGTAGTCATGAGGCGTCGTCATCCTTGTTGGAAACCACACAAGCGATATCAAAGTTATCTAAAAAATCGGTGGTAATGTCTTCTCCCTTCTTGCCATTGAATGTGGGAAAAGAGACACTTACCATGGTACTAAATCAATGAGCATAAAATCACTAAATCCTTTTTTTAAAAATGAAATTAGTGATTCATAAAGTTTTATACAAGGCTGAAAAACTAGTGGAATTGAAGCTGATCTCTTGAGATAGCTAATTCCAGTGTTAGAAGATTTCAGCTACTAGTGTTAGAATATTTCAGACAGTAGACTGCACAGAAATCAGAAACTGGACTGGAATTTGGATACTGGAATAAGAATCAGGCTTGTGTACTAAGAATAATATTCAGGTTCAGATTGAGAATACTGGACACAAAGTAAGTGTGACTGGAATATCTGCCATGATTGGGATTATAGATAAAATATTAGAGTGAGTATGATATGATTTACAAAGAGAGTATGGCCAACAACAACTGCCAATGATTGACAACTCAAGTAAAAATGTTGCCAAAATGCTAACCCGAATGCCAACAATTGTCAACCCGATTACAATGTAATGGGACCTATTTATACACCTTTGGTTTATCATAGTAATTCATTGAACCATCTTCCGTTTGCCCTTTGACCTGGATGGCATCTGAGAAGTCCCAGTACCAGCATTCTCCTTCTGAATCAATCGGTAAATGGCCTCGTGCAGCTGATCTCGCCTGTCTGTGGTTATCTCTACTTCATAAGGCGTGAGGGAATGATAGGTTTTGGTGTCAGGATCATAGAGTGTACGCTTGCCTTCGGTGATCCTGGTTCTGGCCAGCTTATGACAATGCGAAGTAGTATGGGCATCCTTTTGGAAGAGGCTGATTAATTTTGACCCGAGCTTCAAAAAGAATCTCAGCCATCTCCCTATATTGTGGTGTCAGGCCTGCCTTAGCTGCAATATCCTTTTCAGGCAATTTAGAAGATTCGGCAGTAAGTTGCAGCAGTTGATTAGTGATCTTGGTTAGGCCCCTGATCTGAATCTTCCACTGTCCCATACATATCCGGATCCTATGCATCTCCTCTTTCAGTGACTGAATATCATTGAGTTGGAGAGCATCATTGAACAACGTTTGCCAAGTTTTCCATTCCACAGTCGATCGCTCATACCAATCCTGGAGCTCATCAATAATCTTGAAGTATGTAAGGCGATCAACTGGTTCTGGATGTTGAGAATAGAGTGCTGGAAAGAATCTTGGCAGCTCCATCTCTCTTGCTGGAAAGGCATACAAGAGAACTAGAGAATCAAGCACGAATTCTAAAAAATTGAGAACAGCCTGGTTCTCTTGCTGCATCATCTTTCTGCTGATTCTCACTAGTTGGAACAATTTGCGGAGAGCAGTTGCCTGTGCTCCGACTGACATTCTAGTCTGAGGTCCTTTACTAGTGGTTGTTTGATCCTCGAGAATGGCCCTTATTCTCTGATCCAAGACTCCTCTGGCACTTTGCAATTGCACCAAGACCTCCTTTAACTGTTCCTAACATCCTTCATATATTTGTAAGTTGGTTTTTTTCCCAGCAGAAGTTCTAATTCAAGGCCAAGAGAGAGACAATCTGCAGTAGACTGTCTTTGCAAGTGTGGGTTGGTCACTCTCTCTTCAGCAGTGATTATCCATTCAGGAACCCTTTCGAGCAACTGGACTGTGCTGGGATGCGCAGGTAAACGACAAGTTTCTTGATCATGAAAAGCCGATGATTTCCAATGCTTCACCATTTCCCTAGCCCCAACATACAGTCTCTGAAAACGTTCCAGATCAGACAAGAGATCATCATCCTCCAGATATTGTCTGGTTATGGAATCCTGCTGATGTCTCAGTTGCCTGTTTAGGGTAATAAGCTGTAAAGAATGCTGACGATCAGCAGCACCTGATCCCTCATCCTGCACTTTGCTTTTCCTTTTCGCCCCCCTACTGAGCTGGGATTGATCAGCTGGCTAATTCCCAGTGTGACTGGGTTGCTGTTCTTCAGACAGCTGATTACCCGACTGGTGTCCTTCATTCTGGCCTTCCTGCTTGCCCTCATTCTGGCCTGGATGGTCTGGCTATAACTGACCTCCTTCAGTTGGCCCTGTACCACCAGTACCAGGTCCTCGAGGTGGAGATGAGGGTGAGGCATCATCATCATCATTTGTATGCCCTGCCTCTTGGTCATCCTCCTCCTTATCAGCTCCTTCGTCCTTATCTTCTTCTTCCTTGTCATCTTCTGCTTCATCCGAGGGATTCTGTTGCTCAATATAATCCAGTATTTCTTGATTCATCAGAGCATTATTATACTCAGTGACTTTGTCCTGAAAATCACTCTGCATACTTTCCATCAAAGACTTCAATTTTTTTGAATAAAAAACAGCATTGCCTGCTGGATTTAAGATTTCAGCCAGGCTGTTATAAATGTATCTGTCAGTGAGGGAAGCCTTCATAGCTATATGGAGAATAAACAAGGAGTTGAATTCAACTCTCTTCATTTTCAGCATTGTTTCAACCCGTTCTACAGCTCTCAATGCTTCATTCCTTTGATTCTTGATAATCATTATCTCAGATTCCGCCTTAGCTAGCTTCTTGTTTAATAGCTCAATAACCCTCTCTGAATGAGCTTCAAGTATCCTATGTTGGATATTCTGCTCATCTCGTGCTACCTTGAGCTTCTGAATCTGGGCTTCAGCTTCCTTCAAATCAGCTTTAGCCCTTTTCAGTTCGTCTTCTGACCCCGCAACATCCATCATTTGTCCCATGCAGTTGACAATAGTATTCCAAGAAGACTAGATGAGGACTGAAAATACATCCTTTACTGTAGCTGGGTCAAAATTCGTAGGCTCATATACTGTCACTGGAGCCATATAAGGTAGGGCTGCATAATCAGCGTGATGTAGGAGAAGACGCCCTTTCAGTGGATGGGTCTGCATCCGCTGCAACCTGTCCTTCTTTACCAGGTGCAAAGTTTTCTCATTATTTGGAATGAAACACCACCAGGTAAATTTGAAGACGCTGGACCTTTGCCTTTGTCGACTTGGCCTTTGCCTTTGTCCTCCATCGACTGCTCTTCTACCTTCTCAGAAATTGCTGCCTTTGTCTGATCTTTGCCAGAACCAGTAGCAACTGCACTATGTCCTAATGATTGGTCAATCACAGTATTTTGAGTAGGTTGCTTCTCAGTTTGGCTCACTATAGCTTTTCCAGTATTCACAGTCTTGACTTGGATCTCTATTTGCCTCCGAAACGCATTGCTCTTCATCAGTGTAGTCTTTGGCTTCTTCGAACTGCCAGCGTGTTCTTCAATGGCTTTCCTTTTGAGGTCAATTGATGTGTTTTGACTATCCGTTGCTTCATCGTCTGAGGACAGATCAATGTTCTTGGGCTCTGAAACCGGCTTCTCACTCCAAGCCTTTTTTACCTACTCATGAGCATCTGCAGCAGTGGCCCAATACAAAAATTGCCAAACATACCAAGATTTAAAAACATTCTAGGATTTTAACTTGGCAGTTTGCTGGATCACATTGTGTGACAGGATTTGACAAAGGTTAATAGAAACCTTTGGATCCAATGTCTTGGCCAACATCATAGCAAAGAGTTTCTCAGATACATACGTTGGATTGTTCTTAAGGCTTACTGCTTCAGCCACAAACCTGTAAGCAATAGAAGCTTCCAGCCCTGCTACTGGAATACCTTGACCACTTGCCTTGCGCTTACGCTTAGCCACTTCATCCTCCTTCAGGGCTATACTTATCTGCTGTGGAGTTCCCACAGATGGTTTGGGCTCATTGGGCATCTGGAATGCAAAAGCTATGGCCTCTGATGTAACCGAAACCTTTTTACCATTCACCATGGCACTGCCATCTTTAGCAGCGAAAGAATCAAGAACCTGCTTTATGATGTCTGCGTCAAAAGCAATTCTTGTGGCTTGCAGAACAACTCGAAGATCCCATAGTTGCAGCAAAGCCATTGCTTGGTCGGTGAATACATAGCGCTGAATTTGATTGTACGGTATGATGGGAAGGCTTACCTTTGCAACAGTAACTATGGCTTGGGTTTCCTCAAGAGACTCCTACATCTTGTCTGAGCATTTCCTTCTACCCATACACTGTGAAGATGATGAAATAGGCGAAGGAGAAGAAGACTTACTTGATGCGTCAAAGACGTACCCTGGTGTTGCTAGCAAAGCTAGCTGACAGTCAACTATCTCTTCTGAGGATGAGGTCTGCGGTTGTAGCGAAGAAACCTCGGAGCTTGGCGATGGCGAATGAATAACAGGAGGAAAGCGTCGCGTAGGAGATTTGTGAGGAAAAATGCCAACTCTCCTGACTGTTATACGTGTTCGCGCCATAAAAGCTCCACCACTCGCAGCACTTAGACTTGTGTGTGTCGCTGTTGTTGTGGCATACATGCATTGGACAAGACTGCTACCCATCCTTGAAATGATTACTACTGGCATGTCATTCGACTGTTGCGCGCTTAAAATTTGAAAAGTGTGTTCCCACTGATACTGGATTGGTTTCCAGTCTGGTTTGATCATACTTGTACTGATTCTAAGATCAGTCTGGTCTGGTTCTACTGGTACTAGTTCTGAAATTGGAATTGGTTGCACATGAAAAAGCCCAAAAATATCCGATTCGTTCCCAATTCCCTAGTACCTTGTTTTTGCCCAGTCTCCCTAGCTTATGAATAGTAAAGCTTGATCTTTCACCATTATATACTCCTGGGAAGAATAATCCAGATAAATCTTTTAATCTTATTGTACCATTGGAGAAGACCCAATCTACCTCAAATGGTCCTGCCCATGCAATCTTCAGGTTTGGCTTCTTTGGACCCAGTCTAGATTGATATAGAAGCACCAAATCTCCTTTTTAAAATTCCCGAACCTTAATTCGGCGATCATGCCAGTGCTTCCTTCATTGTTGAACAATTTCTTGTTCTAGCATAACCCGTTGCTTGAGTTCATCTAACTGCATCAGTTCATCTAGGCACTTTTTCAGATTTTGATTGAAGTCTAAGCCATACTTCACACCCATTCTCAGACTTGGGATAACAAACTCCATAGTAACCACAACTTTAGTGCCATACACCATTCTGAATGGTGTCAACCCAGTAGTGACCTTATAAGCTGTCCTATACACCCATAGAGCAGTCTGGAGTTTCAAATCCCACTGGTCTGGTTTCTTTTGCACCACCTTAGTGAGAATATTCTTGATTGTCTTGTTGCTACTTTCAGCCTGTCCATTGCATCTGGGATAATATGGAGTAGATTTCCGATGCTTGACTGAAAGCATATCCAATAGAATTTCCATAGTGTCATTGATAAAATGTGTTCCTTGGTCTGACACAATTTCTACTGGACATCCAAATTGGCAGACAATATTCTCAAATAGAAACCTTGCAGTTGACTTAGCTGTGTTGTCAAGAAGAGCTTTAGCTTCAACCCACTTAGTGACATAACAAGTAGCCATTACTATGTACTTGTTCTTCCTGGGGGTAACCTTCTTAAAAGGTCCCATAAAATCTAATCCCCATTTTATGAACACGCCCAGTGGTTGTACTGGCGTCAAAGGAGTCATATCTGCAGCTGTTGGTCGACCCATTCTTTAACATATATCAAAAGTTTTACAAAAACTTCTGACATCAGCAATCAATGTTTGCCACCACAGACCAGCTTGAAAAATCTTCTTGTAGGTTACTTCGTTGGAAAAATGTCCACCAGATTCACCATTATGTGCTTTAGAAATCACTTGCATTCTTCCTTTCCATAGGCACACAACGTCGAAGTATACCATCAACACCCAGTCTATAGAGTGATCCTTTGATGATAGTAAACTTCAAGCTTTTTATGACCAGAGCTTTCTTCTGGTTCTGCTTCCAGTCCTCTGGAAAAGCACCTTGAGCAAGAAATTGATAAACATCATACCATTCAGGATCAACTGATGCTCTTGCCTCTAGCTGAAATAAGTCAGCGTCCACTGGTTCATCCCTCAAGGGTGATTCTGAATAACCTTTCGTAATTCTTGAGAGAAAATCAGCTCCACAATGATACTTGCCAGGCTTATGAAAAATTTTGAATTCAAAATCCATTAAGAACATCATCCATCTTATCAGCCTGCCTTGAATAATGACTTTATTAATCAGAAACAGAAGAGCCTGATGGTCCACATAGAAATGGAACAACTTTCCCAACAGGTAATGCCTGAACTTTGTAGCACTGAAAACCATTCCAAGGGCTTCTCTCTTAGTAGCTGTATATCCTTGTTCAACCTGACTAAATCTGCGATTGGCAAAATAAACCGGATATCAGTCCTTCCGTCTGGCTGAGCCAATATCACCCCCCTTGCCAATCCCAAAGCATCTACATGTACGTGGAAAATAAAATCCCAGTTTGACTGCCTAAGGACTGGTTTACTGGTAATGGCCTTTTTCAAATTTTGGAAGCTCTCCTCACATTCAGCAGTCCAGTTGAACTTACTGGTCTTCTTTGTAAGCTCATATAATGGTACTGCTTGAGAAGCAAACTTATGTACAAACCTTCTATAGAAATTAACATAATCCAGGAAAGAGCTCAACTCTGAAGCATTTCTAGGTGCTTTAGCTTGTTGAACACACTGAATTTTTTCATTGGCCATCTCTATTCCGTTTCGGGAAACCACATGTCCCAGTAGCTGTCCCTTCCAGACTAGGAAAACAGATTTGAATGGATTCAAACAAATCTGCTTCTCCTGGTAGCGTTTGAAAACCATTTCTAGGAATAGTAGGTGTTGTTCCTCATCTGAATATACAGTAAAGTCATCCATAAAAATGGCAAGGAACCAATGAAGGAATTCATTAAACATCTCCATCATACACCGCTGAAAGGTAGCTGGTGCATTGCACAGGCCGAAAGGCATCACCAGATACATGAAAGCTCCGCACTCGGTGATGAAAGTGGTATTTGCTCTATCTTCAAGAGCGATCTGTAACTAGTTATAGCCACTGTAACCATCCATAAAGCTATACATTTCATATCCTGCTATCTCATCAAGCAACATGTCAGTAAAAGGCAATGGAAATGGATCTTTGATAGTTTGGGCGTTGAGTTTCCTATAGTGGACACAAACTCTCAAATTCCCGTTTTTCTTGGGAACGACGACTATGAGAAATAGCCAATCGCTACTGGCCACCTCTGTGATGAACCCAGCCTTGAGAAGATTATCAATCTCCTCTTTGACCTTCTTAGCATAGTTGGGGTTCATTCGGTATCTTTGTAGTCGTACTGGCCTAGCATCTGGCTTCAACGGTATTCGGTGCTGACATACCTCAGGATCCACTCCCTTCAGGTCTGTGTGTTCCCAGGCAAACACGTCCTTGTAGTTCTGGAACATCCTGCGTGCCTTTTCCTTCATTGCCAAGTTGAGATGCTTGTTGACCTTGATCATCCTAGGACTTTCCTCCGATCCTAGGTTCCATTCTTCCACTTCTTGGTCGTCTGGAAGCAACCAATTAGTCCCGCCTCCTTTTCGTTTGGTCGACTCTTCAACATAATCCCAGGATGGTCCATTTAGTTTTGAATCAGCATTCTGGTCCAGTGTGTGTTCTTCAAAGCGTACCGGTTCCTCTACCATACCAATATCAGCTGATTCCACCAACCTCCCAGTTAACTGAACTGTTCTTTCCCCTGTGTTGATTTTAGTAAACTGATCGGGGAATTGCCTTTTCTGCTTGTCGGCCTGCTCTTTATTCAGTAAGACTGCATTCAAGTCAATCTCTGCTAAAGGGAATATGTTCATGGCCGCTAATATTCGTTCGATCGTCCTGTATTTCTGGCATAACTCTTTCATCCTCAGTTCTTTTTTCCAGCTCCTAGTATTGTTTGTCTGGATTTGAATTCTGCCGCTGGCCCCTTCTATGGTTAAAGTTTGATTTGCATATCATGAACAGCATGTGTTGTTCTCAACCATGGGCGTCCTAGCAGCATCCCATATGCCCCTTGCACATCCAGAACTAAGAAACTGGTTTTGAATTTTTCCCTGACCACTCTTACCTACATATTTTCAATCATACCTGTCGCTTGTACCACTGTGATCTGCCATTCGCACTTTAAATGGTGCTGGTTTTGAGATTTGAAATACCCATTCTCTACTGGAGATGAACTCCCATTATGTTGAATCCTACTCCTCCATCCAAGATAACACTTGAGAGAGGTTCCCATTGCTTCCTAACCTTGTAGTCCACGTGAATGAGTGGAACTTCATCATCTCGAACGGTCGTCAGGTCCACTGTTGTGGCCTCCGCCTCAGCTTTCCTGCGCTATCTGATAAAGTTGGCCACTTCAGGCAAGGTTTTTCTAATATCCTCCAGCTCTACAGTCAACTTTTGAATTCTATCACAAATTTTGACATGGATTTCTTCTCTTTCTTGGTTAGACTGATTGTCAGAGCTCGAAGAACTTGTATCTTCACACTGCCACTCCTCTTTTGCAGTGCTTCCAATCCTTCCATCAACTCTCAGTTCATAAGCCATTCCTTGTACCGCAGCCAGCATGGTCTCAGATATGGCCAGTATTGAATGATCTTTATCAGTTGATTGGGCTGGTATCCTTTGAATGACTCAAGCTTCAAAACTTTCTGGCTGCTCTAGCAGATTCTTGGCCAAATCCTCCGTGATTTTAGCCGCTAGTTCCCTCTGCTCTTACCATTCATCTACCACCTTTTCTTTACCTTTGGCCTTTCAAACTTCTCTTTGTTGAGCCCACTTGCTGCTGGTAGTATTGACTGGTGTTTTTGAAGTATCTCGAATTTCTTCAATCACTATACCCTTGCTTCTTGTGACTACTCGTACTGGGACTGGCTCTGGTGCCTTAGCCTCAGGAGCAGTAGGTGCAGGTGCGTCTGGGCATTGGGCTGCAAAATGGCCATACTTCCCACAAGTGTAGCAATTCATACTCCTATTCTGGAAGTTTCTACGCCCTCTGCCTCGGCCCATACCTGTTTGGAATCGGCCACGTCCCTGACCAGTACCACTGGTATCTGGTCTCTCCTCTTGAGATACTTTGGCGGGTTCTACCTTCACTGGTTCAGCATAGGCGACCACTGATAGGTCTTTGCCCTTCTTAAAGTGGTGAATCCTGATACCACAATTGTTCCATAAGTGACCAAAAGCCTTAAAGTAAGTACATTGCGGGCACTCGTTGGAGATATGGTCCTTGGATTTTCATTTCGAACACCAAGTCTCCATCTTCCGAACTGGCTGTAATTTCGGCAATCTGTCCATTCATTTATTCAATTTTCTTGGTCCAAGATCCCTTCTTTGACTTCTCCTTGGATTTTTCATTAGAACTACTTTCAGAGCTGCTGGACACCTCACCGGAATCAGAACTTTTAGTATAACAGAACTACTGCTACCGGATCTTCGCTTTTTGTGACTCTTTTCCTTCTTGGCCTGCTGTTCCAGCTTCAGTGCCCTTTGGACCAGATCATTGAATTTCTTGGTAGGAGCTGGTACCTCCTGCCCTCTCAGCTTTTTGCTTCTGAAACCATTCAGAAACCATGCCCTCAACCTCTTCTCAGATGGCGGTTCCTGTAACTGCCTGGTTAGCTCCTTGATCTTTTCCACATAACTTCGGACTGAGAGATTCCGCTGCTTGATTTTAGCCAGTTCACAGAGGATATCTTCATCCCCTTTGTTGTCTAAATATTCCAATCTAAAGGCTTTAAGTAATTTTTTGTATGATCTGAGCTGGCAGGCGGGGTAATGGTAATACCATTTCCTCGCTGCCTCCTTCAAGGTTTGTGAAAAATATTCCCCCAATCATCTTCATCAATATTTTTCAGTTCAACATACTGCTCAAAAGCCTGTATGTGAACTTCTGGATCATCCTTCTTACCTCCCTTGAATATTGGAAAAGCAATTTTCAGGGAAGCTGTGTAATCATTCCGATTACCACTGATCCTCCTGCTTCTCTTCTTGGATTCAGAATGACGCTTGGAAGGCTTCTTGCAATTGTCAGTGTCAGCATCCCAATCAATCTCTGTCTCTGTCTCGGTGTCAATGTCTTCTTTGGTCTGTCTGCTAGAAGTGCGGTGACTGCCTTTACTTCCCTTGGTACCCTCATCCCCCTGCTGGGACCGAGAACTCTTGGCTTTTCATGCTTCCCTTTCTGCCCGTCGACGTCGAGAATGACTGGAATGCTGTGAGTCCTGCGCCTCATCAGCCTAACTATGCTCCTCCTAAGCCTCAATGTCAGTCATCATCTCTTGCTTGGGGTCAGACTCCCTTCCTGACTCCTCAGGAATAGGATCAACACGGATGGTGGACTTCCGGCCATGACTGGATTTGGGTGCCATTGCTGAAAACTTCCAACTGGGAGAAGAGTCTTTCAATCAACGAGATTCAGCTCGAGCCACCGTGACCGCCAAAATGGAATTGGAGCTGATCTCTTGAAACAACTAATTCCAGTGTTAGAAGATTTCAACTACTAGTGTTAGAAAATTTCAGACAATAGATTGGACAGAAATAAAAAACTGGACTGGAATTTGGATACTGGAATAAGAATCAGGCTTGTGTACTGAGAATAATATTCAGGTTTAGATTCAGAATACTGGACACAAAGTAAGTGTGCCTGGAATATCTGACATGATTGGGATTACAGATAAATGATTATAGTGAGTATGATATTACAAAGAGAGTATAGCCGACAACAACTGCCAATGATTGACAACTCAAGTACAAATGTTGCCAAAATGCTAACCCAAATGCCAACAATTGCCAACCCGATTACAATGTAATGGGCCCTATTTATACACCTTGGGTTTACCATAGTAATTATCGTAGTGATTACTAACCAATTCGCTGCCCGTCTCATAAGAGAACGTTCCCACATAGTGAAACTATCCAGCCGTCTACAACTAGAGTTGGAGCTAAGAAGATCACAAGGCTAGAATAGAATAAAGATTCTTATATCAAAAGAGTGGTAGTAATCAAGAATGGGCAATATGATGGGACGTAGGGATCTACAGTTTTCATCAAGCATCTCTGCTCCAAACAGGAAAACAATCTTTTGTTGGTAGAATATCTTCCTATCAATGTACACGTTTACATGCATGTGTTGCAAGAAACAAAAAGAAAATACTTCTGGCCTATTGTTATTATCCATGTTGGGAGTAGGGAAAGGCTTTGACCACTATAGTTTCACACCTTAAGTGTTGACAAGGTGACACCTTCACCACATGCCTCTACCTCTTGTTGAAGTCCACATAATCCTCCATATCGGTGGTGTAGCCAAAGTTGGTTGACCATAGAAGATGGCATGGGCAGGTATGTGAAGGCTAGCAGGAGCATGGCAAAGGGCTAGAGCATCTATGAATATCATGGGCAGACAGGTAGCACCAAAGATGTATGGCTGTTGCGGTTTATAGGCCAAGAAAGGTTCCAAAAGAAGCTAATTTGGGGAGCAACTGAAGGAGGTTCAAGGTGCAATCTTTGGGCCTAGAAATGTAGATCTTGAGGTGATGAAGGATCAAGTCCAGATGGCTCATCAAACAGATCTATGGAGCCCAAGATACTTGAGTTAGAAGGTGCAGTTCATTGCAGATTTGAGCCGGATATGGTAGCTGGGGACAGGTGGCCCAAGTCGATGTCAATGTATAGGTGCATAGTGCTTGATTTATGGAGCATACCTCTCTTTTCAAATTGCAAATCGGAGCTATGGATTGCAGGTTATGGTCATTTAAAGTTTTGTCGGGGGCCGGGTTGGTGTCCACTTGGCCACATGGAAAGTGATGACATCTGATGTTTTTAAGGCCTTGATAGAGTTCAACAAGGTGTTATGTGATGTATGGAGTTAATAGGAATTGACTGCTCATCAAACGGAGCCCGAAGTGGAAAGATATAGCAGTTGGAAGTTGGAGTGTAGTTGCTCGGAGTTGGTTGCAGATGAGAGTTCATGTTTTTGCGGCCTCGGTTCGGGGTCTCAAAGAGTCTTGAAGTGCGCCGAGAGCTGGGGACTTTCAAGTTCACATAGTGAAGTTATGGCTGGGCCTTGCATCTCGGCAATCGGATCACTAGGCGACAGTTGGCAGGCAAGGTAAGCAGGGGAAAAAATTTGGGTTGCATGGGGGGTTTTATACAAGTATTTTTGAAATTTTTCGAAGGCATGGAAGGAATTTGACGAGAGACACCACCACGTGGCAAGGATTAATCCCATAGGCCGATCTCAGATGCAAACTAGCACGGTAAAAAGGCCAAATGACGGTGCCCATTTGAAGTGTGGAGGCATGAGGGGAGCTCCCCTTGGCATGAGGCTATGGAAATGAGCGTCGGCGGCTCTGCACGGTGGCACGTTGGGCGGACTCGGGTGGTTTTGGTTGGCACCGTAGCGCATTGGCCGGTCAAGGCGATGGTGGTTCTGTCTAGCGCCCGTGGGCGGCATGAGCCGAGAGTAATGATGTGGCACCCACAAGGGTTTGATTCCTGCGCCCGTTGGGGCCCCAATTTTTGAAGAATAAAGTCGACCCCCCCCCCCCCACTAAAAATTTTGCTAGTGCTCGAGAAGGGGGTGTGTCCTGTGACAGACAAGGCAAGTAGAGAATTGAAGGGGAGGTGTCCCATGGATGGAGAGAGAGAGAGAGAGAGAGAGAGAGAGAGAGAGAGAGAGAGAGAGAGAGAGAGAGAGAGAGAGAGTAAGTGAGTCAAAGCCCATCCAAAAGGGCAGTTCCAAGCAGCAAGACAAAGGACATGGAAATGTGTGCACCATGCAATTGTTTCCAAAAAGAAAGTGAACCAAATACTAGCAATGCAAGGAAAATTCTAATAAGATCTCAAGTTGCAGTGTACGAGCTAGAGAAGCTCTCTTTTTTTCTTTTTTGGGTCTCTTAGCCACCCCTATAAAAGGATGTCACAAGTGAATTTTTAGAGGCTTTTTGGACATTTAGGCTTTTGGCCATTTGAGTTTTTTGCTCTTGGAGATTTTTCCATAAGGGTTTTTCTGCCGAAGGTTGTGCCGGCTCAAGGAATCAATTGTACATGGTTTTATATATGCAAGAAGGCCATTATTGCTGTCTCTTGGTGTCATTCCCCCTTCCTCCTTCTCTTCTCTGCTTGTGCCGTATGTTTATGGTGGAGATTTTGATGCGGTAGACATGTCCAGTGGTGGATAAAGAAGAATCTCAGGCAGTGGTTTTGCTTCCATTGAAGGTATGTAAGCTATGGTTGATGAATATGAGGTAGATACATCTATGTGGTGGTTGGTTCAGCAGGTGCAACGGTCCATGGTTGAGGTCTCCACTTTATTTGGTTGGGAGGGAAGGTCAGACATGTGTTCGAGCTTGGTGTCAGGTACATGTTTTTTGGATGGTGATATGCTCGATGCTGCTTGGTATGGAGTGGATGCTTGTTTCCTGAGGGATGCATGGAGAGTTGAAGGTAGGCTATGGGCAGCCTACACACATGATGGTCTATGTGCTGGGGTACATAACTATGGTGAACAATTATAGATGGGTGGAAGACACCAATGGAAGGTCTTTGATCCAGGCGGAAACTATGTGATGCAGGGGGTGGGGCAACCCACATGAAGGTTTGGCAGTAGGCAGAATAAGACTATGTAAATATGGTTTTGGTTTTCTCATACTGTGTGCTAGGTTTTGCAGTTAGAAGTGGAATAAAGATCTTTTTTGATTTAGCATAAATGTTCAACTGGGGGGTGGGCAATGATGGTGGAACCAAAGCTGGTTGACCATAGAAGATGGCATGGGCCGGTATGTGTAGGCTAGCAGGAGCATGGCAAAGGGCTAGAGCAGCTATGAAGATCATGGGCACATAGGTAGCAACAAAGATGTATAGCGGTTGCGGTTTATAGGCCAAGAAAGGTTCTAGAAGGGTCTAATTTGGGGAGCAGGTGAAGGAGGTTCAAGGTGCACTCTTTGGGCCTAGAAATGTAGAGCTTGAGGTGCTGAAGGAGCAGTTCCATATGGCTCATAAAACAAAGCTACGAAGCCCAAGATACTTGAGATACTTGAGTTTGAAGGGTGTAGTGCATTGTAGATCTGAGCCGGATAGGGCATCTTAAGGACATGTGGCCCAAGTGGATGTCAATGTATAGGCACGTAGTGCTTGATTTATGGAGCATACCTATCTTTTTAGATTGCAGATCGGAGCTATGGATTGTAGGTTATGGTCATTTAAAGTTTTTTCAGGGTCCGGGTTGGTGCCCACTTTAACCACATGGGAAGTCATGCCATTTGATGTTTTCAGGGGCTCAACAGAGTTCAACAAGGTGCTATGTGATGTATGGAGCTAGCAAGAATTGACTACTCATCAAACAGAGCCCAATGCAAAAAGATATAGCAGTTGGAAGTTGGGGTGTTGCAGATGAAAGTTCATGTTTCTGCAGCCTCGGTTTGGGGTCTCAAAGAAACTTGAAGTGCAGCAAGAGCTAGGGACCTTCAAGTTGACATAGTGAAGTTTTGGCCGGGCCTTGCGGCTCGTCAATCGAGTCACCAGGTGACAGTTGGCAGGCAGGGTAAGCAGGGGAAAAAAATTGGGTTGCATGGGGGGGTTTTATATAAAAAAAATTGAACTTTTTTGAAGGCATGGAGAGCATTTTACAAGAGACCGCCACATGGCAAGGATTAATCCCATAGGCCAATCTTGGATGTGAACCAACAAGGTATAAAGGCCAAAAAAGGGTGCCGATTTGAAGTGTGGAGGCGCGAGGGGAGATCCCCTTGGTGTGAGGCTATGGTGACGAGCATTGGTCGCTCTGCGCGGTGGTGTGCTGGGTGGACTCGGGCGGTTTTGGATGGCGTCGATGGCGTGCTGGCCGGTCAAGGCGGCGGTGGTTCTGTTTGGTGCCCACATGCAAGGTGAGCTTAGAGTGATGATGTGATTCCCGCAAGGGTTTGGTTCCCGCGCCCATTGGGGCCCCAATTTTTGAAGCATAAAGTCAACCCCCCCCCCCCCCCCCCCTTCCCCCCCCTCGCCCACTAGCGATATCGCTAGTTCTCGAGAAGGGAGGTGTCTCGAGACAAACAAGGCAAGAAGAGATTGGAAGGGGAGGTGTCCCGTGGAGAGAGAGAGAGAGAGAGAGAGAGAGAGAGAGAGAGAGAGAGAGAGAGAGAGAGAGAGAGAGAGAGAGAGAGAGAGAGAGAGAGTGTAAGTGGGTCAAAGCCCGTCCAAAAGGGCGGCTCCAAGCAGCAGGACAAAGGACATGGCAATGTGGGCACCATGAAATTATTTTCGAAAAGAAAGTGAACCAAACAGCAATGCAAGGAAAATTCTAAAAAGATCTCAAGTTGAAGTGTACGAGCTAGAGAAGCTCTCTTTTTTTCTTTTTTTGGGTCTCTTAGCCACCCCTATAAAAGGATGTGAACATGAACTTTTAGGGGATTTTTGGCTAGTTGATTATTTTTGCTCTTGGAGCTTTTACCATAACGGTTTTTTTGCCAAAGTTTGTGCCGGCTCAGGGAATCGATTGTACATGGTTTTGTATATGCAAGAAGACCATTATTGCTATCTCTTGGTTCTAAAGTCTCCTCTTCTTTAGTCCTCTAGTTTGAAAAATCTTGTAGCCACTCATCCATGATTGATGGCATGCATCACTACCATTGCCAAGTGGTGCCATTTCCAAGTGGAAAGAAAGCTATTGGTTGTAAATGGGTGTATAAAACCAAGCATAAGGCTGATGATAACATTGAGCGTCACAAGGCAAGGCTGGTCGCAAAGGGTTATGCACAGACGTATGGCATAGACTATGAGGATACCTTTGCTCCAATGGCAAAGATGACGACTGTAAGAGCTGTCATAGCAGTGGCTGCATCTAGAGGATGGATTATGCATCAAATGGATGTAAAGAATTCCTTCTTGAATGGTGAGTTGCAAGAGGAAGTGTATATGGATCAGCCACCTAGTTATGTCAATCCAGGTTACCCAGATTATGTATGCAGGCTTCTCAAAGCTTTGTATGGTTTGAAGCAGGGCTCTAGAGCATGGTATGACAGGATTGCCAAGTATCTTGTCAGTATTGGTTTTAGGAGAGCTCATGCTGATCATTCACTCTATGTACGTGAGAGTGATGTGGGGATTGTGGTCATTACCATATATGTAGATGACCTTATTATTGTGGGTGACAATGCTATGGAGATTGACCATGTGAAGGGTCTTCTCAAACAGGAGTTTGAAATGAAAGATTTGGGCGAGTTGCGCTACTTTCTTGGCATTGAGGTGATCAGGACTCCAGAGGGTGTATGGCTGTCACAGAGACAGTATGCTTTGGACATGTTGTCAAAGTATGGTATGGCTGATTGTAAGACAATTTCTATTCCCTTGGATGTGAATGCAAAGCTGAGTGCAGAGAAGGGTGATGTTGTTGAGGATGTCAAGATGTACAGGAAGATTGTGGGTAGTCTAATCTACTTGACTATCACGAGGCCAGACTTGAGCTACACAGTAGGCTTGGAGAGTCAGTTCATGCAGCTTTCAAGGAAGCCACATTTGGATGGAGTACGACGCACACTTCGATATGTGCAAGGGACTCTTGACTACGCATTGTTCTATGCAGAAGATGCGCCATTAGCATTGTATGGGTATACAAATGCAAATTGGGCAGGTAGCATTGTTGATGGGAGATCTACGAGTGGCTTCATGTTCTCTTTTGGGAGTGTTGCTATTACTTGGAGCAGCAAACAGAAGCCTACAGTTGTTTTATCGAGCACAGAGGCTGAGTACAGAGGAGCAACAGTTGCGGCATGCGAGGTAGCATGGCTACGCACATTACTTGAGGACTTGGGAGTGCAGGTGAACCAGCAGATTGTCATCCATTGTGACAACCTCAGCAGCATGCAGTGGGCTAGGAACCCAGTGTTCCATGCCAGGACCAAGCACATAGAGGTCCATTACCACTACGTTCGAGAGCGAGTGTTGGCGAGCGACATCGACTTGGTCTACGTCAGCACAGAGGAGCAGATAGCGGATATCTTTACCAAGGCCCTCGGAGCTGAGAAGCTTTGACTTTCTCAGACTATGCTTGAACTCTGCGACATGCAGAGCTCGAGGGGGAGTGTTGAGATGTCGAGCTCTACATCTTGAGCTGGCATCCACTACGGGTCTTGGTCGCTTACGACATTTACTCACTGGCGCGTTAGGTGATCGACACGGAGGATCTCTGCCAGTGATTCTACAGCTGGACTACACTTATAGGTCCAGCCTAGTACGCTTCTAGCGAGTTCACACTTAGTGATCGCATGTACATATGTGCTACTTTTCAGTTTTAGCACTTAGTCATTTTGTACTCTCTTTTCTGTGAGAAGAAGAAGAAGCTTTCCATCTCTGTGTGCTTTGTGCTTGTCTTGTGTAGCTCTCTTGCATCCTCATTCTTTACAAGCCCTCCACAGTGGGGGCACCAAATGAGAGGCGGAAGCACAAAACAAGCCCAATGGCCTCTACACCAAGACTATGCACAATAGCCTCATCATGGGAGGTACACAATAGGGGAATCGCCTAGCTTGGAATTTGGCTAGGATGCATGGTAGGGGATTGGCACATAACACAAGGAAGATGTGAGAGGAGGAGAGAGAGGGAGAGGAGGAGATCATTAGAGCTTAATATAGGCTTCATAAATACAATACCATTTCACATAATCAAAATCTCATAATTCATTTGTGCATGGTAACTCAAACCTCTTGGTCAATAAGAAACAAAACTAATGACAACAGCCAACACTATGCGATAGTAGAACTATGTGTGCGCAGAGGTGCATACATAAGGATGTACATATGAGAGCGTTAGTGCTAGAGCTTGATTGTGTGTGTGTGCCAAAGCTTGATTGTGTGTCTTTTTTACAAAAGAGGATGCCTCCTTTTATAGCCCAAGAGAGTGATTAGGGGAGAGATTATGAGCAAGAGGGGTAATTACAAAGTAACTTCAATTAGGGCATTCCCCCAATGAGAGAGCTCCGTGTGCCCTGCTTATCAACCGATGTCCTCCTAATCACCTTCATCATGGCAAGCTTTGTCTCCATGCCACCTTCCATCGCTTGAGTTTAAGAACTTCCTTATAATATTTAAGAGAATCTTGATAAAATAAGAGAAAATCAAGCAATAATGGAGAGAAATCTATAGGAAATTATGTTTGTGGAGTTGGATAACCATGACTTCTTCCCATGTGAACATATAGGCTCCACCATTTTGGCCATATCTCCCAAACTGTAGGTCCAAAAGTTATAAAAAAATAGGGGTAGAAATATTATCTCAACACCAATAGCTTTTTTGTTGAAACTTTGTCCAATTTGCAATGGAAAAAGTGGAGAAAAATCTCACAAAAATATATGTCCGTATTTTCCCTTCCAAACATTGGTACAACCAAAGTGTGTCGACCATAGGAGATGGCATGGACAGATATGTGCAGGCTAGCAGAAGAATGGCAAAAGGCTGGAGCAATTAGAAAGATTATGGACACACAGGTAGCAGCGGAAATGTATGACTGATGCGGTTCATAGGCCAAGAAAGGCTCCATAAGGGGCTAATTTGGGGATCATGTGAAAGAGATGCAAAATGCAACGTTTGGATCCAAGAATGTAGAGCTTGAAGTGTTGAAGGAGCAGGTCTAGACGGCTCATCAAAATAGAGCTATGGAGCCCAAGTTATTGGAGTTTGAAGGTACGGTGTGTAGTAGATTCTTGTCGGGCAGGGCAGCTGAGGACATGTAGTCAAAGTGGACAATAGGGTACAGGTGCATAGTGCTCTATTTATGGAGCCTACCTATCTTTTCAAATTGCAGATTAGAGCTACGGATTGCATTTTATGGCCAATTGAAGTTTTGCTAGGGGCTAGGTTGGTGCCCACCTGACCACATGGGAAGTCGTGCCATCTGGTGTTTTTTTGGGTTACAATAGAGTTCAATAAAGTGCTATGTGATGTATGGAGTCGACAGGAGTTGACTGCTTGTCAAAAGGATCTTGAGCAAGAAGTTACAGAAGCCGGAGGATTGGGTGCATTTGTCCGGAGTTGGCTACAGATGAATATTTACGTTCTTGGGGAATCTTGAAGTGTGTAAGGACCGGGAATTTTTGAGTGGGCTTAATGAGGTTTTGACCGTGTTTTGTGGCTCGGCAAATGGATCGTCGGGTGACAGTTGGTAGGCTAGGGAAAGCAGGAGCAAAAAATGAGGTTTTATAAGAGATTTTTTTTTGCATTTTGTTAAAGGCATGCCGGACATTGGACAGAAGGCTGCCACATGGCAGGGAAATAAACCCGTATGCAAGGGATTGTGGCCGGATGGCTGGGTATTTAACCCAAAAGGTGAGCCCCATTGGGCATGTGAAGCGTGAGAGGGATCTCCCTTGAGCAAGGCCTTGGCGGAAATGTCCGAGCGCTACGTTGGCGGTGCCAGTGGCGCACAGTGGCAGTTTTGGAGGAGTGCGCTGGCGCAGTTGGTTGTTCTAGCTGGCCCCAAGTGACGTGCTACAATGATGATGTGGCGTTCCCTTTGGGGTTCAGTCCCACACAGACTAGGGCCAAGTTTTCTTGAGGGCAAAAGGAGCCCCCCCCATAGCGATGTCGCTATTGCTCACCCAAGGGAGGGGTCCCGCGGCAACATGCATTGTAGAGAGAGAGAGAGAGAGAGAGAGAGAGAGAGAGAGAGAGAGAGAGAGAGAGAGAGAGAGAGAGAGAGAGAGAGAGAGAGAGAGAGAGAGAGAGGGCGAGTCCAAGGTGGTACAAGGGTCAATACCAAGGGGCAGTCCCATGATGGGGAGAGAGAGAGCCAGTTTGTAGCAGTGGATCAAGAGAGAGAAAGAGAGAGGGAGCTTAAAGGCCCAAGAGGGCAAGTGCAAGGGCGGCTGCGTTGGGTGGACAAAGCAATGTGTGCACCATGCAAGGAGTTACCAAATGTGAAGTGAGCCAAGTGCAAGCAATGCAAGAGAGATTCCAAAAGAAGCTCAAAGTGAACTGCACAAGATAAGAGCTCACCCATTTTTTCTTTTTTAGGTCTCCTAGACACACCCCTATAAAAGAATGTAAACGCGAAGGTTTTGGGGATTTTTTTCTATTGAGGTCTTTTGGCCCATAGGAGGTTTTTTGTCTCTCTAGGCTTTTGAGGCATTGTCTTTTTGCAGAGGTTTGTGCGGGCAGAGCGTGGATTGTACATGGTGTTGTTTATGCAAGAAAGGCCATTCATTGTTGTCTCTCAGCCTCATTCCCCTTTCCCCCCTTCTCTTCTCTACTTGTGTGCTTGTGTTTTTGGGTGTGTGTCGACGTGTGTTCCCCACTGAAGTTTGTTTTGCAAAGAGAGGTAGAGGGAGGTTGTGTGAGTGTGGAAGGCTGTGAATTGAGCAGAGTGGAGTGATTGAATCTATCTGGTGCATTGCAAGGCGTGTGTGCGTATGGTTGTATGCAAGCGGTGGTTTGCTTACGGGTAGTGCCAAGTTTTGAAGGTGAAATCTAGTGGATTGGGGTGATGTGTATACCCTAGGCTATAGTGAGGCATTGTGTTGTGTGCTGGGTGTGTTCCCCTTTCCCCCTCTCCATCTTCTAGTGCCCCCACTAAGGAGCTGTCTGATGCTCCAATTTGAGGTTTGAAGCGGTGTTTTTTAGCCGACAAAGCGGTTGGCTGATGGTCGAGGTGTTTGATGGTCGAGTCTAAAGCTAGCAAAGATGGTGGAGCCAAGTTTTGGCCGCATATTTACGGGTGTTGAAGATCTTGAGGATTGGTTAGCATATTTTGAGTTATGGTTGTTGTCGATGCGTATGTTGATGGATGCGGAAAAATTGCACACGGTGTTGCTGTTGATGCGAGGATGACCCAAGGTGTGGTTCGATGGTTTAAAGAGCAGTGATCGAGAATCATGGCAAAGATTGCAAAGTCAATTTTTGGAGCAGTTTTGAGAGGTGACTACTGTGGAAGAAGTTGGTGCAAGGCTGAAGGCGATACACCAGGATGTAAGTAAGGATTTCTCTATTTTCATTCAGTAGTTTGAAGCCTGTTGGAAGCAGTTAGAGGTTGCTATTAGGGCCAAAAGCAATCAATACTTGAAGCTGTCGAGGCTGCTAGAGTGCTTGCATCCGAGGATTAGAGAAAAGGTCAAAGACGGTGAGGATACCTATGAAGACATGGTCTATCTAGAAAAGAGAAAGAGCAGGAAGGTGAAGCGGAAGCTAGAGTTGGGAGTGTTGAAGCCAACAGATTATATGCATGTTGCAGAGGTAGCAAAGTGATCTTTGGTCCAACCAAAGGTGATTCCAAGTGTTCAAAGTGCAAAGCCTGTTGAGGTAAGGCCTACTGTTGGATATGCTCCTTGGAGATTTTTGGTTTATGATGTGCATGTGCCGAGGGTGGACGAGCTTGTCAACGAGGAGAAGCTCCATGATGAGGAGAACCAAGGTGCAAAAGTGGTAGCAGATGTTGAGGCTCCAGTGCGAGTTAAAAAGGTAAAGCCTGTTCTTGTGGAAAGTTTGCATGAAAAGATAGTAGAATGCAATCGAGAAGCAGATATCAAGGGTCCAAAAGCTGATGGAGAAAGAGAGCAAATCCATGAAGATGTTCAAGATTTTGCGGAGCAACAAGCGGATGAAGACACAGATACGAAGTCGGGATATGATGCCGGTGATGAAGGAGGCACAAGCTCAAGTTTCTAGGATACAAGCGAGGATGATAGAACATATGAGTCCACATCCTATGATGAGGAGATGGAGTCTGACGAACCTGATCTGGTAAAGGAAAAGCTACCCTCTTATGTGTTTAAAGATATGGTAGTAGCCCATGTGCAACAAGAGCAAGGAATAGAGCAAGCTGAGATGCTTGATGAGATCAAGTGGAGCAGTCTAGGCCTACAGATGATGGTATGTAGGTAAAGGTGGTGTGTGGGGACATTCTTGAGGTATCGGGGAATCTCAAAGTGTGGAAAGGACCAAGCATTTTCAAGTCGGCTCCGTGAGTTTTTGGTTGGGTTTTGCGGCTTGAAAAATGGATCGTTCGGTGACAGTTGGCAGGCTAGGAAAAGCAGGAGAAAAAAATGAGGTTTTATAAGAGTTTTTTTTTTGCATTTTGTTAAAGGCATGGGGGATATTGGACAGGAGGCTTCCACGTGGCAGGGAAATAAACTCGTATGCAAGGGACTGTGGCCAGATGGTGGGGTATTTAGCCCAAAAGGTGAGCCCCATTGGGCATGTGAAGCGTGAGAGGGGTCTCCCTTGAGCAAGGCTATGGCAAAACTCTTTGAGTGCTGCGTTGGGAGTGCCAGTGGCGCACGGTGGCGGTTTTGGAGGAGCACACTAGCGTAGTTGGTTGTTCTCGTTGGCCCGCAGGCGGCGAGTTGCAGTGATGACGTGGTGTGCCCTTAGGGTCTTAGTCCCATTCCCACTAGGGCCAAGTTATTTTGAGGGCAAAAGGAGCCCCCCCAATAGCAAGCTCGCTATTGCTCACCCAGGGAAGGGGTCTCGCGGCAACATGCAATGTAGTGACAGAGAGAGAGAGAGAGAGAGAGAGAGAGAGAGAGAGAGAGAGAGAGAGAGAGAGAGAGAGAGAGAGAGAGAGAGAGAGAGAGAGAGAGAGAGAGAGAGGGCGAGTCCAAGGTGGCTCAAGGGCCAATACCAAGGGGGTAGTCCCATGGGGAGAGAGAGAGCCAGTTCGGAGCAGTGGATCAAGAGAGAGAAAGAGACTCGGGAGTTCAAAGGCTGAAGAGGCAAAGTGCAAGGGCGGCCGAGTTGGGCGGACAAAGCAATGTGTGCACCATGCAAGGAGTTACCAAAAGTGAAGTGAGCCAAGTGCAAGCAATGCAAGGGAAGTTCCAAAATAATATCAAAGAGAACCGCACAAGATGAGAGCTTACCTATTTTTTCTTTTTTAGGTCTTCTAGACACACCCCTATAAAAGAATGTAAACGTGAAGGTTTTGGGGCTTTTTTGCCATTGGGGTCTTTTGGGCCATAGGAGGTTTTTTGTCTGTGTAGTGTTTTGAGCCATTGTCTTTTTTTTGAGGTTCGTGCCAGCAAAGCGTGGATTGTACATGGTGTTGTTTATGCAAGAAAGGCCATTCATTGTTGTCTCTCAATGTCATTCCCCTTTCCCCCTTATCTTCTCTGCTTGTGTGCATGTGTTTTCGGGTGTGTGTCGGTGTGTGCGCCCCCCGGAAGTTTGTCATGAAAAGAGAGGTAGAGGGAGGCTATGTGAGTGTGGAAGGCTGTGAATTGAGCGGAGCGGAGTGATTGAGTTTTTCTAGTGTATTGCAAGGCATGTGTGTGTGGTTGTGTGCAAGCGGTGGTTTTCTTGCGGGTAGTGTTGAATTTTGAAGGTGAACTCTAGTGGATTGGGGCCCTGTGTATACCCTAGGCTATAGTGAGGCATTGTGTTGTGTGTTGGGTGTTTTCCTCTTGCCCCCTCTCCAATGTCTTCCAGGTGGTCCCCTCTTGACTCCATGTGCAAGCCTTGTGTTCACAAGTGAATATGTCTGAATTGATATTCCTTTGTTGACTTCAAGTCCATAATGCATAAGATTCTCCTCTCCCCTTTCACTATTGACTCTTATTCCTTACCTGTAGTGACCGTCAGCAGGTAGAATCAACATCCAATAAATTTTTTGTTTTCATAAGGTTTTGTTCCTACCTCTCGTTATTTTTGAGATCCAAATGTGTCAAAACCATAGCTATGTACAAAATAAATACATAGATTTTTTGTGATTTTAATGCATCAGGTCCCTCCTCCTCGGCAAAGCCTTGAAGCCTTGCCATCAAGTGCATACCAAGAGAGAGGTGGTCCAAAATTTGAAAAGCGGCCCTGAACATTCTCTAGATTTTGTTTTGGAATTTCCCTTTTAGTTGTGTTTTGTTTGGAGATAGCTTGGTCTCAGTTTTATGCATCTGTTTGAGGGAAGGTGTTGAGTGTCTTGGATTAGAGATAGTTTGTCCCCTAGATTGGGGATGGTCTACTAGATTGGAGATGTTCTTTTTGCTCCTGGATTGGAGTGTGTCAGAGTTGTAAGTTTATTTAGTATCTTCCTAGTCCAAACCTCAAGGGGAGGATTGCAAAGTGTTAGCTTTTTCTTAGAGTACAAGAGTATGAGTCAAAGCGAGGAAAGGTGGAATTATCCCACATGTATTGGTGCAAGGCTTTAGAGCTACCTAAAGCTCATTTCATGAATGAATAAACCAAGTCTATTTGCATTACATCTCCCTTGTTTATGGTGAGCATGTAATGGCTTAGCAAACATCAGGGAAAATTTGAACTCTCAAAGGGGCCCTATAAGGATGTTTGAATTTGTCTCTCTTGTCTTAAGTGGGCTTTGTCAAAACTCTATCAAGCAACATATCATTGAAAAGATATCAAAAATTAGATTTTGAATCCCCAAAATCCAACAAATTTGGAGTTTATTTGTAAACACCATATTAGTGAAGTTTGGAGTTTTCCAAATCCAACTTTGAAAATGAGCTTAAGATTTAATTACATGGCCAAATCTTAGCGAAAGTCTTGAGAGCATGGCTCGGAAGACCTTTTCAAGTACTACCTTGTGGATGGCTTTGCTCTTAAAATAGTTTGAGATTTGTCCATATAGACAAATCTTCAAGACATTGGAGATTCCCAAATTGTCTCTAAAGTCTCAAACTCTCAAATATGATGTTTGTAGAAGTTATGGCCTCCCTACTGAATCTAAAATGTGGGGACAGATTCCATTTATAAGACGGAGTTGTCACATCAAAAAATGGAATCTTCTAGAATATAAGAAATCTGATGGCATGTTATATATCAATGGATAGATCTCATTAAGTACACTCTAATTCCAAAATGTCTAACAAGTTTTGATTTAATTTGTAAAAAAATTACCATGCGTCCATTTTGGACAAGAGAGAGAAAGTCAAAGTCCTTATAGGGCCTCTTTGAGAGTCCAAAATTTCCCTAATGTACTCAAGATCGTGTTTATGAGTTCAAGTTAATTGATCTTGGAACCTAGTTCTATTGAGTAATGATCTAGCCAGCACACACTCACTTGTGTGCACGATGTTTCTCTTTCATCCACCCTAGCTAGCACGATCCCATTCTCATCAAAATACCAGTAGAGATAACCTTGGATACACTAGTAGAAATCACCAAGTTACCAAGGGGGAAACCTGTAAAGCCACAAGGTTATACGGACAAAGATATCAACACAGTGATTCTCCCTACCTTTAGTCGCATCAAGGAAAGAAGGACCAAACATCTCATCAGGGTCCTACACTAGCACTTGCACTTTGACAAAATAACCAGGTATACAAGAGCTAAAAGAAATCTAGATTTTACATTGAATATGCTAGTACCCTAGCACATAACCATGCCTATTAAGTTGGCTAAATGAGGGTTCAATTGGCTGGTAGCAGTATCATATAAGAAGAAATGGACAAAGCAAACAGACACTCCACACCTAGGAGGAGATGAATTCTTAACCAAGATAGCAACTTGTCTCGTTGGCAAGAGAGATGCATTAAAAGATGCTACAGATTCAAATGAATTGGCTAGAAGAATGAGGAAGCCCAATGCAAGGAAAGGAGCCGGATCTTCTACATCAACAAGGCCCACAAAGGCAAAGAAGAAAACACAACCAAAAGTACGTCAAAGATGAAGGGTCCATCAACCTCGAGTATGTCAGATTAGAGACTAACAAAGAATAAGTGGAACTCCAACAAATAGACCCAACCGCTCAAGAGAGGAAGCCCATGTCTGTTTATACCTAGAGAATAGAACTAAGGGAAAGGGAGGCTAAGGAAGATCAGAAGGGAAAATAATGGTTCAAGGAAGAGCAAAAGTAAAGACAAAGGGAGGCCACCCAGGAGAAAAGGAAGATGGAACAACTTGGGAAAGAAGAACAAGCACAAATCTTGTCACACATGATTAGAGAAAAGATCAGAGAAAACTAGTCAAACATCAAAGAGGCCAGCTGAAGGCAAAGTGGAATAGGAGGAAGCCAAAAGGTCCAAGGTCCAAGAGGAACAATAAGGGGATGCCATCACTAAGGAAATAATAACTAAAATAAAGTTGGACCACCATCAAGCAACCACCGTTACCAAAGGTGGGTCCTTTTGATGAATACAAGTAGATAACATAGCAGAATTAATGGAAAAAATCTATGAATAAGAGATCAAGAAAGGAAGAATAGGAACAACAACAAGAAACACATGCTGAAGAATAACAAATACCAAGCCGTATATAGGCCTAGCACTCTGATCCATATGAAATAATTGAACATTGAAATAGAAGTTCACTACAAACAAACCAGCCAACACCAGATAGAGACTATGAATGATGAGATCCCAACCTCATAACTCACACCCAAAGAAATGGCTAAAGAGTTAATTAAGAACTTGATTGTAGCCTTATACAGTTTGGAAGAGGCCCATGTTGCGGCTGATTTGCTAATGACGTGGTGCATGCAAAGTGTGTCAACCATAGGAGGTGGCACAAGCAGCTATGTGCAGGCTAGTAGGTGCATGGTAGAGCACTATAGCACGTACAGAGAGCAGGTCGGGGCAGGCAAGTGATAGCAGATGTGTATGCTTTATGCGGTTTAAGGCCAAGAAGAGCTCCAGAAAGGGCTAATTTGGGTGGTAGATGAAGGATGTTCAAAGTGCAGGTTTTTTGCTTGAGGATGGGGAGCTTGAGGTGCTGAAGGAACAAGTCCACACACCTCATCAAAAAAAATTATATTGTGGTGGCCATAGATTACCTCATAAGGTGGGTGAAGGTTAAACCGGTAAAAGAGGTAAATGCTCATATTGTTGCCCAATGTGTTTTTTATTGCATATCCTGCCGTTTTGGAGTACCTTGGGTGCTTATATCAGATCTAGGACAAGGATTCAGAAGTAAGCTGATGCGTGCACTAGTAGAAAAGTTGGGTATTCAACATCGATTTTCATCTTAATATGTGGGACGGTTGTCTAACCTCACTATCCTATCTTATTGCAGTTTTAGCCAGAACCACGATTAAATTGTCAATCCATGGGACGAAGCTGACTCGACTAGTGCATAGAGGCTACAAGAGGTTGTCAATCTCTCGGAAAACAACTAACAACTTGCATCTAACTCAAGCTACACTCAAGTGACTGAAATCACCAAAAGCCAATTGCTCATCGGCAAACAAATCACATCCGTTACAGCATCAAATGACATCCAAACGTATCGAAACTTCTAGGACAAGTTTATAAGACCTAAGCACACATGCTAATGGTCTCAAACCCCACTTTAGGTCAAGTGCCAAAATTGTGATTATTAATAGCAGTGGATTTTTGACCTAGTCGTTTTCGACCCTAAATGCTTAGCAATGATGCCCCAATACCAGGGCTATGCTTAGTTTTTGATTTGGAAGTGTAAATTCCTACTTATGATGAAATTAGGCTGTGGGTTGACAACGCCAAAAGCTACAAAATATTGTGATGTGTTTATGTCGATGCGTAGAGCTCTTACCTACGGTTGCAATGCAACAAACGCGACTGCAATGTGACAACCGGGGAGGGAGTAGGAAGCATGAGAAGGAGAGAAGTGAGCATCGTTAGCTCACGCTGTGTATTTCATTATCCAAAAAAATTTAATAACTTATAAAAATTGGCTTTTATACCTTAGCAAAGGTTTTTGGTGGTCAAAACTAATAATTTGGGATTTGTGACTAAAGATAGGTAATGACAAGTTGATACAATCTGGAAGCTTGGAGCCTCGGCTCATCAATTACAAGGTTTATCCAAAAAATAGGAGTTACAATATTTTTGATTTATAAAAAATACTAAGTGTTTTTACATGGGAGCTCCAAAAATTGGTATTCGTGTCAGCTTGCTGCTAACATTCCCCCCCTCCTCACCTGTGTCATCCCTTGACACAACTATATGGGCTGAACTAGTCTTCGGGTTGATGGCTGGCGAGACAGTCTTTAAGCCCATTTAGTGCCTTTTAGTATCTAATCTTCCTCTCTTTATCTGGCACTTGCAAGAATTGCATAGTGACTCTGTTTTTCAACTCCACCGCTGAGTAGCCTACAAACCTTGATGTCAGGTTGCTGATCACTGGCCCAAATATCTGTGTTCGCCAAGTGAAGAACCCTATGTAGAATGCTTCCTCAAACGCCAGCATATTGTGAGAAGGTAAAAACATGCATCTGGCGTAGAAGCCATAGAGGACTTCTTCGGACGGTTGACCACTAAGGTCGTAACATAATCCTTTATTACCCTCGAGGAATGACATCTAAGGGGCACATGCTTGCTCTGGCTCATGGAATACTTTGATGCAGGTGAGCAGCATTCGGAAAATTTTATATAGCATAGCACAAGAGAAATCTGGTAGATTTTTGAAGAATGACATGGCACCCATTAAGGATTTCACCAGGTACTCTTCCGTCGGTGGTCCCTTTTCTGGAACAGGAAATCTGGGGTAATTCAACCAAGTTGGCCTCTTCTTTATTAGTGCCTCATGTTCTTTCCAAGTCCTTACTCTTGGTACATGATAGAAAGTAGGATCCTTTTGTAGGGCCA
Source organism: Adiantum capillus-veneris (assembly GCF_014529385.1). Taxonomy (NCBI): domain Eukaryota; kingdom Viridiplantae; phylum Streptophyta; class Polypodiopsida; order Polypodiales; family Pteridaceae; genus Adiantum; species Adiantum capillus-veneris. The sequence continues at coordinate 72,566,758 of NC_140944.1, read as the reverse complement.
CAGGTGCTCTTGTGAACATAATCAAATACCTTGGATTTTTGTTCAACCAACTCAGCCTCCACTTTGGGTGGTCTTGATCTGCACCCTTGACTTGCATGTCTGTGTAAAGCCTTTCTTTCACTTGTATCAACTCCACTTTAATCAGAGGATAGGGCAGGGATTGTTGGTGCCATTGCACATTAATTTGATTGGGAGTGAGTTGTGTAACATTAACGGAGTGAAGAACTCTCAGTTCCCAATCCATTGTTGCCTTCCACTGCTCATCTACCTCTTTTGTAATTTCTCTTTCAGTGCATCTTCCTCATCCTTTGAGAGTTGGACCATTGGTGTTGTATCTATTTTGGTACTGTGTACTTGAAACTCCTCCTTGCCACTTAGCTGTTCTACTGGCTGTGTCTCCATCTCAGCAAATGAAATTGAGGGGATCTCTATCTATGGCTGCTCTGGAGTGACTACCTCTTCTTGTGTTTCTGGACGTCCCTCTCTCAATAGCTGGTTGACTCTTTTAAGTTCAGCTATTTCTTTCAGCAGCTCGTCTTCTCTTTGGACACCCATTAAAGCTAGGTCTCTGTGCTGAGACTACTCGAGTTTAAGCTCCAGCTCGAGGTCTTTATTCTTTTTCCCTAATGCTTTGTAGACCTTGTATGTTCCTTTGATCGAGGCCATTGCAGGAGGTTCTCGGATTTTCCACAGGAGAATTGCCTGATCATTTATTCTTTGCTTTGAGTACTATAGGGAGGCATTTTCTACATCTAAATGAACCTAAATCTTTTGAGCTTACAGGGTTGTAGTTAGAAGTTTGTTTGTAACTTCTATCAGCTATTCATCTTTTGCTTTGCATGCACTGACAATTGCATAAGCAAATCATCGAGATTCTCCATCTCTTTCTGCTATCTATCCCTTGCGAGTTGATGTTGTTCGGCTTCCGCTTTCAACTCCTGCACTTGCCTTTGTAGATCGTTGATTATGTTTAGTCAGTCGTTTAACTCCCCTTGGAGTGCATTAATCACCATTTCTAATTCTTTGGCCCTTGTGCTACGGCTAAGTGCTACTGAGCAAAGTCGTTCAGTCATGTCCTGATTTTGGTTGGCATACACGTTAAGTTGCAGGATCATTTTGTCGTTTGATTGCCAATCCTCATTTTTGGCCAGCTGCCTCGATGTTTATGCAGTCTCTTGTGTATCTTTTGGCTGCGTCATGGTGGTGGCTGGTCATTGTTGTTCTTGAGGCTGTGGCTGATCCTCTTCCGCTTTGTCATCCTGAGTCTTCGTGGATGCCTGGCCTTCTCTTGATATGTTGATGTAGAGGGTGTTTTCTCGGCCTCCTGTTCTCTTGGTTGCTCAAACTTCATGTTGTCCTCTGCTTGTGTAGAACTTGCTTCCCTTTCTAGCTCTTTGTCTTGCTCTTTTTGCTGGTCTTCTATTGATTCAGCTGCCTGTTGTGCAGATTCAGCTGCGTCTCTTTGTTCAGGCTCTGTCTCCTTACTGGGTTCAAGTTCTTTGGCTTTATCTGCTGGTGAAGGTGGTGGGCTCGGCATGGGGTGATCATGCTGTTCAGAAACAGGTGAAGAAGGGCGGGGAGACACATCACCCTGATCATGTTGTGCTGCTCCTTGTTCAGTTGCTTCCTCTACTTGCTTTTGCTATTCTACCGCCTCTTTTGCTTTCCTTGCCACTTCTTGGGCTTCTCTCAGCTTCAAGGCTTCTGCATCTTGATACATCTTTTCCAGTGATTCTGTGGGTTCTTCAGCCTGCTTCCTCGTATGATGCTTAGTTCTTAGTCCTTCAAGATCAATGGGTACCCACTTTGCTGGGTCCTTGACTTGTGCTTGTCGGCTGTGTTCGTAACAGTGCTTCTCTCTTTCAAATTGGGCATGTTTATGTACAGGTTCCTCCTGGTGTGCATACACGGCCTTTCTCTTCATTTCTTCAATTCGTGCTCTCCTTTCCTCGTTATACGAGCTTCACTACTATGCCATTTTGACGAGCTCTCAGTAGAATCTTCATCAGACTTGTATGATCTCTTCGCAGATCTTGTAGCTCGAGGAGAAGGTTGTGTTGACACTATCCAATAGTTCTGATCTGGGGCAGGCGGCAAGTTGTCGGCCATGCCGATAGCATGGTAGGTGATTCTAGTCAAAACCTCTGGTGCTCCCAGGTATGTATATTTTCCCTCTTTCTTTGTCCCTTTCAATGTGGACAAGACATATTGTGCATGGTCAATTGGTTTCCGGGTTGTTGATTTGAGAACTTGTGTAAAGGTTGTGGAAATCGCATGATTTGGTGTTGTATACCTTGGCGGTCTTTTGGCGAGGAAGTGGAAGTGCTGGTGGTACAACCTTGCAGGCTCTTCCACCTGTTTTTGAATGAGGTCAGTAAATGTCGTAGCGGCGGTCTCCTTGGTGAAATTACCTGCCATCTTTCTATCTCTTGCCCTCATTGTCATTCTCTCTATTGGAAATTTGAGTGCCTCTACCACTATCTCCTTAGTAATCACCACTTCAACTTTATTCCCTTGTGGGTCAGAGATTTGAGCGGTTCCATCTTCTTTGATCGTGGATAGAAGCTCATAAGCTTTTTGGAAATCCACTCCACACGGCTCTTGTTCATAAAATTCTCTGAGACCAAGCCTTCTGTTGGATTCTTTGGTCTCGGGCTTTGCAGCGACATCATATACTTCTTTGGGTAGAAGTTGCAGTTCTACCTTATGTCCTTCCTTACTCTTGAATCTTCCGACGAACATTGTGGTGTTATGCTCTTCAAGATGTTCTCTTGACAGATAGGTCGCTTTGGTGGTTTTGACTGAATCGGGGTCCAGTTGGTATGGTTGTATCTCTTGCAACTTTTCTCTTTAATTGAGCTTCTTCTTGGCCTTCTCTACTGCTTGCATGGCTCCTGTTGAGTGAATAGAGTGTCAAAGTTAGCAAATTTGACAAATATTTCTCTGAAAGGTCCTTCAATCTGAAATGCTGACAAATTTGGTCCAATTTGCTTCGAATCAATTTTTGTCCAAACAAAAAATTGCAATAAAAGTAAATAATGATTATTTACAGCTGGGTAGTGTTTTTCAATTTTTTGCAAACTTGGCATTATAGGCTTGAAGTATATACCAAATAGATACTCTGAGTGAAACATGGGCTCATTTGGATGCACATGGTGAAAATGGTGCTAGATTTAGGCTTTAGGTCTTTGAAACAATAGATGTAAAGAGATTTTGAGATTCTAAGCTCCAAATTTGTTCAAACTTGGCTAGTGGGCTTAGGACATCATGTACTTTGGATGTATGATGGAAAAATAGCAAATTTCTCCCATTTTGGCCAAAAACTAAATAATTGCGATTAATAACTTTTCTACCAAAATGAACATTTTTTGGTACAACTTGGTTCTAGGCATTGTATAGACCCTATGTATGTGATATGAGGTGATTTGGATAAAAAATGTAGCTCATAACTCAGAATTTGGCTTACAAAGACTTCTTTGTGTTTTTTGGCAATTTTCCAACTTATATGTGATCATTTTGGCTCATACTTGAATTTTGGTATATAATAGGTGTGTACAAGTGATAGGTGAGGTGATGATGCAACTTTTAAGCCAAAATTGTGCAAAAGTAAAAAATCGTGATTATTTACAGCAGTCTCATTTTTCTTGTAAAACTTAAAAATTTTGACCTAACACATTCTATACACCTAAAACAAGTCAAGTCCTAAATTGAATTTGGTAAAGTTTGGTCTTGCCGGCATGACTTTGTGCTTTGTCGACTTTGAAATCTTTGATTTTCGTGACTAAACTGCCTGTTGAGTTGGTTAGTCACTTTTAAGGTGTTAACCCTCACAGCTCACGGACACCCCATCACCTACGACGGACGTGTATTATGTATTTGGTAGAGTCAGGTACCGGGCTTGTCGGTCCAATAGGAAAAGGGTAAGAGTGATCGCCGATGAGAGGCGCACTCTAACTGGGACATTCAAGGGATTAGTTGGCTAAGCATGGGCGCCCAAGTGTGAATGGGGTGAGCTCATATAAAAGCCAACTAAACCTAAAATTCACTCATTCTCTCATTTGTGCAATAGAAGAGTGCTCTTGCTCCATCTCCATCTCCATCTTCTTCTTCTTCACCTCCTTGTGTGTGTGTGTGTGTGTGTGTGTGTGTGTGTGTGTGTGTGAGAGAGAGAGAGAGAGAGAGAGAGAGAGAGAGAGAGAGAGAGAGTGTGTGTGATCGAGCATTGCGGCGGCACGACGGCGGTGAAGCGGTTGAGCGCAACGTAGTGGCGTCTCCTTCTTCTTCGCGGCGAGGAATCCTCCACGGCAGGAGCATAGAGCGGTGAGTGACACACCATTGCCCTCTTTTGAGCTTACTAGTTAAGCTAGTTGTGTTCTTGGAGCCGTCTGTGGCTCGCACACAGTGTTAGGCAAGTCCCTTGCTTTGACAGTGCGGCAAGGAGCGCACATTTTTGGCGCCGCTTCCGGGGAATCACCCTGCACTAAGCCCAAGAGGCACTTTGTGCTTCTCCTATGAGTTGTTTGTAGTAGGAAAGAAGAGGAAGAGGAAGAGGAATGAGTTATTTTTCTGCAAGTTGATAATTTATGTATTGTCTGCAAGTTCTGTGATTTCTGCATAATGTTGTGTTTTCTGTTTGCACACAGTCTTTACACAATTAGTAGTCGTTAGCTTGTTCGCAGTGAATGAATAAGTAGGTAGATAGTTAGCAATTTCTGTTTGCACACAGTCTATACACAGTTTTCTATCAAGGTTTGCCTGCACACAGTCTTTGCATAGTAAGGTAGTGAGAGAGGAAGTAGGTGGATAGTTAGCTCACTGTCAGTAAGCAGTTAGCAGAGTGGTTAACAGATTAGTTAGTGGTTAGCAGCACTGTTAGTAAGTAGATAAGGTAGTGAGCTGTGAGCTGTGGACAAAGAGGTTAGGTAGGTGTTGACAGTGTGTGTGGCCAAGAAAGGGTCACCTAACCGCGCACAGTCGTCACAAAAAAAAAAAAAAAAAAACTTAAAAAAAAAACCCAAAAATATTTAAGCGTGAGTGACTGGGGGGCTACATTAAAATTTTGATCGGGATCGGGATCATTTCCCCAAGCCCAAGCCCAAGCCCAAGCCCAAGCCCAGGCCCAGGCCTTAGTCCTATGATATATAGTAGACTCACTCTTATATATATACCCTACCCCCTCAAGAGGGAATGAGAGCGTGTGGGGCAAGTCCTCCACTCTTCTCCCTTCTCTTCCCACTTGCACCCTTAGACTTTCTAATTTGGGCCTAGTTCCCTACTAGAAATTGATGATTTTAGGGATTCTGAGGGCATAAAGTGACCAAACAGAGGGCTATAAAGCATGGCACGTCCCTCTGACCGAGACGCTCATTTTGAGATATCATACATTCTATTCTATAGCTGGGTTAGAAAAAAAGGACCAAAAAATCAAAAAATAAATAAATAAGAAAAGACTTGGGTTGCAAAACACCCAAAATTACTAGGTGAGCAGCCTTCACGGGTACTCACTGACACTTCTAGGGGATCCAAGTCATATGAACCTACGCTCTGGACAAGTGTTAGAGCAAGAGCATATTGGTAGTGCCTCCATTTACGCGGGCACCCATTATTCCTCCACCCTAGGTTCTGGACCTTCGGCTGGGACTCAAGGTAGCGCGACCCAAGATCCTCATATCGCGTCTAGTGATTCTTCCTTTGACTACGAAGTCATGGAGGGGTATCCTACACCAAACCCTGATAGTTCAAGTCAAGACATGCATGCCATGGGCCCATGGCCCGGGTCCAGCATGTATAGCCGCTTAAAAGAGACCCTTAGTAGAGCTACTCGCTCCGAACATGCGGTTAATGAAATAAATGAAGGGAGTGGGGAAGTAAATTCGTCATTCATGCCTAAAATAGACCCTATGCTTCTTGAGAGTGTGCATGTGAATGTTCCATCCACTGCACCTCCTGATCCTTTAGGACTATCTTCCTCTGAGGTTCTACTACCCGATGGTAGGAGTCTTGCCGAAGTACATGAGATCGAACGCTATATGCAAGCAACAAGGGAGAGGGAAATTGAGAATCTACGAAGGCTAGAACAAAGTCGAGCCCTGAAAGCAAAGGCTCCTATGACAACAATCATGCCAGCAGAGCAACCGAGTGCTCCCAAGGTAGCAGTCACGGAGGGGCAAGCGATGGGGAGCAATAATGCTTCCACTTCGAGGGAAACCTCCAACACGCCAGGCCTAGATGGGATATTCCTAAATGAAAATTGGGAGTATGACCTACAAGCGGAAGCTTTAACTGATCGGTACACAGGACACACCTATCATGTGGGTTGGTTAGATGTTCTACAATCCACATCGGGTGCTACTAGCATAGATGAGCAACAACAAAAAGTCTGTGATGTCCTCCATAGAATTGTCGAGTTAGAAAGACAGAACACAGGGATCAACATGCCTAATGATATTCTTGGATACGGGAAAGGCCAACCAACCAACCCTATCACAAATGGAGACTCCCTCAGTGAGCCCCATTGATCCTCCATATGTTGTTTTGCCGGGAGCCTCAGTACAATCTGAGCCCACAAGTGGCAGCTTTACCTTCCCAGATCTAGCTCATCTTTCTCTTAATGACACTACGGATACCATGCATATCCCAGTTGTGAGCATGACAAGAAGTACACCATGGAGTTCATTTGTTAATACCGCGCCGATGCCTAGTAGCACAGTGCCCCCAACTATACCTACATATATGTATCAATCATGTGCACCTGTCGTACCTCAGCCTCATGTAGCTCCTACACCTCCAATTATTCCAAGAGCTTACAATCCACAATGGAATTATCCAAGCTCTTATACAAGTGGAGCCATGCCATTTATCAATAACATGCCATATCAGGCACCCCCTATGCCTAGGGCCACGCCTGTAAACTTTGGACCACCGTCTGGTACACCACCATACGAAATATGGGACCCAAGAGCCGTGCGTATGCCAAGGTCAAGGCCAACTCCCATCTCACATGTGGTTCCAGGAGCACATACACCCATTATACCTGCTCAAATAGGAGATTTGGCAGCATTTGCTCAAACTATCGGTCGCTCTATTGCGGAAAACATGTGTAGTGCACTTGATAGAGAGCCTAGGAGCAAGGCAGTTCAAGTAGCTAAGCTCACACAGAAATTCAGTGGAGAAGGAGATGCTAGAAAGCATATGGAAGTCTTTGAACATGTGTGCGATTCCTTGGAAGAGCACAATGAGCTACATAAGTGTAAGGCTTTGAGTTTGACCCTAAGCGGAAAGGCTGGAGATTGGTATAGAACCTTAAGAGTAGAAGAGAAAACGATCTACTCTACTCTTAGGAGATTGTTCTTGAAAGAGCACATACGAGAGGGAGTACTTTGTGGTGTAGCCTCTCAGTTCCAGAAAGCCCAACGAGAAGAAGGTGAATCCGTGAGAGACTTCATTAGTCGCCTAAAGAATTTGAATTCCCGATGCAATCCAAACGAGCGATTCAACAACAACCAATTTCTCGATAGATTCATTAGGGGACTACGACATGAAAGTATCTATAATGGCCTAGTCATTAGAGGTATCACTACTTGGGAAGCAGTCACCATGAATGCAATCCAATTGGAGGATAATTTAATGATTGCAGGAGAAATAGTGTCTTCGGAGCCGAAGTCTAGTAGCTCGCAAGCATCAGGGCATGAGCCAATGCAGATAAAGCCAATCGTGAAAGAGCAAACGATATCTGAGATGACTTTGACAGATCTCACCAAGGCCATCCAAGAAATCCTTAGGGGTAATCGTGCTCCACAAAACACTCATATGTATCCAAGAAGGGAGCAACAATGGTTCTCAATTTTCTTGGGCCCACATACTATGAGTGAATGCCCTACTTTCAGAGTAAAGTTTAACAGGACTTGTAACGCGTGTGGTAGATATGGCCATCAAGCGAAGGATTGCCTAATGCTTAAATGCATCATGGAAAATAGACCGCCTATAGCTTGGGCAGACTCACCTCGAGTTCCTGCATTGATGCCTACCCCACCCATGGAGCAACAGTTGCCATTACAGCACATGGTCCCTAGAACCCAAAATGTGGTCCAAACCACACCGTTGCCACCTCCAGTGCTAGGACCGCAACCCCCTCATCCAAGAGTTACACCTATGAACCAAATAGGTTGCGAGTCATCTATTACTTATGTAGATTGCGAAGAGGACATAGACTCTAGTATCACCTATGGAGTCGACATGCTTGAGGAGTGTCCCATGTACTATATGGAAGACCATTGGGGACAAATCAAACCGGTATATCAAGCTACTGCGCTAGCAGCAAGAGGCCAAAACATTAATAGTTTTGCCAGGAGACCACCTCTTCCGTGCTACGAATGTGGTGGACCACATCGAGTAGCTGAGTGCCCCATTAGAATGCAAAAGAATGTTGCACTAATGCAAACAAGTCAAGGGAGTGCATTGGCAATGCCAATACTCACTTGTAATCGTTGTGGCATAGATCATTTGATCGCACAGTGTCCTAACAATCCAAACGCACCAAAAATCACACCATTGAACTTAATAGAGATTGTTGATGGGACACCACCAACTATAAACATAGCACCAGTGAATGCACTCACACGGTCGATGCTCCAAAAGCAAAATTACATCCTCGAAGAGAGAGATGCCGCATCCATTGGCGGAGCGAGAAAGAAGAAAACACGAAGAAAGAAATCCCTTAATGCTTCTAGCTCAAAACCTAGTTCAAAGACTAACATAGGGATAGGAGAGGATCCCGTGTATATGAATGACCCTGAGGATGACTCAGATTCGATAGAGACCATGGAGACCAAAACTGTTACTACAAAGGAAAAAGCTAGTGAGGAGGATCACGAAAGGGAATTACGACGAACACCAAAAGAGTATTCAAAGTTAAACCACCCAGTTGCGAACCCCCAAGATAAGCCATGAGATACAAAAAATAAGGATTGCAAGAGAAAGATTGGAACCTATCCAAACCCACCAGTGGAAATTGAACGAGTCCAACAACTGAGGGGTTTGGTGGAAGAAACTCAACGAACATTAGAACTTGAACCCAAACATATCCAGATGTCGGACACAGTGTTTCCCACACAAGTTCAACCTCACAAGAACTACAGGCCGTTAGCTATACCCAGTATCATTCGGGAAGAGAGTGAGGGTAGGACATCTGAAAGTGGACACACACCTTTCCTACTAGAGAGAATGTTTGGTGAGGGAATGCCCGACCCCCTTGAGGAAGTGGAGATTCCATATTCACCATTCTCTTGTCAGGGTCCTACATCCCACAAGATGCCATTAAATGTTGCCAAATTGATGGATTTCATGTCTTCAGAAGTTAGAACCACCATCATTTCCAAACTATATAAAGACCCCAAGCTAGTCTCAGCTCTTCGAGCCTTCCTCAATGGATAATTACAGGCCGGATTACCACATTTTGCACATATGAACAAACCTGACTTGGTAATGAATGATGAGGAACATTTAGCACCACCATATGACCTAGCGGGACATGAATCTGTAATTGAAATACCCGTTAACAAGTTGGGGCAATACTTTGAAGGTGATGAATCTAATGCTACTCTACCAATCACTACTAAAGGATTAACTGTAAAGGGGGCCCTTGACGGTGGTGCGGGAGTCAGCATGGTGACAAAGAGTTGTTGGGAGTCTATGGGGAGACCTCACCTTGAAGCCACAAGCGTAGTGGTAAAAATGGCTAATGGATCTATTGTTACGCCTATTGGAATGCTAAAGGATCTCAGGATCAAGGTCTTGGGACATAAGGTAAGGCAGACTTTCATTGTTATGGAATTTTCCAAGCATACTATGTCATTTGAGATGATCTTAGGGCGTCTATTCATGAGGGAAGCAAAAATGGTGCATGACTAGTCCAAAAACCACGTCTACTTACAGTTCCAAGACTCTGTCATTCGAGTTGATCTTTTAAGTGGTCGAACGCATCCTCTAGGAAATAAATTCATCATTGATAATCGATCAGACACAACAATTCACTCAGCTCCATTACAGTATTGTTACACGGTAACGAAGACACGGATATTGGGGAGAACTCTCCTTATATGGATATCCTACCCGGAATGGCTGAGTCAGACAATGTCGATTGGGTGCACCTAGCGGCAACTATAGATACATGGGGAGCTAGAGGAACAACCTGGGTAACACCAGATGGGGAAGAGATACCACACATTGCACCAGTAAACATGTTAGGTGTAGCGCATGTAACATCCGATGATAAGAAAGAGGCACACCTACCTGAGAGTGAAACTGATGATTCCTCAAAGGCCAATACACATCAGAAATGGAATCTCAGGGAGAAATGGATTCAGAACCTGAGGAAACATCGAGTGAACCAAGTATAGAAACTAAACACTCAAGGCCTAGTACGACCATCTATGGTAATTTATAGGAGAGTGAAGAAGATACAAGCCAAGACCTATCAGGCGAGTCGAGTTCAAACATTTACCAAAATCAAAACCTTAACAAGAAACAAAGGTCATATAAGAGACGACGATATCAAGCAAATGCGAGAGCTAGGATAAACAAGGAAAGATCTACTGCAGAATGGCTTAGCTATCTAGGGGCATGTGATGCTCATCGAAAGCTAGTAGACAATTGGGGTGAACATCTCCAGAGTGTCATGTGGTGTAGCCCGCGACCCATTGACCTCTCTCAATTGGAGGTTACAGAGCCAAAATTGAGTCGAACTATAAGAAGACGTCAAAACCGAGAGTTGGCACAACAACAAAAGGAGGCAGAACTAAAAGAAAGGTCTCTATCAGGACAAGAGCCTGCTGACTTACATACGACGCCTGAACATTTTAAATCTTATACCACGGGGGAGCGAAAGGTTGTGTATGCTAAAGCCCAACGAATACCTACCAATGGAAGCAGTGGAGTCTATGATGGTCCAGCGGTAGTTAAAGAGATAGAATTAGCAGAACTAGGTGAGGAGTCTAAACCAGTCTTTATTGCTCAAGACCTTACCGAAACTGAAGAGGCTGTACTTAAGGAGCTCCTCAAGGAATACAAGGATATCTTTGCTTGGACATATCATGATATGAAGGGCGTTCCACCTTCTGTGGTGCAACATACAATTCCCATGATCAACATTGCTAAACCCGTCTAGCAACGACCCTATCCAATGAATCCTAAGTACGCCAAAATTGTACAAGAGGAGATTGAAAAACTTATCCAATGTGGATTCATATACCCTATTGAGCACTCAGAATGGGTTTCTTCAATAGTCATTGTGCCAAAAAAGAATGGGAAACTAAGAGTGTGCGTGGACCTCAAGAAAGTTAATGCAGCTACTAGGAGAGATCATTATCCCTTGCCATATTCAGAACATCTGCTTGAAAGAGTTGCGGGCAAGGAAGCTTATAGCTTTTTAGATGGGTACTCTGGTTGCAATCAAATCACAATTGCATTAGAGGACCAAGCTAAAACTGCTTTTATCACAAAGTTTGGAGTGTTTGCATTTCGTGTTATGGCTTTTGGCTTAACAAATGCCCCTGCTACATTCCAACGATTAATAAACACTGCGTTTAGAGAATTTCTAAGGGAGTTTTGTGAAGCTTTCCTAGACGACCTTTGTGTTTATTCTTCTTGGGAGAAGCATTTGTTATATCTACGAAAAATATTTGAAAGGTGCAGATTTTATCGCATCTCATTGAACCCTTTCAAATGCCAATTTTGGGTTAAGCATGGAGTCATTCTAGGGCATATAGTGTCCAAGAACGGGATATCCACAGATGAGAGTAAGATTAAAGCCATTGCCGATTTGCCACCACCTACGAACTATAAAGGAGTTCAAAGATTTATGGGCCATGTTGGTTATTATCGAAGGTTTATTTTAAACTTTTCTAAGATAGCGCGTCCATTGTACAAGCTTCTTATCGAGTTTCAATGGACGGAAGAATTTCATCAATCTTATGAGTTATTAAAGAAGGCCCTAACAAGTGCTCCAATCCTGCGAACACCTGATTGGAATGTACCTTTTCATGTGCATATTGATGCATCAAACTTTGCTATTGGATGTGTTCTAACTCAACCAGGAGAACATAAATTGGACTACTCTATTAGCTTTGCAAGTCACCAATTAAATGATGCCGAGATGAACTACACTACTATAGAGCGCAAAGGTCTAGCTATGATTTACGCAGTAAAGAAATTTCGCTATTACCTTCTTGCTACCAAGTTTGTGTTTTATGTTGATCATCAATCATTGCTATTTTTGGTAAACAAGTCGTGTTCCACAGGTCGAATTACACGATGGTTGTTAATTCTTCTTGAGTTTGACTTCACCGTTGTTGTGAGGCCTGGGAGGAAACATGTCATGGCGGATCATTTATCTCGTATCCCTAATGGCGAAGCTCCTACGGGGGTTGATGATGAATTTCCTGATACTCCTTTGTTCATTGTTGAGACAATGCTTAAATGGAGTGAAAAGATTGTTAACTTCTTAGTTGATGGTTTTCCACCCAAAGAGATGCGAAAAGATATAGCTCGAAAATTAATCAAGGAATGCGAACCCTATTGCTTACTGGCTGGAACTCTCTATAAGAGAGGAAAAGATGTTCTTAGACGTTGTGCCCGCGAGGATCAGTATTTATATATTCTACAAGAGGCACACATGGGCGTAGCTGGTGGTCACTTTTCAGGAAAGTTGACTGCCCAAAGATCTTACAGTCAGGCTATTGGTGACCCACTCTGTTTAAGGATGCATCACTTTTTGCAAAGGGATGTGATGAATGCCAACGCTTCAAGAAGCCACAAAGAGGGGATAGGATGCCTCTACATCCCATCAAGGTAACCCAACCATTTGAAAAGTGGGGCTTAGACTTTGTAGGACAGATTAGTCCGGTTGCACGTAACACACAATCACAATATATCATTGTGGCTACCGACTATGTAACCAAATGGACTGAAGCAAAAGCAACACGAAAGGCGGATGCAAAAACAACAGCAAAGTTCCTCTTTGAGAACATTATCACACGTTTTGGATGCCCCTTTGAACTTGTCAGTGACAATGGAACTCATTTTATAAATGAAGTAATAAAAGAACTCACATCAAACTTCATGATATCTCACCACAAGTCTACACCCTATTATCCCCAAGCAAATGGCCAAGCTGAGAGTACCAACAAAACTCTCATCTCCATTTTGACAAAGACAGTTGAGGCTCATCGCACTGATTGGGACCTAAAGCTTACATCAACTTTATGGGCTTATCGCACTGCGTATAAAGTTGCTATTAATTGCACACCGTTTAAGATAGTGTATGGCCAAGAAGTAGTTATGCCATGGGAGTTTGTCATTCCTAGTCTTCGAGTAGCTTCTCAAGAAGTTGGGATGGTAACCCCTTAGTGGAGCGATTATATATCCTGGAAAGGCTAGATGAAGAAAGGAAATTAGCTGTGCAAAATGCTCTAGTGGAGAAGGATAGGAGAAAGAAGTGGTTTGATAGCCATTTAAAGGATAAAGACATCAAGGTTGGTGATAAAGTTCTTATGTACGGGGTACGTAATGAAAAGAAGAAATTGAAATACGCTGGTAAGGGACCATATCGAGTGTGTGAAATTACCCCGCAAGGTACCATTCATGTGGAAACTCTAGATGGAGTTGAAACCATTGGATTCCTTAATGGGAGTAAATTCAAAAGATATTATGATCCTCTATCTATGTGCATGAAAGCCTCACACCCAAACACTTTGAGAAATGCATAGTTCACCGGTTTACCTGTCCATGCCTCTTCTGGAACTCCCCCATCCAATGCCGTTGAGGGTGACCGATTGATTAAGTACACAGACGTACTTACAACTTCCGTCCAAAGCTCAAGCGGTAGGCCTGCATGTAGCCGCATGCTTTGTGCTCGTTCCATGATTGTCCTATTCATCCTTTCCGAAATCCCATTTTGTTGAGGTGTCCTTGGGGTTGTCCTTTGCCTCCGAATGCCATTGCTAGCACAAAAGCTTTCAAAATCTTGGCTGCAATATTCGCCTCCATTGTCGGATCTGAGGCATTTAACCTTGGTACCTGTTTCATTCTCCACAAAGGCTTTCCACCTTTGAAATATGAAAAATACATCGGATTTATTCTTCATGAAATAAACCCATGTTTTTCTAGTTGCATCATCTATGAATGTTACATAGTACAATGAGCCACCAAGTGATGGTGTACTTGCAGGACCCCAAACATCAGAATGAACCAACTCAAGTTTTTTATTTTTTCTTTCATTTCCTGATTTTTGAAATTTTATACTCTTTTGTTTACCATAAACACAATCTTCACAGAACTCTAAGTCCACTTCTTTCAAACCTGGTAGAAGCTTCTTTGTTTGAAGGATTTGCATTCCTTTGGCACTCATATGCCCAAGTCGGTAGTGCCACACCGCACTGTCAACTTCTGTAGTTGCTACACAAGCTGAAGGTTGCGTGCTAACAGTACACAAGTAAAGTGTACCGACTTTTTCACCCTTGGCAACCACCAAAGATCCCTTTGAGATCTTCCACCGTTTGTTTCCGAATGCAATGTTGTGACCTTCATCGTCCAATTGTCCTGTAGAGATCAAATTTTTGCGAAGAGAAGGAACATGCCTAACATCTTTAAGCTTCCATTCATTTCTATTAGGAGTTTTGACAGAAACTGTACCTTTGCCGACAATCTCACAAGCTTCATCATCTCCCAAGTATACATACCCAAAATTACCTTTGGTGTAGTCTTGGAAATATTGCTTGTGTGGTGTCGCATGGAATGAAGTCCCGGAATCTACTATCCAGGAATTAGACACATTGTCTAATGAGAGAATTAGAGCATCTTGCTCTACTTTACCTGCCACATTGGTCTCCGATGTTGGCTTGTTGTCTTGAGACTCAGTCTCCTTCTTCTTGGACCAGCAATCCTTCTTGACGTGGCCCTTCTTACTGCAGTTCCAACATTCAAGAACTGACTTTGTGCGTGACTTGCTTCGCCTTGAGCGATCACGACCCTTTTGGTTTTTGAACCTCTCCTTAAGCCTTCCTCTTGTTTCCACTGATAGTGCAGCACTTGATGATTCTCCTGTGCTTCTCCTTCACATTTCCGCGCTTAGGAAAACACCCACAACATCATCAAACTTAAGAGTATTTGAGCCAGAGATAGAATTACTTACAGCCATCACAAGGCTGTCCCAACTATCCGGTAGAGATGATAGTATAAGGAGAGCTCGCACTTCGTCATTGAAATTGATTTTCACTGATCGAAGTTGACTTATGTTTGTGTTAAAGTCATTTAGGTGTTCTGCAACTGAACCATTCTGTGCCATCTTTAGATTGAACAAGCGCTTCATAAGAAATACCTTATTGGATGCCGATGGTTTCTCATAGAAGTCGTCAAGTGACTTCATCAAGTCCTCCGTGGTCTTCATCTCCGAAACATTGAAGGCCACCGTTGACGCCAAGCTTAACCGGATTGTTCCCAGTGCCTTTCGATCAAGGAAAATCCATGCTTCATCTGCCATTGTTGCGGGCTTTTTCGCAAGACCGCCTAGTGGCAAATAGAGGTCCTTCTGGTAGAGATAGTCTTCAATCTGCATCTTCCAATGTTGGTAGTTTTTGCCGTTGAGCTTCTCAATCTTGAGCTTCCCTTCCTCCTCCATAACTCCAACTCAATTCAAGGAATCCTTTCCTTGAGATAATTTAGCTACGAGAAAACCTTGCTCTGATACCAGTTGTTAAGAAATAAGACGTAGCTATATAGATTTTTGAGTAGATTACTTAATGGAGAGAGATAGATTTCACACACAAGAGATTATAGAGTAGAGAGAGAGAGAGAGAGAGTACACACGATATACGTGGTTCACCCAATGTGGGCTACGTCCACGGGAAAGCAGCCACTCAATGGCTTTAGCACTTCAAAAGAAGAAGTAGTTTACAAAGGGATTAAACCCTTGATAGAGCTCCCGCCTTGCTTCACTCTCACCACCTCACACTCACCTTGTTGCATCAACTTCACACTATGAAATGTGTGTAGAAATGGCCTCCTTTTATAGGCCAAAAGGGCTGCTCTCTCTTATGAGAGACAGCCATGTGTAGCCGCCCTTGTGCGAATAAGTCCAAATCGGACCCTCCAATCCGCCCATGTGTGGCCGCCCTTGGGAAGACAAGTCCGCTTTTGAATTCGGCCACTGGCCACCGGCCATTGACTTCCGGCCATTGACTTCCGACCACCGGTCATCCGCCATTGACTCTCGGCCACCGGCCAACCGACCGGTTGTTTTCCGACCACTTTCCGACCGCCGTCCGGCCATAATATTCCGGCGAAAAAGAATATTCCGGCGTGACTCACAACCAATCTAGCATTTTGGAAGAAGAGGGTCTAACAATTGAGTGGATTTTGAAATTGAGTGGAAGGCCATGTATTGGGACACTACCATGCATGACTCACAAACAATCTAGCATTTTGGAAGAAGAGGGTCTAACAATCTAGCACTTTTTGGTACGGTTGTTATAAGTGGCTAACAAAGAATCCCTATATTTTTTAATGACTGGATTAGGGCCATCCGATCGAGTTTGTTCGATATCATGCATGAGCTTGAGGTGGAATTGTACATTTCTTGACGGGATTCTAATACAATCACTCACAATTGTGAGTTTTGCAACAAAAAAAAAGTGTGTGTGTGTGTGTGTGTGTGTGTGTGTGTGTGTGTGTGAGAGAGAGAGAGAGAGAGAGAGAGAGAGAGAGAGAGAGAGAGAGAGAGAGAGAGAGAGAGAGAGAGAGAGAGAGAGAGAGAGTATGGGTGTGCTCTTGCATTTTAGGGTATTGCAACTGCAAAGGATACTGTGTTTTTCTTACTGAATGAGTGCTCCTCAATGGTTGAAGCTAAAGAGATTCACCAAATAGTGATCCCCTCCTGTCAATGTTGTCTATTATGGTGAGTTACCAATGTTAAAAATGTAAACTTTGCAATCTAACAGTGATCACTCAAGGGAATTCCATCACCATATAAATTGCAGATATGTTACTAATTTTTTTATCAATGACAAGAGCACGTAACTACGGCCAAAAAGGTCAATATCAAAACTCTACGTAAACTTGTAAAGAATTATGTGAGTTTTTTTCACTGTAGGAAAACCCAGAGTATAGTGCTCATTTTGAAAGCCACAAAGGGAGGCAATGTGTTGGTTAGGTTT
The DNA here is from genome assembly GCF_014529385.1 of Adiantum capillus-veneris. Classification (NCBI taxonomy): domain Eukaryota; kingdom Viridiplantae; phylum Streptophyta; class Polypodiopsida; order Polypodiales; family Pteridaceae; genus Adiantum; species Adiantum capillus-veneris. The sequence goes on along the minus strand of NC_140944.1, from coordinate 72,549,551 downwards.
GAGCTTTGTTGCACCTTGTGTATCTGAGAACATACTTCTTATGTGGAAGCCTAGTCATATGTAGCCCATGTGAAGACCGTGTGCCATGTATTATCTGGCAACCTTAGTCAACAATCTTAATAGTTGGTCTACATGTGAAAACGATAGTGTGTTTTGCTTAGCGAATGGGTGCTTCTGAATAGTTGAAGCTAAAGAGATTCATCAAACATTGATGTCCCTTTGTGTCACTATTTTCTATTGTGGTGATGTCTTTCTTTCTTTTTGCGGCCATTGTGAGTTGAGAGAATCTATATTAACTCGAAAAGAATACAATCACCCTCAAGCACTACATGTGCCTTGAGGGGGACTAGGTTCCAACAAAGGCTTGTACACAAACAAAGAGGATACCAAATTAGAGGTGTTAAACCTACCCTCTTGAGCGTTCTAAGTAATTCAATGCATGAATACATTCTTCATCCTTGTCAGCCGACCCGCTTCTTGTTCTTACACCAAGGATGAGCTCATTGCTCAGACACACAATATCATCAAAATGATCTACAACCAGTTTGGCCTAAAATACCCGAAGGTTCCTAAACTTCTAGACCTGTTTCAAGTAGTAGAATCTAGAGACGGTGAACATTCAAGGGAATGCCATAAATGGTAGGTATGTAACTAATTCTATATTGATGGTGACAAGAGCACTCTAAATATGCCCAAAAAGATCAATATCAAACTCTCCTTAAACTTCCAAAGAATTATGTGACTTTCTTAACTATAGAAAAACCCATAAAAATAGTGCACATTTTCACAGCCACGAAGGGAGAACAAAGTGTTTGGTAGGTGTGAACTTTGCTTCACCTTGTGTCTGTGAGAACATGCTTCTTATATGGAAGCCTAGACATATGTAGTCCATATGTATGTCTTATGTGGCAAGCCCAGTAGACAATCCTAGTTAGTCAACCAATGTGTGTGCAAGATGCTTAGCTCAAGGCTATATATTCAGGTTTGTGTATATACTTTTGAACAATCTAATAATCTAGTCTTTATGTCAAGTGTATGCTTCTATTGCTTGTTTTTGTGTGTTCGGGTTTTGTGTGTGTGTGTGTTGTTGGGGGGGGGGGGGGGGATTGCTTCAAAAACATTTAGTGTATAACATGCATTCAGAAAGAGGGGTATTTTAATTTATAATATTTATTTAAATTAAATTATTTAACTCACATAAGGGATTATTTAAATTCAAAATGAGAAAAAATCAACAGTTTAACATACAAAAAGGGTCATTTTATTGCCTCACTATTACAAAGGTTTTTTAATACTAGTTGAACATATGTGATATAGATGGTTTCTTATAAGTGCGCCCCCAAGCTCTATTGCCTTAAATCATTAGTGTGTAATTAGTATCTCTATAATCTCTTTAATTATGATTCTATTGTGGATGATACATTGGCTTATCCACCATAGCTAACTGCATCATCAATTGCTATCAAACTCTTGATATTATTTACCATCTCCTAATCATGTTAGGAAATAAGACGTAGCTAAATAGATAATTGAGTAGATTACTTAATGGAGAGAGACAGATTTATATACACGAGATTATAGAGTAGAGAGAGAGAGAGAGAGAGAGAGAGAGAGAGAGAGAGAGTACACACGATATACGTGGTTCACCCAATGTGGGCTACGTCCACGGGAAAGCAGCCATTCAATGGCTTTAGTACTTCAAAACAAGAAGTAGTTTACAAAGGGATTATACCCTTAATGGAGCTCCCGCCTTGCTTCACTCTCACCACCTCACACTCACCTTGTTGCATCAACTTCACACTATGAAATGTGTGTAGAAATGGCCTCCTTTTATAGGCCAAAAGGGCTGCCCTCTCTTATGAGAGACAGCCATGTGTAGCCGCCCTTGTGCGAATAAGTCCAAATCGGACCCTCCAATCCGCCCATGTGTGGCCGCCCTTGAGAAGACAAGTCTGCTTTTGAATTCGGTCACCGGCCACCGGCCATTGACTTCCGACCACGGGCCACCGGCCATCGACTTCCGACCACCGGCCATCGGACATTGACTATCGGCCACCGGCCAACTGACCGGTTGTTTTCCGACCACTTTCTGGCCGCCGACCGACCATAATATTCTGGCGAAAAAAAAAGTATTGGGGGCCTCCGCCCCCGAGGCCTTTAAAGTTGCCCCTGATTCTTGTCCGTGAAAATTTTGGTTTCCGGTGAGTGATTTTCCTTCACGCACGATGGCTTCTCCTCATAATGGGGGCCTTACAAATGTGCGCTTTTACCACAGAAAATTACAAGGGTAAATCAGGCTCTATACTTAACACAGATGACGACTCATTAGAATCTGAGCCACCCCTACGATACCCAATTGAGCTAAATAGCCCCTATGGGAAAGTACTATACAATGCCTTATTAGATACGGGAGCTAAACACAATTTGTTATCCTATGGAGTTTGGTGTCAATTAGGGAAACCGACCCTATCCCCAAGTACGATGCAAGTCAAGGGCATTAATAAAAAGAAAACTGCTATTCTTGGAGTCCTTCAGACCCCTGTTTTCTATGACAATGGAAGCATAGTGCAGAGGTTTCTAGTCATGCCCGCGGGAGCTATGGAAGGCAACGTAAACCTGGGACGCACGTGGATGTTGGCAACCAAATGCACTATTGATTGGGATACTAGTAGTGTCACGACGTGACCACCGACTCTTACCCCTATCATTCAAGCAAAGTCACCTACGTTGCAAATCTAGCAAAGTTGAAGGATAGCCAACATTCACAAGCCAAGGTGGTTAACTCGTCTTTGCCGGCTACCCATGAACCTAGCACTTCAACACTTGTAGTTGCAGCAAGCAGTAATATTGCAAGTACTCAACCTGCACGACCTAAGAGTACATATCAATGGGTCCCCAAGGCCTTACTTCCAACTACCTCAACCCTCCCATCCATTCCAAGAAAAAATTTCCCTGGAAAACCAAGAGCGCGCTCTAGGAGAGTCAAGACCAAATCACGATGGATTCCAAAACGACTATTAGAAGCCCAAGGCTACTATGATGGAAATGAGAAAATTTGGGTACCTAAACGTAAAATGTGTCCTTCCCTATCGACAACAAACCCATATGAGTCAAACAGTGTAACTCTAAAGCCAATGGCAGACCGTGGGAAGGGAAAGATCACAGAATGCTACACACCTAGTCCAGAGCTAGTTTGGGCTCCAAGGCAAAACCAATTTATTCCACCTGGCTCAGGAAGGGGGGAGTTCCATGAAGCTTCTAGCTCCTCATGTAATACATCCATAGAGGTAAAAGCTTCTACACAGCCTCCACCTACAATAGTGGACCTCCATGAAGCTACAAAGGAATCCACACTTTCCAGTGTTCAAGAATCACCTGATGAACCACTTCAAGTTCGATCCTGGGAGAGTACCTTACCACCCTTGCAACTCGACGAGGCACCTAAGGTAATAGAAAACTACTGGAAAAAATCTTCACCTATAACAACTTGGAACAACTAGTTTCAAAGGGTGACGACATCATTTCAAACGGTATGATCTACCCAAGGAAGGGGGGAGTGTTTGTGGACATCCATTATTCACTTGCTTCCCTCTCAACCTTTCTCCCTGACCTCTTAATCTCCAATCTTAGGGAATGTATATATAAAGCCTTATACTCACAAAAACAAGATAAAAAAGTAAAAGAGCAAGAGCCATAACACAAAATCATAAAAACAAATTATGCACAAGAACACGACCCTTGTAATATTTGCACTCTAACCATCATCTATTTGCGTGTACAGATATGGCTAGTACGCTAGAGTCATCCACTCCTGCCTTGGGTGAGAGGTACCCTCGTTACTTTTCACAAATATTTCACATGGTCTTTCCAGTGCTTGCATGTGAATGGGATTTGATAGGTACGCTAGCATGTGAGAGGAATTTTGAGGAGTTAGAATGGCTGATATGTCTCTTGACCACGTCTGATCCATACTTAGTAGAGAGCGTTTCTCCCATTGCACAAGCCTACCCTTTTGACCAAGATGACTATAGGAGTCTAGTAACCTTCTTAGTAAACATGGGCACCTATGATGAAGAAGAAAATTTACAGGACTACACGGATGGCACATATGGTCTCATGGATGATGACTTTGTTTATCTCGACGACGAGGATAGGGGTTTAGCCTTAGGGTTTCCCCCCAACCTCTACAATATCCTATTCCCTTGACTCTCTAGGGGGAGTGCAAATAATTAGGTTAGGGTTCCTTATGTTTTTTGTTGTGTTCAATAAGTGTTGGTACCTTTTCCCACTAATGTGCCTCTTGGAGGTATTCCTTTTGTTTCTTAGTGTGTACAGGAGCGTGTTGCTATTGATAGGATTTGGACCTTCATGGAACCTTTCTCTCGTTCACACTTCAGATCAAGCGCAACCATCAACACAAACACGTGTTTTTTGTCCATTAGCATTGCCCCTATCTATTTTGCATCCATGTTTGTCTGCTTTAATTGTGATTGGTAGCCTAATATTCACCGCATTTGCTTAGTATCAAACATTTAATTCAATGTAATTTTTTATCATAATCACTTGTCTAGGTTTAAAAATCAAGCAGTCCGACTAAGCTAGTTTGACCAAGCTAGGTGTTAGAAATCTTCTCTTAATAAGCAATGGTTACTTAGGTTCTTAATCCGATTTAGCAGCATTGTGTGAAATGTACTAGGGCTTTCTAGTGGACTTGACCCTATTTACCTTTAGCTTAAGTATTATAAAGGGAGTTTACTAGTGTGATGAGCCTAGGGAGGTGTATCAGAGTTATATGACCCCCCAAAGCTACGAATTAAAATGATGAAAACAAACAAAACAAAAAAATCAAAGTGCCACAATGTAAAATTTTAAGCTGGAAGAGAAATCCCTGCTTAAATTGGTACTCCACTCACATGTATCGCTTATGGTACTAGAGCCCTAGAGGTTCCCAGTGTGGGCGCTTTTCCTTGAAAAGCAAAAAACCCAAGGCATACAAAATAAGCACACACATCAAAATTGAATCACTGTGAAAAGACTTTGGGGGGTCAAAGAAAAGATAATCAGTCAGGCGATGATTTCATGAGAAATTCCTTAACTACAAGGTCTTCTAGGTATAGAATAGTCAGCCCTCGAACATGAAATACTTGGCTCTCACGATTAAACAACTTAATTAACCAGAGAAAATTAAGAAGCTTACCCATGGTATTAATAGTCGATCTCTAGTGCCTTTCGACCGTTAAATTAGCGACCCCAGACTTGTTTAATTTTTTACCTTTACATCTATTTATGCATTTGATTATATTGCAATTTAATGTTTATTGCTGACAAATTGTTTAAAATTCTGTTACCAATCAATTTGTCTACCTAAAACTGCATATGCTTTGTAATCGCTTATGAGAACGCAATTACTGTGCCGGTATTGTTTGATTTTGCAGTGACTGAAGAAGGCTTAGGACATTCATCTCAAATTCTCTTCCACCTCGACGAAAGAGCTTCAACTCAATAGCTTCCGAGGACGGAATCTACACCAGGAAGGGGGGCATGTTAACCCTCACGGCTCACGGACACCCCATCACCTACGACGGACGTGTATTATGTATTTGGTAGAGTCAGGTACCGGGCTTGTCGGTCCAATAGGAAAAGGGTAAGAGTGATCTCCGATGAGAGGCACACTCTAACTGGGACATTCAAGGGATTAGTTAGCTAAGCATGGGCGCCCAAGTGTGAATGGGGTGAGCTCATATAAAAGCCAACTAAACCTAAAATTCACTCATTCTCTCATTTGTGCAATAGAAGAGTGCTCTTGCTCCATCTCCATCTCCATCTTCTTCTTCTTCACCTCCTTGTGTGTGTGTGTGTATGTGAGAGAGAGAGAGAGAGAGTGCGATCGAGCATTGCGGCGGCACGACGGCGGTGAAGCGGTTGAGCGTGATGTAGCGGCGTCTCCTTCTTCTTCGCGGCGAGGAATCCTCCACGACAGGAGCATAGAGCGGTGAGTGACACACCATTGCCCTCTTTTGAGCTTACTAGTTAAGCTAGTTGTGTGCTTGGAGAGGTCTGTGGCTCTCACACAGTGTTAGGCAAGTCCCTTGCTTCGACAATGCGGCAAGGAGCGCACATAAGGCTATGGACTTGTTCGCAACATAGTCGTGAAGCAACTCATCCAACTTTGGCCTATTTGGAGTCAGTTTGACCTCGTATGTCGAATTTGGCACTTTGTAGCCATCGAGCCATTTTCTGCTTTTTGAGGGCTTTGATTGATTGATTTCACGAAACCAATCATATACATTGTGTATAGAACTCGTAGGTAAGCTGTCTGTGGAGTACCCAATTTTGGCATCTACCAAAAACTTAGCTTTTCTACTTGGGATCCCCTTGACCTTTGTCGAATATTCATCTGTTGATATAGAAGTGTTCTAATATGTTGGGGCATGTGACAGTTCAAATCTCATCCGATTTGGTTGAGCTAACAGAGGTCGCTATGGTCGATTTTTGGTCGTAGGTCTTCGTGCACTGCCTGGATTCTAGGGTTTTTTCTAGGGGTTTAGACTAGCTACCGGCCATACAGAATGGATCATTGATGAGTAAAAAACATACCCCTCATGTCTCGTGTGAGACGGCACTGAAAACAGACAATTATCGACTCCGAAAAGTACGTGCGAAGAAGTCAAAATGCTCTCTCTCCAAAGGAAACAAGTGGAAATGAGGTGATTTTAGCCTACCTTGGGTATCTATACTCGGACTTTCCGAACCATTTTTTCCCAAATTCCCCCGTTAGTCATACTAGGCCATGAAATCTATGTTACACTCAAAAATTTCCCAATCGGATTCCTGTAGCTCATTCTGCAAGAATTTTGCAAAAGTAGGTTTGGCCGCCTAATTTAGGCTTCCTGCTTCCATCTTCCGATTTGATTGAACTTTTTTGCATTTTTCTGCCTTGACTTTCTAATCATCCGTGTCTTCAATTTTTCCATCTGAGCTCCTTTGCTATTTATTATTAACAAATGACCTGTTTATTAAAAAAATGAAAGAAAATAATAAAATGCGCTAAAAAAGCAAAGTGAAAATCCAATAATTAAGAAAATCCATTGAAAAACACAGCTTTATTGTTTTTTGTTGGATTTCTCTATTTTTAAGTCTCAATATTGAGAAAAATGATCAAAAAGGAGTATTTTTTGATAGTATATACACTATTTACACTCATCGGGGAGATGTCATCAATTGAATTTCCTTGTTGATGATTTATAAGGGAATTATTAGGTTATTTTTCAAAAAATCACACGTTAACATCAAAATTTTCCTTCCCTCTTCAAACATTGCCCTTAATTTCTTAGTGCTCTTCTATCCCTCCTAGATGGCATACTCCGGGACGACTGTGTGCATGGGTTGAACAATCATGTCTATGCATAGCCTTGGTCATGCTTTGAAGATCAATGCAGTTCAAACCATTATGTTGTGCAAGAGTTGGGTCTTGAGTAATCAACTCAAGGGTTTTTGATGTTGAGGCTTTCTGATGCTGTCTTCCAAAGAGCAAATCTTGTAGCTTGTGTGCTCTTTGCTTGATTGTGCCATCACGATGCTTTAGCACACTGATTTCCTGAGCTGTTGGTATCACTTTTGACTGTTGTTGATCTTTTACTCGCCATTGATACCTTTGTTTGCTTGGTGTAGAACGTTGTGGTTGGGGTTTTTGAGGCTTAACTCTCCATAGCTTGATTGGTTTTCCTATTTGCGAAGAAGATAAGTGCTCTTTTTTCTGTCAAATCCATTTTGTGTTAGGTTCCCTGCATGGAGATGCTAGTATCTATGTTTTGACCTTTGGAACCGTCTTTGGTATTGTCGATGATGTTTTGGGCACCCAGATTTGAATCGGCTCTTCCTTAAGTTGTGCTTTTGGTACCCAAATTTGCCTGACTCCTTGCATGCTACTTGTAGCATTTGCTTGTCGATAGGATGGAGAATATTGATTACTTCGTGGTTTGGTCTGCTGATTGTTTCCTTTCTATTCCTCCTTGCTTGGTGCAATTGGAACAATGATTTGTCCGCCTTTAGGTGATAGCTTGAGCTGATTCGTATCCCAATCTGGTACTACTTTGTATGTCTGCATCCATGGAATTCCAAGCATCATCGTCTCATTCATGGTTCATCTGGTAAGCATACAAACTTATGAGGAAATGAACATCTATGTACTATCACATTCAAGTTGACTACTCCCAATGTTGGTGTTGGGTTCTTGTTGCGTCCTTTTATTGTCGCTATTCCTGCTGTCAAAGATTGGCTTGTCGCTTTCTTGTACGTGGAATAACTGACTGCGTTTACTCGAGCTCCTGTATCTACCAATGCCTTCTTGCTATGATTGTTGAGTTGTACTTTGATGCGAAGGTCCATTCCATCTAATCATTCCTCATCTATTGACACTACATCTTTTGGCAATTCCCATTGTTGGTCATCTATTTCCAGGATGTTGATGGGAATAGGTTGATGATTCTTGAGAGCAGCTTTTCTTTTGAGTACCCAAAGCCGAGCTTCCTCTTGGGCTTCATCAATAACCTGTTATCTTTTTATCTTCCTTTGCTTAACTGCATGCATTCATTCTAGCAATTCATTGGTTAGTGGAAAATTGTACTTCTTTAGCCGACATCCGCTAATCCAATTAGCCATTGGTTCACCATCTAGGGTGGATAGATTAACTGCTCCACTTGGAGATATAGCTTCAATGATAAACGGTCCGTTCCCCTTTTTCTTAAACTTGGAAATGTGTTGCTTAAGGGAATAGATTAAAAAACTAAGTCCCCTTTCTTAAGATTTTTTAAATTAGATGGGAATCAAAAAATTGTTTTTGTTTCCGCTTTTGTGCATAGATGTGAGCTACAACTGTTAGCCTTTGCTTATCTAGCTTTTCTAAATCTTCAAGTCTTTCTGACAATTCATGTCCCATCCACTCAATATCTTTAGCTACCCATAGTATCGACATATAAATTCTATTGGTACTATGGCATCAAGACCGTAAACAAGGTTAAAGGGTGTAGCATTTAAAGCTGTTTTGAATGAAAATCGATAAGCCCATAGAGCTGCATGGAGATTTATTTCCCAGTGTGTTCTTCCTGAACTAACCACTTTAGTCAATACCGAGCTAAGAATCTTATCGTATGCTCAGCTTGTCCGTTTGCTTGTGGGTGATAGGGAGCTGACTTGTTATGGATGACCATAAATTCATTAAGCAAATACTCCATTACCTCATTGAGAAAATGAGTTCCCCTATCACTGAAAATTTCTATTGGCAGGCCATATCTTGTGAACACAAACTCATATAAGAATGCGGGAGTGGTTCTAGCATCATTCTTTTGAGTTTCTCGGCCCACTTAGTCAAATAGTCTGTAGCTACAATGATATATTGAGCCTGGGTTCTAAAAGAAGGTGGTTGTATTGGCCCAACAAAGTCTATACCCCATTTTTCGAAAGCTCTAGCCCCCATCATTGGTCTTAAGGGCATGCTATCTACTCTTGTTGGCATTTTTGCTCGTTGACAAGAATCACACCTTCCAACATATTCTTTGGCATCTGCAAAAAGTGTTGGCCACCATATGATTGCCATCAAGATTCCTCTTGCACCTCCAGCTAATCCAGCATGTGCTTGTTCTATAATCAAATTATATTCGTCTTTATTTGCACAAAGACGCATGACCTTTTAGATTAACCCTTGTTATAGATCCCACTTGCTGTTTCCCCAATTTTGGATAAGATGTACCTATCGCTCGCAAGAAAGGTCTTCCCAATATAATTTTGTAATTGAGTTTTTTCCCAAAGTCTACTATGGCAAAAGTGTGTTAATATTCAATCCCATAGGAATTAACTATCACTTTTCCAAGAAGCCCTAATGGTCTTTCAATGTGTCCATCAGCCAATTGCAATTTCATTCGAGTTTCTCTAATGGCTGGTTGTCCCCAAGATTCCCATATGGCTTTTGTGGCTATGGCTATGCCTGCCCCACTATCCAGTATTGACATGGCTTCAATGTCACTATATTTCGCTAAAAGGGTTGGGTTTCCTTCTTCCCCTTTATAATATTCTCCGACTTTGTTCATTAGGACATATCAAATCTCTTTGTTGTCCATTTTCATTTTTAATTTTTCCAAATTTTTTACGATGAGCCCCGTTATCTCCACCTTCTCTAGGGTTTTTTGTAGATCATTCCACAAATTTGGTCTGATTTTTAACAGTTCTCCCAAAGTAAGAGTGCATTGGATGGGTATAGATATGATTGAATGAATATTGTCTACTTCCAAGGTCTGTTCACTCTTTTTATTTGAGTGGTCTTACACACTATGGGTTCATCTTTGTTGTCTCCCAAGTAAGAGGGTAATGTCTTCAAAGTCAATAATTTAGACATTCCTGAACCTTCAGATCCGCAATCCCCATACAAGGATTGTACATCCATGTCCATATAAGGAGGTAGGTTGTCTAACCAAACTTACTCTATAGGAGTCGACTTTAGAGTTAGGCTCCCATCATTGATCTCTATAACTATTTCCCATAAGTGTCCTGGCTAGTCTTCCTCTACGAATGGAATTCCGTCTAAGGCATCTTTGTTGTCCAACACTATAAGTTCTGGCTCTTTTGTTTCAAGGTGGGGTTCTACAACCACTTTGGATTTTCCTTTAGTGTCTCTTACCACAAGCTCCTCCGGTTTTGCCATACTTTTGAGCTTGGATTTTTGTTTTTCTCGCATTTCTTGCGTGATTCTTATCAAATATTGATAAGCTTCAAGCTTAGTTGCTTCCATGTCTGGAGAAGGATAGTTTTTCCATTTGTTTTCCATGTTTTGGTATGCTTTAAATCTCGCTTGGTAGGCTTCCAAGGCTACATTAATAGGCTCAAAAATTTAATCTACCAAAATTGATCCTCTAGATTTCATGGTTGTTTCTTTGAGTTCATTTCCAGGTTCTTTCACCTTTTCCTCAAATAGATGTTTTGCTTTCTGCTCGATTTCAGCTTGTTGTTTCTATTTCCTCATCTCATATCTTTTGCCTCTACTTCTTTTGGTCTTTTGAGATGCAACTTTTATATTCTCCGAATCATCAGAGGAGTTATGTTTCTTTTTCTTAGCCTGGGCTCTAGTGATTACCTTGATTGGAACAATCGGTTCACTCTCAGATGAGCTACTAGATATCACTTGGACTACATTTACTACGGTTTTTCCTTGTTTCAAGGATTTTTTGGACAATCTTCCAAAAAGTGTCCTCCCTTTTTGCAACATTGTATGCCATAAGCTTCAACTGGTTTGAGATTCTTGCAAACTCGAGCATTCATTTTTCCAATGATCATCTGCACCACAATTGTGACAGTTTCTCATTCTTGGCTTAGCCATATGTCTTACCATAAGAGGTCTAACACCTTGATTAGCTACATAATACATTGGTGCGACCTCTAGTAGAGCATAAGTCACATGTTCTTACATTGGTGGTGGATGTGAATAATAACAATCTCCTTCTACCATTATTGTAGATGGGCTAGGCTCAACATAGGGTGTAACATGCACTAGTGCTTGTTCATCTATGACTCCTTCTGAATGCATATACTTTACAAGCAGTGCATTATGTCCTGGATACGGAGGTTGTTGACCCACACGGGTTGAAGTATTTCCATACCCATCGGTGGTCTTTGAGCTAGCGCCATGTTAGGCTGGTATCTATACATGGGTTGTCCTTGTGGCCTCATGGGCACATACTGAACATTCCCTTTATACTTTGGTCGGTAGTAGCACTCATTGATCTCATGGTTGTCCATTTTTCCTCGATTTCACACCACTTGTACGGTCTAATTGGTTTTCCCTATTGGTGTATGACTTGTCCTAGTCTTCTCATAGGTGATTTTTGCATGTTATTCATCCCGTCCTTCATCCTTTTGAGCATGTCTTCTACGGCTGAAAGTGGTGCTACAGTAGCTGTTCCCACTTGTGATGGTTTGGTGGATGCTGCTTTCTTACTTTGGTTATCCTTAGGTCCATCTTCTTCGTTGAAAATATCACAATTGTCTCCTAAGTCAATAGAATCTGACACACACTCTTCTAGGGTTATATGCTTCTTGCTATAGAGTATAGCATGAAGTTCTTTGTTTAGCAGTCCCTCTAGAAACAATGATACTAGTCGTTCTTCTCTAAGTATCTCTAGACTTGGGCATATGGCACTGTAATGTTTCATTCGAGTTGCACAATCCCTAGCAGACTCACCATGTTTTTGTTTAAAGCTGTAGATTTGAGCTATCGTATTGTGTTTGATCTCCATTTTGGAACAAACAGCTACAAATCCTTGAGCTAATGTGTTCAAGTCCATGATTGACCTTGGTGGAATGTTTTGTAACCATGTCAATGCTTTTCCTTCTAATGTCATTTGAAACCCCTCGAATTGATTATGGAAATCAAATATGTATTCAACTCTTAGCACTTTCTTAAAGCTTGCTAAGTGATCATAGGGATCCCCAAATCCACTATATTTTTAGATCCATTTTTGAAAATCAACTAGTCTAACACGTCTATTTGGTTCAACCCTTGGTCTCCTGGAAGTTGGTCCTGTTTCGAGTCCTTCAAGCCAGTCTGTTGGAAATAGTGACTCATGTAGCCCTGGACTAACCTTAGTTTCACCCGGTTTTCTTCGTGATGAGGTGGTTTTTGGTTTCTTAACATTACTCTCAAAAGATCTCTCACGGTGTTCATCTCTTGGAATAGTTTTTGGTCTTTGGCCCAATATTCAATCTCTTATTGAATATCCTTGATATTTGGTTTGTTCTATCTCCTCAGGAGTCATCATAACAAATTTATTGTTATAACAATCCCTAAACAAGTAGGTTGGTAGATCTATTTATCCCTTATCGTTGATCTTGGAGATATAGATGATCTTCATGGTCGTTAGTTGTCCTGTTTTGGCATGCGAAGTCCATTAAAGATCTTTTACATTTCTATCCTCCCAACAATAGACTCCGATCCAAGGATTATCCGTACTAAGCTGTTTCAAAGGCTTAAAATCAACTTGATGTATCCCTCAAATTCTAAAGTTGGTGGTCCTTCCTTTGCAGCCATATCTGAAATTATGGTGTTTACTTATAACCCCCATTTGTCTATCACGTCAGGGTCTTTGACTTGTAAATATTGAGTTCCATTTCGATCCATGTACATTTTTTCTTGTTTGTTTGCCCTAATCTCCTCTACAAACTCAATACCATGGTCATCAATGCGAATATCATACTCTTCGTTAGGATCCAGGTAAACCTGAGCTCCATGGCGATTAGTCTTATAAAAAGAGAGTATATTCTTATAGCGCATTGTCGTTCCCGTTTTTGAGTGAGTCGAATAAGAAGACATTTCACATGTTGAATCTGAGAAAGTGTCTGATACTTCTTCAAGAATAGTGTGCAAGGAATTGCCTTGATTCACACTCTCTTTAGTGGATACTCTACTAGAGGTTTCTCCAAGTATACCCTGATTTCCTAGTACATGACCAAATCTAAGGTTCATAAAGACTTATGAAGCCCTGGATAGAGTACTTACCTTTGGATTAACTTCTTGTCAATTTCCTCCACTTGATTGGATTGCACTTTCTCTCAAGATACTAATTCCTCCTCTGCAACCTAATTCCTGTACAACTTTGATCAAGTTAGCTATTCTTCTATAAAGACAATATAGTCTTTGTTAGCTATTATGATTAGTCTATGTGTACCACTGCAATTTGAGCTAGTTGAGTCAGCAGTTGTAATTTCCAAACTCGACTTTGGCAAAAATCAAAGGACTAATCTGCAACTTGAAAACTAAGTGAACATGTACCAATTTGGATCCGATTGAACCCAAAATTGCCCGGTGGCTTTGTATTATGCTGGTCTAACACTGTCCAAGCTCAAAAGTCAAAATGGTTGGCTCTATGTAGAGCTAGTAAATAATCACAATTATTTACTTTTGTCAAATTTTTACCCTTTTTTCTTGATTTTCCAAGTGTACGACCTGTTAAGGTCCTTGGACAATTTTCAACAAGTTTGGACAAAATCTGTTCAAGTCTATCAACTATTTCGTGTCCATAGACTCTGATTTCAAGAATTTGGCTTAAGTATCACTTTTGTGATCCAAATTTCACCAAAATTGATTTGTGTAGTCTACTTGATATGCTTGACCTTGTGGTATGCCCAAATATGCAAGATTGTCAATTTTTAAAGCAGATGTAAATAATCGTGATAATTTACTCTGGTTATTTTTTTGCAAGTTTTTGTCCCAATCTTGACACAGATCTGTTAATCACTTCAACTTAAGATCTCTAGCCAAATTCAAACAAATTTGGACAATTTTTTGATCAAATGGTCATTAGTTTTTTGTCCGCGGACTAACTTTGCAAATTTGGTCACAATTTCCAATCCAGAGATTCAAATCTCACCAAATTTGGTTTGTACACATGTCTGTCACATCAATACAAGCCTATGAATCAAAATTCATCATGTTTGGACTATTTTTTTTCCCAATTTACTCTCAAGTCTTCAAAAGTCAGTACAAACTTTAATTTTACCCAATTTTTTATCAGTTTGTTGATCCAAATTCAATGTTCCTTTACAAAACTTGTTTGTTCATATGCAATGAGTTACTAGTATCAACCTTAGTCAAATCTGAGCTGAAAGTAAAATAATCGCGATTATTACTTCAGGCTTGAAATGAACTATTTTTTGCGCTTTTTCCATGGACAATCATTTCATGAGTTATTTTAAGCCTATGAATCAAGTCAAAACTTATTTTGGCCTAAATTGTCAAGAAAAAGTAAAATAATCTGAGTTTTGCTTGAAATTTTTACCTCAAAGTGTCCTTAAACTTACCCACTGGTGCATACAACTTCGAAGCATACTCTCAAATCGAATTGAGCGGTTTGGAGTCTTTTTGTGCTATTTCTAGCCGTAGATCTGAAATTATGCACTTCAAATAACAACTCACAATGATTCTTTCGGAGAGAGCAATGTCCTGAAATCCACCTCGGATCCTACTTACCCTACTCCTAGGTTGTCATGCAATGGGGTTGTGGAAAGTGTCCACAAACACTCGTTTTTTTGTTTTTTTATGGTTTCCTGAGCATTGATCTTAAGACTTGTCTTGTCTATCAACCATTCTCAAAATCCTAATCTAATTCTGCAATCCTATAATCCTAAAGGCACTCGACAAGTATGATTACTTCCAAGCTACCTCTACATAGTAAAAGACGACAATCTTAAGCCATGCGGTTTCTAAAAAGAAAGTTTTTACTCTAGGAGATCCTAGAGGAAGTTAAAGGATAACTTCACAATATGCTCGTGTTTTTCCCTATTTTAGGTCTGTTCGATCCCCGGGATCGGCACCAAATGTGGGACGGTTGTCTAACCTCAAGTTATCCTATCTTATTGCAGTTTTAGCGAGAACCATGATTAAATTGCCAATCCATGGGACGAAGCTGAGTCGACTAGTGCATAGAGGCTACAAGAGGTTGTTAATCTTCTAGAAAACAACTAACAACTCGCATCTAACTCAAGCTACACTCAAGTGACTAAAATCACCAAAAGTCAATCGCTAATCGGTAAAAAAATCACATCCGTTATAGTATCAAATGACATCCAAACGTAACAAAACTTCTAGGACAAGTTTATACGACCTAATCACATATGCTAATGGTCTCAAACCCCACTTTAGGTCAAGTTCCAAAATCGTGATTATTAATAGCAGTGGATTTTTTACCTAGTCGTTTTTGACCCAGAATACCTATGATGAAATTAGGCCGCGGGTCGGCAACGCCAAAAGCTACAAAATATTGTGATGTGTTTATGTCAATGCATAGAGCTCTTACCTGTGGTTGCAATGCAACAAAGGCGACTGCAATGTGACAACCGCGGAGGGAGTAGGAAGCACGAGAAGGAGAGAAGTGAGCACCATTAGCTCACACTGTGTATTTCATTATCCAAAACGTTTTAGTAACTTACAAAAATATGCTTATATACCTTAGCCAAGGTTTTCGGTGGTCAAAACCAATAATTTGGGAGCTCTAATTAAAGATAAGAAATGATAGGTTGATACAATCGAGAAGCTTGTAGCCCCGGCTCATCAATTACAAGGTTTATCCAAAAAATATGAGCTACTATATTCCCAATTTATCAAAAATAATAAGTGATTTTACATGGGAGCTCCTAAAAATGGTATCCGTATTAGCTTGTTTTTAACACCATACCATCCACAGTGCAATGGTTTGGTGGAAAGTGCCAATGGACAGATAATTAGGATGCTTACTAAGTACATCTACCAGCAAGTTGAAGAGTGGGAATCTAACCTGGACAAATGTTTATGGGCTTACAGGACTTCATACAAGGTGGCTACCAACTTTACTCCTTATGAGTTGGTCTATGGCAAGGAAGCAGTATTGCCCATACATGTGCAGGTAGGGACACTCAGGCAGATTGATAAAGCTCATCAAGATGTTTTGCAGGATAAGATTACGAGTCTTGAAACTTTGAAGATGGATCGTGAGGTGGCAGCAGATTTCTATATGAAGTAGCCAGTGGTGAAATTCAATCAACATTTGTCCGCAAAACTGGTTGAAATGGGTGATCTAGTGATGAAGTACGAGAGCTATCTTGACTTAATCTTTCATAAGAAATTCAAAAAGAAGTGGACATGCCCTTATAAGGTCCATCAAGCTTTTCCCAATGGTACCTACGCGTTGATGAGGATGGATGGTCGCTTTCTCAAGAATAGGGTCAATGGTGTGCGTCTCAAGCTCTATTTCGAGAGAAAGTTGCTGCCAGCAGTGCATCAGGTTCTAGTGGAGGGGGTTGGGCAACCAACCTAAGCAGGCTTCTCATATGCTAGGAATAAAACTATGTACATACAATTGAGTTTTTTTGGGTTTTCTCATAATGTGCTCAGTGTTTGTAGTTTGTAGTAAAATAAAACTCTTTTTTGGTCGAGCATAAATGCTCAACTAGGGGGTGGACAATGATGGTGCACCCAAAGTTCGTCGACCATAGAAAATGCCATGGGCAGATATGTGCAGACTAGTAGAAGCATGGCAAAGGACGAGAGCAGCTACAAAGGTCTACTTCCATAGGTGTAGACATGATTGAATGAATATTGTCTACGTCCAGGGACTGTTCGCTCTTTTTATTTGAGTGGTCTTACACACTATGGATTCATCTTTGTTGTCTCCCAAGTAAGAGGGTAATGTTTTCAAAGTCAATGGTTTAGACATTCGTGAAGCTTTAGATCTACAATCCCCATACAAGGATTGTACATCCATGTCCATATAAGGAGGTAGGTTGTCTAACCAAACTTACTCTATAGGAGTTAAATTTAGAGTTAGGCTACCATCATTGATCTCTCTAACTTTTTCCCATAAGTGTCGTGGCCAGTCTTCCTCTACGAATGGAATTCCGTCTAAGGCATCTTTGTTGTCCGGCACTATAAGTTCTGGCTCTTTTGTTTCAAGGTGGGGTTCTACCACCACTTTGGATTTTCCTTTAGTGTCTCTTACACAAGCTCCTCCGGTTTTGCCATACTTTGGATCTTGGGTTTTTGTTTTTCCAGCATTTCTTGCGTGATTCTTATCAAATTTTGATAAGCTTGAAACTTAGCTGCTTCCATGTCTGGAGAAGGATAGTTTTTCCATTTGTTTTCCATGTTTTGGCCTGCTTTAAGTCTCGCTTGGTAGGCTTCCAAGGCTGCATTAATAGGCCCAATTTTTTTTAAACCAAAATTCATCCTTCAGATTTCACGGTTGTTTCTTTGAGTTCACTTCCAAGTTCTTTCACCTTTTTCTGGAATAGCTGTTTTTCTTTCTCCTTGATTTCAGCTTGTTGTTTCTGTTTTCTCATCTCATACCTTTTTCTTCTGCTTCTTTTGGTCTTTTGAGATGCAACTTTTATATTCTCCGAATCATCAGAGGGGTTATGTTTCTTTTTCTTAGCCTGGGCTCTAGTGATTACCTTGATTGGAACAATCGGTTCACTCTCAGATGAGCTACTAGATATCACTTGGACTACATTTACTACGGTTTTTCCTTGTTTCAAGGATTTTTTGGACAATCTTCCAAAAAGTGTCCTCCCTTTTTGCAACATTGTATGCCATAAGCTTCAACTGGTTTGAGATTCTTGCAAACTCGGGGCATTCATTTTTCCAATGATCATCTGCACCACAATTGTGACAGTTTCTCATTCTTGGCTTAGCCATATGTCTTACCATAAGAGGTCTAACACCTTGATTAGCTACATAATACATTGGTGCGACCTCTAGTAGAGCATAAGTCACATGTTCTTACATTGGTGGTGGATGTGAATAATAACAATCTCCTTCTACCATTATTGTAGATGGGCTAGGCTCAACATAGGGTGTAACATGCACTAGTGCTTGTTCATCTATGACTCCTTCTGAATGCATGTACTTTACAGACAGTGCATTATGTCCTGGATACGGAGGTTGTTGACCCAACACGAGTTGAAGTCTTTCCATACCCATCGGTGGTCTTTGAGCTGGTGCCATGTTAGGCTGGTATCTATACATGGGTTGTCCTTGTGGCCTCATGGGCACGTACTGAACATTCCCATCATACACTAGTCGGTAGTATCACTCATTGGTCTCATGGTTGGTCCATTTTTCCTCAATTTCACACCATTTCTACGGTCTAATTTGTTGTCCCTGTTGAGGTATCCCTTGTCCTGGTCCTCTCATAGGTGATTTTTGCATGTTATTCATCATGTCGTTCATCCTTTTGAGCATGTCTTCTATGGCTAAAAGTGGTGCTGCATCAGCTATTCCCACTTGTGCTGGCTTGGTGGATGTTTTTTTCTCACTTTGGTTATTCTTAGGGACATCTTCTTTGTTGAAAATATCACAATTGTCTCCTAAGTCAATAGCGTCTGACACACACTCTTCTAGGGTTGTATGCTTCTTGCTATAGAGTATAGCATGAAGTTCTTTGTTTAGCAATCCCTGTAGAAAAAATGATACTAGTCGTTCTTCTCCAAGTATCTCTAAACCTAGACATCTGGCAATGTAATGGTTCAGTCAAGTTGCACAATCCCTAACAGACTCACCATGTTTCTGTTTAAATTTGTAGATTTGAGCTACCGTATTGTGTTTGATCTCCATTTTGGAACAAATAGCTACAAATCCTTGAGCTAATGTGTTCAAGTCTATGATTGACCTTGGTGCAATATTTTGGAACCATGTCAATGCTTTTCCTTCTAATGTCATTTGAAACCCCTCGAATTGAATATGGAAATCAAATATGCATTCAGCTCTTAGCACTTGCTTAAAGTTTGTTAAGTGGTCGTATGGATCCTCAGATCGACTATATTTTTCGATCCATTTTTGAAAATCAGCTGGTCTGACACGTCTATTTGGTTCAACTCCTAATCTCCTGGCAGTTGGTTCTATTTTGTGTCCTTCAAACCAGTCTGTTGGAAATAGTGACTCATGTAGCCGTGGACTCGCCTTAGTGTCACCCGGTTTTCTTCGTGATGAGGTGGTTTCTGGTTTCTTAAAATTACTCTCATAAGATCTCTCATGGTGTTCATCTCTTGAAATAGTTTCTGGTCCTTGGCCCAATATCCAATCTCTTATTGAATATCCTTGATATTTGGTTTTTTCTATCTCCTCAGGAGTCATCATAACAAAGTAGTTGTTATAACAATCCCTAAACAGGTAGGTTGGTAGATCTATTCATCTCTTATCCTTGATCTTGAAGATATAGATGATCTTCATGGCCGTTAATTATCCTGATTTGACCTGGGAAGTCCACAGAAGATATTTTACATTTCTATCCTCCCAACAATAGACTCCAATCATAGGATTATCCATACTAATCCATTTCAAAGGCTTCAAATCAACTTCATCGTAACCCTTAAATTCTAAAGCTGGTGGTCCTTCCTTTGCAACCATACCTAGAATCATGGTGTTTACTTCTAATCCCCATTTTTCTATCACGTCAGGGTCTTTGACTTGTACATATTGAGTTCTGTTTCGATCCATGTCCATTTTCCCTTGTTTGTTTGCCCTTATTTCCTCTTCATACTCAATACCATGGTCATCAATGCGAATAGCATACTCTTCATTAGGATCCAGGTAAACCTGAGCTCCATGGCGATTAGTCTTATAAAAAGAGAGTATATGCTTATAGCGCATTGTCATTCCGCTTTCCGAGTGAGTCAAATAAGAAAACATTTTAGATGTTGAATCTGAGAAAGTGTCTAAGACTTTTTCAAGGATAGCGTGCAAGGAATTGCCTTGATTCACTCTCTCTTTAGTGGATACTCTACTGGAGGTTTCTCTAAGTATGCCCTGATTTCCTAGTACATGACCAAATCTAAAGTTCATAAAGACTTATGAAGCCTTGGATAGAGTACTTACCTTTGGATTTATGCTTATGTTGAGTTTAAGATTAAGTTAGATTTAGATTTACTTTAGA
Organism: Adiantum capillus-veneris; assembly: GCF_014529385.1. Classification (NCBI taxonomy): domain Eukaryota; kingdom Viridiplantae; phylum Streptophyta; class Polypodiopsida; order Polypodiales; family Pteridaceae; genus Adiantum; species Adiantum capillus-veneris. Next base: position 72,529,104 of record NC_140944.1, on the reverse strand, counting down.
TTAAGATTAGATTAGATTTAAAATTAGGGCAAGATTTAAGGTTAGGTAGCTATGTTAGATTTAAGTTAGACTACATTTAGGTTTAGGATTTAACATTGGATTAGATTTAGGTTTATGTTGAGTTTAAAATTAGATTAGATTTAGATTTAAGATTAAGACAAGATTTAAGATTAACTAAATTAAATTTAGATTTAAATTAGATTACATTTAGGTTTAGGTTAGATTTAAGATTAGATTAGATCTAGGTTTATTTTGAGTTTAATATTAGATTAGATCTAGATTTATGTTCAATTTAAGGTTATATTAAAATTAGGTTAGATTTTAGTGCATGTCAATGAAGGCGTGCTTTGTCCAAAGAACAAATACTAGTTACACAACAATATGTATATTCCCATAAGAATCTGACACCTATTAACTCACACACTAACCATGTTCAATTAGCCGCGAACCATCACATGTCCAATTAGGTTAGATTTAAGATTAAATTTTGGATTTAGTTTTTATATTAAAGTCTAACTTCGGGATTACGGTAAAAAAATTAGAGTTAGGCGAATGATGATCCCTCTCTTCCTCTCTAAGGATGCGACCTTAAGTTGGAAAGCTTTCAATGGCATGATACTCAGATTGGAGGCCAACATGTAATGTGCTAAGTAATCCCTCAAACAAAGATATGTTGTGAAGAGATGTTAAGATGCTGTGAATTGCTACAGCTAGAGAAGAGTCAAAGGGGTTTTGTCCACTACATGCACTATCATGTCGACATGGGTGTGTGGATTTCTCGTACCCACAAATATAGGCATTGACCAATAAAGACAAGATTATAACCCGGTGGTTCTGATCTCTGTGCACCTCTAGACCAAGGTGTGCGGGGATTGGACATGTCTAGATAATTGAGGTAGTTAACATTGTGAACAAAGAATGAGAGAGAGAGAGAGAGAGAAAGATAAAAGATGGAGGATGCCAATAGAAGATTAAATTTATGTCCAGGTTATAAGGTTTTTACCTTCATTATGAGTAGTGACGAGGATGTGGGGCCATCCAACCGAAACACCTATCTCTCAACAAGGATCTTATGTCCTTGCAATCAATGCAAGCATGCTGTGCAATGGACAAGACGCTTTTCTTTGCAGTACCTTCGCAAATTTGGCAAGTTTGATCCATCTATTATAGATCGAGTTGTTGCCAACTATAACTCATCAGACTCTGATGCTGGCCAATAGGCAACAATCTTGCAACCCCATAGACGCGTTCGCAGGAGCTTTGGTCAAGAAGCATACGCAAGGCCACAAGATGTAGGCTCTGACAGCTCAGAGGATGATCATGCAGACCGCCTTCCCAATGAGGCAATGTTTGATTCCAAGATCGATGAAATGATCCAGATGATCATGGATTCATAAATTCTTATGTATGATGATATGCAAAGTAAAGCCAATACGCCATTGTATGATGGAGCACGTGTATTTAGATTGAAGGTTCTCCTGGTTCTTCTCAACATGCAAGAAAAGTTTGGATGGAGTGACACTAGCGTCACAACACTTTTCAAGAGATCTATTACAATGTGTTTACTTTTTAAAAAAACTCTAGATGTATAATGATATGATAGATTACTTACACAAGTGTACCGCATTTTTTTCGCTGTGTAGATTGCTCAAAGAGCACATACTGTCAGTTGATAATGTGATGCTAGATTCCAGAGAGGAAGCAAGAAAGTTCTTGGAAAACTTGGGGATGGATTACAATTTGATTCACGCTTGTCCTAATGACTGCATTCTTTTCAAAGAGGAATACATAGACATGGAGAAGTGTGCGAAATGTGATTCCGAGAGATATCGAGTAGATCCCCACGGAACAAAAATTCACAAAAGGTTTTGCGACATGTTGATAGGCACACTAGTATGTCAGTTATTTGGTCAATCGAATATAGTTTGTTGGTTAGTCGGATGTTACTTAATTAGATGTTGGTCAGTCGGATGTTACTCAGCCAGATGTTGGTAGGTCGGATGTTGGTTTGTTAGATTATGGTGAGTTGGATTCCACTTTACTGTTGAATAAGATACTGCGTTGAATCAGATACTACTAAATTAGATATACTGATGAATCAGATACTGTTGAGTATGATATTTACTGAGTTAGATTTGCTCCTAAGTATGATATTTGTTTCAAGTCGGATTTCTGCTGAGTCAGCTTTGTGATGAGCCGGATTTGTGATGAGTCAGATTTATGCTAAGTCCGATATTCTGCCAAGAACTTCTTTTGGGTAGTTACTACTGTTTCGGGTTGGATACTTTAGGGAAAGAGGGATTCGTGGTCATGTAGCTGTTTGTATTCTTGCGATGAATCAATCAGCCAATGCTCTGTTTCTTGCTCTATCTGATCTACTTCTGTGTAGTATTCTGCTCAATCTGAAGTCGTTTGTGTGAGTTCTGACATGCCTGAAGTGTTTCTTGAGTTGTTTCTCTATGAGCAATGGTGTTTTTGAGCTACTTTCTTAATGTGTTGTTGAACCCCAACACATTTGGAGATCCCGCTGACCTACTCAGCCTGTTTTTGAGCTAAGCCTATTTCTCTGCTGACTTGATGACTCTGTTTTTGTGCTGAGTCCATTTCTCTACTGCGCCAACACATTTGGAGGGCTGGTCTACTGAGCCTAATTTCTATGTTGAGCCTATTTCTTTGCTGACCTTGTTTCTCTGTTGAGCCTGTTGTCTGCTCTACCTAATGTATAATCTCTATTGTACCTGATTTGTGTTGTACCTTCTACTATATCTGATGTGTCTATTTATGTTTCTTGAGAGATGATGCTATGAAAGAACCTATCCATCATGAGCCGGGTTGAGTGTCGCTTCAAGAGAGGAGCTCGAGAGTGTGAGAAAGAGGCGGTCCTTTGAGTTTAAAAAGGACGAATCTGAAGTGAAAGTTGTTGAATCTGAAGTACAAATTTCTGAATCAGAAGTGGAAGTTGCTGAATCCAAATCGGTACTTGAAAGTTGAAGCTGAATCACAATCTCAAAATTCAACTTCGAAGCGCTGAAGTGGAATGTGTCTTCGTAGCACAATCTGAGGCAGCAGTTTACAAGATTTGAAGCAATCTTGGATGGAGAGGATGCTAGCACCATTGGTATGTTGAATTTTGTTTAATGTTCTCCATCTTGCTACAATGGGGCAAAAGAAGCGATGTGATCTTGGCATGAGTATTGACCATGAAACTTATGGGTGTACATGCATGGTTGATGAGTGCTCAAAGGGAGATGCTTGCAAGTATTTTTGTATGGCTGATTTGTGCACAAAGGTCTTGCAAGTTTTCAAGCGTTGTCATAAAGCATCATCAAGGGGGAAGTTTAGGGTAGCCGAGGAGAAGCTAGATGATTTGGAATGTCTACTTGAAGATGCATTGGAGTATATTTATGAATACAAGGGTAAAAGATTGAAATCTTGTTCTACCAAGAAGGGAATCAGATGTTTTCAAAAGGCATGTTTGCATTCGAGAGAGAAGTTTGAAGAGGAGTTTGGGTTTGATGAGAGTAGTGATGATGAGGATGATGAGTGGGAATACCCAATGGGAGTGTCAACAAGTCAGGGAAAGGGAGTCCAAGTGGGGGGAGTGAGCCAAAGGAGCCACCAAGGACCCATAGATACCCCTAAGCCGACATTAAAGATACCACCAAATGGGAAAATTTTTCACCACACACATCCAAACAACCAACATGATGATGAAAACATGTGTGAAAGCAATGGTTTTGCATCGGACGGTCTCAACTTTGAAAATTCAGCTTGTAAATCAAATCAGATTTCAGTTCAAAGCACTCTTAGAGAGCAATCTGATGTTGCAAAAGACATTATTTTTGCAAGTGTTTTTGACTTGTTGGGGAAACATGAAAAAACAAACTCAATGCATGCTTCAACTCACCAAGATAGGGCTGAAAATCAGCAAAACTCAGATCAAGAAAGTCACCTTGAATATCTAGAACTTCATATTTCAAGAAAGGGAAATGAAATCAATGCTAATATCTTTGTCATTGCTCCTAACCAAATTTTTGATCCACTTTTGAAGACTGAGGATTACTGTGGAAGTGATCCCATAGATCAGAATGGAAAATTTTTGATAGGTGGAGTGGATCAAAATCAGATGTCTACAGTTGTTGATTCAAATTTTAGCAATCAACAAGACTTTTGCAGAGGGCAAACTTCAATATCGGACAAAGAGGATTTGCAGATCTCTGACTTGATTTCAAAACATCTTTCAACTATTCAGGGAAACTATTTCAAAGTGGAAGATGATCCAAAAACAATGTCTAAAGGACTTGATTCAAATTTTGATGTGATGCAACAAACTCGAGGGTTTCTTCATTTTGCAATGCAAGGTCCAATTAGTAAGCCAGATGAAGATTTTTATGATGTTTTTGCGGAAGAACTTGAGCAAACTAATGTGGGTTTGCCAAATTTGAGTGAAGATGATGCTAATATTCAGTTTTATAGTTCTGAATCAATTCAGATTGAGACACAAGAAGATCAGATTGGCTATTTACTGAATCTGAAAATTCAGGAAAATGGGTTTTTGGAGCCTAACTCAAATTTTGTAGCAATGTGTCCGTGTTCTATGGCGTTGCAGATGATGAAAAAGCATTGTTTGATAGTTGCACAGATCATGTTTTTTCACCTTGAGTCAATTTTATGTCACTATGAAATAAAATCTGATTTGTTGGATGTGTTATTTGCTTCAAATTGGTGGCTAAACTTGATTATGGAGAGGTATCTCAGTTGTTTGAGCTTGTTTTCAAAGTCAGATTTTGCAGATATTCAGTATTTTGGAGATTTTCAAGATCAGATTTCTATGTCTGAAGTGCATATTGCTGATTTTCTCAATGTAGAAGTTGCAAATCAGATTTTACAGATGCTAGATGTTGAGGCTGATGACTCAATGATCTATATTTCAAATTGTTTACATCAGATTTTGCAGATTGATGATCAGATTCAGAGAGAAGAGGATATTCAGGTTTTGAAGCCTGAATTGCAAAACTTTGATTTTGAAGAATGTTCAATGAAGATGGTGTCTACTCGTTTCTCGTTGAGTAGCAATATGCTTGTTTCTTTGTGGTTTTACAAGTATAATTTGTATGATTTGGGATGGTTGTATCTCTTTATGATGTTCTCTCAACCTTAGTACTATGTTGTATATAGGCTCATATATACCTCATTTACCTATGTACTCCAAAGTTTCATGAAATGGCACATTGATGTAATCCATTGGGGAAATTTTGGGCGGTGTTTAGTTTTTCTCTATGATGTATTTTGTGTACCTTGGTTTAAGTACCAAGCACTACACTTTAGATCATATAAAGATGCTAGCACTGAGTTTTTCATGGTGCTATATGGTGTATTTGTATATCTTGGATTAGGTTCCAGGCACTATACTTTATGCTATGTAGTACCTAGGGATTTTCAAGAAAATGGGATAAGGGTGAAAGCATGTATAGGTGGACCGCTTTTTCCACTATATAGTATATGGTTTTTGGGGTTGAGAAAATGGGTGGTTTAGGCGTTTGAAACAGTGGGATTAAATGCAAAATTTATGGAAAAAAAGGGTTAAAATTTGACGTGTACTAAGTGAGCGCTTACTGGTTAATGATCACCTCAAGGTACTTTCAAGAACTTAATGCAAATATTCTCTCGAGACTCGTCCCTCCCACTCTGTCTCACTCGTTCCTCCCCCCTCTCTGTGTCTCGCCCGTCCCATTCAGGTTTCTAATTCCCTCTTTCCTCCCTCCTTTGCGTTTCTCTGCTAGCCGAAGCAACAAGCAGCAACATCACAACAACAACAAGCAAATTCAAGAGGAGTACTTTTTGTTGGGCTGGTCATCAACTTCAGTAAAAATCCCATGTAGCAGCAATAAGTATGTGGCATCATGTAGCTTGAAGCATTCTATCTCGAATGCTGGTTGAATTTGAATGTGGCTAGTTTTCCTAGGTAGCATTGATCCATGTTTTAACATGCTTCATGCAGATGTAGAAGCGTTGTATGCTTGTCTCTCAATGTGTGGCAAGATAACCAAAGGGGGCTTGGCCTAGTGGTTAAAGTGAATAGGTGGGTGCGTAAGGACCCAGGTTCAACCCCTGGCAATATGTCTACCCTCTGTTGGGGAGGGTATTGTAAAAAAAAGAAAAAAAAGAATGTGTGGCAAGATAATCATGGATTGTAACTATTAAGGATGCATGTGTGAGTTTAGAATTTATTTCTGGAATGTATATGCATTGTGCACATCTAATTGATCACCCTTGTGAATGCTTTATAAAAATGCATCATGCAACTTGAAGCATGAATGCAGATTTTATCAACTGTGTGTGCATGCTTATACGAATGCATCATGCAGGTTCAAGCATGAATGCATTTAACTATTGATGTTGTATCTATGTGGCATTTGTGATTTTTTCAGGATGAAGAACCACGCTACAAAAGGACCTTCAGGCTCTGACAAGGGTACACCTAGGAAGGGAAAGAGCTCTATGCAGGAGTCGCCTATCAAAACAGGTTAGATGCATCATGCATGCATTTCTAAAATTGGTTTTATGTCTTGTAAAATTTTTGAATTTTTTGCACATGCATGCTACAAAAAGAACTTGCGAGTCCCCCAAGAGTACACCTAAGAAGCAAAATGTTTAGCAGGTTAGATGCAGGTATTTCCCCCATGGATTCAATTAAAGTGTTGCTTTATTAGGAAAAAGTAGTGTGCACACCACTAGTAAATATCAAGTGGGTGAACCCCACTTTTTATGGGTACAGCACCACTGATAGGCTGTGTTGAAGTGGTGCACCTACAGCACCCTTTAAAGTTGGGCAGAAACCATGGTTGCATCACTACATAGTTATGCTGATATGGTGCACCATCTCTTAAAAGTGATACTGGACCACTTTAAAGTGCTGGGCAGCACTAAAAAGAGGTAAGGCTCTAGTAAAAACTGGCGATACAATGGGTGCATCACTTTCCAGTGGAAAACCGTAACTATTTTGTGGTGAAGCATCACTTTTAAGCGAAGCGTCACGATGGTGCACCACTTTTCAGTGGTTCTACACACTTTTAAGGTACTGAATAACGTTCTAGTTAAGAAGCACCACTTTTTAGTGGTGAAGACCACTATAAAGTGGTGAACACAACTAAAGTGGTGCTTCTTAACTAGAACGTTATTCGGTACCTTAAAAGTGTGTAGAACCACTGAAAAGTGGTGCTTACTAACCTGAACGTTATTTGGTATAAAGTGGTAAACACCTATAAAGTGGTGTTCACCACTTTTTGTGGTTCAAATCACATTTAAGTAATGTTTATAGTGGTGGAGACCACTATAAAGTGGTCAACATCACTATAAAGTGGTCAACACAACTATAAAGTGGTGCTTCTTAACTAGAACGTTATTCGGTACCTTAAAAGTGTGTAGAACCACTGAAAAGTGGTGCTTCTTAACCTGAACGTTATTTGGTATAAAGTGGTAAACACCAATAAAGTGGTGGTCACCACTTTTTGTGGTTCAAATCACATTTAAGTGGTGGTGCGTGATGGTCAACCACTTTCAGTGCTGTAGAACCGCGTTTTAGTGATGCTTTACAAAAGTGCAATAATCTTTAGTTCTGCATCTTTGCTAAAAGTGGTGGTTAAGTGCTTTTAAGTGATGAAGCTTTACAAGGAGATACCACATTCTATTGGTGTAGCACCCATTTTTAGGAGTGTAGCACCAATTTTAAGTTGTGTACAACAATTCACATCGATGTAGCACAACTGAACAGTGGTTCAACCCACTTTTATGTGCTGGAGCACCACTTTAAAGTGGTGAAGAAACACCAAAAGGTGATGTATCACCAGCAAATAGTGGTGTATCAGGACTTTTTAGTGTTACCTAACCAGTTTTAAGTGGTTGAGAACCATTTAGTGGTACACCACCACTTAAAAATTTTGCAGTACCACTGAGAATGGTGTAGAAATCATTTCAACCACTACTTATTGTTGATAAAACAACTTTAATTATGGATCATTACATACTAACATGCATTCATATATGTTTTACAGGGAGATGGACAGTACCACGAGTGGCATTACTCACTCAAACAAAATTTTGCTTCACCAAGGAAGATTTTCATACCGAATATGGGCTATGCTTGGTTGGCCAGGATCCAAAGCTCCTATGTGATGATGATTTCTCAGATGAGGAGTGGCTTAGGATATGGCTTTACAAGCGCCACCAAAAGGAGAAGATGCATTTAAAGGGGCTAAGGCCTGAAATGTATGAAGAATGTCTCCTGCTATACCACAAAGTATATCAGGGAGCTTCCCCAAACAACGAGGTAGGCGTGCATTTTGCACATGGATTTATGTGGCAGAAGTGCAAGGGCGCTGAAGATTCTGAAGGTTTAGTTGCATGGGCTATGTATGTTGAAGGTGTTATCAAAATGTTACGCCAATAGAAAACTTTAAATAGGAAATTGGAGAAATGGAAGTCCACAAACGGTCCATGTCTTGGAAGCGAGTGGAAATTTAATGTAGAAAATATGCCTAATTACAATGACAGTACTGGCACAGGCTTTGACTGGCAGACATAATACGGTGGACATCAATTTTCAGGGTAGGCTAAGGAGGAATTTCTAAAGAAGTGGGCCTTTGGCTTGATGGGAACATTTGGAATGTCAAATGTTTCCTCGACTACATTTTCTGCGTGAACGGCTGATGTAGCAGCTATTTCTAACATGAAGGCTAATACTGCTGAAAAGTTAAAAGAGAAGCATCAATGTCTCGAAGCAATAAAAATTGCTTTAGATCAATCAAAGACAAAGAGAGATGAGCAGGTTGGTTTGATGCGAGGCACCGCCAAGATCGTAGAGAGACTGAACAAGGATATGGAGGAAGTCAAGTTGCATAAGGCTGGGCTTGTACCAAACGAGGAAGCAATGGCAAAGCTTGAGACCTTGATTCAAATCAAAAAGGACGCTCTCAAAGACATGGGACTTGATATTGAAGTGCACAATCTCGATAACCTAGGTGAAGAGGCAGCACAGTTACAGGTATGTAAGCTTGATTGATTCACCTAGTAGTAGTTGATATTACTTAAAAGTTGTTAAACTCTAATTAGAAAAAAATGGTTAGAGACCATTTTATATGGTAAAAGACCACTTAAATGTGTTTATATAACACTCTTAAGTGGTACCACATAAAGTGATGAAGACTCTTGAAAGTAATGCACAAACACTTATACTGTTTTATAAAGTACGCAGTGTTATTTTTTTACAGGGTCAGCATGATACTTTGTTATGAGAAGTAGAAGTGGCGACAGGGCATCTTCGATTTGTGGAAATGATTATTAATTTATTCAAGTCAAGAATGAATATCCTTCCTGTCAGGCCGCATGTTCATTTGGGATCGGACAATAGCTGTGTGCAGTTAGGTGATTGTGTCGCTTGTGGGATGTCTATCATGCACACTGTTGTTACCAGTGTCTACATGCTCCGGTGTCAACATCCGTATCACCCACTTTGTTTTGTAACTGCCTGTAAGTCTGCCGGCGAGTGTCTATTTCATGGATGTGAGGAACCTTTAAAAGATACTTTGAAGCTGTTGGCACCTGGAGAGGCAAACATGGATGAGCATGTTGGTACAGGTAATCGATGTTTTTATACGTTATGATATGAAGTTGATTGTAGATTCATTTCTTGACCATTTTGTTTCTTTTCTCCATGTAATTGCAGAGAAAGATCCAATGGAAGGCATTGATGGGGGCTTTTCACAAGCCAAGCTCCCATACCCCTCTTCTCTCGTCCCCACCCCATGAAAACCCCCTCTTAGGGAGGGAGTGATAAAAGGCATTGGAAAAAGTAAGAAAAAAATAAAGTATGATTATGTAAATATATAAGAAAGGTAAAATAGGCCACCTCATGTCTGCGGGGTAGCCCATTCCCACCTTGCCTCCTTTTTCTTCACTGTTGCCCCGCCGTGTGTCCCTTTTCCTCTCCTCCACTCAAAAGGTCAACCCCCTCTCTCTTCCCCTTGTCCTTTCTCCTTTCTCTCTCCCCTCAAGCTACCCCACCTCTCACCAATAATGCATTATAACTCACCAATAATGCACCCTAACTCACATGCAACTTTCCCTATCTTCCAAAATAGTATAGCCCACCCCCTCTTTCTCTCTCCTATCATATCCCATGACCCAAATACCCCCCTCTCTCTCTAAAGGGCGCCATGTATCTTTTCTTGTAGCTAAATAAGCTCCCCCACACTCACACACACTCAGTTTCACTAAAAAAAGTGCCCACAGACCCATCCCCACCCGGTGGTTACCTGATTTTTCTTGTGTTCACACACATCTGTACACAGATTCACCTATGAAAACACTCCCCTCTCTCCCCTCTTGTAATTACTTTATTCTCCATGTCACCTCTCACTTTTTTTCATCCACCCATCTCTCTCTCTTAGTCTCTCTCTCATGAGACTGCTATTCTGGCACATATACACACAGCCAGACAAGTGGGGCCCACAGTCACATGGCCTATGTAGATAATGATTTCTTCATTTCTAAATTCTAGAATTTCTCCCCCCTCCTCCCCTATATAAAGAGGGGTCACCATCACACTAAATACACACACAACATCACCAAAGAACACACTATGCATTGTGTGTGCCTAGTCCCCACACACACACACACACCATCACCATCACCATCACCGCAATCACCATGCTTGTCTTGAGCATGACCTCTACACCCTTGGCTATGGAAGATGAAGGGCAAATAAATGAAGGATGATGGCCATAACCCTCGTGTGAGTCTTCGCCATCAACTCTCACCTATCCACCATGTGCTCTACCACTCTCTCCCTTCTCATTCCCCTACCCTATGCTCCCCATTTCATCGCCTTATTCTCTAAATAAAGCTTGAGGTTTTGTGAGTATGTTTTCTTGCAATGTTTTGCCCATGTGAGGTGTGCGGAATCGCCACCTAATCTTGTGTTTGGAGTGAGCTTGTGTATGTGTTAAGGGTGTGCGGATTTGCCATCCTTTTGTGATGCCTAAGTACTAAGCCGCTATACCCCCTCCCTCACTCTCTCTCTCTCTCTCTCTCTCTCTCTCTCTCTCTCTCTCTCTCACTTGATCTCATTCCCTTTCCTCTTCATCATTACTCCCAAGCATCCATCTCTCTTGGATGAAAACTTTGTTATGGTTGTGTGTTGTTTGCGTCCTAGCCATTGAAGCTAGGTGGTGCCCCTGTTTGCTTTACCATGACAGGCTTGAGGCGTCCATTCGGTCCCCGGTGTTTTAGAGGCCTTCGGGGGTTCGGGGTTCGCTTTGCTCCCGTCATTTGGTGCCTCCACTGAGGATCTTTTCATGAAACCCTTCAGTTTACAAGACTGAAACCCCTAAACTATTGTGAATGGATGAATGGCTAGCAGGATTTGCTAATTGGACGACATAAGAAGAAGAGCTCCAAGCACAACTAGACGAACTCCGCATCTCCATAGAAGCTCGAGTGCCAGGCGTAACGGTAATCGATTTGCAGTGGGAGAGTCAACCAACACGCCAAACTCAGTGGATATACATAGGCCAAGTGCCAAGAAGAAGAAGGAGAAGGTCGAAACCATGTCCGCAACCTACAACCAACCCACAACAACAAAATGGAAGGAGCTCTACACAATAGAGAATCAACACTATTCTACTTTGAGAATCGGGTAACTCAAGTCACCGAGGTAATTATCACAGTCAGTTTTCAAGTCGCACCTGATGCTGCAGCACAGATAACGGAATCATTGGCTCACACTCTCACTAGAGAAACTAGGGATCTACTGAGTTTGTTTCAGGAAAGAACACCACCCTCTCCCACAAGCTTGGACAGTGACTAAGCACCTCTAAGCTTCACATGAATCAGTACAACCTACCTCAAGACAGATCACACATACCAACATGTGTACGCTCAATCAAGGTAATACTTGATTTGAAGGCTCACTACCAGCACGTCATTGACACCATGCTGGGTGGGGAGCAATTTTTTGAGGTTCTGGCATCAGATCAACCATTTGTCTTACCTTTGGTACAAGGCAATGTACCGTTTGAAGTTTTAATCTATGTCCTAGTATAAGAGGGTATACACGCCTCCTTGTAAAGAAGAAAAAACTTTTGCAAGTTAAGCAGTGTGTCTTTCTAGCTCTCTCTCAGTAATCATGGCAAGTGTAGCATTTCCAACATTTAAAGGAAAGAAGGGGGAGGATTTGGTAACAGACTTCCTAGATGACTTTGAAGTAGCATGTGTAGTGAGCAACAAAGATACGGATGAATCCCGGGTTAGAATCTTTAAGCATCTCATGAAGCTAGAAGCTAGATCATGGTACAATGCACTTCCACAAGCAACCAAGGATGACTGGGAACCCTTAAAAACCGCTTTTAAGAGGCGCTTTGGGGGAGGTACCACTTCAGAAAAGTTGTGCGACAAGTTAAGAGACTTGAAGCACGAGGGTCTTTTAGAATATGCCACCTATGAGTCCAACTTTGTGGATTTGTGGGAACGGTGGGTTGAGTCACTGGCAAGGGGGGAAGCCGCACCCGATTTCCTAAAAAAAGATCGGTTCACGCATGGCTTATGGCCGCTTCTCAAGGAGAAGGTGAAAGGTACATTCATGGCTACGTACGAGTTAGCCGTTGAGATTGCTCGCCTTAAGGACAAGAAGCTGCGAATGAAAGCCAAAGAAACCGAGTCAACAGAAGCAGGAACATCGCATCGACCAGCAACTATGACAACCACCATACCACCACCACCGGCTCTTGGTGTAAGAGATGACCAACAAGATATGTTGGCCCATATTACTGACCAACTGCAGAATTTGTCTGTCCACTTAATACAGCAAGGGAGGAGTCAAGAAAGAGATCAAGACCTTGGAAGAGCACGATGACAAAACAGGGAGTATCATTGCTACAACTGCGAAGAAGACGGTCACGGTATGTACTACTGTCCCAAACCACGACAAAACTATAATAGAGGAGGTAGGAGGAACCAATTGTCACTCCCTAGAGAAAGAACACCCCCACCCCGAGCACCACCCCCACCAACACAAATTCTACGTCCACCCCAGACACCACTACAAGCATCCATTCCACCTCTTCCACCAGCCCCACCACCTGATCGCCCTATAAACATCATAAGGCTAGAAGAGAAAGGAAAAGCCGTAGTAGTGGATCCACCTAGAGCAAAGGAGAGGGACAAGGGTAAGGATAAGGTAACCTTTTTAGAACCACTTGAAGCCATGACTGTGAAAAGAGCTAGGAGGGAGAAAGCTACACAATCAGATGATGAGAGAAGCATGAGAGGAGAAACTAGCAAGAGGCCATCCAGGCCACGACGGAAATTGGGCATCACCGACTTCCAGCTAGGGGAAAGTTCTAAGCCCTATGATCTAACATTCGATGTGGCAGAGCAAGGACCGAAGATTACATGGCCACAGTTGCTACATCTTGTACATAAAGTAAGGCGAAAATGGTCTAAAATGGTAAGTACAAGACGCTCCAAAACAAAGGTAGCCGGAGCAATTTCGGGATGCAACATGGATGACATCCTTCCAATTGTCGACGTAAACATAAAAGGAAAGAGGGTTGGAAACACCTACATTGATGGAGGTGCGCAAATCTGTGTAATGAGCGAAGCTATGATGCTTCGATTAGGGCTCGAGGTTGACAGGCCTTCTCCATGCAAGGCAAAGATGGCAAACAACGCAAAAGTAAAGTGTGTGGGTGTGGTAAGTGCCGTGAAAATCAAATCTTTCAACACTGAGGTAGAGGTAGATGTTTTTGTAATGCCTACTAAGGGGGAGGGCTATCCACTAATTTTGGGAAGGCCATGGTTGATGGCCATGAAGGCAAAACAGGACTCGGATATTGGCCTTCTACGCATGACCGGTAAGAAAGGGGAGACAATCTACTACGACATGAGGATTGGCAAGCAGAAGCAAATGAATCTGGAAACATCGGCAGATGAAACCACTAGCGAATCTTCCAGTTCTGAGGAGGAGACCACATCCACCGACGAAAGTGACAGTTCCATTGATGTGATGGGTATCATTATGAAGGATCCACAAAGGGTAAGCACAACTGGTGATCCATCACCAAAAGGGCAACCCAATGAAGAGGAGAGCAAATCACCTGGCTTAGGAGGAAGTAGGTTGAAGGGTATGTTGTCTACGGAATTAACACTTGAGGAGAAAGATAGTTTTTGCAAATGTTGATGGGATTTCCTAACCTATTCATTGACAACTATGAAAGAATCACAGGCATTACAGTGGTGGAACATCATATTAAGCTGAAGGAAGGGGTAAAACCAGTTGTGCAAAAGCTACGACGACTGGGGGTCATACGAGAAAAGGCACTCTTGGCCGAGGTAAGGAAACTGCTGGAGGCGGGATTCATCTATCCTGTAGAAAACTCAGAATGGGTGTCACCCGTAGTGGTGACGCCTAAAAATAATTGTAAGTGGAGGGTCTGTGTTGACTACAAACCACTAAATGCAGATACAAAGAGAGACCACTTTCCTCTCCCTTTCTTGGATGAAATTCTGAATGAAGTAGCGGGTTTTGAATGCTATACCGTCTGTGATGGTTATTCTGGATACTTTCAAATACGCATAGCCTTGGAAGATCAGCTAAAAACCACTTTTATCACGCCATGGGGTTGTTTTGCATACAGGGTTATGCCATTTGGTCTCACAAATGCACCTTCCATATTCCAGAGATATGTCACATATGTTTTTCAACCGTTCTTTGGAACATCCATAAGAGTGTTCACTGATGATTTTTGTATATATAGCTCCTGTATTTCACATTTAGAAAAGGTAAATGAAGGTTTGGCCAGGTTGCAAAGCCTAGGTGGGCAATTAAATGTGGATAAATGTCACATTGGGGAGAGTAAAGCCATTCTACTAGGCCATGAAATTTCAGCAAGAGGTATCAACGCCGACCCAATTAAGGTGTCCGCACTCATAGCCCTACCTTCACCAACGACCGCACGTCAACTGGTCTCTTTTCTACAGAAGGTGAGGTACTTAAGTAGATTCATACATCTACTATCACAACTTGTTCTACCACTGCAACAACTCACTCAAAGATCAACTTTCACTTGGGACGAGGAAAGCGAACATCACTACAACAAGGTTAAGGAGGTCTTAGCCACTCTGCCAACTATCTCACCACCTAAGTGGGATGAAAAATTCTATGTCACCTCAAGTGTTGGTGATGACTCATTGGGGGATGTGCTACTCCAAAAGGATACGAAGACATCTTTCATGAGGCCAATCTACTTCTCTAGTCGAATCATGACAGCAGGAGAGAAAGGTTTCACCCATGTGGAACACTTAGTCCTAGCTCTTAGATTTGCAACTACAAAGTTTAGGTCATATTTTCTGCCTAAGCAATTTGTGATTCTAACCACGGATGAAATATTTCCCTATGTTGTACAACACATGGATGTGTCTGCTAGGATTACTAAATGGCTAGTTCGTCTGCAAGAGTTTGACTACACGGTACAGGTAGAAAGCACGACAAGGGCAAGTTTGGGGGGACTCATGACCTACCAAGTCTTTGAAAGGGAGGAGAAGCAATCTAAGGAAGGAGAAGTCCGATTACCTCCAGTACCACCGATGGTAGAAGGAGCATACTCTCTCTACTTTGATGGAGCCTACAAGCGAGCGTCCGACAAAGCAGCTGTAGGCATAGTGGTCTTTGATGACAAAGGGACAAAGGTATTTTCGTTGGGCCAATTGTTAGATTCACATTCTAACAATGAAGCTGAGTATGCAGCACTAACCAAGGGTCTACAATGGTGTGTCTCGCAAGGTGTACAATGCCTTAATGTATTTGTGGATGCTCTACTTCTGGTAAGGCAAGTAAATGGAGCATGGACATGCAAGAATCCTAGTTTAAGGACTCACTTAAGTGGTGTAAAACCTTGTTGGGTAAGTTTGAAGAAGTTCAAATACACCATATCCCAAGGGCTCAAAACCAAGAAGCAAATGCCCTAGCAAGTGAAAGACTACAGGAAGTGGTGGTTGGAGCAATAAAACTAAAGCTCCCTCTATTTTGTGCCTTGCCTAACATCATGCATTTTTTGGAAACAGGGAAATGCCCATCAGATTTAACAAAGGGACAGAACCAATGGCTGACACGGAAGGCCACAAGGTATCGACTCATCAATGACGGTGTGAGCGGGATGAAAACACACAGAGCGCCTCTATAACGACCCGACACACACTCTTGGGAAGATACACACACACACTATGGGTCACCACTCGGCTTACACAACACACCTGGCCGAGACAAGGAACACACCTCTGGAGTGAGAGGAGAGAGACTATCCACTTGCCCACTCCACACAGAGAGACACACACACACACACACACACACACACACACAAAAACTCAGCTAAAAAGAGGAGAACTTCTGATGTTTAGATACAAATGAGCTTGGGCCAACACCAATGGGGCAAACAGCTCACACAATATGGGTAAAAGATACCAGGTACAATCACAAATTGGAGAAGAAGCTTCACTCACCGGAGAAGATTACACAAAAAAACAGCAGAAAAAGAGTGAGAAATTTGGCAAAATGGACAGCGCCATCGCGTCCGGAACGGCCCAAAACCCCAGTCTGCAATGTCAAAGTGCTCAAATCCGACCTCGGATGAGCAATTTACAGCCAAAACAGGCTCCAAAATGAGCAAAAACACAGCTGCGGCTGTTCCTCCTCTCTTCTCCACGTTTTTTCTGGTCTTCTCTCTGTTTTTTCAGTTCCCACACTTAGCTTTATTATTTGGGAACCCTTGGCCTTTTAGATGATCTCAAACGGACCCCGAACAGGCCAAAAACTGACCTCGCAGTGCATAGTTGTCACCTTTTTGCATCATTTGCACACCTAGCACTCAGCTTTTTTCCAATAATGCATCTCGCCACCACGTGAAGTGGCCCCAAAAAGTGATCCTAATGATGACCTTTCTGCATAACTCTCACAAGAAAACACCCACGTTGTGTCCGTCCTCATCCGCGTGCAAATATTGACCTCGTTCGCCCTCCTGACGCCACTAGATGCCATCTGACGCACCTGCTGACCTCACGTCGTCGGCCCGCGGATAGCTTCCTCGAGAAGTTTTACGCGCTATAAACTCCTCATTATTGTAGAAAAAACATACTGGTACTGGTGATAGTGAAAATCGATGCACTATGTACACACTGTCCTACCTGTACACATGTGGGCCCCACATAACCACCTGGCTAAGGAAAATGGGCAATCCTTTATTTGATGCACCATGCATGTATATGTACATATGCGCAATCCCTTGCTCCAAAAAACTCCTGACATAATTTGCCCATCCCCTAGCCTGCTAGATCATTCATGATCAGCAGCAGCAAAGAGAGATATGAGACTCGCCGCATCACAGGTCTCCTCATCCCTCACCAACACAGCTTGATCCACAGACAGCTCATCTTGCTCCACCATCATCAACCTGGCATGATACAATTTAAGACGCAATCCATTTACCCTTGACTTTGTAGAACACCATCCAGGTTAGCCAGCTGATATGTGCCATTTGGAAAACACTCCACTACCTTGAAAGGGCCTTCCCACTTAATTTGAAACTTCTTTTGGAAGGTGTTGTCCAGCTTACTGTTGTAGCACAAAACCAAGTCATGCTTCTTGATTCCCTTACTTTTGACCTTTTCATTTATCTTTGCCAAAGCTTTATCCTGCATCTGCCCATAATGCTCAAATGCGCTCATCCTATCCAACTGGACCTCTTGTAACTGCAAGAGCCTCTCTTTGAATGCATCACTAGCCGGCCCAAGCAACTTCTCTAACATCTTGACCGCAGGCAACTCTACCTCCACAGGCAATAGTGCTTCCTTTCCATACACCAAATGAAATGGAGTAAACCCTGTACCTGTCTTCACCGAAGTACGGTAAGCCCATAATGCACTAGGCAATTCCAAATCCCAATTCTTTCCTTGGTGCTCTGTCACTTTCGAAAGAATCTGTACCAACTCACCATTGAATCTTTCATTTAAGCCATTACACTGCGGGTAATAAGGAGTGGTATGCTGGTGCCTAATCTTCATCTTTGCACATAAAAAATCTAGCAGTTTAGCTCTAAAGCCAGGCCCCTTATCTGAAAGTAGCTCCAGTGGCACCCCAAACTTGCAACATATTTCATCATACACAAATTTTGCCACATCCTTTGCAGTGATCTGTTTTACTGCTATAGCCTCTGCCCATCTAGAGAGATAGTCCACTGCCGTCAAGATATAGCTTTTGCCCCTGCTTGTGATAGGTAACGGGCCTATCGCATCAATCCCCCACTTTTCAAACACTTCAAACGCCATAATGGTTTTTCATAGCTCTGGCTTCAACACTCTCTTCCCAAATGCTTGACACCTATTGCAAGACCTACACCAATGGTGAACATCCTTGTGCAAACTAGGCCATACATACCCCTCTTGCAAAATCTTATGCAAGGTGATCTTTAGAGCAAAATGGCCACCACATGCGCCTTCATGATTCTCTTCCAACACTCTGTAAAGCTCCTCCCACCAAGGTACACGTCTCAACACGAGATCAGCCCCTTTCATGTATAAGACATCACCAATCAATTTGTACCTGTATGCTCTACGCACAAAGCCATACTTCTTAGACTTCTGAATCTCCTTTGGAATGATTCCTGTTAGCAAAAACTCCTCTTCTTGAGCCAAACTTTCCCGGCCATGATAAAGAGGTAAAGTGGTCCTCAACACAAATAGCTCCCCAATCATGCCTTGAGCTGCTTCATGTGCCTCTCCATTTAGAGCACGTTCAATGTGTCTGATGCTCCATGCTTCAAACTTTTTTAACAGGCCTTTAATTCTAAAGCACATTTCCTTCAATGAGGTGTTCTTGCTCTTCCACACACCCAGCACTTGCTTCACCACTAACAAGGCATCACCTTTTATGCTCAACCTTCGAATCCCATGCTTCAAACAAATGTGTAATCCGGCTTCCAATGTAGCATATTCAGTTTCATTGTTACTATGCGCATCCAATTTGAACCCTCTCTTGCATACTAGCTTCCCCTCTGGATCATAAAGTGCTATACCC
The DNA here is from genome assembly GCF_014529385.1 of Adiantum capillus-veneris. Taxonomy (NCBI): domain Eukaryota; kingdom Viridiplantae; phylum Streptophyta; class Polypodiopsida; order Polypodiales; family Pteridaceae; genus Adiantum; species Adiantum capillus-veneris. Next base: position 72,509,981 of record NC_140944.1, on the reverse strand, counting down.
CCTGAAGCTGCATCATGGCTCTTTCTGTATGAACCATCAAAGAACAACACATGTGCATTGCTGATCTGTGGAACTTCTTCAACTACCTTTCTCACCACCTCTTCCTTAACAATAAGGGGATTCTCCTTGTAGGTCAACAAATCAGCTAGGGTAGCCCTTGTACTATCTTCCACTAGAAAAGAGAACTCAAACTCTTGCAGCTCAATTACCCATTTCTTCACCACATTTGACATGTTAATACCATTAATTAACTGTGGCAAAAAGGCATAACTCGTCAAGAAAACAAAAGGCCGTGGTAGCAAGTAATGACGAAATCGTCGACAAGCAAATATTACACTGGCCATCACTAGCTCTACTTTCGATAACTTTCTCTCCGCTACCAACTTCACTCGGCTTGCACAATACACTGGCCTCATATAATGGCTGCCCTTCCCCTTTTGCAATAGCATGGCTCCAATGGCATCATCCCCTACTGATGGATTTACATAAAAAACTTTCTCCCAATCAGGAGCCTGCATGGCTGACAACCCCCCTAACACCTCTTTCACCTCTTGAAACACTTCTTCACACTTGTCATCCCATTGCAATGGATCATGCTTTGCCACTTGCTGTAATGGATAAAGAAGCTGCGAAGACAATGGAATAAACCGTGCCATGTACTTCACTTTGTGTATAAAGGTTGCCAATTGCTTCGTACTCATAGGTGATGGAAGAAGAATAATAGACTTAACCTTATCTGGATCAGCCTCAATGCCATTTTCTGACACCATATGGCCCAATAACTTCACCCTTGGCTGTGCTAGATGACATTTCTTTGGATTTAGTTGTCCTCCACATTCATCATATCGAGCCAATACCATCTGCAGCTTCTCATGGTGTTCAGCCCTACTGCTATAAACACAGAAGTCATCCATAAAAGCCTTAACACAACTACCAATGAATGGTTCCAGCACCCAATTTGCTCTTTCTTGATAGAAAGATGGTCCATTTGACAACCCAAACGGCAACACTGTGTAGCAATAGCAGCCCCATGGCGTAATAAATGTTGTCTTTGTGTGGTCTTTAAGAGCAATCTTCAATTGAAAATAGCCTGAAAAACCATCACACACACTGTACCTCTCATAACCTGCCACTGAATCCAAGATCTGATCGATGAATGGAAGAGGATATGGGTTCTTCTTAGTGGCTGCGTTTAAGGGTTTAAAATCTACACAAATTCTCCACTTCCCATCCTTCTTTGGACTGACTACTACTGGACTCACCCATTCTGTGGTCTCCACTGGAACTATGAACCCTGCCTTCAATAACTTGTCCACCTCTACCCGCAAGGCTTCCATTTGCTCTTGACCCATCCTTCTTAGCCTTTGCCGTACTGGCTGAGCACCTTCTTTCAGCTCTATATGCATCTCTTCACCCTTGAACCCTCTGATCTCTTCATATGAAGTAATGAACAAATCAGGAAAACTAGCCAGCATATGCAAAAATATATCCTTCTCCATAGCTGAGAGGTCTCCACTAATCATTTGCGTCATTAATTCCTGCTTCTTTGACAACTCAACCTTGGTTTGCATCAGCCCTTCAATCACTTCATAAGGCCCTTCACTTTCATCTTCAACCTCATTCGCAAATGCAACTAAACCAATCTCCTGGATTTCTTTGTCCATCAAAAGAGATGCAACATCAGCATCCTCATCACTGCTGGTAGTGCTATCACTGTCCTCATCTGTTACCGTCGAAGAGTCTTCATCACTAGACTCCATATTATAAAGCTCCTTGGTACCTGTCTTTCCATAGAGGCTAATTGTACCATGTCGCCAATCTTGAACAGCTCCCACTGCACGTAACCATGGTCTGCCCAGTATAATAGGATATGCTCCCAACCCTGCTGGCATCACATGAAAATCAACCACTGCCTTTGCATCATACGCCTCCACTTCTAAGCTCTTTACAACACCCAAGCATTTTACTTTTTGATGGTTTGCCAATCTGATCCGAAAACCTGACACCCCAGCCACTGTGAGACCCATCTTCTCAACGCATGAGTGTGTTATGACGCATATTTGGGCTCCGCCATTCACATAACCTTGTCCCAAATTTTTCCTTTTATGCCACACATCTACTATTGGACAAATGTCTGGTAGCTCATCCATTGCCAACACCTTCACTGAACCTCTCTCTGGCTCTTTCTCCATTGGGTTAACCATCCTCTTCCACTGTCGCTTTAGCTTAGGCACCATCTCTATAAGCTGCCCAAAAGTAACATCTGCCTTCCTGCTCGTCAGATCCTCCCTCAAGTCATAGCTTAATTGCCCATCCCCTAGTGGAAAATCTGAAACATGAAACTTTCGACGAGCTCTCCTTTTCCTCTTGGCCTTGACATCCTCGCCTTCATGGCTCTTTCCTTTCTTCTTACTAGGACCTGGGGCACTTCTTCCTTCCTTATCCTCTATGGTCCTCTTCCCAATAGGCATCACTAATGTATCCTCTAGCTTTGATGCCTTTTCCAAGGTGACTACACTTAGCACTTTTGTCTTTCCCTTTTCCTCCTGGGTCAGTCCACTGGTTCCTTCGTCTCCCTTAATTTTGATGCCATAATCATTTGACCTAGTTAGCACCTGTCTTGGCAATGGATACATGTCTCCCCCCATCCTTGGTGGCTTATCACATTGCGGGCTGATGTGACCCAACTCTCCACAATTGTAACAGGTGGGCGTCTGCCTCCAAAACCTACCATTGCTTTGTCCAACACCATTCCTAGGTCTTTCTTCACCTCCTGGCTGATTTGCATACCTCCCTCGACCTCGATTATTTCCCACTTGACCTAGCATGTTTAGGCTGAGATTATTCATCAAATCAACCACTTGCCTCATGTCTTGCCTTAGGCCATCATCTTGCACTGCTGTAGTGACCACTGCTGGCATAACCTGAGTAGTAACAGGAACTAGTGGTTCATGATGAACCCCTGACATGCGCCCTTGTAAAGACTCTATAGGCTGAAATTCAGACCTCATTGGCAAAGACTCCACCCCTAACTGGCTCATTTTCCTCAGCTTCCACTCTTTGTTCCTTGCTACCTCTAGTGCATCCTCATATGTCCTAGGCTTCTTTAGCTCCACTCTCCAACGTATATTCTCCCAAAGACCAGCTAAGAACCTGTCCTTCTTCATCATGTCAGGCGGGGGTACCTGTGGTGCTAAAGCCTTGCACATTCGCTCCCATGCCAATGAAAACTTACGTATGTACGCATCTACTGGCTCACCTTCCTTCTGCACCAAACCTTGTACTTCTTGCCACACTTTGTCATGATCTTCTATCTTCACAAACTCCACTTCCAATCCATGCCTTAGATTGTCCCAACTCAATCTTATAGGTGGATCTGCTGCACGCAGCTCCTCTTCAAATGCCTTGGACCAAACTCGTGCATCACTCTTCAAACAAATTTGGAGAAGGCGTAACATTTGCGTAGGGTCATGAATCTGGTTGCTAATGCAGGCAACCTCCATCTTTTCCAAAAATTCCTCCACATCTTCATCACTTCTTCCATGAAACTCGGGATAAGAGAAAGCCATGGCTACCCAAGTTACAATGCTTTGAGAACCCCTTCGAACACACTTGCCAGAACCCAAGACTTTTGACTACCCAATCCCCATAAACTTCAATGGAGCTCAACTTTAGATAAGGACAAACACATGCACATCAAATGAGTTTTCATAGTTAATCATCGGAATGACAGCAGGCAAAGGACATTCCAGGATCTCTCTCAATCTTCTTGGCCCAAACATAAAGACTATGCGCTGCTGGAAAAACATCTTCCTGGACACATGAACATTAATCTGAATTCTTTGAGTTAAATGAAAAGGAGTGAACTGAGGGCCATTTTGATCATCCATTAAAGCCAACCATGAAGCTCCCAAGAAGGCACACCTGACTCAACCTCTGATTTTGCCAAAATTTCAGCAGCATAACAACATAAATGGCTCAAAATACCAAAAACCAGCCATCATAACTTGGGAAAATTTCGACAGAGTTTCCCCAGAAGTAGAGCAGTAGGAACCCAAAATATAGACTGTCTATGTATGCATAAACTGTCAACAATAGAACCCGAGCATCAAGTAGGACTCACTAGTACATAGCCTATGGCGAGGTCACAAAAAGGGTGCTCCAGCTACCTGTATCACCGAAAGGATCTCCACATTTGAGAATCCCCCAGCTCAATAAAAACCTCACGCTATCGACCCTCACACGAAGGCTAATGCAAATCGCATATAGTCAAGTCTCAGAAATGACTATCTTCCAGACCAAGTCTCAGAAATGGCTGGGACTGCCAAATACAACCAAGTATGGCTCCACAAATGCGTACAATGGCAGTTTCCACAAGTAACGTACAATCCAGCAGACAATGCGCTCAAATAGGCGCCAAGTGATGCATTCCCACAACAACTGCAAGCGACAACACTGCTAGTATATCACTGTACTCCAGCTACCTGTACCTGTGTGAATCACCTGTACCTGTACCTGTCCCTGTAACCTGTAACCTGTAATCCCAAAGCTCGAAGCTCGAAGCTCGAAGCTCGAAGCTCGAAGCAGAAGGTACTCGAAGAAGATCCTCAGTGGGGGCACCAAAAGAATGTGAGCGGGATGAAAACACACAGAGCGCCTCTATAACGACCCGACACACACTCTTGGGAAGATACACACACACACTATGGGGCACCACTCGGCTTACACAACACACCTGGCCGAGACAGGGAACACACCTCTGGAGTGAGAGGAGAGAGACTATCCACTTGCCCACTCCACACAGAGAGACACACACACACACACACACACACACACACAAAAACTCAGCTAAAAAGAGGAGAACTTCTGATGTTTAGATACAAATGAGCTTGGGCCAACACCAATGGGGCAAACAGCTCACACAATATGGGTAAAAGATACCAGGTACAATCACAAATTGGAGAAGAAGCTTCACTCACCGGAGAAGATTACACAAAAAAACAGCAGGAAAAGAGTGAGGAATTTGGCAAAATGGACAGCGCCATCGCGTCCGGAACGGCCCAAAACCCCAGTCTGCAATGTCAAAGTGCTCAAATCCGACCTCGGATGAGCAGTTTACGGCCAAAACAGGCTCCAAAATGAGCAAAAACACAGCTGCGGCTGTTCCTCCTCTCTTCTCCACGTTTTTTCTGGTCTTCTCTCTGTTTTTTCAGTTCCCACACTTAGCTTTATTATTTGGGAACCCTTGGCCTTTTAGATGATCTCAAACGGACCCCGAACAGGCCAAAAACTGACCTCGCAGTGCATAGTTGTCACCTTTTTGCATCATTTGCACACCTAGCACTCAGCTTTTTTCCAATAATGCATCTCGCCACCACGTGAAGTGGCCCCAAAAAGTGATCCTAATGATGACCTTTCTGCATAACTCTCACAAGAAAACACCCACGTTGTGTCCGTCCTCATCCGCGTGCAAATATTGACCTCGTTCGCCCTCCTGACGCCACTAGATGCCATCTGACGCACCTGCTGACCTCACGTCGTCGGCCCGCGGATAGCTTCCTCGAGAAGTTTTACGCGCTATAAACTCCTCATTATTGTAGAAAAAACATACTGGTATTGGTGATAGTGAAAATCGATGCACTATGTACACACTGTCCTACCTGTACACATGTGGGCCCCACATAACCACCTGGCTAAGGAAAATGGGCAATCCTCTATTTGATGCACCATGCATGTAAATGTACATATGCGCAATCCCTTGCTCCAAAAAACTCCTGACAACGGTTTGTACTATAAGGGTAAGGAACAAATACTCAGGAAGGTCCCTCTCTCTCAGGAAATCACGGGAGTAATTGCTAGTTGTCACGACGGGGTTTGTGGTGGTCACTTTGCCCTATACATAACAAGTAGGAAAATCTTGCACGCAGGCTTCATATGGCCTAGCCTCAACCGTGATGTACACCACTGGTGCAAAACGTGTAAGTTGTGTCAAAAGTCCGGCACTAGGTCACTTATGCCTGAACCACAGACACCTATTCTCTCATATGGCCCATTTGAAAAATGGGGTATCGATGCCATTGGGCCATTACCTAGGGCCAACTCAGGAAAATTCTACATTATCATGGGGGTCGACTACATGACTAGATGGGCAGAGGCTACAGCCACCACTAGAATCACAGCGGTAGAGGTAGCTAAATTTATCTACGAGCACATATGTTGTAGGTTTGGCACACCTTTAGAGATCATCTCTGATAGAGGGCCAAGTTTCAGAGCAGACTTGGTAGGAGAATTAATGCAGAAACTGGGCATTACAAGGAGACACTCTTCACCATATTACCCTCAATGTAATGGCCTAGTTGAAAAGGTAAATGGAATAGTTTCTAAAATTATTACCAAGCAGGTAATCAATCATCCTGGAGACTGGGATAAGTATCTACTACCAGCTTTATGGACCTACAAAACTTCATTTCGTACATCCTTGGGATTCACACAGTATCATCTAGTATTTGGTAAGGAAGCAATCTTGCCCATTGAAGTGCAACTACAAAATCTCAGAGTAATGGCAAGCCAACTTCAACAGCCCAACATGCATTTGAGAGATCACATCATCAACTTGGAAAGACTGCAGCTGGACACAGAAGAAGCAATAAATTATTATGCAGCACAAGCAAAGCATAGACGGCTTAGATTTAACGAGCATCTCCGGAAAAAAGAATTGAAGAAAGGAATGTTGGTGCTCCGCTACGACAATCGCTTCGACACGCGCAAGGATAAGAAACTCCTACTCCAATGGGAAGGTCCTTTCATCGTCAGGAAAAAGTATGCCAATGGAAGCTACCAGCTTATGGAGGCTGATGGAAAACTTCATAAAACCAGGGTAAATGGTTGGAGACTTAAACCTTATTTTCTTCGATTTGACCAGGCTCCACCAATTGACATTCCAGATGAGGACACACCATCAGCCGCCACCTCCGACGATAATGATCAAACAGATGAGCTAGAGACATGAATGCCTCTAGCCAAAAGGGGAGGGCTAATGATGGGGGCTTTTCACAAGCCAAGCTCCCATACCCCTCTTCTCTCGTCCCCACCCCATGAAAACCCCCTCTTAGGGAGGGAGTGATAAAAGGCATTGGAAAAAGTAAGAAAAAAATAAAGTATGATTATGTAAATATATAAGAAAGGTAAAATAGGCCACCTCATGCCTGCGGGGTAGCCCATCCCCACCTTGCCTCCTTTTTCTTCACTGTTGCCCCGCCGTGTGTCCCTTTTCCTCTCCTCCACTCAAAAGGTCAACCCCCTCTCTATTCCCCTTGTCCTTTCTCCTTTCTCTCTCCCCTCAAGCTACCCCACCTCTCACCAATAATGCATTATAACTCACCAATAATGCACCCTAACTCACATGCAACTTACCCTATCTTCCAAAATAGTATACCCCATCCCCTCTTTCTCTCTCCTATCATATCCCATGACCCAAATACCCCCCTCTCTCTCTAAAGGGTGCCATGTCTCTTGTCTTGTAGCTAAATAAGCTCCCCCACACTCACACACACTCAGTTTCACTAAAAAAAGTGCCCACAGACCCATTCCCACCAGGTGGTTACCTGATTTTTCTTGTGTTCACACACATCTGCACACAGATTCACCTCTGAAAACACTCCCCTCTCTCCCCTCTTGTAATTACTTTATTCTCCATGTCATCTCTCACTTTTTTTCATCCACCCATCTCTCTCTCTTAGTCTCTCTCTCATGAGACTGCTGTTCTGGCACGTATACACACAGCCAGACAAGTGGGGCCCACAGTCACATGGCCTATGTAGATAATGATTTCTTCATTTCTAAATTCTAGAATTTCTCTCCCCTCCTCCCCTATATAAAGAGGGGTCACCATCACACTAAATACACACACAACATCACCAAAGAACACACTATGCATTGTGTGTGCCTAGTGCACACACACACACCCACACCATCACCATCACCGCAATCACCATGCTTGTCTTGAGCATGACCTCTACACCCTTGGCTATGGAAGATGAAGGGCAACTAAATGAAGGATGATGGCCATAACCCTCGTGCGAGTCTTCGCCATCAACTCCCACCTATCCACCATGTGCTCTACCACTCTCTCCCTTCTCATTCCCCTACCCTATGCTCCCCATTTCATCGCCTTATTCTCTAAATAAAGCTTGAGTTTTTGTGAGTATGTTTTCTTGCAATGTTTTGCCCATGTGAGGTGTGCGGAATCGCCACCTAATCTTGTGTTTGGAGTGAGCTTGTGTATGTGTGAAGGGTGTGCGAATTCGCCATCCTTTTGTGATGCCTAAGTACTAAGCCGCTATACCCCCTCCCTCACTCTCTCTCTCTCTCTCTCTCTCTCTCTCTCTCTCTCTCTCTCACTCACTTGATCTCATTCCCTTTCCTCTTCATCATTACTCCCAAGCATCCATCTCTCTTGGATGAAAAATTTGTTATGGTGGTGTGTTGTTTGCGTCCTAGCCGCTGAAGCTAGGTGGTGCCCCTATTTGCTTTACCATGACAGGCTCGAGGCGCTCCATTCGGTCCCCGGTGTTTTAGAGGCTGTCGGGGTTCGGGGTTCGCTTTGCTCCTGTCAGCATCTTTGGATCTCCTGTTGATGGAATTGATAATATTCTCTAGAACATTCTTCTCTTTGAATGTTCACATAACTTAATATTGAGTATTATTACATTGTCTTTTATGTAGCACACTCCCAAGCTGTGGGTCAAGCCCAATATTGATAGCATGTGTGGTGGGTGCAGGGATAAGAATGCATCCCAGAAACAAGCAGGTGAAGACACTCCGGACCAACAAAAGGCTGAAAAAAGGGCTGAAAAAAGAGCAGATGTAGTGGAAGCTCAAGGTGACGCATCCAAGGAGTCAGCCGAGGTGCCTCTGAAGCCAGAACCTGCAATGAACAAGGACGTAGAGGACGCTGAAAAATCATCTGAGAAGCCAATTTAAAAGGATATAACAGTGAACTTGTCTGATGAGGACTCGGATCTTCTTATTTCAGATGTTTGTGCAGAGATTTTGGGGCGTAGGAAAAAGAAGAGCAACACTGAAGAGCGTGCCACACCAAATAAAAAATCTAAGGTTGCATCAGAGCCCACTCCAGGAGGTAAAAAATCCAAGGAGCCTTCATCTGCTCAGAAAAAGACTAACCTCCAAGCACCCAACCTTAAATCTCCCAAACCAAAGTCCCGCAAGAAACTTCTGTAGCCCCTATTAACCTTTTGTGCTTTGTAGCCTCTTTGTAATTTTGTCTTTGTACCCTCATTTTGATGATAATGAAACGACTGCTTTATTTTTCGTTCACTAGTTGTTTATTGCTCATTGATTCTCTATTTATTGTACTCATATTGTTCATTGACTGTCTATTTATTGTACTCGTATTGTTCTTTCCGACATCATCATGAGCATCTTCAAGTAGAGCTTATTTTTTCTCCAGTATCTCCTGCCAAGTGGACTGTTGCCATAGAAGTTTAGGAAATTAATGAAATGGAAATCAATATCCTGGAAGGTATACTTTTCAAGTGTATTTTGAAAAGGTTAATATGTCAGTCTGATTGAGGTTTTTAAGGCATGGTACTTGTCTATGGCAGAAGTTAGCTGGATTGGAGATGTTCAAGAACCAGATGAGAAGGTTGAAGACATAGCAGCTAAGCAGGATGCAGATGTAACACCAGATAAAGTAAGGAAGACCAGGAACCAGCAGTTTGCTCCGAAATTGAGGAGATTTCGCCAAACTGCCCTAGATGGGGATATCTTGTTTCGAATTTTTGCAAGATAAAAAAGCTCATCATCCTTGATCTCGATGGACTATTCGTGAAATGAGATGTAACCAAACGTGATCCAAAGACTGGACAACTTAAACACCCTCCACGTCTAGCTTTCATCAAAGTTAAACTAAAAAGAGTGGATGAGAAGTTGTGGATCTACTACCGTAGAGATGTTGAGCAATTTGTTTGGGATTTGAGGCAAATAGAAGATGCAATGATTTGGAGCACTTGTACTGCTGCTAACATTGAGCATATCCTCAATACATGTTGGCCAGACATATGGGAACATAGGACTTAATTTAGGGATATCTTCTCAAACTGGCAATGTGAGAAGTGGTCGTATTTTGAAGAGATTGCTGGAGCTCCAAGAGACCTTGTAGGTGAACCTGTGTCTTTCAAGCCCCTTTACCATGTCTGGAACAAGTTTCCAGAATATGACTCCTCTCGGACATTGCTGGTAGATGACTCTAGATATAAAAATCTGTGCAATGTCCAGGACAACTGTATATGTCCACCCACCTTTGATCCTCTTGATGAAGAACAAGACCCTGATTACCTCACGTGCACATTGTTGCCATGGCTGTGCAGATGGGCACTAACTGCCAATACCCTGGAGTATACAAAGGCAAACCCCATCAACAATCCCAAAGATGAACTTTCGAGTCTAATCTTTCAGCACTTTGTTATAAATGGAGATGAATGAGATTGTACATCTGTAATTTAAGAAACGTGATATATTGTACATTCTTGGTGGATATGTAGACGTTTTTGGATAATTGTTGTAATATACTTTTTGTAATATACATAGGTTCTGGCACTTTACATGTCTCTGCACTATACATGTCTCTACACTTCTGAATGTCTCAGAACCACTTTTTAGTGGTGCTAAACCCCTAAAACGTGGTTAAATTTTTATTGTGTTATTGCAACAGTTTTTCTGGAACTACAACACCATTTAATGGTGATGTTTGGGGGGAGTGGTGAAGCATTCTTAACCACTTTGTAGTGGTGCTAAACCACTTTTCAGTGATGCTAAACCACTTTTTAGTGGTGCTAAACCACTTTAGCACCACTAAAAAGTGGTAAATTTTTATTGAGTTTTTCTGGAACTACAACACTTTTTAGTGGTGATGTTTGGGGGGGGAGGGGGGAGTGGTGAAGCATTCTCAAAAACCAACATGTCAATTCCATCGTACGTTTACACCAATTCCATCTTGTTCAATCTTTCACTAGATGATATAAAATCAGATTTGATTTACAATTCAAAGGGCATGCTATTGTATATTGCCTCATGGTTTTCATTGGAAAGTTCGAACACTTCTCCTATGCCATTGAGCACTACAAGCTCCATAGGGAACTTTATTGCCCTTATCAAGTGGGAATATATGAAAAATACTGGCTTGTTATCCCACAGCTCATACAAGTTTGCTTGTAGGGATTTATACCAATGGCCCATGACCATATAAGTATGCTTCTCTATCTTGTTGCCCCATGCATCAATTTTCTCGTTAGTTGTTAGGCCCTTAGCTACTACACACTTCAAAATGTAGAAGTCAACAGACTCCTCATTATTCTCTTCAGAACTGACATCAAAATTGTCTCCAGGTGTGAGAGCATTGCTTAAGGAGTCATAATGACCTGCATAAGTGGCACCATGGAACTCCTCATTGTCTGAGTCTCCGTATGACTGGGAATCATTAGCAAGTGGCTCCAAAGTGTGATATTGCCACGTCTCCACGTGTGATCTATTCATACACTTTCTCCAATGGCCAAGCTTGCAATTAAAACAAAAGCATGACAACCGTTTTGATTGCAATGCACAAGTGTTGTTCTCAGAATACCCATTCACACAATGCTTTGCTCTTGAGCCCTTCAATGGTTTGCAGTCCCATTGATGGGATCACTGAACATCGCCTAGCTTGACCTCCCAGAACACCCTACTGACCTTCCTCTTTTGCTTGTCATACAAAGCAGTTGCTCCAATACTGAGATGCATTCTAAAAAAAGAGACAACTTCAACTGCACAAGTCAACCACACGCTATTTTGCTTCAATTGCTCATGAGTTAGAGCCCTTTTAATGACAGCCCCAGCCCCAACCCCATCATGTTCCCCCTTTCTATGTCCTAAGAAAAAAAATTTCCAATTCATTTCCATGCCAGTAAGGCTCCAATATCTAGCAACAAAGTAAAACGGTCGCTTTGCTTTAAATTGTGAAGCTACGCCATCTGACCAAACCCAATGTTTTTTAAATCTTAGCCCTTGATCTCTCAACCATTGAGCATGTAAGAGAAAAGCATGCTGCACAAATAAGGTGTCATGTTGTTTATCATCTGAGACAAAAAAGTGAATGGTCTTCTTTATTGCACCTGATGCGATGCGGAAATAAGTAATTAGGACAAAGATAGTGACCTGCTTAGTGTACCAATGCATTGACTCGATCTCATTTTGCTCCTTGAAGGAGTAGTTCTCTGCAAAGTCAACGACAGAGACAACCACATCATCTGGAAACAAAGAAATGCAGTCCTTGAACTGTTGTGCTTGCCACCTAAATATAAAATTGTGAGTGACATACTTCTTCAAGTGGTCTTGGTAAACTCGCAAAAGTTCTCTAGGCAGCATTTTCTTGTGGACAATGTCTTTCACAGTGCTCTTTCTAGCTTCATTGTTTAATCCAGTAGCACCCACTATATTTTCAAAAAACTTCACAGATACTTGCATACTCTGCTCAAATTCTTCTCTTGGACAGATCTGAATATTACCTACACTGCATGCATTGCATGTTCCCATTAAGCATTGGTAGCTATGGAAACTATGTTTTGCAAGTATAGGGCAGAGTATAGACTCCAGCAGTGAAGTGGTACTCATACTTGCATTTTTGTATACAAGACATCCATGGTTGAAAACTTCATCATGATGAAGGCATATAGGGCAACTGCACATGCAGCAAGAACCATGAAGATCAAAACTTCGAGTCCGCATGTAATTGACTGCCTCTTTAAGGAAAATCATTTGTACATTCACAATACAACAACAGGTGTAGCATTCCCTCAATTTTCGGACAAAGAACGTTTTCATAGACTCGAAGCAACGTTGCGAAATCTCAATATATGCATACTTTGTCTTGAATCTTAAATAAAGCTCCACCTGCAATATACATGTATACAAATGTTAAAAATAAACTTAGCATTCAAAACTGGTTAAATTGTTTCAAAACATTAAAAAGTGATTCTATATCACTTAAAACTGGTGTGCACCACTAAAAACTAGTAATGATACATTCAGTAGTATTGTTTTACCTATGAAAATAATGCACCACAAATACAAATTAGTGTAGAAACTAGTAACCATAAAAAAAAGGTAGAATATTAAGAGGTTGTGTGAGGACAACTTAATAGTGGTGAGAAACCGCATTCAGCGTAACTAAAAAGTGGTTTGGCACGACTTAAAAGTGAATTCAAACCACTTGACGGTGATGAACCGCCAATAAAAAATGGTGTGCACTGCTTGAATATGGTGGGCAACGATTAAAAAGTGGTGAGTAAGGACATGAAAGTTCTGGGGAAGTTCAGAACTAGCACTTAAAAAGTAGCTGGGAGGGACAAAATACTAGGCGACCTACCAGCATTAGCACTAGATAGTAGTCCAACACAACTTGAAAGTGGAGGAGCTCTTGTGAAAAGTGTTTGATGACCACTTTAGAGTGGTGAGCGACTAGTTCAAAGTGGCCAGTCACCAATTAAAATCTAGCACTTAAAAAGTAGCTAGGAGGGACAAAATACTAGGCGACAGACCAGCATCAGAACTAGATAGTGGTCCAACACAACTTGGAAGTGGAGGAGCTCTTGTGAAAAGTGCTTGATGACCACTTGAGAATGGTGAGCAACTAGCTCAAAGTGGGCAGTCACCACTTGAACGCAGATTTTGGTCACTTGAATGCGGTTTCTGGCCACTTGAAAGTGGGAACTTGCCGCTTGATTGCAGTGACAAGGTTTTAGCTACCACTTGAAAGTGGTGTCTTGCCACTTGGGAGTGGTGCCTCATCACTTGCATGGGGTGATGACTGACGTAGTGACTTAGCACATGAAAGTGGTGTCTCACCACTTGACGACCACTTGAAATTAGTGAGAAACTACTTCAAAGTGGGTAGTCACCACTTGAACGCTGATTCTGGTCGCTTGAATGCGGTGTCTGGCCACTTGAAGGCGGGAGCTTGCCGCTTGATTGCAGTGACAAGGTTTAAGCTATCACTTGAAAGTGGTATCTCACCACTTGATGACCACTTGAGAATGGTGAGCAACTAGTTCAAAGTGGGCAGTCACCACTTGAACGCGGATTCAAGTCATTGGAATGCAGCGTTTGGCCACTTGAAAGTGGTGTCTCACCACTTGCATGGAGTGATGACTAACGTAGTACTTTACACATGAAAGTGGTGTCTCACCACTTGATGACCACTTGAGAGTGGTGAGAAACTAGTTCAAAGTGGGCAGTCACCACTTTAATCCGTTTTCTTGTCACTTGAATGCGGTGTCTGGCCACTTTAAAGTGGGAACTTTCCGCTTGATTGCAGCGACAAGGTTTTAGTTACTACTTGAAAGTGGTGTCACACCACTTGGGAGTGGTGCCTCACCACTTTCATGGAGTGATGGACTGACGTAGTGACTTAGCACATGAAAGTGGCTTCTCACCACTTGAATGCGGTTAGACACCACGTGAAAGTGGTTTTTATACGTGTAAGTGTTTTGTGCACCGCTTCATTGTAGTGTGACAGCACTTGTAAGTGTTTACTAACAAAATGTGTTCAAACTCCACTAATATGGTTTTGGTTACCATCATAAGGTGGTGGGCACCATTCGTGCAGCAGCAGTAAAAAGTCTATGGCACTACTATAACTGTGCACCATGACTAAAAGCTGCTACATCACTTGGAAAAAGTGAGCTGCACCACAAAAACGTTTGCACCTGTAACACCCCTACGAGTTTGTAAAACACGTCTGTTAGCATTGGGTAAACAAGACTTTTTAGTGGGTGAACACCACTTTATAGGGTTTACGGTGAAGCGTTGGTGCATTTCTAATAAAAATTGTTTCTTAAACATTAAAACCTGCTGCAAAACATTAAAAACTGGTTCAAACACACTAAAAAATGGTGTGGAAACACAAGTAAAAGTGCTTCAAAAACATTTAGAACTATTGATCAAATTTTAGAAGTGGTTCAGATACAATTAGAGACCAGTATAGTAATGTTTCACCACTTTTTAATGTTGCAGCACCACTAGAAAGTGGTGCAAAACACCAAAACAAGCTGTAGCACTAATAAAAAGAAGTATAGAAACATAATGTTGTGGCAGTAATGAGTTGTAGCACCAAACAAAAGTGGTATAGAAACATAATGTTATAGCAGGAATATGAGTTGTAGCACCAATAAAAAGTGCTAAAAAAATATATCAATTACATGAGGCTCCTCAAGAAGGTAAATTGGATGCTTTACATATGAACATCTAGCTAGTCTCTTACTGCAAACATCTTTCTTGTTGGGGGACACCCTCGTCTCATCCGTCCAAAATTGAAAGACTATGTCTTTAACAGTTTGAGTGATGTGAGTTCTCCATGAATCATCTCTATGACACGCAGATGCAGGGAACGAACCATCGGATTCACTTGACACTATTAAGTGATGTTTGGCTGAATATAAGTTTCTTTTGTGGATCCCCATAAGCTTGGCAGCTTGTGGTATGCTCATGCCAGTGTTTTGCTCCTTGCTTCCACCATTCACCAACATCATCATTGCTGATTTCTTCACAAAAAACTCGTCTGAAGGTCTTCGGACCTTCACATGATTCAAAGTGTTGCGGATGTTTCTCAGCATAATTGCTTCCAACTCTTTGGATTTACTCTGCATAGTAAGGAAGCAAGGATGTTGAAGAAGTTCATCAAAGATTTCCTTCCTACCACTTGCATCCATTCCCACGGTTAATGTATCAAAGTGTTGTACCATAGATTGACATATCCTTCGTTTCTTTCTTTCATCCATCTCCCCCGTATTGCTTTCCATCACAAAGTTGACCGTTGCCTTACGTTGCTTTCGTTTCTGAGCAGGCCAATATTCCCTCATTAATTTTCTGCACTGAAGTTGAGTTTCTCTACTCAATGACGATGAGCTGATAGACAGCTCTTCATTGTGCTCCATTGTTGCAGTACTTTCAAAGGATTGATCTACAAGAAATACAATACAAATCATAACTACACGCTATACTTTTAATTAATACATGGCACTTCTTGCACTAATTAGCAAGATACTAACAAAGCATAATAAGTGTTTACATACCTCAAGAATCATCAAGTAGAAGAGGAACCTATAGAGATAGAGTTCGTGAGAGAGAGAGAGAGAGAGAGAGAGAGAGAGAGAGAGAGAGAGATGAGCGCGAGCTCAGACACAAGAGGAGTCATGCTTAGAGAGAGAAAGAGAGAGAGAGAGAGGGGGGGGGCTGAGCGATACAGAAAGCTCAACAAGAGCTCTGTGAGAGAGAGACAGAGAGGAGTTAGATAGAGATCCAAGAGAGATCTCAGAGACAAAGAAAACTCAAAGCAGAAAGAAAGCTTAGACAGGTTGTAGCGGGAAAGACGAGGCGGACAATAATCCAGCGTTCAGCAGTAAATTACATTTAGTCTCATTAATTGTGGTACGTTAGGAGACTTAATTGACGTTGTCATAAGTTTTTTGGAGAAAGGGATTGTGAATATGTACATACCCATGCATGGTGCATCGAATAAAGGATTGTCCATTTTCCAGAGCCAGGTGGCTATGTGGGGCCCACATGTGTACAGGTAGGACAACATGTACATAGTGCATCAATTTTCACTATCACCAGTACCAGTGTGTTTTTTCTATAATAATGAGGAGTTTGTAGCGCCTAAAACTTCTCGAGGAAGCTATCCGCAAGCCGACGACATGAGGTAAGCAGGTGCGTCAGATGGCATCATCTAGTGGCGTCAGGTGGTCGAATGGGGTCAATATTTGCACGTGGATAAGTACGGACACGACATGGGTGTTTTCTTGTGATAATTATGCAGAAAGTTCATCATGAGGACCATATTTTGGGTCCACTTCACATGGTGGAAGGATGCATTATTGGAAAAAGTTGAGTGCCAGGTGTGCGGGTGGATGCAGCAGGGTGACAACTATGCACTGTGAGGCCAGTTTTTGGCCTGTTCGGGGTCCGTTTGAGGTCATCTAAAAGGCCAAGGGTGCCCAACTAATAAAGATACGTGTGGGAACTGAAAACACTGAGAGAAGACTAGAAACGACGTGGAGAGAAGAGGAGGAATAGTTGCAACTGTGTTTTTGCTCATTTTGGAGCATGTTTTGGCCGTAAACCGCTCATCCGAGGTCGGATTTGAGCACTTTGACATTGTAGACTGGGGTTTTGGGCCATTCCGGACGCGATGGCGCTATTCGTTTTGCCAAATTCTTCACTATTTTTCTGTTTTTTTGGTTGTGTAAGTTTCTCCTACGAGCGAAGCTTCTACTCCAATTTGTGATTGTATCTGGTATCTTTTACCCATATTGTGTGAGCTATTTGCTCCATAGGTGTTGGTCCAAGATCAATTGTATCTTAACATCAGAAATTCTCCTCTTTTGAGCTGAGTTTTTTGGGTGTGTGTGTCTCTGTGTGGAGTGGGCAAGTGGATAGTCTCTCTCCTCTCACTCTATCGGTGTGTTCCCTGCCTCGGCCAGGTGGATTGTGTAAGCCAAGTGGTGCCCCATAGTGTGTGTGTATCATCCCAAGAGTGTGTTTTGGGTCATTATAGAGGCGTTCTGTGTGTTTCCATCCCGCTCACATTCTTTTGGCACCCCAACGGAGGATCTTCTTCAGGTACCTTCTGCTTCGCGTTTGAAGCTTCCAGATTCGGGATTACAGGTTACAGGTTACAAGTTACAGGGACAGGGATAGGTATAGGTGATTCACAAAGGTACAGGTAGTTGGAGTACAGTGATATACTAGCAATGGTGTCACTTGCAGTTGTTGTGGGTATGCATCATTTGGCGCATGTTTGAGCGCATTGTCTGTTGGTATTGTACGTTACTTGTGGAAACTGCCATTGTACGCCTTTGTGGAGCCATACTTGGTTTAATTTGACAGTTCCAGCCATTTCTAAGACTTGGTCTAGAAGATAGTCATTTCTGAAACTTGACTATACGAGATTTGCATAAGCCTTCGTGTGAGGGTCGATAGCGTGAGGTTTTATTGGGTTGGGGGATTCTCAAATGTGGAGATCCTTTCGGTGATACAGGTAGCTGGAGCACCCTTTTCGTGACGTCGCCATAGGCTATGTACTAGTGGTTCCTAGTTGATGCTTGGGTTCTACTGTTGGCAGTTTATGCATACATATACATTCTATATTTTGGGTTCTTACTACTCTACTTCTAGGGAAACTCTACCAAAAGTTTTCCAAGTTGTGATGGCTGATTTTTGGTCTTTTGAGCCATTTATGTTGTTATGTTGCTGAAATTTTGGCAAAATCAGAGGATAAGACAGGTGTGCCTTCTTGGAAGCTGCATGGTTGACTTTAATGGATGATCAAAATGGCCCTCGATTTACTCCTTTTCATTTAACTCAAAGAATCCAAATAAATGTTCATGTGTCCAGGAAGATTTTTTTCCAGCAACGCATAGTCTTTATGTTCGGGCCAAGAAGATTGAGAGAGATACTGGAATGTCCTTTGCCTGTTGTAATTCCGATGATTAACTATGAAAACTCATTTGATGTGCATGTGTTTGTCCTTATCTAAAGTTGAGCTCCATTGAAGTTTCTAGGGATTGGGGTCAGTAAAAAGTTTGGGTTCTTCCACGTGTGTTCGAAGGGGTTCTCAAAGCATCGTAAATTGGGTAGCCATGGCTTTCCTTTATCATGAGTTTCATGGAAGAAGTGATGAAGATGTGGAAGACTTTTTGGAGAAGATGGAGGTTGCCTGCATTAGCAACCAGATTCATGACCCTGCGGAGATGTTACGTCTTCTCCAAATCTATTTGAAGAGTGATGCATGAGTTTGGTCCAAAGCATTTGAAGAGGAGTTGCGTGTGGTTGATCCACCTGTAAGGTTGAGTTGGGAAAATCTACGACATGGGTTAGAAGTGGAGTTTGTGAAGATAGAAGATCCTGAAAAAGTGTGGCAAGAAGTACAGGGTTTGGTGCAAAAGGAAGGTGAGCCAGTAGATTCGTACATACGTAAGCTCTCATTGGCATGGGAGAGGATGTGCAAGGGCTTAGCACCACAAGTACCCCCCGCCTGACATGATGAAGAAGGGCAGGTTCTTGGCTGGTCTTTGGGAGAATATACGTTGGAGAGTGGAGCTAAAGAAGCCTAGGACATATGAAGATGCACTAGAGGTAGCAAGGAACAAGGAGTGGAAGCTGAGGAAAATGAGCCAGCTAGGAGTAGAGTCTTTGCCCATGAGATCTGAATTTCAGCCTATGGACTCTTTACAAGGTCGCATGCCAGGGGTTCATCATGAACCAGTGGTTCCTGTTACTCCTCAGGTTATGCCAGCAGTGGTCACTACAGCAGTACAAGATGATGGGCTAAGGCAAGACATGAGGCAAGTGGTAGATTTAATGAATAATCTCAGCCTAAACATGCTAGGTCAAGTGGGAAATAATCGAGGTCGAGGGAGGTTTGCAAATCAGCCAGGAGGTGAAGAAAGACCCAGGAATGGTGGTGGATAAAGCAATGGTAGGTTCTGGAGGCAGACGCCCACATGTTATAATTATGGAGAGTTGGGCGACATCAGCCCGCAATGTGATAAGCCACCAAGGATGGGGGGAGACATGTATCCATTGCCAAGACAGGTGCTAACTAGGTCAAATGATTATGGCATCAAAATTAAGGAAGAAGAAGGAACCAGTGGATTAATCGAGGAGGAAAAGGGAAAGACAAAAGTGATAAGTGTAGTCACCTTGGAGAAGGCATCAAAGCTAGAGGATACATTAGTGATGCCTATTGGGAAGAAGACCACAGAGGACAAGGAAGGAAGAAGTGCCCCAGGTCCTAATAAGAAGAAGGGAAAGAGCCATGAAGGCGAGGATGTCAAGGCCAAGAGGAAAAGAAGGGCTCGTCGCAAGTTTCATGTGTCAAATTTTCCACTAGGGGATGGGAAATTAAGTTATGACTTGAAGGAGGATCTGACAAGCAGGAAGGCAGATGTTACTTTTGGGCAGCTTATAGAGATGGTGCCTAAACTAAAGCGACAATGGAAGAGGATGGTTAACCCAATGGAGAAAGAGCTAGAGAGAGGTTCAGTAAAGGTGTTGGCAATGGATGAGCTACCAAATATTTGCCCAATAGTAGATGTGTGGCACAAAAGAAAAAATTTGGAACAAGGCTATGTGGATGGTGGAGCCCAAATATGTGTCATAACACACTCATGCGTTGAGAAGATGGGTCTTACAGTGACTGGGGTGTCAGGCTTCCGGATCAGCTTGGAAAACCATCAAAAAGTAAAATGTTTGGGTGTTGTAAAGATCTTAGAAGTGGAGGCGTATGATGCAAAGACAGTGGTTGATTTTCATGTGATGCCAGCAGGGTACCAGGCAGACCATGGTTACGTGCAGTGGGAGCTGTTCAAGATTGGCGACGTGGTACGATTAGCCTCTATGGAAAGACAGGTGCCAAGAAGCTTTATAATATGGACACAAGGAAACGATTGGAAGAGCTTTATGAAGATAAAGATGAGTCTAGTGATGAATACTATGCCACAGTGACTGATGAGGACAGTGATAGTACTACCAGCAGTGATGAGGATGTTGGTGTTGCATTTCTTTTGATGGACAAAGGAATCCAGGAGTCTGGTTTAGTCGCATTTGCAAATGAGGTTGAAGATGAAAGTGAAGGGCCTTATGAAGTGATTGAAGGGTTGATGCAAACCAAGGTTGAAATTTCAAAGAAGCAGGAATTGATGACACAAATGATCAGTGGAGATCTCTCAACTATGGAGAAGGAGATATATTTGCACATCCTGGCTAGTTTTCCTGATTTGTTCATTACTTCATATGAAGAGATTAGAGGGTTCAAGGGAGAAGAGATGCATATAGAGCTGAAGGAAGGTGCTAAGCGAGTGGAGAAAAGGCTAAGAAGGATGGGTCAAGAGCAGATGGAAGCCTTGTGGGAAGAGGTAGACAAGTTATTGAAGGCAGGGTTCATAGTCCCAGTGGAAACAGGGTGAGTCCAGTAGTAGTCAGTCCAAAGAAGGATGGGAAGTGGAGGATCTGTGTAGATTTTAAACCCTTAAATGCAGCCACTAAGAAGAACCCATATCCTCTTCCATTCATCAATCAGATCTTGGATTAAGTGGCTGGTTATGAGATGTACAATCTGTGTGATGGTTTTTCAGGCTATTTTCAATTGAAGATTTCTCTTAAAGACCGCACAAAGACAACTTTTATTACGCCATGGGGCTACTATTGCTACACGGTATTTCCATTTGGACTGTCAAATGGACCATCCTTTTATCAAGAGAGAGAAAATTGGGTATTGGAACCATTCATTGGTAGTTGTGTTAAAGATTTTATGGACGACTTCTGTGTCTACAGCAGTAGGATTGAACACCATGAGAAGTTGCAGATGGTATTGGCTCTATATGATGAATGTGGAGGACAACTAAATCCAAAGAAGTGTCATCTAGCACAGCCAAGGGTGAAGTTATTGGGACATATGGTGTCAGAAAATGGCATTGAGGCTGATCCGAACAAGGTTAAGTCTATTATTCTTCTTCCATCACCTACGAGTACAAAGCAATTGGCAACCTTTATATACAAAGTGAAGTACATGGCACGGTTTATTCCATTGTCTTCACAGCTCCTTTATCCATTACAGCAAGTGGCAAATCATGATCCATTGCAATGGGATGACAAGTGCGAAGAGGTGTTTCAAGAGGTCAAAGAGGTGTAAAGGGGGTTGTCAGCCATGCAGGCTCCTGATTGGGAGAAAGTTTTTAATGTAAATCCATCAGTAGGGGATGATGCCATTGGAGCCATGCTATTGCAAAAGGGGAAGGGCAGCCATTATATGAGGCCAGTGTATTGTGCAAGCCGAGTGAAGTTGGTAGTAGAGAGAAAATTCTCCGAAGTAGAGCTAGTGATGGCCAGCGTAATATTTTCTTGTTGACGATTTCGTCATTACTTGCTACCATGACCTTTTGTTTTCTTGAAGAGTCATGTATTTTTGCCACAGTTAATTAATGGCACTAACATGTCAAATGTGGTGAAGAAATGGGTAATTGAGCTGCAAGAGTTTGAGTTCTCTTTTCTAGTGGAAGACAGTACAAGAGCTACCCTAGCCAATTTGTTGCCCTACAAGGAGAATCCCCTTATTGTTAAGGAAGAGGTGGTGAGAAGGGTAGTTGAAGAAGTGCCACAGATCAGCAATGCACATGTGTTGTTCTTTGATGGCTCATACAGAAAGAGCCATGATGCAGCTTCAGGGGGTATAGCACTTTATGATCCAGAGGGGAAGCTAGTATGCAAGAGAGGGTTCAAATTGGATGCTCATAGTAATAACGAGGCTGAATATGCTACGTTGGAAGCCGTATTACACATTTGTTTGAAGCATGGAATTAGAAGGTTGAGCATAAAAGGTGATGCCTTGTTAGTTGTGAAGCAAGTGCTGGGTGTGTGGAAGAGCAAGAACACCTCTTTGAAGGAAATGTGTTTCAGAATTAAAGGCCTGTTAAAAAAGTTCAAAGCATGGAGCATCAGACATATTGAACGTTGTCGAGAAATTTGCGGTCTTGCCAGGAAAGCACCGGGCTTATGGCTGTGAGAGCTTGTGAGAGAACTCAACAAAAACTATATGAAGGAGTTAAACCATAGATGCCATGAAGACTAGGGTTTGGAAAGAAGTGCAATCAAAGAAGACTCACTCTTTCTCTCTTGCACTCACACACACAAAGAAAGAACACAAAAGAGAATGTCAAAACAATACGAAAATGAAAACATCAAGGCTATGGTCATATCGTATCATGGGTAATATGAAAGGGTTAATAGATGAGTTAATGGCATTCAATCTTGGCTGACCAAATAGGCTACGAATTGTTCTTTGGAATTGTAGTTTTGTGCTTACCATAATATATATATTTTGTCTAGTGATTGGGATTAATTGTGTGTACAAATCCTCTTGGTTCATAGCAAGATAACTACGCTTACGTCAAAAGAAAAATTATAGTCTATGAGAGGTAGTATGATGGG
Source organism: Adiantum capillus-veneris (assembly GCF_014529385.1). Classification (NCBI taxonomy): domain Eukaryota; kingdom Viridiplantae; phylum Streptophyta; class Polypodiopsida; order Polypodiales; family Pteridaceae; genus Adiantum; species Adiantum capillus-veneris. Next base: position 72,486,941 of record NC_140944.1, on the reverse strand, counting down.
ATCCGGTGATAGAAGTATTTCATTAAGCCTTTCTGGGCCAAAGAGAAACACTATACGTTGCTGAAAGTGTATTTTTTGGCTAATCCATACGTTAATTCTAATAGATCGTACAGAGTGAAAGCGATAGAAATGATCATCATGTGGGTTATTCATCTAGGATAGTATGTGAGAAATGTAGATATGAGAGAAGTGAAGAGATGAGAAGTTTCCCTCCCAAGCCCTATTCTTGCCCGTAGGCAATAAGGATACTGCGGGGAGAGATGTACCTGTAGCAAAGAGAACCTAGAGAGGATGAATTACTAAGAATGATAGAGATAGGTTTGGTTAAGGAGATGAGATTAGATACATATATATATGTTGGATTAGAGATGAAAATGAAAACAACAAGAAATCAAGAAAACATCAATGTAGAACACATCTTACTTGAAACCCTTCGGCACCATTATTGATGGGAGAGAGAAGAAGAGGGGAGAATTCAACGTTGATTGATACGCCAATTACAACACCTTCTTTGATTAGAGTTGATCTTCCAAGGATAGCGTACAAGAATGGCTAGTCTTCCTCTAGGAGAAAGTGTAGGCTTGGGCTTATGTTAATGGGGCTAAGTACAATTAGGCATTACTACTCACTCCCTCAAGAATTCCTCGCATCAATGGCTTGAATGCTTGAGTTCCTTTTCAAGGAAGAAGAGGTCCCCTTTTATAGGTGAAGGGAACCCCCAAGGGTTTACACAAGAAGAGAGGAGCCAGTGTTAATAGGAATTAGAAAAGTTGGAAATGAGCTGTCCCTGCATGATGTGGGCAGATTGGGGTCCAGTATTTTGATCATATCTCCTCAACCGTTGCTCTAAATAAAAAAGTAAAAATATGGGCAGAAACTTCAGCTCATTAGCTACGATTTTCATTTTAAAATCATTTTCCAATTTGGATTGGAACCTTGTGTCAAAAATTCATCAAAATAGGGTCCATTTCTGGCAGCAAAAGTCTTCCCGTGGTCCCCTTAGCCTAAACTTTCATTTAATTCCAAAGGACACCTCATGCCATATGAAAGCATGACATTGCTCCTTGAAAAATTTTTGTAATCATGCTTGCAATAATGCATTAAAATAAGTGTATCTTTGAAATCATGCCACCTAGTGTCCCACTAGGATTTGATTCCCTCCTAGTAGCTATTTAAAAAGAAATATAAGAAAAGTATAAAAAATACATAGAATATATATATATATTGGAGTTTACCCTAGATATAGGATCTATCTAGGGTGTGAGATGATAATGAGATAGTAGAAATAAAGAATCAATGCTTTTTGCCCCAAGTTAAAGAGGCGGAGCTATTGATGCTTTTCCCATACTATTTTCTGATGGTAAAGTAAGAATAGGTTACCCTTGAGAAAAATAATAGGATGAGATAGAAGGCTTATTATTATACTTAAATATGCATATGTACATTATAGGAAAGATAATTATGTATCTAAAAAATTACAAGATAGATCTTGTAGCATGCGTTCCCACTATGTACGTGTCACAGCACGACAACGTGCTTTAAATGGAGAGGCACATGAAGCAGCTCAAAGCATGATTGGGAATCTATTTGTGTTGAGGACCACTTTACCTCTTTATCATGGCCGGAAAAGTTTGGCTCAAGAGGAGGAGTTTTTGCTAACAGGAATCATTCCAATGGACATTCATAAGTCTAAGAAGTATGGCTTTGTGTGTAGAGCATATAGGTACAAATTGATTGGTGATGTCTTATACATGAAAGGGGCTGATCTCGTGTTGAGACGTGTACCTTGGTGAGAGGAGCTTTATAGAGTCTTGGAAGAGAATCATGAAGGCTCATATGGTGGCCATTTTGCTCTAAAGATTACCTTGCATAAGATCTTGCAAGAGGGGTATGTATGGCCTAGTTTGCACAAGGATGTTCATCATTGGTGTAGGTCTTGCAATAGGTGTCAAGCATTTGGAAAGAGAGTGTTGAATCCAGAGCTACGAAAAACCATTTTGGCGTTTGATGTGTTTGAAAAGTGGGGGATTGATGCAATAGGACCGTTACCTATCACAAGCAGGGGCAAAAGCTATATTTTGACTGCAGTGGACTATCTCTCTATATGGGCAGAGGCTATAGCAGTAAAACAGATCACTGCAAAGGATGTGGCAAAATTTGTGTATGATGAAATATGTTGCAAGTTTGGGGTGCCACTAGAGCTACTTTCAGATAAGGGCCCTGGATTTAGAGCTAAGTTGCTAGATTTTTTATGCGCGAAGATGAAGATTAGGCACCAACATGCCACTCTTTATTACCCGCAGTGTAATGGTTTAAATGAGAGATTCAATGGTGAATTGGTACAAATTCTTTCGAAAGTGATAGAGCACCAAGGAAAGAATTGGGATTTGGAATTGCCTAGTGCATTATGGGCTTACCGTACTTCAGTGAAGACAGGTACAGGGTTTACTCCATTTCATTTGGTGTATGGAAAGGAAGCACTATTGCTTGTGGAAGTAGAGTTGCCTGCAGCAGTCAAGATGTTAGAGAAGTTGCTTGGGCCGCCTAGTGATGCATTCAAAGAGAGGCTCTTACAGTTACAAGAGGTTCAACTGGATAGGATGAGTGCATTGGAACATTATGGGCAGATGCAGGATAAGGCTTTGGCAAAGATAAATGAAAAGGTCAAAAGTAAGGGTATCAAGAAGCATGACTTGGTTTTGCGCTACAATAGTAAGCTAGACAACACCTTCCAAAAGAAGTTTCAAGTTAAGTGGGAAGGCCCTTTCAAGGTAATGGAGTGTTTTCCGAATGGTACATATCAGCTGGCTAACCTGGATGGGATTCTACATAAGTCAAGGGTAAATGGATTGCGTCTTAAATTATATCATGCTAGATTAATGATGGTGGAGCAAGATGAGCTGTCTGTGGAGCAAGTAATGTTGGTGGGGGATGAGGAGACTTGTGACGCGGCGAGTCTCATATCTCTTTTTGTTGCTGTTGATCATGAATGATCAACAGGCTAGGGGATGGGCAGATTATGTCAGGAGTTTTTTGGAGCAAGGGATTGTGCATATGTACATACCCATGCATGGTGTATCGAATAAAGGATTTCCCATTTTCCAGAGCCAAGTGGTTACGTGGGGCCCACATGTGTACAGGTAGGACAACATGTACATAGTGCATCAATTTTCACTATCACCAGTACCAGTGTGTTTTTTCTATAATAATGAGGAGTTGGTAGCACGTAAAACTTCTCGAGGAATCTATCCGCGAGCCGACGACATGAGGTAAGCAGGTGCGTCAGATGGCATCTAGTGGCGTCAAGAGGTCGAATGGGGTCAATATTTGCACGTGGATAAGTACGGACACGGCGTGGGTGTTTTCTTGTGATAATTATGCAAAAAGATCATCATGAGGACCATATTTTGGGTCCACTTTGTTAGGAAATAAGACGTAGCTAAATAGATAATTGAGTAGATTACTTAATGGAGAGAGACAGATTTACATACACGAGATTATAGAGTAGAGAGAGAGAGAGAGAGAGAGAGTACACACGATATACGTGGTTCACCCAATGTGGGCTACGTCCACGGGAAAGCAGCCACTCAATGGCTTTAGTACTTCAAAACAAGAAGTAGTTTACAAAGGGATTATACCCTTAATGGAGCTCCCGCCTTGCTTCACTCTCACCACCTCACACTCAGCTTGTTGTATCAACTTCACACTATGAAATGTGTGTAGAAATGGCCTCCTTTTATAGGCCAAAAGGGCTGCCATCTCTTATGAGAGGTAGCCATGTGTAGCCGCCCTTGTACGAATCAGTCCAAATCGGACCCTCCAATCCGCCCATGTGTGTCCGCCCTTGAGAAGACAAGTCCGCTTTTGAATTCGGCCACCGGCCACCGGCCACCGGCCATTGACTTCCGACCACCGGCCATCGGCCATTGACTACCGGCCACCAGCCAACCGACCGATTGTTTTCCGACCACTTTTCGGCCGCCGTCCGGCCATAATATTCCGCCATCCGGCCCTTGATTCTTGTCCGTGAAAATTTTGGTTTCCGTGAGTGATTTTCGTTCACGCACGATGGCTTCTCCTCATAATGGGGGCCTTACAAATGTGCGCTTTTACCACAGAAAATTACAAGGGTAAATCAGGCTCCATACTTAACAATCTCCCACTTGGAGACTGATCTCCAAACCAAACCTGTGACTGCTTTCCATTATGGCCTCTTATCCTTGAATGCCGATTGAAGATGAGCAAAATCTCAACTTCTCCTTGTTGACCACCTTTGTAAACATGTCTGCAGGATTTTCACTTGTATGCACCTTTCCTAGCTTTAGCTGTCCCTCTTCCAAAAGAGTGCGTATGAAGTGATATCTCACCTCAATGTGCTTTGTCCTTGAATGAAAGGCTGAGTTCTTCGCAAGATGGATAGCGCTTTGTCTATCACTATACAAGACACAATTGTCTTGTTTGAATCCAAGCTCTTCTAAGAATCTGTGAAGCCACAGAATTTCTTTGCTTGCCTCCGTCATTGCTACATACTCTGCTTCCGTGGTAGAAAGTGAAACCACTTTCTGCAGCTTTGAAGCCTAGCTTACTGCTGTGCCTCCAACCGTGAACACATAGCCAGTAGTGCTCCTTCGAGTATCTTTGTCACCTGCCATATCTGCATCAGCATACCCTTCTAGAAAAATATCAGTTCCTCCAAAATACAAAGCATTTGTTGTTGTCCCTTTTAGATACCTAAGTATCCACTTCACAGCTTGCCAATGCTCTTTACCTGGGTTGTCCATGAACCTACTCACAACTCCCACTGCATGTGCAATGTCTGGCCTTGTCCAAACCATAGCATACATTAGAGAACCTACTGTTTCAGCATATGGAACTTTAGACATATAGGCTATCTCCTCTTGTGTCTTTGGACACATATCCTTCGTTAGTTTAAAATGACCAGCCAAAGGTGTAGAAACTGGTTTTGCATTTTGCATTGCAAACCTTTCTAGTACCTTCTTGATGTAATCTTCTTGAGATAGCTTTATTGTCTTCTTCGTACTGTCCCTTGATATTTTCATACCAAGTATCCTCTTTGCAGCACCTAAATCTTTCATTGAAAAAGATTTGGACAGCTCCTCTTTTAGGTCTTTGATGTCCTGCATGTTAGCACTTGCAATCAAAATGTCATCAACATACAACATTAGGATGATGAATTTCCCATCTCCCAAATTCTTCGTGTAGACGCAGTGATCTGAGTTGCATCTTGTGAATCCATGATCCAACATCCATCGATCAAACTTCAAGTACCATTGTCTTGATGCTTGCTTTAAACCATACAAGCTCTTCTTTAATCTGCAAACCATTTTCTCCTTACCTTTTACTTCATACCCCTTTGGTTGAAGCATGTAGGCCTCCTCTAAGTCACCGTGAGGGAATGCCGTATTTACATCCATTTGCTCGAGATTTAGATCATGAGCAGCCACAAGGCTTAAGACAAGCCTAATTGAGTTCATTTTTACAACAGGAGAAAATATTTCATTGAAGTCAATACCTTTCTTTTGAGAAAACCCTTTTACCACAAGCCTAGACTTGTACTTTTTCTTCCCACCTTCTTCTTCCTTCACCTTGTATACCCATTTGTTTTGAGGTGCCCGCTTACCTTTAGGCAACTCAACCAACTCCCATGTTTGGTTGCGATGTAGTGAGTCCATCTCCACTTGCATGCTCTTCGTCCATTCTTCTTTGGATTCATGTTGCATAGCTTCTTCGTATGATTCCGGATCTCCAGAATCTGAGATCAAGAGATGGTTGAAGGAAGGAACAAACCTTTCTGGACGTCTACTTGCTCTTGTAGATCTTCGGGGAAAAGGTTGAGGCTCCTCATTTGGTTGACGTTGTTGCACATTGTCACCGTTTGCAGTCCTTGAGTCTTCACCGTCCTCAAGCTCCATGTACTCATCACCTGTTTCTTTTGTTTGTTTTCTTTCCAAGTAATCTTTGTACATATTTTGTTCGTTAAAAATTACATCCCTACTCCTTAAGATTTTACCATCTTCAGGATTCCATAGGCGATACCCAAAGTCTCCTTCTCCATAGCCAATGAAGAAACACTTTTTGGACTTTGCATCTAGCTTTGATCTTAGGCTTCTATCTATGTGCATGAAAGCCTCACACCCAAACACTTTGAGAAATGCATAATTCACCGGTTTACCTGTCCATGCCTCTTCTGGAACTCCCCCATCCAATGCCGTTGAGGGTGACCGATTGATTAGGTGACACAGACGTACTTACAGCTTCCGCCCAAAGCTCAAGCGGTAGGCCTGCATGTAGCCGCATGCTTCGTGCTCGCTCCATGATTGTCTTGTTCATCCTTTCCAAAATCCCATTTGGTTGAGGTGTCCTTGGGGTTGTCCTTTGCCTCCAAATGCCATTGCTAGCACAAAAGCTTTCAAAAGCTTGGCTGCAATATTCACCTCCATTGTCGGATCTGAGACATTTAACCTTGGTACCTGTTTCATTCTTCACAAAGGCTTTCCACCTTTGAAATATGGAAAATACATCGGATTTATTCTTCATGACATAAACCCATGTTTTTCTAGTCGCATCGTCTATGAATGTTACATAGTACAATGAGCCACCAAGTGATGGTGTACTTGCAAGACCCCAAACATCAGAATGAACCAACTCAATTTTTTTATTTTTTCTTTCATTTCCTGATTTTTGAAATTTTACCCTCTTTTGTTTACGATAAACACAATCTTCACAGAACTTTAAGTCCACTTCTTTCAAACCTGGTAGAAGATTCTTTGTTTGAAGGATTTGCATTCCTTTGGCACTCATATGTCCAAGTCGGTAGTGCCACACCGCACTGTCAACTTCTGTAGTTGCTGCACAAGCTGAAGGTTGCGTGCTAATAGTACACAAGTAAAGTGTACCGACTTTTTCTCCCTTGGCAACCACCAAAGATCCCTTTGAGATCTTCCACCGTTTGTTTCCAAATGCAATGTTGTGACCTTCATCGTCCAATTGTCCTGTAGAGATCAAATTTTTGCGAAGAGAAGGAACATGCCTAACATCTTTAAGCTTCCATTCATTTCCGTTAGCAGTTTTGACAGAAACTGTACCTTTGCCAACAATCTCACAAGCTTCATCATCTCCCAAGTATACATACCCAAAATTACCTTTGGTGTAGTCTTGGAAATGTTGCTTGTGTGGTGTCGCATGGAATGAAGCCCCGGAATCTACTATCCAGGAATTAGACACATTGTCTAATGAGAGAATTAGAGCATCTTGCTCTACTTTACCTGCCACATTGGCCTCCGATGTTGGCTTTTTGTCTTGAGACTCAGTCTCCTTCTTCTTCTTGGACCAGCAATCCTTCTTGACGTGGCCCTTCTTGCCGCAGTTCCAACATTCAAGAAGTGACTTTGTGCGTGACTTGCTCCGCCTTGAGCGATCACGACCCTTTTGGTTTTTGAACCTCTCCTTAGGCCTTCCTCTTGTTTCCACTGATAGTGCAGCACTTGATGATTTTCCTGTGCTTCTCCTTCGCATTTCCTCGCTTAGGAGAACACCCACAACATCATCAAACTTAAGAGTATTTGTGCCAGAGATAGAATTACTTACAGCCATCACAAGGCTGTCCCAACTATCCGGTAGAGATGATAGTATAAGAAGAGCTCGCACTTCGTCATCGAAATTGATTTTCACTGATCGAAGTTGACTTATGTTTGTGTTAAAGTCATTTAGGTGTTCTGCAACTGAACCATTCTCTACCATCTTTAGATTGAACAAGCACTTCATAAGAAATACCTTATTGGATGCTGATGGTTTCTCATAGAAGTCGTCAAGTGACTTCATCAAGTCCTCCGTGGTCTTCATCTCCGAAACATTGAAGGCCACCGTTGACGCCAAGCTTAACCGGATTGTTCCCAGTGCCTTTCGATCAAGGACAATCCATGCTTCATCTGCCATTGTTGCGGGCTTCTTTGCAAGACCGCCTAGTGGCAAATAGAGGTCCTTCTGGTAGAGATAGTCTTCAATCTGCATCTTCCAATATTTGTAGTTTTTGCCGTTGAACTTCTCAATCTTGAGCTTCCCTTCCTCCACCATAACTCCCACTCAATTCAAGGAATCCTTTCCTTGAGATAATTTAGCTACGAGCAAACCTTGCTCTGATACCAGTTGTTAGGAAATAAGACGTAGCTAAATAGATAATTGAGTAGATTACTTAATGGAGAGAGACAGATTTACATACACGAGATTATAGAGTAGAGAGAGAGAGAGAGAGAGTACACACGATATACGTGGTTCACCCAATGTGGGCTACGTCCACGGGAAAGCAGCCACTCAATGGCTTTAGTACTTCAAAACAAGAAGTAGTTTACAAAGGGATTATACCCTTAATGGAGCTCCCGCCTTGCTTCACTCTCACCACCTCACACTCAGCTTGTTGTATCAACTTCACACTATGAAATGTGTGTAGAAATGGCCTCCTTTTATAGGCCAAAAGGGCTGCCATCTCTTATGAGAGGTAGCCATGTGTAGCCGCCCTTGTACGAATCAGTCCAAATCGGACCCTCCAATCCGCCCATGTGTGTCCGCCCTTGAGAAGACAAGTCCGCTTTTGAATTCGGCCACCGGCCACCGGCCATTGACTTTCGACCACCGGCCACCGGCCATTGACTTCCGACCACCGGCCATCGGCCATTGACTACCGGCCACCGGCCAACCGACCGGTTGTTTTCCGACCACTTTCCGGCCGCCGTCCGGCCATAATATTCCGACGAAAAAAAGTCTCGGGGGCGGAGGCCCCCGAGGCCTCTAAAGTTGCCCCTGATTCTTGTCCGTGAAAATTTTGGTTTCCGTGAGTGATTGTAAGGTCTCCACCTTTCTAGCTGTCAGAAATTAACTTAAGCTTTAGGAGAAAGCATTGATCAAGAAATCAGGCAGAAACACTATCTCAAAAGCAATAAAAATTGGTATTTTTGGAATCTTAAGCACAACAAACCCCGGGCTAGAAATTTTCAGAATTGAATTCCGATAAAAACTGGCATAGTTATGACCCCTGAAAGTTTACACTGTGAATTGAGTAAAATAGAAAAATTGAAGGGTTACAGTAATCATTTAAGCATAGACTTTATTAAAGGTCTCCCAGATATTTACAAGATATTTACCAATTAAGCAAAAATAGGTCAAATTATAGCAAAATTGACATTTTAAAAGCTGGCAGGTAATGGGAGGGTCATCACTGACCTGCCAGGGACTCATTTAGCAGTAGGGGTCGTTTTTTGACCTGTAGGGGGTTGATTGAGCTGCAAGCAACTACCTTTTTCAGCCTGTGAGAGCTTAAGAGTGCCAGAAATCTATAAATAGGACCCCTAGCTTCACATTTTACACAGACTCGGAGCCTTGCTACTCTCTCTCTCATCTAGAGAGAACACTACGCAGAAATCATTAGAGTTTAATCTCTAATTGATTAACCCTAACGGTAATTAACCTAATCCTTTTTAATTAGCAAGGTTAGATTAAGATAAATTGTTAATAAATCAAAGATTAGGCCTATGCATGCTCCTTAAACCTCTTTAAATTAATTAATCTCTGCTTATTATTGTAATTAAGCTTAGTAATATTAAGTCAATTATTTATCCTATCATATTATGGCTGAAATTAGCCAAATTAACCATGAATTAATGATAAATATATTAATTAAGCTTAGATTAAGATGAGGTAATTATCAGAGTTGCATTAGACAGTCATTAAGCTAGGAAAATTATCCTATAATTTTTTGAGTAATTTTCCTAATTAATTAGGCAGAATTACTCTGTTTTTTGAGCTATTTAAATAGGGAAAATTATTAAATTGATTTCAATTGCTATAATATATTTATCAGTGGTTAATTGGGTGTTAACTAACCCGTGATAATTATAAAAAGCTCAGATAATGAATCTAGCTAATTAATTAGGTAGAATTACTCTATTTTTTGACCAAATTTAAATAGGGGAAATTAGTAAATTGATTTCAATTGGTGAGATACATTTATCAGTGGTTAATTAGGTGTTAAGAAACCTGTGATAATTAGGAGAATCTTAGATAATTAATCTAGCTAATTAATTAGGCATAATTACTGTGTTTTCTGAACAATTTTAATAGGGGCAATTAGTAAATGGAATTAAAATGCTTCCATATAATTATCAGTAGTGAATTAGGTGTTCAATAACCTGTGATAATTAGAAGAAGTTCAGAAAGTTAATTTAGATAATTATTTTAGCTAAAATACCTTATTTTTTGAGAAATTTTAATAGGGGAAATTAGTAAATAGAATTCAAATGCTTCCATATAATTATTAGTGGTTAATTAGGTGTTCAATAACCCGTCATAATTAGAAAAAGTTCAGAAAGGTAATTTAGCTAATTATTTTAACTAAAATACCCTATTTTTTGAGCAATTTTAATAGAAGAAATTAGTAAATGGAATTCAAATGCTTTCATATAAATATCAGTGGTTATTTAAGTGTTCAAGTACCTGTGATAATTAGGATAAGTTCAGAAAGTTAATTCAGCTAATTACTTTAGCTAAAATACTCTGGTTTTTTAGACATTTTAATAGGGGAAATTAGTAAAAGGAATTTAAACACTTCCATATAATTAACAATGGTTAATTAGGTGTTCCAAAACCCGTGATAATTTGGATAATCCCAGAAAATTAATCTAGCTAATTACTTGAGCAGAATTACTCTATTGTTTGGACAATTTAAATAAGGGAAATCAGTAAATAGGTTCAAATTGAATTGAGTTATTTATTCCAGGTTAATTAGAATTTATAGAACCCGTGATAATTATGCTATTCTCAGATAATTATTTTAACCAATTATCTTAGTGAGATTACGCTATTTTTAGGAGTAAATTAAAGGGGGAAACTAGTAAATCATGTTCTATAATTACATGCTATTTATCAGAGCTATATTATAGGGTGAAGAGGCCGTGATAATTATGACAAGGTTGGAAAAATAGTATAGATATTTATCAAAGTCAAATTACACTAATTTTAGCTCAAAACTAAAGAGGGAAATTAGTAAATCATGCTATATGATTACATGCTATTTATAAAAGCTATATTATAGGGTAGAAAGGCCGTGATAATTTTTTCAAGGTTAGAAAAGTAGTATAGATATTTATTTAAGTCAAATTATACTATTTCTAGCTAAAAAGTAAAGGGAGAAATTAGTAAATCATGTGCTATAATTACATGCTATTTATTAGAGCTGTATTATAGGGTCAAGAGGCCGTGATAATTATGCCAAGGTTAGAAAAGTAGTGTAGATATTTATCTAAGTCAAATTACACTATTTTTAGCTAAAAACTAAAGAGGGAAATTAGTAAATCATGCTATATGATTACATGCTATTTATCAAAGCTATATTGTAGGGTAAAGAGGCCGTGATAATTATGACAAGGTTAGAAAAGTAGTATAGATATTTATCTAAGTCAAATTACACTATTTTTAGCTAAAATCTAAAGAGGGAAATTAGTAAATCATGTTATATGATTATATGCTATTTATCAGAGCTATATTATAGGGTAAAGAGGCCGTTGATGCCAAGGTTAGAAAAGTAGTATAGGTATTTATCTAACTCAAATTACACTATTTTTAGCTAAAAACTAAAGAGGGAAATTAGTAAATCATGCTATATGATTACATGCTATTTATCAGAGCTATATTGTATGGTAAAGAGGCCGTGATAATTATGACGGTTAGAAAAGTAGTATAGATATTTATATAAGTCAAATTAAACTATTTTTAGCTAAAATCTAAAGAGGGAAATTAGTAAATCATGTTATATGATTATATGATATTTATCAGAGCTATATTATAGGGTAAAGAGGCCGTGATAATTATGCCAAGGTTAGAAAAGTAGTATAGGTATTTATCTAACTCAAATTACACTATTTTTAGCTAAAAACTAAAGAGGGAAATTAGTAAATCATGCTATATGATTACATGCTATTTATCACAGCTATATTATAGGGTAAAGAGGTCGTGATAATTATGTCAAGGTTAGAAAAGTAGTATAGAAAATTGAAGATGGAAATTATATAATTAAATTATAAAATAATAAGATAATTATCAGAGGTCAAAAATATCCTTATCCACTTGTGGTAATTATACCATAGTTAATTAGTGAGTTTAGTAAATCATAATTGACCAAAAGTCTTATTTTGAGCCAATGATTAATTAAAATAAATAGACTTGTGGTTAAAAGTTTTTAGAAAAATTATAGTAAGTGCAAACTTATGTATCAAGTTAAGGAAATGAAATCTTTAAGAGAAATTAAATACAATAAATATTAAGCCCAAAATAAGTAAATTATTAGCTTAAAAGTTGATAGGAAAATTAAGAAAAAGATATAGAAAATTATAAGAAAGTTAGGAGAGCTTAGAAAACCCTTAGGGAAATGGTGGAAGAAGTTATCATGCTTATATAGACAAATAAGAAATTACTAGGTCAAGAATTTATCAATTAAGACTATAAATTTAACCTTGGATGGGTTACGGTTAAATACAAAGGTTAAGTCTAGATTTTGAACTATTTACTTAATAATTAGACGTCCTTTTTATAAGGATAAGAAGTTATGATACCAAAAAGGACCCGAGCAAATCCTACATCTGATGATGAGGACGTAGCTCCAAAACGAACTAGAGCATCGCATGACGACGAAGCCAGGCCTAGTAGTAGGCCTACGGAGGAGAGTCTTCAGGCACCAGCGCAACAACAGATGGCCAATCAATCCCAGGTGGGTTTCCCATTATTCAATTAAGTCTTTAATTAGTTTAAGTTCTTTTATAAGTTAGCATTGCATACGTAAGAAGGATAAACTGGCTGAAAACGGAAGGTAACTTCCAGCGTGCATTTGTTTAGAATGTAGGAAAGAATTGTTTGGGTTAAAACTGGTTGAATTAGGAAAGCTATGTTTGATCATCCTTAAGACAGCTTGTCTCAAGACACCTCCGACTCCTTGATATAAATTGATGATAATGATTGGCTTTCTAGCCACGGATAAGTCGGTTACCCCCATGAACGATGAGTTTCTACTCCGTGTCATGTCTTGATGTTTCTACATAAGTTAGGATACCGTTTTTTATCCTAGGGGAGCCGCCCGGTTGTATGGGCAATTGGTTTGGTGTATGGGCACCCGGAACCTTGGGTGGGGGTTTATCCACTCCGGATTTGAATAAGGAACGGATGCCGTTTTTCACCCTTAGGTGGTCTTGAGACAAGAAGAGTACTGGTCATGGTTATTATGGATAATGTTTGATTGACAGTACCATGTCTTAAGTTTAAAGATGTTTGTTTTCTGAAAGAATGCTTTCAATGCTGTCTTCAAGGAATTACTGTGATGGAACGTTAAAAGAAACCATTATTTTAAATGTTAAAACGGCAAAGTTCAATCAACATTTGTTCAAAAAGCTGATTGAAAATGGTGATCTAGTGACAAAGTACGAGCTATCTTGACTTCATCTTTCATAAGAAATTCAAAAATAAGTGGACAGGGCCTTTTAAGGTCCATCAAGATTTTCCCAATGGTACCTACACGTTGATGAGAATGGATGGTCGCTTTCTCAAGAATAGGGTCGATGGTGTGCGTCTCAAGCTCTATTTCAAGAGGGAGTTGGTGCCAGCAATGCATCAAGTTCTAATGGAGGGGGTTGGGCAACCAACCTAAACAGGCTTCTCATATGCTAGGAATAAAACTATGTACATACAGTTCCATTTTTTTTTGGGTTTTCTCATAATGTCCTCAGTGTTTACAGTTTGTAGTGGAATAAAGCTCTTTTTTGGTCGAGCATGAATGCTCAACTAGGGGGTGGGCAATGATGGTGCACGCAAATTTGGTCAACCATAGAAGATAGCATGGGCAGATATGTTTAGACTAGCAGAAGCATGGCAAAGGGCTAGAGTAGCTACAAAGGTCTTGGGCAGGCAAGTGGCAGCGGAGATGTATGGCTGATGCGGTTTATGGCCCAAGAAAGGCTTAAGAGGGAGCTAGTTTGAGGATCAGATGAAGGAAGTTCAAGATGAAGTCTTTGGGTCTAGGAATGTAGAGCTTGAGATGGTGAAGGTGCAAGTCCAGACGGCTCAGCAGACAGAGCTACGGAGCCTAAGATATTTGAATTTGAATATATAGTGTATTGCGGATCCTTGCCGAATAGGGCAGTTGGGGACAGGTGGCTCAAGTGGGTGTCAGTGTATAGACGCGTAGTGCTTGAGTTATGGAGCATTCTTGTCTTTTCAGATTGTAGATTAAAGCTATGGTTTGAAGTTTATGGCCACCTGAAATTTTATCGGGGACCGGGTTGGTGCCCACTTGACCACATGGGGATTCGGGCCATCAGGCATCATTTTGGGTTGGACCAGATTATAGAAGGTAGAGCACTTCATAGAGTTGGTAGGAAGTTGTTGCTTGTCAACTAGATACCCGGACAGAGAGTTATTGCAAGTTAAAGTTGATGCCAAAAGGCAGCATTGTAGTGCCAAATAGTTTGTTGCAGGTTTTGGCGATCTCAATTGGTGTGCCCGAAAAAGTTCAAAGGGAGCAAGGATTTGGTGAATTGAAGGTTTGAGGATGGACTATAAGTAGCATTTTATGGCCTGTCAATCAATTTTATGGAAAATTCTTGGCAAGTAGTGCAAGTTGGGAAGAAAAATGGGTTTTTTTGAAGCTTTTAGGGGGGTTTTGGAACCTTGGAAATGGTGGATTCACCTGAGACTGCCATGTGACGGTGGAGAACCCACATGTTGTGGTGCACGAGAGACCGGCAAGGTATAAGATCCACAGTTTTACCCCATTTGGGAGTGTAATGTGGAGAGAGAGCTCTCTTGCATGTCGGGCTATGGCGGACTTGTTGTGGGCTCTCCGCAGTGGCGTGTTGGGCGGAGCATGGCGGCGTTTTGACCAAAGCTAGCGATGGTGGTTGCTTCTACGTGGTGGCATGCCCATGAGCTGGCAGGGGTGGGTGATGATGTGGCATGCTCGTGGGTGGTTGTTCCCATGCCCGTGAGGGCTCACCACTTTTATTGAAGCATAAAGATAGCCCCCCCCCCCCCCCCCCCCCCCCCCCCAACCACTAGCTATATCGCTAGTGCTCGGGGAGGGGTGTGTCCCATGGCAGGCAATAGACAAGATGTGTGTGAGAGAGATAGTTTGAGAAAGTTCCAAGGCGGCGGCCTAAAGGGCCAATTCAAAGAGCAAGTGAGTGGCCAAATTGGGCGGACGAGAACATAGCAAGGAGTCTACCATGCAATCATACTAAAAAGGGATAGGCCAAATGAATGCCAAATCAAACAAATACTAATGTGAGCTTAGGTTGATTGCACGAGCTTGAGAGCTCCCTTTTTTTCTTCTTTAGCCTTAGACAAGACCTATAAAAGAACATGTAAGTGATTTTCAAAGGTCTTTTTTGCTAGGGGGAGTTTTTGAAGGCCTACAACCCTGTGTAATGGAAGCTTGCCATTGGAGGAGCTGCAGAATTGGTGGTACTATCTCCATATTCAATATTACTAAGCCTTTGTCCCACTTTCTTGTGTTGCTTCTCCCCATCCCCCTCCATTTCTCTCGCTCTTTGTGTGCTTGTCGATGCTTGCGTAGGTGTGTGCGTGTAGCGTGAAGTGTGTTACAAAGAGGGTAGGATTGGGGTGCTGTGTGAGCCGGAAAGGGTGAGTTTTGTATAGTGCATTCGTGAGGAGTGGTGTTTTTGCAGGGTAAGATATTGTTATTTTGTGTGCAAAGGTGGGTATAAGAGTGCAAATTAGCCAATTTGAAGGTGTTATTTGAGAGGTGTGGATACCCTGAGCTATAGGAAGGCTTTATGTTGTGTGTCGGGTGTGTACCTTGTTCCCCCTCTCCATCTTCTAGGGCCCCCACTGAGTGGCAACTGATTGCTCGTTGGTTTTGATCAAAGAAAGTTGTTTTCATTAAGGAGAAATGGCAGTGCGCAGTTATGGACCAGTTATCCAAGGGTAGTGCAAGAGGAGGACAGAGGACTTGGAAGGGGCCTTCATTATGTGGTTTGATGGCGCTTACAGAAGGGTAACACAAGAAGCAGGTGGAGGTGTGTTCATTCAAGATCCACATGACATAATCATTTTTTTTCCAAAGCTTACAACTTGGAAGAGGTACATACCAACAATGAGGTGGAGTATCTTACTTTACATCTGGGGCTAAAGCAGTGTATTGAGTTTGGCATATCAAGGTTAGTAGTAAAAGGCTATGCTCTGTTGGTTATCAAAGCAGCTTTTGGGCCAATGGCAGGTAAAGAGGGATTCTCTCAAGAATTGGTTTTTTTCTATAAAAAAGTTGTTGAAGTTTTTTGAAGAACTGCAGTTCAAACATGTTAGAAGGGAACAAAACCAAGAAGCAGATTGATTGGCTAGCAGTCGTGTTCAAACTCATGTGTTTGAGTTTGTATGTGGCACCGACTACTTATGCAGGTAGAGAAACTTTAAAAGACATTGATGATTTCTTGAGCACAGGTCAATGTTCTGAAGGGCTTTCCAAGCTACAAAAGAGGAGAATTGTTCAAAGAGCTCGAAAATTCACTCTGGTAGGTGAAGATCTTATAATGCATGATCGAGATGGGGTGCAACATTGAATTCTTTACAAAGAGGAAATTGGTATGGTGCCACCAAAAGAGCGGACATCAAGGTAAGGATCAAGTCTAGTTTTGTATTTTAAAAAGTGGGTTTTGATGGTCTTCTATTGTGTGAGATGTGCACTATTGGTGCAAGACATGCCATCAGTGCCAAGTAATGGGTGAAAGATGATTGGTAGCCGAGCAGAAAGAGGCTATCATAGCACAAGATGCTTCTGAAAAGTGGGGTTTGGATGCTATTGGTCCATTGCCCAAGTCAGCCACCAGAAGTAAAAAGTATATTGTGGTGGCCATAGACTACCTCACTAGGTGGGTGGAGGCTAAAGCGGTAAAAGAGGTAAATGCTCATATTGTTGCCCAGTTTGTTTTTTATTGCATATGCTTCCATTTTGAAGTACCTTGGGTGCTTATATCTGATCGAGGACAAGGATTTAGAAGTAAGTTGGTGTGTGCACTAGTAGAAAAGTTTGGTATTCAACATCGATTTTCATCTCCATACCATCCACAGTGAAATGGTTTGGTGGAAAGTGTCAATGGACAAATAATCAGGATGCTTACTAAGTACATCTATCAACAGGTTGAAGAGTGGGAATCTAACCTTGACAAATGTTTGTGGGCTTACAGGACTTCGTACAAGGTGGCTACCAACTTTACTCCTTATGAGTTGGTCTATGGCAAGGAAGCAGTATTGCCAATACATGTGCAGTTAGGGGCACTCAGGCGGATTGATAAAGCTCATCAAGATATTTTGCAGGATAAGATTACGAGTCTTGAAACTTTGAAGATGGATCATGAGGCGGCAGTGGATTTCTATGTGAAGCAGCAAGAGAAAAGAGTGGTGAAGTTCAATCAACATTTGCCCAAAAAGATGATTGAAAAGGGTGATCTAGTGATGAAGCACGAGAGCTATCTTAACTTCACCTTTCATAAGAAATTCAAAAAGAAGTGGACAGGGCCTTATAAGGTCCATCATGATTTTCCCAAAGGCACCTACACGTTGATGAGGATGGATGGTCTCTTTCTCAAGAACAGGGTCAATGGTGTGCGTCTCAAGCTCTATTTCGAGAGGGAGTTGGTGCCAGCAGTGCATCAGGTTCCAATGGATGGGGTTGGGCAACCAACCTAAGCAGGCTTCTCATATGCTAGGAATAAAACTATGTACATACAATTGAGTTTTTTTGGGTTTTCTCATAATGTGCTTAGTGTTTGCAGTTTGTAGTGGAATAAAGCTCTTTTTTGGTTGAGCATGAATGCTGAACTAGGGGGTGGGCAATGATGGTGCAACCAAAGTTGGTCGATCATAGAACATTGCATGGGCATATATGTGTAGACTAGCAGAAGCATGGCAAAGGGCTAGAACAGCTACAAAGGTCTTGGGCAGGCAAGTGGCAGCGGAGATGTATGGTTGATGCGGTTTATAGGCCAAGAAAGGCTTCAGAGGGAGCTAGTTTGAGGAGCACATGAAGGAGGTTCAAGGTGCACTCCTTAGGTCTAGGAATGCAGAGCTCGTGGTGTTGAAAGATCAGGTCGAGACGGCTCATCAGATAGAGCTATGGTGCCCAACATATTTGAATTTTTAATGTACATTGTGTTGCACATCCTTCCCGAACAAGGCAGCTAGGGACATGTGGCCCAAGTGGGTGTTAGTGTATAGACATGTTGTGCTCAAGTTATGGAGTATGCTTGTCTTTTTAGATTCCAGATCAGAACTATGGATTGAGGTTTATGGCCAGTTGAAATTTTTATTGGGGCCGGGTTGGTGCCCACCTGACCACATGAGGATTTGGGCCATCCCATGATTTTGGGTTCGACCAGATTCTAGAAGGTAGAGCACTTCATATGGAGTTGGTAGGAAGTCGTTTCTCATCAATCAGATATGCAGACAGAGAGTTATTGCAGGTTAAAGTAGATGCCAAAAGGCGACAGTGTAGTGCCAAATAGTTTGTTGCAGGTTTTGACGGTCTTGATTGGTGTGCCCAAAAAAGTTGAAATGGAGCAAGGATTTGGTGAGTTAAAGGTTGGAGGATGAACTATAGCTAGCATTTTACTGTCCGTCTATTGGTTTTATGAAAAATACTTGGAAAATAGTGCAAGTTGGGAATAAAAATGGGTTTTTTTGAAGCTTTTAGGGGGGTTTTGGAACCTTGAAAATGGTAAATTCACCTGGGACTACCACGTGGCGGGTAAAAACCGACATGTCGTGGTGCAAGGGAGACCAGCAAGGTATAAGATCCAGAATGTGACCCATTTCAGAGTGTGATGTGGAGAGAGAGATCTTTGCGTGTCGGGCTATGGCAGGCCTGTTGTGGCTCTGCGTAGTGGCATGCTGGGCGGAGCCTGGTGGCGTTTTGACCAAAGCCGGCGGTGGTGGTTACTGCTGCACGATGGCAAACCCATGATCTGGGAGGGGTGGGTGATGATGTGGCATGCCTGCCGGTGATCATTCCCACGCCTGTGAGGGCTCACCCCTTTTATTGAAGCATAAAGACAGCCAACCCCCCCCCCCCCCCCCCCCCCTCCCCTCACTAGCGATATCTAGGAGTGGTGGTTTGCTTGTTAAGATGATGCATTTTCTAATTAGGTTCACTTCCTGAGGATTACATCCTCAAAGAGTCTTCACATTCCATCTGAGTCACTTCCCTAAGTATTGACATTAGTATGTTAGTGCCAAATAGTTCTGGTATAGATGTTCATCGTTAGTGATCCGCTAACATTGGCGTAGTTGTCTAAGAACAAACCTTAGGTGGTGAGTGACCTAGTGCATATTTAGAGCCTTCTTTATCAAGATAATTTCCATCCATTCCATACACTTCCGCAGTAAAGCAACTAGACATGGTTTAGTGTGTGATAGAGTCTAGAGTCAAGGGATGGGCTAGATCTATCCTTGAGGGGCTAAGAGAGTTGTGAGTAAGATACCAAAAGCATTTCATTCTTCAAATTTTCTATATGCTTTGAGAGAGTTATTCCGTTTTTCGTTATGACTTTTTTTTACATTGTATTGTTTCTTTTTGTTTCAAGTTCTTTAGAGCACATAGGAGTACGGTAAGTAGAAACCGTTACCATCAATTTGGGTTGAAAAGATTAGGGCACAATGGGCTAAAAATCAGATTTGGGCAAAAAAGACCATAGATTTGAAATTTTGAAAATTTAATGGTTGAGACCCAAAAGTTGGTCTAAAACCAAAAACTTGGTGCTCAAGGGCCTCAGCCAACTAACCAGAAGAAAATTGATAAGTTTTAGTAGATTCTATGGTAGAACATGGATCGTGATCCATGTCCCCCCAGAGGCATATTGAAGCAAAACTGAGACCAATTGATAGAGATTGCCTTCAAGTAATTGAAATCAAAGTTTCAGGTCGAGTTGGAGTAAAAACACACTCAAATCAAGAAAATTGTGAAAAATCACTTAAAGTTGGCCTATTTGATCAAAATTTGGGAGAACTCAACTTTTTTTATCCAAATCCAAAAAGATTTTGGGAGTATCTCTGAAATATCAGAGACTACAAGATGACAAATTTTCATGTCAAAAGGAGATGGAACATGGATCCCGATTCATGTACCTAATTTGACTTTTTGGTTGAAAATTGAACAGTGAGTAGCTGAGATACCTAGGGACATATTCCCAAGAGATAGCCAAAAATTGCTAAGACAGACATAGGATTTCACTTTTGACTGACAAAAACTAATCCACATCAAAAAAGATTTTGGGAATAGGCTCCAAACATCATACTCTACCAGCTGGCCAAATCCCAAGTCCAAAAGTGATGAAACATGGATCGTGATATGCATGTCCCCCATTTGGAATTTTTGGTGGAGACTAGTATAGTCTATAACAAAGACCTATAAAAACAAACTCCCCAAAATAAATTTGCAAGAAAGAATCCAAAAAGTAGTCCAAACAAAAGAGGCAAAAGAAAATTAAGGTGAAAAACCACCAATCAAACCTAGGTTTTGACTTTTAGCTGACCTGAACAAGTCAAAATCACATAAACAGTATATATCTGGCATCAGGGTACCAAGGCCAAGTTGTGAGCAAAGTTTCATCACATTTTTCCACTGAGGTACATGGATCGTGATCCCATGTTTCTCTGTCACAAATTGAGATCAAAGTGATACCATACCTAGATCTAGTTATAAGGAGCATAGGGTTCTTTTCAAAACTGAATTTGGACAAGCTCTGAGCAAAGTATCATCGCATTTTTCCACTGAGGTACATGGATCACAATCCATGTTTCTCTATCACAGACTGAGATCAGAGTGATACCATAGCTAGGTCTAGTCATAAGGAGCATAGGGGTCTTTTCAAAATTGAATTTGGACATCATTAGAGGATTTTGCAAGCTAAATTAGGGTTTGTGCAAAAAGCATGGTTGTTTGGTCAATTCAAGAATTTTGATTAACAAAGCGGCTATAAACTCATATCCATTGAGTGTTTGTTGTACAGATTGTGTGGGCTAGAGTATTGCAGCTTGAAGTGATTTTGTTGTATAGACTATGTGGGCTAGAGCATTGCAGCTTGACTAACAAAGCGACTATAAACTCATAGCCATTAAGTGTTTGTTGTACAGATTGTGTGGGCTAGAGCATTGCAGCTTGAAGTGATTTTGAGTTTAAGATTGGAAGCGGACAAAGAGGTAAGAAGTTAATGTTTTGCAAGAGCGATTGTTTCTTAGCAGCATTAGGAAAAATATGAACCCCAAAAGGGCCTTGTAAGAGCAACCAATTAGATTTTAGTCAACAATAGGACATAAAAGGGGGGGCATGGATAGCCCATATCTATGTACCTCAAAACAATATCATGTAACATATCTATGGAAAGAGCTCGACAAATGTGATCCAAATGCACTATTGTCCAAAAATTTTGAAGTTAAATGCTCAAGTTATGGACATTCAAAAAATGCACAAAGTAGTGGACCGTGCCCGCAAGCTTATTCTCATTGGTGTAGAGAGTATATTCCAAAAGCATGTTTGATCCTAAAGGGCCCTTTTTGGGTTTATATTTTTCTTTATGATGTATTCGAGATTAGAACCTTTTTTCCCGATTAGAAACCCTATCATGGGAGACCAAGTTAGAAACATTTCAACAAAAGAGAGCGTGAATCAGGGACCAATGCCTCCCTTAAATCCAATCATAGAGGAAAGCTTGTCCAACACATCGTCAAAGAGATCTTATACCTACATGGCTAAGGGGTTGAATAAAGGTGAGTTTCAAGGAGGTACCTAACATGGAAGCGGCACCATCTAAGCTACCATCCAACGTAAAATTGTTGCACTTGAAGTACCAACTTGAAAATGATCAAAGTGCAAAGATTTACAAAGACAATGTGGATTGCTACGATGTAAAATTAGAGGAGAAACCTAGTGAGTTCAAGGACCGAGTTCCTGTGGAATATAATGGTGATCAATACTTTGATGATGAGGGAGCAACATATCTTGTTGTGAAAAATCCCTACATTATGGACAAATGGGGAATGACAAGCAAAAAAGGTGAAGTTGACGTAGAGACAAAGGAAAATTTTCCTAAGTTGGACAATCCAAATGCCAAACTAAGGCGAGTGAATGAGACAACACATGCCAACAAGGACAACACCCACTACCACCGAGATACAAAATAGACCTGAGCAATGCAGCCCAAGGGAGAGACAAACCTCAACTAGTGTTGGGTCAACAAACTCCTTTACCTCAAGAAAACTGAGCGATTGTAAGGTATGCATAGCCTCCTATAGAAGCACTTGCAAGCCAGAGAATGCTACCACCAGTTTCATACTATGAAAGATCCAATTGAATCTATGAGAAGGAACCCTAAAATAATGTGTATGTTGACAAAGGTCATCCTTCTTAGATTGGTATAAATGATGCTATACTACCATCATATGTTACACAACCAAAAAAACATTGTACACTTGCATGTTCATATCAAACCAGAGCTATAAACCTAGGGGATATTTGCCTAGAACAAGACAACCATTGGTGGGGGCTTCACCAACAACCCAATATGCATGCCCGTGCTATGAATGTGGAGATGAGCATTGGGAAAGGATTTGTCCGCACAAGTGTGAACGTGTAAAGATTTTTGGATATTTCGATGAATGTGCAATCAACCATGTTCTTCAAGAGTGTCCAAAAAATCACGATAACAAAGAAAAATGACAATGGATATTATTGGGATTTTGCCATGCTTGAGTGAAATAGAAACCGAGCCTACAATTCTAGTAAATGTGATGACCTCAAGCTCAAGAAGTTGTAAAAAACAAACATGTCAAGAGGAACATAAACTGCCAGCTCAAGTAAGGTTTATGGCCATGAGTCTGGGGATTTTGGATTAGGGCTTAGGGTATGAGATTTAGGGTGTAGGGTTGGAACTTTGGAACTTAGGACCCTCACTTTGAGCTATAGGACTTGGGATATTAGGATTTAGGATTTGTTACTACTTCAAAATCTTGAGTGGAATCAAGTAACTTGAACATGGAGCAGAGGTGAGGTATTGCCTTAGTTGTTGGAAACAATATTCTTGCTCTTTCTCCCATGTAAGCTTAGACAATTTCTTGAGTAGTTGAGTCAAGGGTGCAATAATGAGCGCATAATCCTTGACTTCTTTCACATTTTAACCTTTGCATGGTCTATTGAGATCACCTTAGAAGATATGATAAATCCAAGATAGGTGACTTCGGGGGTAAAGAAAACACATTTTCTCATCTTGGTATATACCTGATGTTGGCAAAGGAGACTCAATAGTTTGCATACATGCTTGTCATGATCCTTTGCATCTTTAGAATAAATCAATATGTCATCAAAGAATACTAGTATCAAATCATCCATGTATTCACAAAATATATCCTGCATGAGCCGATTAAAAGTTGTCGGAGCATTGGTTAGACGAAAGGGCATTACTATGAACTTATAGAGTCCGTATTGAGTGTTGAATGCAGTCTTGTAAATGTCTGCTTCCTTGATCTAGATTTGATGGAATCCTAATTTGCGATCAATAGTTGCAAAAATTTCATCCCTGTTTAATCTATCTAGTAGTCGTCAATGCAAGGGATAGGGTGCTTTTTTTTCACACTTGGTTAAGACCAACAAAATGGTGTTTTTGAACAAAAGAATTGCACTATTCTCAATGTTGTAAGACATATGTTGATTCATTCTAGGGTATCTCGTGTTTTCTTGGTTGAAGCTACTTTGATAGCAATATTCTTTTCAGAATCATCTTCCTACTATTTATCCTTCTGGTAAGATACCCATCATAGCATGGACATGTGAAATTCCTTTTGTATCTCATTTTTGAACCTTTAGACGTATTGCTTATATTCATGTTTCCAAAGATATCCGAACAAATCTTGATGCTCTTAGTCTTAAATTTATCTTTAATGGATATTCTGACACTTCTAAAGGCTACAAATTCTATGACCCTCCTCTAAGAAAGTAATCATGAATTGTGATGCTACTTTTAATGAACAGCTTATGGAAGGCTCATGGTTTATGGATGATGCTGATGATACTAAATCTTCATTTTCGGATTTTTCATTTCTTTTAGATGATGAACCTCTTCCTAAAGAGTAGCTTCTCTCTTCACAGCCATCAATTTTCAATGTTACCAATGATGATGTTGACATTCCTGTTGATCTGCCTATTGATTTTGAACATGGTTCATGTCATGTTTATGATGACGATATTGGTGATAATGTTTTCTCTACTTCTATGAAGCTATCTCTTTTCCACAAAAGGATCAATGGCAAGAGGCTATGGAAGCAAATTACAATTCTCTTATCTCTAAAGGTACATGGATACTCACTCAACTTCCTCTTGGTCATACAACTATCAAGTGTAAGTGGGTGTATAAGACAAACGTAAAAGCATATGGATATTTTAAAAATTTCAAAGCACGTTTAGTTGCCAAAGGTTATTTTCAAGTTGCTCGTGCTGATTATCAAGAGACTTTTTCATCAATTGTTCGCAATACAAGTGTTTGAGTCTTATTGGCATTTGTTGTCCAATTTGATTTAGAGACTCACCAAATGAACATGCAAATTGATATTCTAAATGGTAAGGAAGGCCTTGTTGCTTAGTTTTATAAGGCATTACATGGTCTCAACAAGCTTTGCAGGCTTGGTATAAAAGTTTTCATCTTTTTCTCACCTCCAAAGAATTTATCTCTTGCTCTTGAGACCCAACTTATAAATGTAAAACACAAAGGTGCTAGTTTTGTGATTCTTTCTCTTTATGTGGATGTTACCATCATTGTTTCCAATGATTTGGAATTTCTTCAATAAGTCAAGAAGTTGTTGTCTTCATCATTTGATATGTAGCCATCACAAGGTTTTCTTGCATTTTTAGCAAGCCCTCCAGCTAATTATCTTGGACTTCTGATTCCCTTTGTGCATTTGGATCCTGGTTGGGCTCTTTTATAAACATTGGGAAGGGGGAAAGGGGAACACACCCGGCACACAATCAACACACTTCTCAATAGCCCACAATATACACAACACCCCTAACCAATGGAGTTCACCTTCAACACTCACACGACTCATAGGAAAATCATCGTTTACACATGATCGTACACACACGCTCTATACAACAAAACAAACAAAGAGCAATCATCTCGTACAACATGAATCACTACCTTCACTACATATACAACGTCACTCAATCTCTCTATGCAAAATAGACCATGGGGGGGACACAACTACCAACACACGCTCGAAAACACAGGCACACAAAAAAGAAGAGAAGGGAAAGGGGAAACCAACACAAAATGCACAACAATGGCTTCACTTTGCAAAACATGACCAACACTAGAATATGGGAAGGGGGAAAGGGGAACACACCTTGCACACAGCCAACACACCTCTCTATAGCCAAGGATATACACAACACCCCTAACCACTGCAGTTCACCTTAAAAACTCACATGACTCATAGGAAAAACACCATTGTATGCACACACTTTATGTGACAACACAACAGAGTCCAATCATCTTGTACAGATCAATTCATGGCCTTCAACACATCCACAACCTCTCTCAATACCTCTGTGCACCATCGACTATCGGGGGGGCACAACTGCCGACACACTCTCGGAAACACACACACACACACACACACACACACACACACACACACACACACACACACACACACACACACACACACACACACAAGAGAAGAGAAGGGGGAAAGGGGACTGACACAAAATGCACAGCAATGATGGCTTCGCTTTGCAAAACACGACCAATTACACAAGGCTCCAAGCCGGCAAACCTTTGGCAAGCACAAAATCATAAACCAATAGCACTCGTGCCCTGTACAAACACAATAGACACACCTCGATAGCTGACCACATGGCTCAACCCTCAACAATGAAGAAAAATGGCTCCAAAAACCAAATTGGAGAAAAGCCCTTGTAAATGTGCGTGACTCCCCCTTTAAAGGGGCTTTACGATCTCTTAAAAAACAAAAAATTGTGGTATTTAATGGCTCATGTAGCTCCTTCTGAGCTCATGATAGTATTTTCTTTCCATTTCAAACAAGTGGCACACCAATTTTAGCAACCCATGCATGCGCGAGACACCTCGGCCACTTACCCACTTTATTGGCTCATGAACCACCCCTTAGACGGCAACTTGGCAATCACTGCATATGAAGCCCCAGTTCCTAGGATGTCGTGGGTGCTCACCCACACTCTTTTCAAAAAATTGGACCCGTGGACACGTGAACAGGGCCCCATCGATCTCCATGTCATCACTTCTCGTGTTGTTGCCTACGGGTCAACACTGCCTGTGACATCATCGTGCCCCACCATCAGCACCAAAACCTACCATTGGCCACCCGCGTAGGACCAACCATGCCACCAAGAAAGCCCACACAGCGCCGCAAGGCAACTCACCATAGCTCGTGGGGAGGGAGAGCTTTCTCTCTCTCCACTTGTGTCTCCAAGTGGGCTCATGGCCTAGCCCTTATAGCTTGGCTTTTTGCTCCATAGAGACACATAAGGGCTTACTCGCCTACCACATGGCACCCCAAGATGTCTTGGCTCCCCCATCCTAAAAAAAAACCCATTAAGTTTGCAAAAAAACCTCCTTTTTTCCAACCATGTTCATGGTACTACCATTTGTTGCCTGGTTAACCAATCCCCTAGCTGTAAAGTGCTACCAAAAGCCACCATTCTGGACCCGTACTATTTCCTCTGCCTTGAGCACCTTTTGGTCTGCTATCCAAGGCCGCAAAAAATGGAGAAAACATCTGGTACCTGCACTCTAGCAACAACCCCCAAGTCATATCTTGTTGTCCAAGCATCTAATCAACATGCAATTTCCTCTTGTTAACTCCATACTCTACAGCCTCAAAAAACACCAGATTGCATGCTCTTTAAAGTAGTCAAAGTGGCCCAGAATCATCCCCCGTCAAACCTTCATCTGCTAATATCTCTCTCATGTTGGTTCCGATTGCCGATCTGAAAGACTAGAACACTCCATAATTCAAGCACTAAATACCCATAACTCAAAATTGGTTCAGGCTACCTAGCATCACCTGACCTGTCCATCTCAGATTTGCAAACACCTTCAACTTCAAAGCACTATATCTTGCACACCATGGCTCGTTTGATGAGCCATCTATACTTTCTTCTTTACCACCTCAAGCTCTTCATTCTCAAGCAAAAAACCTACACTTTGAACATTATGCATCTACCATCAAAATCAACTAAATCTGGAGCTCTTCTTGGCCTATAAATCGTATAAAGCATACACATCCACTGCCACTTACCTGCCTAGGCTCTTTGTACATGCTATCGCCCTCTACCATGCACTTGCTAGCCTGCACATACCTGCTTGTGCCACCTTCGATGGTCAACACACTTTTCATACACCATCATTGTCGACCCCCTCATTGAAAATTTATGTTCAACCACACACAAGCTTTATTATTCTACTAACTGTTGCAAACACTAGCAAACACTATCTGCAAACCAATACCATATATATAGTTTTATTATGTCCTACTGTCAAACCTTCAAGTGGGTTGCCATACCCCCTGGATCACATAGCCTCCACCTGGATCAAAAACCTTCCATTGACTCTGTCCATCCGCCTATAACTGCAGACCATAGTGTCGTACCTTAGCACATAGACCATCATGTTTGTAGACTGCCCATGGCCTAGCTTCAACACTCCAAGAAATCACCTTCATATTATCCACTCCATACCAGGTATCATCAATCACACCGTCACTTGAACCTCCCGCCCAACCATAGAAAATGGGGCTCTCCTCCAAGGACCCCTATATCTGATGGACCACCCAATGCACAATTGTTTAGATCATCATATCCATAAACCAAAATGTGCATACCTTCAAGGGAAGCAAAGCAACTGCACAAAATTCTCCTTTATCCACCATAGACCATGTCTGCTACATTGGAAGCACCACAATCTTTGGCTCCATGCTCGTTCCTTCGTCAGCAATGCCCTTGATTCTAGCACCATCAAGCCCTTTTTCTTCAACCAACTGCTCTTCAAAGTTGATTTTCTCCACTTGCTTGTCAGTTTCAGCTACCTACACTCCAATCACCTCTTTCATTGTTACATCATGCTCTACCAAAGTGGAAAGAAATTCTCCCCACATCGTATCATTGTGGTCTTCATTAGGCATCTTGGATTGTACCGCTCCCTGCTCTTCACACATAGCCACCACATCTCCAAGCACTTGCAAAGACCAAACTCTTCATACCTTGACTAGGTTGACTCGACTTCCCAGCTTTTATTTGCATCTATAGAGCAACACACAACACAAGCCTCCCTACAGCTCAGGGTATCCACAGCACCCCTAACCTCTCAAATAACACCTTCAAATTGGCTAATTTGCACTACCAGACCCACCTTTACACACAAAATAACAATCTCCTACCCTGCGTAAACACCACTCCACACGAATACACCCATACAGCTCAACTCACCCTTCCCGGCTCACAAAGCACCCCAATTTTTCCCTCTTTGTAACACACTTCACGCTGCAGGCACAGATTTCTGCAAGCATCACAAAGAGCGACAGAAAAGGAGGTGGATGGGGAGAAGCAACACGAGAAAATGGGGCAATGGCTTAGTAATATTGAATATGGAGATAGTACCGCCAATTCTTTAGTTCCAATGGCAAGCTTCCAATACAAAGGCTTGTAGGCCTTCAAAAAATCCCCCTACCGAAAAAGCCCTTTGAAAATCACTTACATGTCCTTTGATAGGGATTGGCTAAGGCTAAAAAAGAAAAAAAAAAGGCTCTCAAGCTCGTGCAATCAACAGAAGCTCACATTAGTTTTTTTTTTATTTGGCATACATTTGGCCTATCTGTAACATTTAATGGCCTAAAAACTTGTCTGTAGCGGAAATTCGCATGAACATAGTGGGCATTTCATTAGAATAGATTCCTAATGAGAATTACAAGAGTGCTTGGGTGGAGAGAGCAACAAAAATCATAACACCTAGTTAGATAGCATGAACAATACTTTCAAAAGAGAGAGAAATTAAGCTATTGACAACAGTTGAGGACCGGATTTGCATGGAGCCGGTCCCCCCTCCAAAAGGCTTTGTATTATGGTTTCTCCCATCAAGAGAGACATTGTACAATACAATTCTTTGTGTTCCTTCAAGACTAGCTAGTGCAATGAAGATGAAAGCTTCATGCACTAAGCAAAACACTTAGCAAACACAACATTAATTATCCCTGGTCTCAGACCCAAGACTTCACACACCTTCGAAGATGGTGAGAGCTAGCAGGGTATGAGAGTATATTGAGAGGAAGAAGGAGTATCTTACAAGAAAGATGTACATCTCCTCACATAATCACTCATATTAGCATAGCTTAGCTTAGTAATTAGCTTGGTAGAGGAGATGAGCATGCATTGAAGCTTGGCTCTTGGTTGGATTTGCATCCACATGCCAAGAGTGTGTCGATGTAGGCTTCTATCTCACAAGCTTGGAGTAGGTGATGAGCTCTCCATTAAAGCTTGGGAAGAGATATTCTTGTTTTCTTCACACCTGAGATTGTGTGAGTGTGTGTGTGTTAATGCCTTGCAAAAATCAGCCCCCTCTCTCTCTTGGGCGAGTCCTCTTGCTATTTGCTCTTGCTCTACCCTCATTGGACCTCCCCAGGTCAAGCCAATGACTATTAAGCAGCATAAGTGATAGCCTTCTTACATGTGTCCCCCTTTCCCCTTTTGTGAGATCTCTAGGCAATTTAATAATTCAACTAAACTCTCATTGGACCCCTTTGCCTCCTGGCCAATAGGAATCAGGCAAGCCATTGGGCTGTTGAATGCTCATTGGACCCCTTGGGAGACTGTCCAATAGTCTTCTAGAGGACTTAATTCTCATTGGTTCTTTTATTAAGTGTTTTCAAATTAATTAAACTAGATTTACTCTAGCCTAATTCTCATTGTTCCACCTCCAAGGCCATCCAATAGAAATTGGGTACACCTTGTGGGCATCTGGGCTAGGGAGTTGACATGTGTCCCTCATTCCCTTTGTGTAAAGGGAGCTTGTGTGTGTGTGTGTGTGTGTGTGTGTGTGTGTGTGTGTGTGTGTGTGTGTGTGTGTGTGTGTGTGTGTGTGTGTGTGTGTGTGTGTGTGTGTGTGTGTGTGTGTGTGTGTCTTTCTCTCTCATCCCCTACATGCAAGGCTCACCCCCTCCCAAGTAGGGATTGCAAAGACTTTTTTGTACACACACAAAGCGTTCAATTCCCTTAAGGTTGACCTTTGGACACAACCTTTGAATTTTGGAACCTTAGCATTTTGAAGTCTTAATGGGCTGAACCTTAGGGTCTTTTTAGCCCATTGTTGCACATGGCTATTTTGCAGATGGCCAACCCTTTGGATCCCTATTTTCCCTCCTTTGGATCCCTAATGTGGCCGGTCTGCTAGCTTAACCAATATTCTAGCTTTTTCTCCCTTGGCACTTCCCCATATTAAATGATCAGTTTAACATGAGAAATTTTTTTAGGAGAATTAGATCTTGATTATTATGACATTACCTCTCTCTTGAAATCATAGTCTTCGTTGAATTGGGTACACCTTGTGGGCATTTGGGCTAGGGATCTGACATGTGTCCCTCATTCCCTTTGTGTAAAGGGAGCTTGTGTTTGTGTGTGTGGATTTCTCTCTCATCCCCTACATGCAAGGCTCGCCCCCTCCCAAGTAGGGATTGCAGAGACTTTTTTGTACACACACAAAGCATTCAATTCCCTTAAGGTTGACCTTTGGACACAACCTTTGAATTTTAGAACCTTAGCATTTTTGAAGTCTTAATGGGCTGAACCTTAGGGTCTTTTTAGCCCATTGTTTCACATGGCTCTTTTGCAGATGGCCCCCCCTTTGGATCCCTATTTTCCCTCCTTTGGATCCCTACTGTGGCCGGTCTGCTAGCTTAACCAATATTCTAGCTTTTTCTCCCCTGGCACTTCCCCATATAAATGATCAGTTTAACATGAGAAAATCATTTAGGAGAATTAGATATTGATTATTATGACACTATCCCTTTTTAGTATGATTGCATGGTAGACACCTTGTTATGTTCCTGTCCACCCAATTTGGCCGTTCACTTGCTCTTTGAATTGTCCTTTTAGGCCGCCTAGGAACTTTCTTGGACTGTCTCTCTCTCACACATCTTGTCTGTTTCCTGCCACAGGACACACCACCACCCGAGCACTAGCGGTCCAAAAATATGTTAATGTCATATCTCACTACTCTTCATCATCACGCCATTTCAATGAGCAAGCGGACTTGGATGGCCATGAAACTTTAAGGCAAGCTATATTAGGTCTAAGGGAGAAATTCTACAAAGTGTGGTTGCAATCTGATAAGGTACCAAAATCACAATCCATCATGTATCTTGAGGTCACAAAAACTGCAACAAAACAGCTCAAAAGGTTACCCTAAGGTCTAATAACACTCTCATATGGGCAAAATGTGAAAAGAGAGAGATTTAGGCAGTCAAAATTGGAGATAAGACTCGCAAAAATGTAGTCAAAACCACAACAGAACTGAAAGTGCTTATAGTTTAATGAAAGAACAAGAGACAAGGAGCATGGTGCAATTTTTAGAATCAAATTTGGATTACCCAATCATGAGAAAAGTTGATTAAAAGTTTGAGTAGAGTAGTCACTTGACAATCATACAACATAGATCTTTTGTATCCAAAGAATAATGTCTCATCATGTGTTCAAACTAAGGCTTTTGAACTTAATACTAGGGCTTTTGAAATGGCCAATGGCCGGCTACTTTGGACTTTGAGTACATAATCAAAATGATAACATCTCAAAAGCTTACAACTTTCGAATCAAATTACATAGAACTGTTTACAATGTTCCCAAAAAATATTATATGATTATAAAAAATGTGGTTCTCTCTAGATAGTGTGTCCGACTAGGAGGGTGCCCGTAAGCTGATTGGCCAAACAGCTCAAGACCCTTCTCTTGCACTGCATATTGTTTTGCAATGCATTGACATCATGAGCATGGTAGAGCTATCAACCTATGTATAGCAATACTTGGGCTACACATTGTTTCATCCCAAAGGACTCCAACTAGTAGGGGGAGGGGCATTCTAAATGCAGACCCAAACATATAAAAATTGCTAGAAAGAAAAAGGGCAATGTTTGAAGTGTTTGTATGTTAGTGTATGATTTCTTGCAAAATCCAATGAAAATGCCTTTCTAAGTCCTGACAATGGAAAAATATAATATGATAATCCCTAGGTGTGTGTACATAATGTATATATCATTATAAAAAGATTAAAGATTCTATAATTTTTATTCCTTTAATGTGTTTTTGGCCAAAAAAGTGATCAAAATGGAGCAATCTACAAAAATAAGGCCAAATATGATATTTATGTATGTTTTGATACTTTTTGGTTTGAATTTCCATTTTTTAGATTTAATTTGTTAAAAAAATATCTAATAAAAGATTAAAAATAAGAAACAAATAGTAAACAAACTCAGATTGGAAAATGAAAGATATAATGAGGATAGCAAAGCTATGATGAACCAACATGTCAAATTTGGTTCAATTCTAACAACGATGATGGAAAGACTAAATTAGGCATGTGATGCCTGATTCTTCAACGTCTTTAAGAAACGAGGTAATAAGAGGCCAAATGGAGTTTTTTTGAAAGGAAAGTGTACTTCACAATTTATTGGAACTAATTAGGGAGTATGAGAGAAAGTGAGTAGGGAAGCCCAATAGAAAGTGAATAGGGATTTTTTTTGAAAGGAAAGTATACTTCACAATTTATTGGAACTAATTAGGGAGTATGAGAGAAAGTGAGTAGGGAAGCCCAACAGGCCAAATAAAATCTCATTGTCACTGGCCTTGGCAGAAGAGCTCTCGAGACCTTCTTTCGGCGCACGATTTTGAGCTTCCAGTGACTTCCACACTACACAGTTTTGCACAAGACATGAGGAATGAGTTATGAACTTACCAATGAGTATTTTTTAATGTGGGTACATCAAATGGGTAGCTTAACAAACCCCTAGGTTAGTAAAACCTTCCCGAGAAAGACGAATGAAGAAACGATTGTAGCAATTGGCTCAGTACACCAAACATTACCAAACTTGAAAGAGGCCATATAATAGACCTATAAAGCATTCCCACAAGCTTAGATGACCATTTGATTGGCGTCCAAGTGGGGTCTATAGATAATAATATCTATTTTTGCCACGTGTCAAAATCAAGTTGTGAATTCACAAGAAGGTTATAAACAATGTAACTTTTTGGAATCGAGAAAAAACATCATTTGATGCTTATTGCATTAAAAAATGACACAAAGGGGCACAAAGCATCATTTTTTACCTATGATCACAAATCAACTCCAAATTGATCCAAATTTGGCAAAGTAGATCCCTACAACTTATGGGACAGGCTCATAAGCGCAGAAATGGAAAAGGTGACCACCACCCAAAGTTGGTGGTCACCAAATTTAGAGAGTCAAGTGGGGAGAACACCTAGAGACATAACAAGTTCAAAAAGCGGTTAAGGGTTACTTGCTAGGCATATAGGATAAGTGCGATACATCAAAAATCCATTTCGTCACACAAGTTTGCAAATTGAGATAATAGTTTCACTTATTATCTTTATGCCCCAAAATGACCCAATCTTGCACATTTTCATCCTCACAGATGGCTTGTACATGTTGTATCTAACCCCTAGACACCCACAAATAGTGCAAAAATCATTTTCACTTTGCTCCTCATCTCAAAAAATGCAACTAAACTTATATGTAGCCTAAGT
The DNA here is from genome assembly GCF_014529385.1 of Adiantum capillus-veneris. Classification (NCBI taxonomy): domain Eukaryota; kingdom Viridiplantae; phylum Streptophyta; class Polypodiopsida; order Polypodiales; family Pteridaceae; genus Adiantum; species Adiantum capillus-veneris. Next base: position 72,453,046 of record NC_140944.1, on the reverse strand, counting down.
TTTACAAAATTTAGCCTAAGGGGACACTTCACCAACCACATTCAGGGCCTTGATACATCATGGTCAAACACCCTATCAAGTCAAAGTTCCAGCCACTATAAATAATAAGTGCACTTATTATCTATGATGCCTCACTGATCTCATTCTCATCAATCTTTGTCACCATCATCTTTAGCATGTTGTAAAGAGCCCACATATCAAGTTTGGAAGAATTTAGACACCCAAAGTATTTACACCAACAATTAGTTAATTGCAAAAGTGTTTCAAGTAAAATTGACCCTAACCTAGCATTTATCCATCCAAATTTCTCAAAAGGCCAAGTCCTACCTATTTGTAATGCCTATAACCCATGTGCATAGCCAAAATCTACTTTTGATACCAGAGTCATGCCCAAAATATAATCGCAGTTATTATTTCATTATGTAAATTTCAGGAAAAAATGACCCTAACCTAGCATTTATCCTTCTTCATTTCTCAAAAGGACAAATCTTGCCTATTTTCAATGCATATAACCCATGTGCACAGCCAAAATCCACTTATGATGCTAGAATCATGCCCAAGATAATAATTGTAGCTATTATTTCAATATAATTTTTTGGTCAAAATTGATAAGTTGAGTGATTGTATTCTATTATTATGTCTTCTACGCGTTTTGTAGCTCAAATGAAGCATCAACAGGTTTTTGACTTTGAAATGTATTTGACTTGTCAAAGCATGTGTATTGCTCACCATCTGCAGCAAATAGAAGACCATGAAGTAGAGATTACAAGAGCTTCCCCCATACCAATTCAAGGAGTCTATCAGAGTAGCAAATGAGAGCTATGCAGGAGAAGCCCAGCTAGACAAGCACCATGTGGCTATTTTCCATGAAAGACTCAGGAATGTAAACAGCCAGGCGTTAGAGCTCGAGGTACTCCCCTGATAAATATATATTCCAAATGTCCAAGAATCAAACAAGAGATTTGTCTTGCTACCTTTCTACAAGTTGGAGCCATGTGGTGTGGATCTATAGGGGTCTTATGAGCTCGCAACTCAATTCAAGAAGATGGTGCAAGCCAAAATTATTGACTCCATCGGCTAGGCTATCGAGATAAACATAACTAAAGACATTGTAGCAAAGGCTCTAAGGCTACCAGCAACAAAGGGTGAGACTATACAGTCCAAAGAAAAGAAAAGAAAGAGATTATCTACCAAGAACAAGGCCGCAACTACCTTTATGGACATGATTCACAAGCTTTAAAGGATCCCACCAGGCTCTACCACCATTACCTTCATTTCTTTTATAAAATACCATCAAGGTATACATGTCCCAACCATGACATTATTGTAGCATTAGCATTTACCATCACTCTAAAGACTAAGCTATCATTGCACATGGTCCATGGACCATGCATCATACATGCTTAACACACTAGAGAGCAATAGAAAGGGCAAAAAGATTTCCTATCTAGGAGCTCTTGAAGTATTGATGCAGATAGCCTACCACGCAGTTAGCCTGGCTAAAAATTCACCACCTGCCCCAGTTTTGAATGCATGGTTCATAGGAGGGGTAAAAAATGAAGAAGAATAAGAAGAGAAAATAGAATTTGCTACCTACCCTACTACAAGATCCAAAAGGAAGCTATTGCAACCCTCTAAAAATAAATGCAAGGAAAGCGATGAAGGTCGACCAATGGGCAAGCTAGACGCTGAATACCAACCACCATCAGATAGTGCTCCAAAATCATTGCACACAGAATAAGAGAAAAATAGACTGATTGGAGAGGCCACAGTGATGGAGCACAAGCACAGTGATATACAAGAGATGAAACATCCCGCGAATGTGGGAAAACAAAACTAAGGAGAACATAGAATGGACCCCAAAGATCAAGACAACATTGCACCCTTTTATTGGCGATGATGATACTTACAAATGGTGGTCTTGATGGTTACAAACATGGCTCTTGGCAATAGGGATGCATGATGGAATGCGAGCGCCATATGGTGCATGGAAAAGTTGGAGTTAGTGGGGAGTTTAGCTGAGGAAAAACATCAAGACGATGCAGCCACCAACAACATTAATCACAAACATCGAGAGCGGCCCAAGGTAGCATGGTGTCGATGCATTCTATCCTAGCGTGCTCATGTTGCCTTGCGGGAGAGTAGTGACTGCCTTATGTGCATGGAGTGGTCCTGACTAGTAACTCAACCATGGTGTGGTGGAGAATGGGGAAAATGGTGATGTTGCCAATACTAAAATGCCCAAGCTTGCAACCAAACATGATGCCATGAGCTCTCTAGCTTGGGAGGTGCATCATGTGCTTAGTGGTGCTTAAAATGTAGAGTGCATGGAGCTAATGTGTTCCTCCTTCACTTGTGCCTTCCTTTGTGCTTAGTGGAGGCCTCTTTATAAAGGCTTGAGAGGTGGTCCTTACCCGATGGTCCTTGCAAATATCTATTGGTCGTTGTAGAAGGTCTAGATGCCTCTCTAGTAAGAGAGAGAGAGAGAGAGAGAGAGAGAGAGAGAGAGAGAGAAGATAGAGAGAGAGAGAGAGAGAGGAAAGAGTGGGGTGGGGAGAGTTTTTTTTACAATCCACTAGCACTAGCTAGGTTACTAGGGAAGAGTGGAGTTTGGGGAATTTACAAGGGTTTTGTTGATGGTTCGGGTGGTCGGTGTGAGGTTTAATGCTGCCAGAATTGGTACTTGTTGCGGGAAGCCGAGATGCTACGTGTCGCTTCCTCTCGGTGCCGGCCGGGGCATGCCTTCGGTGCCTTTTCTTGTTTTGGTGTTGGCGGCGCGTGAGTTGGTCGTCTTGTTTTGTTGTTGGCGTTGATTCCTTTGGTCTTTTTATTATTTTTTGGTGTGTGTGTATATGCGTGCGTGTATTGTGTGTATGAGTGAGTGTGTGTAAGCGTGTCGATCGTAAGTGTGTATGCACATGTGTGTATATGTGTTTATATATGTGCGTGTGAGTGTATGTGTGCATATGTACAGGGTTGTGGGTGTGTAGGGGTGTGTGTGGGGGAACGAGAGAGAGGGGGGGAAGTAATTTTATTGTGTATATAACATAAAATATATATGTTTTTTTAACGTTTGGCGATGGCGACACAGAGAGAGAATGAGAGTGAGGGGGGGAGGGAGGGAACGCGGGTGCGGGTGCGGGTGCGGGGAGAGGGAGGGGGTGAAGGGTGTGTGTGAGTGCATGTGTGTGTGTGTGTGTGTGTGTGTGTGTGTGTGTGTGTGTGTGTGTGTGTGTGTGTGTGTGTGTGTGTGTTTGTTATGAGAGAGAGAGAGAGAGAGACCGAATTATATGCGCCTGCCGGGCCTGAACAAGAGCGCCACAGAGAGAGTGTGAGAGCAAGCTTTTGGGCTACTCTTGGCTGACACAGAGAGCGAGGGAGAGAGTGTGAGAGTGTGTGTGTGTGTGTGTGTGTGTGTGTGCGTGCGTTTGTGTTTAGGCTCCGATAAACGAGAGAGAGAGGGAAAAGGCCCTGGTTACTGCTGTTATGCGCATCCGTATGGGCTGACGAGAACATGAGAGAGAGGGAGGGTGATGGTGAGCTCGTGAGGGGAGGGGAGTGGTGAGGGAGTAGAGAGAGAGAGAGAGTTGCTCCGTACTGCATCTAGGGCCTTCGGGCTTGTTGACAGAGGGCGCCAGAGAGAGATAAAGTGTGGGCTCCTGGCTTGGCCGACAACGAGCGAGAGAGGGGGGGGTTTTGTGTGTCAACGGGGTGGGGTAAGGGTAGGGGGTGCTGGGTTATATGAGAGAGAGTGTGTGTGTGTGTGTGTGTGAGAGAGAGAGAGAGAGAGTGTGTGTGTGTGTATTATTGCACGGCCTGCAGGCTGTTTATACACACACACACACACACACACACACACAGACAGAGAGAGGGGAAGAGAGAGAAAGAGGGAAAGAAGAGAGAGAGAGAGAGAGAGAGAGAGAGAGAGAGAGAGAGAGAGAGAATATTATGTTGCATGGTGGGTTCCTACACCGAGGGGAAGAGAGAGAGAGAGTGTGTGTGAGTGAGAGGGGGGGAAAGATAGTGAGAGAGAGAGAGAGGGAACGCGGTCCACCGGTGGGAAGCAAACAAGATGGGAGAGGGGAAGGGGAGAGTGAGGTCGAGGGAGTGGACGAGAGGGAAGAGGGAGGGGTGAGGTATGGCGGCCCGCCAATGGAAAAGAACAATGTAGGCTTGTTTTATTGGCTAGATGGTAGAGAATCAGGGTAAGAGATAGAGAGATGGTGGTTTAAAAGGGAAAACGTGGCAGCCTATTGCATGCGCACGAGCAAGGAAGGGGGAATTGGTGGTGGAAGTAATAAGAGAAAACAAACATTTTTTTTATTTGTGTTACCTTATGCTCCTGAATGTGGCTTATTCTTTGCGGTTTGGGTTTCAAAAGTTGAGAACTTTAACTCTCAGGCCGGGCTAGAGGGCGGTGCGGATAACCCAGTATGAACAGGTATACCTGTCTCTCTCTCTCTCTCTCTCTCTCTCTCTCTCTCTCTCTCTCTCTCTCTCTCACACACACACACACACACATGAGGATAGGAGGGAGAGCCATGTAGGCTCCCTCCCTCTCCTCTCTCTCATGTTCCCTTACCCTCTTTCTTTATTTCTCCCACACACACATTGTGTGTACGTGTGTGTTTGAATTGATTAATAGTTTGAACAATACAAACTATTGAACCATATAATGGACCAGACTAAATAGAGACTTTATACCAATGAAGCTAAACTTACTTTACATTAATAACATGTTTGACGGACGAAGCAACAGGCGGCCGTGGCCAGAAGGACCATATTTTTCTGAGAAACCATTGTAAAATTCTTTTGTAAAGAAGCATCTCTAAGCCAGGAAATTGTCAAAAATGTATGATTATTCTTATGGGAGCAGTTGTATATTAGAGAGCCAGTTTTAAGAATAGGTGCTTATGGCCGGACAAGCCATTTTGCAAAGACCTAATCTATAAAGTTCATTTTTTGTAAGTTTTAGATAATCTTTTTGAATGGGGAACTGAGAAGATAGCGTACATTTGAGAGCTCCTTCTTGTTCAAACTTGTAATCTTCGCCATTGCGGCTACGGTAATCCAAATTCAGTTTTGATTATTGCATTGTGTTCCTCTGCTCTTGCTCTTTCATTCAAGTATAATCATTCAAGATTCGGTGTAGGTTTTTGACTACGTGTTTGAGGCTTTAAATCGCTGTTTTGAGTGTTTATATGCGTGTTTTATGTCGTTTCGACCCTAGGAGGAGCTTTAGGGACCCTAAAACGACCCAGTAGGATCAACTATTCGCTATTTTTGTTGACTTTGGGATGAACGATCGCGATCGTTGTACCTCTCCTGAATGCTGTGACGCTGGTAGGATATGATCTTAATAGTCCCCTGAATCTTCCCTTCAAGTTTCGTGCGATTCCGAATAGATTTTCATGGTAAACGGGCATGACGACTGTAGAGCTGGGTAGAAGGACATAGTCAGATTACTTGGCGGTGATGTGTTTGATTTACTTGTAGAGTTAGTAGTTGCATCTCTTCGAGTTCACTTCATTAGGAGTGACAACCTAGTGAGTTTCCATGCCTCATCCGAGTCGCTTCCCTTGTATTGATAAATATGTTGATGCTTGAGAGCTATGCTATGGACGTCCGTCGCGGTGACCCGCAAACGTTGGCGCCGCTGCCGGGGAATGCACCTTAGGTGATGAGTGACCAAGTGCGCAGTTAGACTCCTTAAAAAAGATCAATCCACGAATCCATTTTACACCTCAATTTGGCTGCTAGACAAGGGTTTAGAGCCTAGTGGAGTCTAGAGCCAGTGGACCGTCCGGATCCTCTCTTAGGAGATTTAGGGAGCTGTGAGTGAATGTGTTAAAGCATTTTTGCTCTTCAATTTCTCTAATTCGATTGAATACTGAAATCTCACCTGAAATCCGTCGTGTTTGTTTTGTTTGATTCAATTTCTTATATTTTTTTAGTTCTGTACTTAGGAGTAGGATAAGCAAATCACATTCCAGTCAGATTTGGGGCAAAAGTTAGAGTCAAAAAACTAGAAAACCATAACCTTGGCCAAAAAAGCCATAAGACTCTGAAATTCTGAAAATTTGACCAAACAGGGCTAATATTGGTAGTCTTAAAATAGCCTAGTAAACAAGCTAGTGAAGTTTCATCTGATTTGGGCTCAGAAGTACGATCGCGATCGGTGTACCTCTAGCCCAGATCCAGCTCATTTTTGACCTGTTCATAGACCTAGGTTATACAAGATACCAGGAGTTGTCAAAACTCAAATTGGACATATTGTCAATAATCTGCAAGCAAAATTGAGTTGAGATCATGTTGAAGTGTTGAATCTGCTGACAGTTGGAATGATACAGTGATCTCATAGCCATCTAGTGTATTCATTTGCAGAGACCGATCAAGTAACAACCCATGCAGTCGAAGGAATTGAAAGATCTTTCCATCTCCAGGTAAGAGGTTTGGATTCAGTCAGTAAATCCCACTTTCTTCATGTTTTTGAGATCGGGAAAACAAATCAACACCAGACACCTAAATTTAGCGGATCAAACGAGTGTCGTGTCAACGGAGGAGAGTGTAAACCAAGGGATAGTACGACCATTAGAGCCGATCCTTGAAGAAGTCATTTCCAATACTTCTTCAGAGAGATCTTCCGAGTACTCCACAGAACACTTGGGGCAAATAAAACTAAATGGGAGAGAAAACATGGCAGCAGGACCATCAGACCCCTCGGCCACACTAAAGCTATTGTTCATCAAGTATCAATATGACAACAAGCAAGGTGCCAAGATATACAAAGATGGTATGGACCGCTACTGTGTGAAAATAGAAGATAGACCAAGCGAGTTCAGGAACTTAGTGCCTGTGAGCTATAGCGGAGACAGGTACCTAGATGACGAGAGTATCATGTATATGGTAGTCCTAAATCCTAACATTGTAGACAAGTAGAGATTGATGGGCACAAAAGCCAAAATAGACGAGGAACATGAGGAAAGGGCTCCAACAATGAGCTTACCGAATGCGACATTAAGACGAGAAAACGAAACGATGCGAATCAACACGGATAATGTCTACTTGGGGTTATACAAGTATAATAATGGAGAGCAAGATCTCTATTATAGATGCAAGGAACCATACATCGGAGAGATGACTGAGCGGAAAAGACTGTATGTCTTCACCTACACCGAGGGAGCGAAAATGAAAATTGCCGCATATGACAAGTATGGAAGACGATATGCAGCAATCGATAAAAAAGAATTGGAGGGATATACGTACTTTGGCGGACCACTTCACCAGTGCTATGTCACTCCAAGCCCTTTTAGACCAGCACCTACAACTGTTGTGCCAGAACCGTTGACCACACGTGGAGAGAGGACTCATGTAGCTGATTCTTTCAGTCAACCTCATTATTTGATGCCAAGCCCCATGGGAACGTTACATTCCAGAGAATCGATGGCTATGAATCGAGGTAGTATGGTTCCTATCTCTACACATATGGCTGTAGGTCCGACATTTGCAGCCATCCCATCACATTTGCCTCCTAGTAGTAGATTTGGGGCGGGTGAGCCAACGAGAGCAACCTACGACCTCCCTGATGTACGAGAACGATTAAGTCGAGATATGGGAGCAATGAGATTGACCGCAGACCATAGACAGATCAGACCATCCCAAGTAGCGAAGTGCATGCCGAAGAAGTATAGCGGCTCGGGGGATCCATATGCCCATGTATCGCTCTTCAAGCAAGTCTTAAGAGCAGAACGGATCACTGATTTCCATACTCAATACGAGGGATTCGGGCTGACCTTGGAAGGGACGGCCTTAACATGGTTTCAACCTTTAAACCCTGAAACTTGTCCGAATATTGAACATGTATTGCGCGAGTTAGTAGAAGAATTCTCAAAGCAGGGTATAAAGCATAATACTGTATCGCAGATATACGCTTTTAAACAAAGGGAGAATGAAAAAGTGACGGAAGCAAACTTGAGATTCAAGCAATACATTGAGAGATGTCCGAGAAGAGAATTACCGGAGGACGAGAGATTGTCAGTGCTCTTCGTTGAAGGACTTAGGAATGAAACTTTGAAAAATGACCTTCTCTTGAAGGCCTGTAGCACATTTCAGCAGGTTACAAGGGAAGCATTATATCTTGTCGACAAATGCAAAGCATATGGGGAAGTGTCCGAGGATACTGATTCAATAGCCAGTGGCTCTTCATCGATTAAGAGCGAGCCCTCTACCAAGAAAGATGCTCAGGCGTCCTTGATGCCGACAACTGATCAATTGATGAAGGAGGTAACAAAGAGAATGCAACAACATGTGAGATCAAATCCGGTGATGAGACAGTCTCAGACGAGGAAGTGTGACGCATGCGGGGGGGATCATGCGATGCCATGGTGCACACAACAGCCGAAAGCTCCAGTTGTGAGTGGATGAGTACTGAAATGGTGTGCCATAGAGCAGAAATGGACGAATCATAGCACTGAAGAGTGTTTTTATAACAAAAATTATGTGAGGGAAAGACCGTGTGGACCTCCAGCAGGACCATCCCAACCACCTCCTCCAAGGTATCAAGCTGGACCAAATATGAATCTAGTAGCAGGAGCAGACAGACCTCAACCTGTGTTGGGTCAACAACCTCCATTACCACAGGAGAATAGGGCCATGATTAGATACGCTCAACCTTGCGAAGCATCACCAAGAACGAATACTACACTTCAAGTGTCTTATTACGAGGAACCGAATGAGCCTTACGCAACTAAACCCGAATCACAAATATACGCAAACGAAGCAAATCAATCGTGGAGAAATAGCGAGGGTATGGCACCACCAACGTATATAGCACAACCTTCGAGAGATCAATATTTGGTAGACGAGAGAACGTTAATGTTCATTGCAAACCAGAATTACAAACCAAGAGGATATCCTAATAGAGCAGAACAACCTATGGGACCACCTCCTCAAAATCAACCACCAATTGGACAGTGCTATAGCTGTGGAAGTACGGATCATTGGGAGCGCAACTATCCTTTCAAAGGCAAAAGAGTGAAAATTTTTGGGTTTTGCAACGGATGTGGCGTGAATCACATATTACCAGAGTGCCCGAAGAATCCGGACAACAAGGGAAAAGCGACTATGAATATTGTGGGGGTGATACCAAGTGCTAGCAGCGGATCAAAAACCGATTCCATGATCCGAATCAATGCGATAACCAGAGCCCAAGCCAAGGACTTAGGAAAAAACGAACCTTTGGAGGAAAAGGTCGAGTTGCCAATACCAACAGAAAATGAGAGTTTATCTGTTAGAACTCAGCAAAAATCCTGGAAGGCAAAACGAGACAGGATAAAAAAGAGAAGGTTGAAAATGCAAATTGCCATGCGAAACGAGTTGCATGAAATGAAGGAGCAACTCAAACAAGAGAGAGAGAGAGAGAGAGAGAGAGAGAGAGAGAGAGAGAGAGAGTAAGACAACTGAGGTCAACAACAAGCCAAGGAAAGCATCCTCAAGAGGATCAGTCTTGGTTGACAAAGTGCTAGAGCCGTTAGATGCTCTATTACAAGCATACAAAGCAAGGCTAAAAACAAACCAAACCTTAGAGCAGAGATGGTTGACTTATCCTCAACCAGAAGTGGAAACGAAACGTTTGGAAATGTCTAAACACCTCATTGAAACAGCCCAAGCGTTGATGAAACCTGAGATAGCTAAAACCCAAGAACAAGAAGTATTGATTCACAAAGAGCGAGAAAAACTAAAAATCGATGAACCAAAACGAGTAAACGAACCCAGACCTGAAACAGTATTGCCACTGGATCATCGAGTTGTTCCAAACACGACTGATGACGCTAAATCAATGACGATGATGCCAATTACAGAAGTTGAAGAACAATGGCCACAACACTTATGGAAAACCATTAGAAACAGAAAGAATGGAAGCGCGACGTTACAATCGGCTCCAATTCCTGAAATTAACATGGATAACGAATTTTATCCAGCCGATATACAATCTTTGTATGGGGATGCGGGAACGGAAATTTCGATGGAAAGCAAAGCCCAATCCTTGAAAACCCTGTCTTCATTTATAGGTGAACATGAGGCACAATCGGAGATAAAGTTAGTTCCATCCCATATGAGAACTATCCCACATATGGTTGACTCAAAGAGTCTTCAAGAGATGCTTTCGACACCTATAACATGCACAATCACGTTGTCCGAACTCTTGAGAGTCAGACCACACTTGTGGGAAGACATGGGAAAACATTTGGAGCAGAAGGGAGTAAAGATTCCTCTTTCGACAAACCCTCCGAGAGAAGAAAACAAACGGGGAGGTCAACCCAAAGCCCGACCAGTGCCCATAAACAAGGTCAGAGAATATTGCAAAGGAGAGGAGGGTAACACAACATTACCTGTTGAATATCAGGATATAAAAACAATAGCTATCTTAGACAGTGAAGCGGGAGTGGCGATAACACAACATTACCTGTTGAATATCAGGATATAAAAACAATAGCTATCTTAGACAGTGGAGCGGGAGTGGCGATTGCTACAAAGAAAATCTGGGAGAAGTGGGGCCGTCCAGCTCTCAGAAAACTAGAATGAAACTACAACTCGCAGATGGGTATGTAGAGAGACCATTGGGGATCCTGGACCAAATAGTTGTAACTTCGTGTGGAATTAACTATGAGCACACCTTTGCCGTGGTGGATTTTGGAAAAACGAACAACGTTGACATTATTTTGGGACGACCATTCATGCGTCAACTCAAAATGATACAAGATTGGGGTTACGATCAAATCTACCTAAGGCATGAAGAGCTAATAACGAAAATCAACATGAAGGATCACAGGTATAGAGACGTTGCGAAAACACTAGTGCAAGAATTTAATTCGATCACTGTAAATCAAAAAGAAATACCTGCATAGATGCAAACAAAAGCGCATGTCTGGATGTGTGGAGCATCTGATTGTGGTGAGATAATCAGAGAGGAATGCGTTCTGGAAAGATCCGTCGAAGACGAGGCATATTTCCCAAAACCTTTTCCGGAACATTTATTTGAGCCATTCGGGTGGACTCAAATATTGTCAACTTTAGACGTATGTGTTAACGTATGTGTTAACGAATGCACACCTACGAAATTTTGTGACGAAGAAGGATACGACCTAGTAACATTGCAAATGGCTAGCGTTATCCTTGAGTCGGGATCGGAGAGCGAGGAATAGGAAGAACCTCCCCATGAGACTGAGTGTAAAAGAATAATTGATGAGGTATCTGTAGTGAACGATAGGATTCAAACAGAGGAGGAATTCAAGGATTCACTATGCTGTGACCTTCCATCATTGGACGATGAAATCCAACTGATAGAGGCTGATGATGAAAAATCAAGCGCATCAGAGACGAACAGGAAATACAGGCTGAGACAAGACAGGTTTTACGAGTTTCATAACCAAAAACCTAGTTGACAGGAGCGGTATAAATCAAAGAGAACGAGAAAATCAAGGGCGAATAAGCATAATCCGATGCCTCTTGTCAATAACAAAACCGGATATCTAAAGCTTGTCAAAGCTGAGGATTGTGTCAAAGACGAGGTCACTGGCCGGTTTACCAAAACTAAACCGTGGAAAAACAACAAGAAGAACAGACACGAAAAGCGGATGACTAAGTCGTAAAAGGAGAGGAAAACAGGGTCTGGAATGACCAAAACAGAGAGGAAAACTGAGTACAATAAGCTCAAGCAAACCCTCAGAGACATATGGACGACCGACTTTGAAACGAATGAGGACACGAGTTCTAACAAGATAGATGCACCGTCCCATTATAAGAAATATACAATACAAGATAGGAAAATCATAGTGCAACAACCTATGAGGGAATTGAAGGAACCGGGTACATCGTACGACGGTCCTGAAAAAGCCAAACGAATAGATCTAGTGGAGCCAGGAGAAGATCCAAAACCTACATATATTGCCACGGATCTTACTGAAGAAGAGGAAAAGCTTTTGGTAGCTACTCTTAAACAGTATAGAGATGTGTTTGCGTGGTCGTACAAAGATCTTAAGGGGGTGGATCCTAGTATCTGTCAACACACGATACCCCTTAAGAATGACGCCAAACCTAGCAGACAACTTCCCTATACTTACAATGAAACATTTACCAAAAAGATCAAGGAGAAGATAGATAAACTTAAGGAGGTAGAGTTTATTTACGAAATTGAGCACACTGATTGGGTTTCACCAATTGTGGTGGTCTCGAAAGTTAAGAGTGTGCGTCAATCTCAAGAAAGTAAACGCTCCTACAATTCGAGACAGCTATCCCCTACCCATTACTGATCATGTAATAGAAAGGGTAGCGGGCAAAGAGGCTTATAGCTTCTTAGATGGCTTTTCGGGTTACAACCAACTCGAAATAAAGCTAGAGGATCAGCAGAAAACGTCTTTTGCAACTGAATGGGGTATTTTTGCATTCCGGGTAATGGCTTTTGGCCTAACAAATGCACCAGCCACATTTCAGAGGTTAATGGGTCATGCTTTTAAAGAATATCTAAGACACTTCTTAGAAATTTACATGGATGACTTGTGCGTTCACTCCCTTGTAATACTGGAGCACATAGAGCACTTGACCAAGGTGTTCGAAAAATGCAGGCTGTATCGGATTTTCTTGAATCCAGAAAAATGCGTCTTCATGGTAAGACAGGGCAAAATATTGGGACATATAGTGTCCAAAAACGGGATTTCGACAGACATGGAGAAGATCAGTGTCATTGTTGATCTACCACGACCAGTAAAGGTGAAAGAGGTACAAGCATTTATGGGTCATTGTGGATATTATCGAAGATTTATCTACTCATACGCTATAATTGCAAAACCACTTTACACGCTGATAACTAAATTTGAGTGGACAGAAGAGTGCGAGGAAGCTTTTCAAACGTTGAAGCAAAGATTAATTTCCGCTCCAAATTTGAAGGCTCCGGATTGGGAAAAGATCTTTCACATTCACGTAGATGCATCAACGTATGCAATAGGATGCATACTTGCACAACCTGGAGAGAACAACATGGATTTTCCAATAAGTTACTCCAGTAGACAATTGAACAATGCAGAGAAGAATTACACGACAACTGAGAGGGAGGGATTAGGTATGGTCTATGCGGTGAAAAGTTAGACACTACTTACTTTCCAATGAATTTGTATTCTTTGTTGATCACCAAGCACTGCTGTACTTAGTAAACAAACCTTGCAGTACGGGGAGGATTGTTCGATGGTTCATCAAACTGCTTGAGTTTGACTTCACGGTAGTGGTCAAGAAAGGAACTACACACCAAAGAGCGGATCATTTATCTAGAATGATGCATGGAGAAAACCTTATAGGAGTTGATGATGATTTGCCAGATGCATATCTTTTCAACATAGAAATGGTTTCAAGATGGAGTGAGGACGTAATTCCTTTGCTGACTATCGGGTCTTTGAATATGACAAGACAACCATCTACCATTGTAGCATCCAGATCATTAGTAATGTTGGTGGGCAGTCTATACAAACAAGGATCGTATCAAATCCTTAGGCTTTGTGTTGAATCTAGTGAACGGGAATTGTACCTAAACCAAGCTCATGTACAAACAACGGAAATTCACAATGGGCATGCACAGATGTACCAGAGATTGATGAGATGGGTGTATATTGGCAAAAAATGCAACATAGTGTTCATATGCATGTCAAATATTGTGTTAAATGCACGCTTCAAAGGCCAATAGAGCACGCGACTCTATTCAGATTGTCTGTAGCACCCCGATGGAGTAACTACATCGTTGAATACCTCACCACCAGGATACTGCCTGAGGGGATGAGTAGATCACGAATCAAAACGATCATGAAAGAGGCAGAAAACTATGTACTGATTGAGGAAGCTCTTTACAAGAGTGGGAAAGACCATCAATTGAGAATGTGCACGACTGAAGAGGAATACATTTCTATCTTAGAGCAAGCACACAGCGGACAAGCTGGTGGACATTTCTCAGCTGACAAAACGGCCAAAGCAATTCTTATTGCAGGCATATGGTGGCCTACACTATTCATGGATGCTGAAGAGTTTGTGAAACGATGTGATGAGTGCCAGAAAACGAAAATTCCGAGAGCGCGAGACGACATGCCCTTAAGGCCAATGATGGGGGCAAGAGCGTTTGCGAAATGGAGAATAGATTTTGTAGGACCGATAGCGCCTCCGGGATATAAAACGCACACTCAATACATTATTGTGGCAACAGATTATCTAACAAAATGGATAGAAGCTAAAGCAACAGCCAGAAATTATGCAAAAACGATAGCACAGTTTTTGTATGAGAAAATTTTCACAAGACATGGCTTACCAATTGAGCTCGTGAGCGATAGAGGCACTCACTTCATCAATGAAGTGATCGAATTCCTATTGGACGAATTCATGGTAATTCACAGGAAGTCCGCCCCCTATCACCCACAAGCGAACGGCCAAGCAGAAAGTACGAATAAAATTTTGGTGACAATTCTCACCAAAATTGTCGGCGAATCGAGAACTGACTGGGATCAAAAGCTGCATTCAGCTTTATGGGCATATCGAGTAGCTTACAAAACATCCATCGGAACGAATCCATTCAACATGGTTTATGGAATTTAAGCAATTTTTCCACTTGAATTCCTTATTCCCACACTTCGAGTCGCTAAACAATTAGAATGGACGGGCCATGAATTATCCAATCAGGTAGATGCCATAGAAAAATTGGATGAAACTAGATTGAGAGCCGTCGCATCAATCTACGCGCAAAAACGAAACATGAAATCATTCTTTGATCAACATGTTATCAGCAAGGAATTTGCTACTGGGGATTACGTCTTAATGTATACCCTGAAACAACATTTCCGGAAACTCAAAAAGCGAGGAAATGGACCCTATGTGATTCATGACATATCATCTAGCGGTGCCATCAAACTTGCGACATTAGAGGGAGAGAAAATGCCTAACTGGATTAGTGGTTGCAGACTAAAGAAATACAACTTACCACTAACCACAGAGATGCTTGCCAAAATACACGCTGCGAAGGAGCGCAAGAACAAAGCAAAAGAAACAAAAGCTCAAGCGCAGGAGGAGGCCAAAGTCAAGATTTTAAAAAGAAAACAAACCTTACAACAACAAAGACTTATCTATGATTCAAACTGATAAGCAAAGGGAAACAAGAATCGATGTTCGCATCAATGTTAGACTCCCGCATGGCAGGTATCAGCGAGCATTGATTGACACAGGAGCAAGAGTCAATGCGGTCAACTTCTCCACTTACAGGATGCTTACAGATGAACCCCTCGTGCAATCCACACATGATCTACAAGCAGCAAATGGTGCAACAATGCCAACATTGGGGATAGTAAACTTACCAATCAATCTTGATGGAAATAGTTGTCCTCATCAATGTTTCGTCATGAAAAATGGAGAAATCAGAGAATCAATATGCTTGGGAGTTCCATGGACAATGCAGTCACTGAATGGTTAGAACATGCGTTAAGGCACACACACGACTCTAACGTGTACATGACTCCATTCGCCAAAATAGATCACTCATGGCCGAGTATCCCCATCGACAATAAGCAACCGGCTATTCAGACAAAAACACCCCCAAAGGTTATTCACAAAATCTGGATACATTGTTGACCAACAAACCGAGCAAGATATGGCTACCTAAGGACAAACTCCAGACGGAAGCAGCATCATCTCCAAAACCTTCAAAAGTTACTTCAAAGAGGAAATGGAAACCAAAAAAGGATAACACTAGAGTTTCAATGCCAGAGCTCGAAAGGAAAACCAAAACTCAAAACAAGAAGCCTAAATCTTCCAAATGGCACTAAAAACCGGTGAAAACTAAAGCAGATTCTGTAAAGCAACAAACCACATATAAATGGGTTCCAAAAATAGTTTCTAGTACAACACCCACAATCAAAGAAAGACCAAATCAACTGCAAGCTCTCATGTTCCATAACGAGCTACCCTCGCCATCAAAAGCCACTGAAAACTATGTTCAGTTCCCACATCTTGCACAGCATGTCGTTACCCAATGCATTGTCTCAACCATCAGAATAGGGCCACATTACACGGTCATGCATAGACACAGAGTTCAAAACCCATGCACATGCACCACCCTTCGTCCAGGACGACTCAGACAAGGAAGGGGGGAGTAATTGATGAATCTGATGAATCTAGCAACAGTCAGGGCCATTAAGGGGTCCAATGTGCATATATGTACATAATGTGTGTGTGTTTTCATTCTTTAGAGTTCAGTTTTGAACAAATTCGATCAAAAACTGGCATTTTTAGCGGTTTTTTTTGTATCATCCGACTAGCATAATAATGAGCTGTAATGACAAGTCCAGAGCATGGGGATGCTTCTAGAGAAAATATTTTTGCCAATTAATAAGTATTTTCATTTTATTGTGTTTGATTTTCGTTAATAAAACATCAAAAATTAAAAAAGTCTCGCTCACAAATGTCGGAATCAAGTTCTGGAAGCAAACGCCGAAGTATCATGATAAGGTTATCAAGCATGGAAGATATAAAGCTAATCTGAAGATGTCAAATTTCGGCCTCAATGATCATGACTACATTTCGCCAAAATCGCATCAAACGGTCATACGACGCCGGAATGATAAACGGTTCAACCCACAAGTGGTATGCAGATTAAATCAGGATCAATAGTGAGAAAAATCAACCCTGTGTTATGAAAATCTCAGGAAGATATAGGTCAGGTAGGCCAAATTCTAGCTCATTGTTCATTTTCACCTTTGAGAGAGAAGGAGAGAGCTTTTTTGACCTAGAGAGAGCTGCCACGTTTCTGCCCCGTACGGACGGTCGGAGCCAGCATTTCACACCATATTTCATAGGTATGTTCCCTATCAAGTAAAGATCAAGTCTATTATGCATGCAAGCGCGAATCATTGCACAAACGGACGAAGGGATCGAATCAAAGTTGGATCGGGTCAAAGAGGTCGAGGGCCCTTAGAGGCATCCATACAAAACGTTTTTCAGCCACAGAACACATAAATGTGCTCCCCACAAGGTCAGGAACAAAGCCATGTGGTCAAGACCAAATTTGGTGGTGGTACACCGATCGCGATCGGTGTACCTCCCTGACAAAAACTGGGACCGATCTTGCAAAACACCTCCCCTCAGCCTCGCCTACAACCTGTTGGTGTCAAAACCAATTTTGCCCTCCATGGTATGATCGCGATCGGTGCCCCCAGATGGAGGTTTTGCAACTTTTGGTTTGGCACAGGCTTGGAACTCAGTTAAAAGTACACTCTCTTGAAATTTCAAGGAAAATGCACAAATTTTGCTCATGGAATGGGCCCAATTTGTCAAACACAACCAAAAAGGGAAAATTTGACCTACAACTACCAAAATCTGGTTAAAAATGGTGATGGATGGTTTGGAAGGAACACTTGTCCGACTAAGAGTCAGGACAGTTGCAGAAAACCTCGGATGGATTTCAGAATCTCCTACAAATACAGATATGGTAATTTCAGTCTCGAATGATCACACAAAGCTAGAATTGGAGCCGAGCCAATGCCAAAACCAAACGGTCATTTAAGGATTCTCAAACATCACATGGATATCCAAGAAATGCCTCAAAATTGCACCAATCTGGAAAAACTCCTAAGACAAGGTATAAAGTGCCTGATAAGGTCAAAATCAGACAATGGAGTAGGCTGATGGTAGCAGAACATCATGGGAGCAGTGGGAGCTCTAAAACTAACTTTAATTAACTCCAAGATCCAACCAAAATTCATCAGGAAAACCAAATATGGTTAGACTTAGTAAAATATGGTCAAATAGTGAAAAATTGCTCTAAATTGTTCATTTTAAGTCCAAACTTGAAAATAAATCATCAGTGGGCTAGGCAAGCATAGGAGTTCATGACCATCTAGTTTTTACCAAAAACAGGCCCAGAACACCGATCGCGATCGGTGTACCTTAGCTTCAGAATTTGACCAAAACCTATCAGATCCCTTGTACACATCTTGTTCAAGTCACCATCCAAGTTTCAAGCCAATTGGACATCAAAAACTCATAAAAAAATTAGAGTCTAGTCCAAAAATCCCTTGTAACCCAGAAATGGGACCTGTAAACTCAAAAGTGGTTCAAAAGACACACAGAGTGGACCAAAATGATCCTCCAACTATCAGCAACCCACTCATATGATCAAATCTAGATTTGGCCTCTGTACTACAATCGCGATCGGTGTACCTCAGACCCAGAACTGGCTCAGATTCTTATCAGTCATAGCTCTAGTCTTCCTAGTCCCACTGGTGAAATATGGACAAGAATGGATGAAATTTGTTCAAGTTATGATCAGTTTTAACTTTGAACTGTTTTTTACTAAAATTTTAAATGCGATTGATTGCGAAGGGAAAATCCTGACAGCTTGTGATTCTCCGGACACAAAATGCCTTGCCTAAAGAAAGACAGGCAGTGGATAGCAGCACCATATGAAGTGGAGGAGCTCGCCACAAATGAAAAGGCTCACATCTCGGATGAGATACTGGCTCAAATCCCTGCCCACATCTTCATCTCAAAGTTTAAGGATGCGGATGGTGACTTGGTAAAGACAACTATCATGCCACGGGAGATATGGAATCGCCACCAAAGGCCAGAAGTAATAGAGGCTATGCGAGCGGTACACTTGGAACAATTTTTCAGATTACAGCCATGGGGAACAGATTACATGAGGGCCCACGAGCTCATGAGCTCGATACAATATGATGGGCAGGCAATGCTCACAAACAAAGATGGGTCAAAGGTTAAAGTAAAGATCACGAAGGAAATCATCAACGAAGCCTTGCATTTCCTCCCAGGGCAACACGATTTGTTAGCAAAGACAAAGTCACTGGACAATGAGAAGGCATTCGTCAAAGCGAAGGGGAAAAAATACAAATACAATGACATGATCTACGGAGAGCTGGAATTGCCGATGAGATTGATATCTCAGCATTTCAGAGTTCAAAAGCCTCCTCGCTACACAGAGCCAATCCTGCACATTGCCGTAGTCATGGCTCTAGCGACAACAGAAAATAGATCCTTTCGTTGCGACTACGGTTCTTATATTCTGGATAATCTGATTGAAGCAAATTTGAAAAGCTCGGCAAAAAACAAAACCTACATGAGTGCAGGGCCGATGCTAACCAGAATAGCATACCAGGCTTTGGGAATGATCGAATATTTGCCAGCTACCGCTCAAAAACGGCCTTGATCCAGAAAGCTAAGCTGGTTGCACACTCTGTAAGGACGACCCTTGGCGCGACATCATCGCGCTCAGCAAAGGCCACCAATAAAATTTCGAGTGATGAAGAGAAAACGGAGATAGATGACGAAGGGAAGTCTCAAGATTCTAAAGACAAGGTGCCTTCAGAGTTTGAGGAAAGCGAGGAGGAAGATTCAACAAAGAAGCTCAAGAGAAAAAGAGGAGAGAGAAGTGCAATACCGCAGTCGGACATGCAAAAAGCATATGTGGAAGCCCAGAAAAGAGTCGAAGAAAGATGAACCAAATTGTGGGCTGACAGACAGGCTCGAGCGGTTGAAATGCAACAGGCACAAAAAAGAAGACTCGAAAGGGAAAGGCAAGAAAGAATAGAAAATGCAACTCGCCTACGGGCTGAGAAGCGAAGGTTGGAAGTAGAACAAAAGGCTGCGGAAGTGGACATATCTTCGCAGTCCACTGAACAAACGAAGGAAAAAGACGCGGCTGATAAGCAAAATCAGGCGGAACATCTCAAGATGATCCAGAGAGATAGGAATTTGGAAGCGCGACGCACGGTGGATCTCACCTGCCAAAGAATAATCAAGATTTTAAAGAAAAGAAAAGCGGAAGCATCTGCTTCGCAACAAGGTGAAGGGACTTCCAAGGGGAGACATGTGCGAGAAGAATCGAGTCCGCCTCCTCCCTCGCCCAAATCACCTCCTCCCTCACCTAGAAAATCACCTCCGCCCTCACCAAAATCTCCACCTCCTCCCCCTTCTCCATCGAACAAAAAGCAGCCAACTCCTCCCCCTTCAACCTTGCAAAAGGAAGTTTTACCACCTACAGAATCCATCGGATACCAAGAAGCATGCCAAGCAGTGGCTGGATTTGATTACAAGCAAACTCTGCGGGATTTAGAACGACAATTCCAGTGTCAGCACGTGGTGCTGAGTGAGAAAGCAAGGTAGGTACAGGAAGCCTGACAAAAGCAAGAATCACGGCAAGAAGAGTTAGACAGCCTGAGAACGCAACTAGAACGCACAACAGAGGAAAGAGACCTTGAGCGGCAGCAGGCTCAGTCTCTGATCAAAGATTTGGTGGACGTCAGGACAGACCTGACTGCCAAAGAGAAGGAGTGCCAAGAGCTGACGGCAAGAGTCCAGAAAGAGACAGATCAGCTTGCCTACGAGAGTGCAAGATTCCAAAGGCTTAGCAGCTCCTACAGTACTTTCAAGGGCACTCTGACGACTTTGATGGCTAATCAGGAACCTGCTGGGGCATTGGTCTCCACATCTGACAATGCCACAGCAGTAAACACTATAGCAGCACTAAAAGTAGAGCTAGATCAAGAAAGGCTTCAAAGACAACTGCTCGTATCAGGGATGGTGGCCCAGACAGCGGCAAACGAGCTAAAGTTAAAAGAAGTGGAGCAGCAACTAGCTCAAGCAAGCACTGAACTACAGATTCAGAGACAGATCGGTGATACGTTGCTAAAGGAAAAAGAAGATCTGCTTTTCTAGCAGCAGATCAAAGCAGACAAAGCCCAGACTCAACCGCAACTGCTGCTTGGACAACAAGCACCAGATTTACCTGGATCATCACATCAAGGGCAACAGGAGCAGGAATTTGAAGGGCCTGATTTTGACATAAGAGATGAACTCAGTGAAAGCATTCAGGACATGCCAAAGGGGCCAGCCAAGGAGTATATGCTCTATGAAAAGAAGATATTGGAGTCAGCAGCCCTGGCATACTTACAACCAGAAGAGCAGGTGGAAGGATTTGGCCACGAATACCTCCCATTTTCTCTGCTATGCCATGAATCAAATTTGTGGAAAGAAAAGATGCGGCCTACCTTGCCACGAAACAAAGAAGGGGGTTACGAGGGCATTGCACTCACAGTGGAAGAAGCTCAGGTGCTTGTCGATGACCACCCCAAGTGGAGGCAGAAGTGGTTGGACAAAAGGCCATAGGATCTAACAAATTACCACAACGCTCCTCAACATATACAAATAGATCCTACATTCTGCCCTGTCCCTCGAGGACGCACTTGGAAATATTTCACCACATGGAAGGGGTCGAGGCAGCACAAGCTAAATTACCCAGTTCTGATAGCGTAACAACCCCCTAAAGTGGCTTACATGGTCAGCACACTGAACTCAACAATTACTTTGCTGCGGGATGTCCCCGATTTGGCATGCCAGATGTTAGTGAGGATAGCCCGAATGATTGTCACCTGCATCCAGGTGTTTAAAGACACTGAAGGCGACGATCATCTGTGGAATCTGTTCTTGGAAGGACACAGAGGCATCTGCTGGAATCTACAGGATTCACCACCACGGCACATCTTGATGGCCATGTACTCCAGGCTAATGTACCTCCCACCACACTACCTGCAAACATTTGAAGAGGCCTTCGTCACAGGATTCTTTGAAATGGATTCAAGGATTTTCCATCCCATGGCAAAGGACCTCAAGGCAAGGTACGTGGCATACCAACACACATTATCTGAAAATCCATTCAGACAACAACAAGAAGCCCTCGAAGCCGTCCTGCGAACAAGAAGCTTTTCAGCGACTCTCACTTCATTAGAGCCACATCAACGGCCAAAGCACTGAACATGCAGGAGGGCGTGTAAGGATAAGGAAGGGGGGAGTGTTTGACGGACGAAGCAACAGGCGGCCATGGCCAGAAGGACCATATTTTTTTGAGAAACCATTGTAAAATTATTTTGTAAAGAAGCATCTCTAAGCCGGGAAATTGTCAAAAATGTATGATTATTCTTATGGGAGCAATTGTATATTAGAGAGCCAGTTTTACGATTAGGGGCTTATGGCCGGACAAGACATTTTGCAAAGACCTAATCTATAAAGGTCATTTTTTGTAAGTTTTGGATAATCTTTTTGAATGGGGAACTGAGAAGACAGCGTACGTTTGAGAGCTCCTTCTTGTTCAAACTTGTAATCTTCGCCATTGCGGCTACGGTAATCCAAATTCAGTTTTGATTATTGCATTGTGTTCCTCTCCTCTTGCTCTTTCATTCAAGTATAATCATTCAAGATTCATTGTAGGTTTTCGACTACGTGTTTGAGGCTTTAAATCGCTGTTTTGAGTGTTTATATGCGTGTTTTATGTCGTTTCAACCCTAGGAGGGGCTTTAGGGACCCTAAAACGACCCATTAGGATCAACTATTCGCTGTTTTTGTTGACTTTGGGACGAACGATCGCGATCGTTGTACCTTTCCCGAATGCTGTGACGTTGATAGGATATGATCTTAATAGTCCCCTGAAGCTTCCCTTCAAGTTTCGTGCGATTCCGAATAGATTTGCATGGTAAACGGGCATGACGACTGTAGAGCTGGGTAGAAGGACATAGTCAGATTACTTGGCGTTGATGCGTTCGATTTACTTGTAGAGTTAGTAGTTGCATCTCTTCGAGTTCACTTCATTAGGAGTGACAACCTAGTGAGTTTACATGCCTCATCCGAGTCGCTTCCCCTGTATTGATAAATATGTTGATGCTTGAGAGCTATGCTATGGACGTCTATCGCGGTGACCCGCAAACATAGCAAAAAAAGGGGGGGGGAATATATGTACATGTCATTGAATTAGGTATATCATAATAATTAAAAAATTCATCTATACACCGAGTTTTTGTGACCTAATGAGATAGAATGGATATAGGCTGTTGTATGTCAATCAACTGCTATCACTGCAGATATATATGTGTAATTCCAAGGAAGAAACATGTTACCTTCCACCATCCAAGAACACAAGCACGTTAGTATTGGCATTACTTGGGAAGATAGGTGTCAATGACTCCTTCCCCTTGTTATCAGTGTCCAAAATTACAAAGAAATTAACAGCTAAGCAGAGATCGGATTTATGATTTATGACAAAGAGAAAATAAACCACATTTTGGATATCTTTAAGATTATGTATAATTATCAAATTTTTTTCAAAATCTACAAAAATCTTCTTACTTCTATGTTATAAAATGTTCTTGTAGGCCAAGGTCCCCACAACAATCTTAAGTCAAGAATATTTTAACATTTATGTACCATTCCATCTTCTAGATTATTAATCTCTAAAAAAGTAAAAATTTGGATAGCATCTCCTTCGTACAACGGATTGACTTTCAAGTTTCCAGTCAAAGCCATCTTTGTTGAGACCCTCACAAGAGGTTAACGGCATCAAAAAAGGGAAAACAAGTTCAAAAAATTTGTTATGTATTATTCCATCTTCTAGTTTACCAATCTCTAAAAAGTAGAAATTTGGGCAGCATTTCCTTTGTAAAACGAACAATTTTTCAAATATCCAATCCATGCCATTTCTTTTGAGACCCTCACATGAAGTTTAAGGCTCTAGGAACCAGTTCAAAGCTAGAACATTTAAAAGTTAAAAAAATTACAATGTGTTACTTTCAAGTCAAAAACCATCAAGCTAATGCTCAAGTCAAAATGCTGGAGTTCACAATTATGCATAGCAATTGTAATCAATGAACATGTTTTTCAAGTTTTCAGTGAGGTTCGATACTCACGTAATGTATACAAGATCCAATTTAACAATTATGCCTAAGGAATTGTACTAAATCCGGATGTTTTTAAGAGTTTGTGTGAGGTTCAAGACCACATCTTGTGAATACAAGATCCTATTTATGATGCAGCATCCCAGTCTTTTCACCTTCAACCCATCTATTAAACTATATGTGAAAATAGTCCACAAGGCACAATACCCATGACTTGTTAGTTATCATGCAATATTCAAAACACACTGGCAGAGGTTCCAAAGTACTATGAATATGATTCTAGATCTTTAAAGAAGTTTCTGCTTCCATTCTATCCATACCCAAGTTATTGTGTATCGCATTCAAATATCCCATTTTTAATCTTCACAAGCATCTCCCCGTATGATGATTTACATCATAAATATTTAGAATGCAACTTGTTGATGTGGATAATTTGACACCTATTGCAAAGTATGGTATGCCACACATGTAAGCACACCTTCTTTGCAAGAATATCCAGAAATATACTCAACACAATATTTTGATAAAACTCATCTTGCAGTAAATTCATTTCATCAAAAATCCTAACCCAAAGTTATTGCATAACAGACCAAACTTGATGAGGAAATGTTTATGTTGTCATCTAGATATTAAAGCTCGTAGGGGTAGTGCATCCACCCAAGTGAGAAGAGCTTCATCGTGTACTACTTTGATGACTATCGTCCAGGTGTTGCAGACCCTAGAGGATAGGGAAACCGTTCTCCAAAGGGATGATGTTTCCATAAGTTGCTTCATATACAAGTCCTTGTTCATGTGTGTAGCAAAGGAAGCCTTCTTATGCACCGATCCTTGTCATCCAAGTTTTGTAAACCATAGAGGGTAGGGTAGCTACCAATTGATGAGAGGAAAGTGCTCTTTTTGTGACTCCTTGTGTGTGTGTGTGTGTGTGTGTGTGTGTGTGTGTGTGTGTGTGTGTGTGTGTGTGTGTGTGTGTGTGTGTGTGTGTGTGTGTGTGTGTGTGTGTGTAGCTGTTTAAATTAAATACATATACACCACAGAACATGACGTTCAAAAAACAACTGGCTTTAGATGACTAGGCAAGGATTTGTATAGAAACAACTCAGTCTTTGATCCATTATTGTACAACATAATCTATCATTCCAAATGATTTTATACAAAAGTACCAGAACTATCCCAGTTGAATCATCAAGTGTCTTCAAAGTCGGACTGCAACATGCTAAACCTTTTTAAGTCAAGATAGAATTCTCACCTACATCCATATAGTCAGGACAACAAATTTCTTACACTTGGCTACATATGGCAGGCTTCAAAGAACCTATCAGTTCCAACTTAAAAATTATTAGACTAGCTATTGTCCTAAATATTTCTTAAAAATATAAATATACAAAAACACTTAAGTACCTCAACTTTTTTTGGAATTGTAATGTCCAAGCAAAGATTTGCAAATTCAAAGTATTGTATAAATGTTTTTGAAAGTATTCCTTTATAGTACTTTAAAAACTTCAATAATGTCCTTTATGTAAAGTGTGAGCTTTGTCCTAAGGTATGAGTCAAGGAGAGGAGAGTGGATTTATCCCACATACTGTGGAGCAAGGCTGTAGAGCTACTTAAAGCTCATTTCTTGAATCAATAAACAACAACTTCATTTTGCACTAGATGCTTGTCTATGGTGAGCTTGTGCTAAGCTAAGTCAATACTCAAGATTGTGTTTATAGTCCAAGCTAATCCTATCTTGGAACCTAATTTACTTGAGTGATAACCTTGCTTACACACACTCACACACTTGCACCATGTTTCTCTTTCATACAACATAGCTAGCACGATCCAATTCCTAACATTTGGTATCAGAGCCATGGTATGCTAGCTAGGATTTTCATTATGCATTAGTGTGTGTTAATCATTAGCATCTCCATTAGCTTCGATTAGCACTTCTTAATCAAAAATTTTTTAGTGCTTAATCTATCATCACCTCTCTCCTTCCACCTCTAATAATCATCACTTAGTAATCACTAGACTAATTAGTTGTGAGCAATCTCATGGGTTTGATTCCTATGAACCACTACTCTCGCTAGTTAATCTTGGTGGTCAATTAAGCGATCTTTAGATTCAACCTCTTCAATTTGTGTACATTAAGTGTCATTTCCCCCCAATTTGCACTTGCAATTAATTTCTTTAGCTTCATCATTAAGCTTCATCACCCTCGTCATCTCGAAGTACTCCTCAAAACCTATCCATAGAGTCCCTAAGTGCCCCATTCTGACAAGGGAAGCCCGTTCAAATTTTTTTCTAAAATTAGGTGTGTCCTTTTTCTTCTCGGTGCTGCCCGCTGCCCGGAGGTTGACCGCATTGCCCCCGCCTGCCCGGCAAAGTGCCTTGCTGCCCGCGCCTTGCCCGGCCTGTCTGATGTGCCTGGAAAGTGCATGCCTTGCCCACTAGCATTAGTCGCCCTTCACACGTCTGCCCGAGCTCCAGCCCTTGGCCTTGCCCTTTTCCCTTAAAGCCCATTCCCGCACTACTGCACTCACCTCCCCCCAGGCCTCAAGAGCTCCCCCATTCCCACGGCCCACTCAAGACCTCTTCCCGTGGCACTCCGACCCGCAGCCAAGTATTTCATAGGGCATGATCCCACTCAGTTGCAACGAGGAAAAGTAAATCAACACAAAATAAAAGAAGCTTCGAGGACATAAAGAAAGATGCAACAAGGGATTTCAAGAGCGGCCATCAAACAAGCATCCGAAAGCTTCCACACCAAGCATTCAAAAGGGGATCACTCCTTGCCGGCTTGGCTAAATATCAAAGCAAAGCAAAGAATCATTTCCCCTATCTGTGAAGAGGGGCTTCACAGACAGTGAAGAGGAGCTTCACATTGAAGGGAAAATCCAAAGTACACGTTAAAATCTTGCAGCCAAGCACAACAATTATTTGTCTACATGGATGACATTATGTGCTTTTGTGATGGGATAGACATTGGCATTGGAGAGTCTCCAAATTGCTAAAATCACTCCATGTGTGAAAACTTTGTGACAAATTGTATGAGAAATTCCACATGCTTGGGCTCTTGGAGTATGACCAAAATGGAAGAGACCATTAATTTTTGCATAAACCTTTTCATAGGATATTTTAGCATATTGTTGCATGTCATTATGACGCATGGAATAAAGCCTGATTGTACCACAAAAAGGTGACAGAAGTACTTGTTCGAGGGGAGAATAAGAAGTCAAACCATGAAGCAGTTGAAAGAAACAGTAGAAGCAACAAAGGCAAGAGACCTGACAGAGGATCAGCTCACATATTAAAGGACAAAAAGGATGAAGATGAAGGCAGCATTTGGGAAGACCCATTTTGAAGATGCAGACTCTCTACTTGTAGGGGAGGACTTTTTTGTGTGTGGATACCAGCTTATCATCCTGTGTGGACATCACCATCCTTTGTGGATTTTTCTTATGTGGATTCTGACCATCCTGTGTGGATATCACCATCCTTTGTGGACTTTATTTTCCTATGTGGATATCACCATCCTATGTGGATTTTGTTAGCCTGTGTGGATCATGCATCTTCAGTATCTTGTCTTAGTCCAAACCTCAAGGGGAGGATTGTAAAGTGTGAGCTTTGTCCTAAGGTGTGAGTCAAGGAGAGGAGAGTGGATTTATCCCACATACTGTGGAGCAAGGCTGTAGAGCTACTTAAAGCTCATTTCTTGAATCAATAAACAACAACTTCATTTTGCATTACATGTTTGTCTATGGTGAGCTTGTGCTAATCTAAGTCAATACTCAAGATTGTGTTTATGAGTCCAAGCTAATCCTATCTTGGAACCTAATTCACTTGAGGGATAACCTTGCTTACACACACTCACACACTTGCACCATGTTTCTCTTTCATCCACCATAGCTAGCACGATCCAATTCCTAACACTTTATCCCACTTAAAATTGCATTCTTGGAGTAGTACCATATTCTATAACTTTTTAGAACAATATTTTAACATATCAAAGAGTACCAACCTGTCAAAATCTTCCCTACTTAAAACTTGAATATGTAATTACAGCTTAGAAGTTTTTAGTGATGCTTTATATTGTAACTATAATTATGTTGTATGAATCAAAGTCAAACGTTTTAACTAGATGAATCAAAACTTACTCTATAAGCGAGAGTATTCAAGGTCAGTAACCAATAGTATTACATCCTAGTAGCAAGGAAAAGAGAGATCAAGATCAAGGTCAGCTTAATGCTAATTAAGCAAGCTCGACAAACAGTTGTCAAGAACCAAATTACTAAAAGGCCATACTAGAATTCCTTCAAGGCTTAGCCTGTTTGATCAAATTAGTAGAATACCTTCAAGTAGGTGAGGCAAAAGATTATTGCTAGATTCCAAACTTTAGAAGGATAATAAATCCAAACAACAAGTCAAAAAATATGTATGGCAGTATCACACCCAAGAGCCAGATATGGTAACATGTATATGTATGAATATGGTTACCTACAATTTAGATTTAAGCGAGTCATCCAAGAACTAGAAGCCAAACATTAATCCAGTATTCAATAACAGGCTGAAGGTCAGATTTTTTGTAAGTCAAAGCAAACACACTCTCCCATATCATGACACCATAACATACTCAGGTAGTAAAGCATCAAAACCGGATGAGTACCCATATGTCAATCAGAATCTCAGGTTATGCCAAATCTCAGGAGGAAAGCATCAAAACCAGAATATGTATGTATGTTTAAGGTTTATATATAATTTATGGAAGCATCCAAGTTAATTGATCTTGGAACCTAATTTGCTTGAGTGATAATCTAGCCAACACACACTCACTTGTGTGCGTGATGTTTATCTTTCATCCACCGTAGCTAGTATGATCCCATTCTCTACAACTTTGTATGGGTTGAAGCAATCTCCTCATGCTTGGTATGAGTAGGCTAACACTCATTTGGTCAAACAAGAGTTTTGTAACAGTCCACAAGCACATTGTTTGTAAAAAGTGAGGGTGATGTACTTCTCATTGTGGTTCTTTATGTGGATGATTTGATGATCACTGGACCAAATGAGAGACATGATGCATCATTACTTGGGTATACAGTTTAAGCAGTGTGATGGTGGTATTGCCTTGTGTTAGAAAAGTTACATAGAGACATTGTTATGTAAGTCTAGACTTGAGGATTACAAAGCCATTGCCACTCCCATGGAAACAATTTTGAAATTGAGTCTTCATGATGCTAGTGATCTTGCAGATGTGACTCTTTATCAAACTGTTGTGGATGCCTCATTTATGTATGCAACACGAGGTTGGATATTCAATTTGCACTCTCACAGGTCAGAAAATTTATGCATAGCATAGGGTCTAAGCATTGGAAGGATGTCAAGAGGATTTTCCGCTACTTGAGTGGCACTCTACATCTTGGCTTGTTTTATCCCAAGGGGTGATCATTTCCGCCAGACTTACATGCTTTTTTCGACTCATATTGGGCTGGTTGTTTCGACATGCAAGTGTCCACAAGTGGTTTCTATTTTATGCTTCACTGTTCATGTATATCATGGTTAAGCAAGAAGAAACCTACTCTGGCCACCTTTAGTTGTGAGGCTGAGTAAGGGAAGTCTTCACAGCTACGGTTGAGTGTGTATGGCTCAAATGTCTTATGGCTTATTTGGGTGTTGGACAGGACACTGCCAACACTATCTACACTATAATTAGAGTGCATTGGCAATTCCGAAGAACTAAATTTTTCATGTTCGCACAAAGCACATTGAGATGCATTACCACTATGTCAAGGAGAGACTCTCAACAGGAGAGATCAACTTGGCTTATGTGCCAACACCGGACAACCTTGTAGATCTTTTCACAAAGTTATTGTCTCGTAAAAAGTTTGAAGCTTTCCGCAAAGCTTTGGTCTTACTCCCCTTTGTGGACTAATCATGTCCTCAGGGCATGTCACTTCCCTTTGCTTTATGTGCCAGCTCTCGTTCACCGCATCACTCCAGGGGGGATTTGTTACCCTATACATGTGGTAGTGATGTGTGTGAACACACTTACAGCCGGCGTGTCATTTTTTCCCTCTTTAGGAGGTTTTCCCCCCGTGCATTGTATATACGCCCATCATTCTAGGGTTATCTATCTTTCCATTGCACACTAAGCAAAACACTCTTTGATGTGTGCCTTGAGCTTCCTTCATCTTCTATGTGTGTTTTCTTGCCCAAGCCACTATATGAAAACATTCGAGGAAGACTTCTACACAGTCTATTTTGAAATCAACTCCAGGACCTTCATGCCCATATGCAAAGATTATCGCTCAAATTTGTAGCCTTCACCCTCCATGAACAAGAAACCCCACTTACAAGAATCTACAAGCCACGGGAGGAGGATCAGGTGCAACAGATCATGTTGGCCTTCCAACAATTTGTGGATGAGCAGAAACAAAGAAAGCCCTTGTGTAAAGAGTAAAGTCTTTTTAGGGACAACAAGAAGCTAGGAGGGGGAGTGTTGAAGCAAAGGACCAGCTCATGCCAAAGATGACGGGTCAACAAAAAATTATTCTCTTAGTTATTCATTTTTTTGGCATAATCCGGCATTTTAATTCATAACCTTGGGCAAAATCGAATCTGATAAAAAAAACTTTGTACTTAATGAGAGGTTAGATAGCCTAGTCCACCACATTTTTTTAAATAATTATCTGTTTCAAGAAAATACCCAGTTTTAACACTAGGTATGTAAGCCAAAAGTTTGTAACTATGAAGGATCTAATAACTATTGAGCTTACATGGTGAAGAGGACGCCTACACTAGCACGTTCACTACTCTTTGTACAGGTGATCATTGCTAATGAAACTTCTTATGTTGCTTCCTCTCCCTTTTAGCATTTTGTACATGTCTTCTCTACTGCATTTGAGTGTGTGTGTGTGTGTGTGTGTGTGTGTGTGTGTGTGTGTGTGTGTGTGTGTGTGTGTGTGTGTGTGTGTGTGTGTGTGTGTGTGTGTGTGTGTGTGTGTGTGTGTGTGTGTACAACGCAATGAGTGATTTTAGCTCTAGGTTGCCTCATGTGTTTATTTTCTCTTTGTGAGTTGTTAATGGTGTTATAAATGAAACTAAGCATGGACAAAGGTAAGTAGGCCCTAGGAGAACTCAAACCACACCTCATTTGTCATTTTTGGTGAAGGTAAGAGGTGGAAACTATCACGGTTGCTCACCTACCCGACGGTGACTTTTGTTGGTTTGGTTGTTTCTCATAGCCTAGAGATCCCCAATCTCAAGTTTCACATCATTTGGAGTTCATTTGACACCACAATGACCATTAGAGTGAGAGATAGACTACATAGGAGACTTAGGCATTACCCATTTAGTTGCTTCCTGGCTTGAGAGTGACACCTCTCTCCTCAATGCATTGTCATTTAGGACTTTGCATTTGACATTTCCATGCACTAGTCAGGTCAGATATGTCCTCCGATTGACATATTTATGTTGGTTTGAGTTCTTGCTATGCTACATGATCCGATTGCGGTGGCCCGCTAACAGTATATTAAGGGCTATGTGTAGAGCAAAATGAGAGATATGTGTACTTCCACAACCCACAATAAAAGAAAGAGTGCGATATCTTCAATCCCTTTGTTTGGGCAACCTAGTGTAGATGGAGCCTTGACAATGAAAACCACTAAATAAACAGTTTAGTACCCACATCTTGTACATCGTGATTCTACCCCATGTATTTCTTCCATTGGCATAATAGTGCCACAATACATGGACTTGCATAGACACAACATTATCGCCCATGTACATTGCACAACTTTTTGTCTAGGGTCATTCAAAATGGGAGGGGAGAGCAGAAGCCTATAGAAAGATGTTGAGCTATAAGATGATTGAAGATTCATGTGTATAGTGTATGAAGTGTATTTTTTACCCAATTTTTGTTTTTATTTAGTGTTTACCTCTTATCGGACATAATAATAAGCCATATTGACAAAAAATTTGACAATCATGATGCCTAGATTGAGAGTGTATATATATGAGTGTGAGGAATAATTTTGGCCAAACAATAATCAATTTTAGTTATTTTCTTTTATTTTAGCTAATAAGGATAAAAATTTCATAAAACTATTAGAAGAGATAAAATTAAGTTCTAAAAGCAAGTGCTAAATCAGCAAAGCAAGAGCTTCAAGCATGTCAAGTTTTGAAAGATTTGGTACAAATCAAATTTTTGGTCAACTTACAACATGTCAAATTCACAAAATTGAAGGCAAACCATGATAAGGTGTAATGAGCCATTTGAGTCACATGTGATATACCATGAGCAATCATGGCAAAGGAGGTAAGAGTGCACTTGGGGTTGTAGGTATGTTTGATACATATAGCCAAAATAGAGCAAAATAGGCCTCATTTGCATTTTGAGAGAGAGAGAGAGAGAGAGAGAGAGAGAGAGAGCTTAGCTTTTTGGTGACCTAGAGAATGAGACGGTGGTGCAGCCAAAGTTGGTCCAAGCTAGGGGATGGTCTATGCCAGGCAGAGGCAACAGGCAAGTGCAGTGCAGAAGGCTAGGGCAGGTGCCAAGGCCCTAGGTAGCCAAAGGGTAGCAAGAAAGTATGGCTAAAGCGGCTTTTTAGGCCAAGGAGGCTCAAAGATGGTCAAGATGGGATGGCAAATGAAGGTGTCCGAAATGCCAAGTTAAGGCTCTGAAATGTAGTGTTGAGTGTGCTCTAGAAGTTGGTCCAGACAACTCGTCAAACGGAGCCCCGGTGTGCAAGATATTGAAGTTTAAAGCTAGAGTGTGCAGCAGATTCCTGACGGGTAGGGTAGCTAGGGACAGGTTGCCCAAGCAGGTGTTAGTGGATGGATGTGTAGTGCTCAAGTTATGGAGCATGCCGGTCTTCTCGGATTGTAGATTGGAGCTCTTGTTAGCAAGTTATGGCCATTAGAAGATTTCCCGGGGGTCGGGTCTGAGCCCATTAGCCCGCATCAAAAAAGCGCGCCATCTGGTGTTTTTTGGAGCTCGCCAAGTATCTCGGTGATGGTGTGCACTATGTGGAGTTAGTCGAAATCAACCACGTTTGATTCTAAGTTCCGAACATCGAGTTACGGCGTGGAGAAAAATGGAGCATTTGTCGATTGAGTACATGCAGTTGATTTTCTCACTTTTAATGGTCTTGGATAGCAAGCTCAGAGGAGTCCAGAGATGGTGAGGTTTGCACGGCCTGTGACTGGCTCAGTGAAGATCCGGCCCGGCTCAGCAGCTCGTGATTCCCACCTTCGGGCAATACATGGGAGCATGGGGGAGGTGGGCCAAGAAGTCAGTGTTTAGTGGTTTTTTTTTTGGGGAGTCTTTCAATACCTTAAGGCTCAGTGGCCCATGGGCTGCCACATGGTGAGGAATAAACCCGTAGGTGGAGTCCGGGTAGAGGGTGCGAGTCTATAAGAGCAATAAGTGGCGCCCCTTATGTGTATCCAAAGGGGCAGGGGCTCCTCTCATGGTACTTGGCAATGGCAGCCCGAATGGGGGCGTTGTGGCAGATTGTGCCCGGCGCTGTAGGGCGTAGATGGAGGGCGTTTTGGCCCGCATGAGGCGGCGCAGGCACGCCCGCGTGAGTTGGAGGCGGCGTTGGCGCCCATGAGGTTGACTACTGACATGGTAGGCGCCATTAAGGAGGCCATTCACACGGTCCTCGGGGCCCAAGTTTTTAAGAGGAGGGGTCAACCCGCCCCCCCAATAGCGACCTCGCTATTGCAAGTCTAGGGGGGGATTCCCACAGCGAAGTCAGGTAGCAGGGTAGTGAGCAGGGGGGGGGGGGGGGGGGGAGAGAGAGAGAGAGAGAGAGAGAGAGAGAGAGAGAGAGAGAGAGAGAGAGAGAGAGAGAGAGAGAGAGAGAGAGAGAAAAGGCGCCAAGAGGCCACTCCAAGGCCGACAAAGGCAAAAAGTAAGGCCGGACAAGGTGAAAGTTGGACCAAAGAGAAGCAGAGGGAGAGAGAAATAGAGGAAGAAGTGGCAAGAGGAGCCGGACAGATAAGTCAAAAAGAGTCAAAAGGATCAGTACAAAAGGTAGCCCCAAGGGGGTAAAAATGAAGGAGGGAAAAAGTAAAAATATAAAAAGAAGCCAAGGGGCAATAGCGACGTCACTATTGCACCCTCCCAAGTGCAAAAGAGAGAGGAAGAGAGCAGATGGAGCAAAGCGGTGCCCCCTTCCCAAAGATACCAAATTAGGGTGCCAAATGGACCAATAAAAGGGCAATTTCCCAAATTGACGACCCCCCCCCCCCCCCCCCCCCCCATAAAAGTAAAAAATTAATCAAATTGCGGGACTTTTTTCCTGGCTTTTGAGGCCGTTTGAAGCCTGCAAAGGGGAGCTTTTGGACAGAGGAGTGTGCCTGTCAAAGGCCTTTTTATTTTTCTTATGAAAATGGCCATGGTGATGGCAGTGTGAGCCTGTGTATGTGTTTTGTAAAGTGCAATCAAGCCATTGTTGCCCCGTCTCATTGTTGTTTCCCCTTCCCCCCTTATCTTTCTCCTGCTCTGGTGTTTCCCCTCGGTGTTGGCTATGTGAATGTGTGTGCCCCCCCAGACCGATGGTGTTTTGTGTGAGAGATTGAGATTGAGCGGCTGTGTGCGTGTATAAGGGTGGAGACAGGCCGTGGCAGCAGGTGTGCATCGTGTGATGGGTTTGTGGAGTGTATGAGCAGTGTAAATTGAGCAGGCAGGTGTTTGCTAGTGTGAAGAGTGTTTTTTGAAGGTGTTCTTTGAGAGGACATGGGTGTTGTGGATACCCTAAGCTATAGAGAGGCCCTTGTGTTTGTGCCGGGCGTGTTGCCCCATTCCCCCTCTCCATCTTCTGGTGCCCCCACGGAGGAGTATGCTGATGCTCCTAGTTGAAGTTGGTGATGCCAAAGGTGCGGCCTTTGAAGAGCAGGTGCTGCTAGTGATGGCTTGGAAGGGATTTCCCGTTTTCACTGGGGTTGAAGATGCGAAAATCTGGCTCCAAGACTATGGGTTGTTCGTGTTGGAAAGTGGTTTATCGAGAGAAGATGGTGCGGTACAGGTGTTCCTGCTCCTGGTTTGTGGTAAATCAAGGATATGGTTCGATAGCCTTGGTGAAGAAGAAAAAGCTGATTTTGAAGACCTAGAGGCGGCTTTTCGAAGCACATATGTGTATCCAAAGGGGCAGGGGCGCCACTAGTTGCGGATGCACAGCTGGATGAAGTAAAGCGAAAGCTCGATAGTTTGAAGCAAAGCTTGGAGGGTAATTTTCAAGCGTTTGAGTGGGAGTTTGAAGCCCTATGGGGGAATTTGATGAAGGTAACTGCTACAGAAAATGTCAGTTTTTTGAAATTGTGTAAATTCATGGATTGCCTGCATGAGGAAGTGCGAGATAAGGTGAGGTAGATGGCCCAATGTTGTATGAAGAGGTAGTAGCTCTAGCGAGAGGGCTGACCAAGAAGATTTTGAAGAAGCGTGAGGCTAAGCGGCGTTTGCAAGGTGCTGTGATGCCAAAGCAGTGTGAAGTGGTGGTAGTCAAGCCGCAGGTGGTGCAAAGGGAAGTGCAAGTGCAAGAAGAACCAAGGGTTCTTTGGCTACGAAGAGATAGGGTGGTTCCTATGCCGAGGATGCCGGGTAGAGCGGTTCCAATTGGGGAGGAAGTGCAGGTGGTTCCAAAGTGGACAAAGGATGTGCTGCCAAGTTCAAGTGTGGCTGTAGAAGTTCCATTGGAGTGCGGTAAAGACCAAAGAGTGTGATTTGCAGATGAAGCTGAAGCGGTGAAAAGGAGATTCCTGATCTTGAAACCGAAGATGAGACTGGGTCGAATGATGTTAGTTCTATGGACGCAGACACTAATTGGGAGAAAGAGTCGTCTCCATCCAGGTATGATGAGTTCGACCTCTTACATGTGAGTGGAGAGGTTGTAAATGTGTGCGAAGAGCAGCATGAAGTGCAAGCCAAAGTGCTTAGTGAAGACCAAATGGAGCAATTTAGGCCTACATGTGGTTAAGAGCAAATAAAGTTGGTGTGTAGTGCCATGCTAATGGCCATGTTAGTGAAGATAGCAATAGAGTATGCCATGGTGGTGCAACAACTGCAAAATTTTGCCAAGAGAGATGAGCAGCTGTACCTATGGAAAAGGACGAGGAGGATGTGATATAGAACGTGTTTCTCTCTTCCTTGGTAGAGCTTGATGATGCAGCGGTAGAAGAGCAGGTAGTTGAAGTCAACAAGCAAGCGGTGCTTATTGACCTTGAAGGGCCAATTGACGAAGAGGAGCTCAACGATGTTGGAATTGAGTTCATGGTAGGTGAGAAGGGCAATGCAGAGTCAAAGTTAGAGGTGTTTCCTATGCATTCAATGCCCTCTATGACAGGTGATGCGGACTCCAAGGCAGTGTCCAAGCTTTGTAAGGAGGTCTATGAGTGGTGGCTGAAGGGAATGCTAATAAAAGTATCTCTACAGTATGTTGTTGAGCAGGTGCAGGATTTTCTAGATGAAGATCTAGCTTTACAAAGTTGGGAGGATGGGTCAGGTAGGTCACGAGTGTTGATTGAGCAGCATGGTGAGCACGAGGGTGCTCTATTTGGTGTTCTTGGAGATGCTTGGTTGCGAGTGGGTAGTTTTCCAAGGAATGCTTGGAGTGGTAAAATCATGTTGATGACAGTTTGGATATGTGGTTGGATATGTGCCCTGGTGTGGCATTATGCAAAGTTGTTACACGTGGACGAAATAGACCAATGCAAGGTGTTTGACCCGGGCGGTTGATTAACAGGTAAAGCAGGGGGTTGGGCAACCCGCGTAAACAAAGGTGGCGGGTAGAAGATGCCAGTTTTGTACATATGTTAGGTGTTTTGTAGTGTACAGATAGTTTGTTTTGGTGTGCAGTTCTTTAGTGCAATAAGCCTATGTGTGGTTGAACATAAGTGTTCAACGAGGGGGTGGGCAATGATGGTGCAGCCAAAGTTGGTCCGAGCTAGGAGATGGTCTATGCTAGGCAGAGGCACAGCAGACAAGTGCAGTGCAGAAGGCTTAGGGCAGGTACCAAGGCCCTAGGCAGCCAAAGGGTAGCGGGAAAGTATGGCTAAAGCGTATTTTTAGGCTAAGGAGGCTCAAAGATAGTCCAGATGGGATGGCAGATGAAGATGTTTGAAATTCCAAGTTATGGCTCTGGAATGTAGTGTGCAGTGTGCTCTAGAAGCCGGTCCAAACGGCTCGTCAAATCGAGCCCCGGTGTGCAAGATACTGAAGTTTAAAGCTAGAGTGGGTAGCAGATCCCCGATGGGTAGGACAGCTGGGGACAGGTTTCCCAAGCAGGTGTCAGTGGATGGATGTGCAGTGCTTGAGTTACGAGCATGCCGGTCTTCTTGGATTGTAGATTGCAGCTCTTGTTAGCAAGTTATGGCCATCAGAAGATTTCTCGGGGGTCGGGTCTGAGCCCATTAGCCCCCATCGAAAAAATGCACCATCTGGTGTTTTCTGGAGCTCGCCATGTATCTCGGTAATGGTGTGCACTATGTGGAGTTAGTCAAAATCGACCGCGTGTGATTCTGAGTTCTAAACATCGAGTTACGGCGTGGAGAAAAATGGAGCATTTGTCAATTGAGTACATGCAGTTGATTTTCTCAGTTTTAATGGCCTTGGATAGTGAGCTGAGGGGAGTCCAGAGATGGTGAGGTTTGCACAGCCTAGGACTGGCTCAGTGAAGATTGGGCCCGGCTCAGTATCTTGTGATTCCGACCTTCGAGCAATACATGGGAGCATGGGGGAGGTGGGCCAAGAAGTCAGTGTTAGGTGGTTTTTTTTTTTGGGGAGTCTTTCAATACCTTAAGGCTCAGTGACCCATGGGCTGCCATGTGGCGAGGAATGAACCCGTATGTGGAGTCCGGGCAGAGGGCGCGAGTCTATAAGAGAGGGAAGTGGCGCCCCTTAAGTGTATCCAAAGGGGCAGGGGCTCCTCTCGAGGTACTTGGCGATGGCGGCCCGGTTGGGGACGCTGTGGCAGATTGTGCCCAGCGCTGCAGGGCATAGATGGAGGGCGTTTTGGCCCGCATGAGGTAGCACAGGCGTGCCCCCGTGAGTTGGAGGCGGCGTTGGAACCCATGAGGTTGAATGTTGGCATGGCAGGCGCCATTGACGAGGCCATTCACACGGCCCTCGAGGCCCAAGTTTTTAAGAGGAGGGGTCACCCCCCCCCCCCCCCCCCCCCCCCCCCCCCCCCCCCCCCCCTCCCCCCAAAATAGCAACCTCGCTATTGCAAGTCTAGGGGGGGAGTCCCACAGTGAAGTGAGGCAACACGGTATTGAGCAGGGGAGAGAGAGAGAAGGAGCCAAGAGGCCACTCCAAGGCCGGACAAAGGCAAAAAGTAAGGCCGGACAAGGTGAAAGTTGTACCAAAGAGAAGCAGAGGGAGAGAGAAATAGAGGAAGAAGTGGCAAGAGGAGCCGAACAAATAAGTCAAAATGAGTCAAAAGGAGCAGTACAAAAGGTATTCCCAAGGGGGTAAAAATGAAGGAGGGAAAAAGTAAAAATATAAAAAGAAGCCAAGGGGAAATCGCGACGTCGCTATTGCACCCTCCCAAGTGCAAAAGAGAGAGGAAGAGAGCAGATGGAGCAAAGCGGTGCCCCTTCCCAAAGATACCAAATTAGGGTGCCAGATGGACCAATAAAAGGGCAATTTCCCAAATTGAAGACCCCCCCAATAAAAGTCAAAAATTAATCAAATTGGGGGCTTTTTCCCTAGCTTTTGGGTCCGTTTGAAGCCTGCAAAGGGGAGCTTTTGGACAAAGGAGTGTGCCTGTATAAGGCCTTTGTATTTTTCTTGTGAAAATGGCCATGGTGATGGCAGTGTGAGCCTGTGTATGTGTTTTGTAAAGTGCACTCAAGCCATTGTTGCCCCGTCTCGTTGTTGTTTCCCCTTCCCCCCTTCTCTTTCTCCTGCTCTGGTGTTTCCCCTTGGTGCCGACTATGTGGATGTGTGTGCCCCCCCAGATCGACGGTGTTTTGTGTGAGAGAGTGATATTGAGAGGCTGTGTGCGTGTGTAAGGGTGGAGACAGGCCGTGGCAGTAGGTGTGCATCGTGTGATGGGTTTGTGGAGTGTGTGAGCAGTGTACATTGAGCAGGTGGGTGTCTGCTAGTGTGAAGTGTGTCTTTTGAAGGTGTTTTCCGAGAGGAAAGGGGTGTTGGGGATACCCTGAGCTATAGAGAGTCCCTTGTGTTTGTGCCAGGCGTGTTCCACCACTCCCCCTCTCCAACGGGTTTTTGTTTGCTATAGGTACTCAAGGCTACAGTTCTTCACGAGATTTCACAGATATTATCTACTTATCTCCTTCAACCAGTTTATGTGAGCAACACAAAACAAAAAACAACAAACACAACACAAAAATCAAAATCAGTTTGGAACTTTTGCAAAATATCTAAGGCTAGTAGAGGGAGTAAACATACTCCAAACTCAAAAAGATTTGGGCAAAACACTCAGCAAGACAAATGCTTCAAAGTCCATGTCATCAAATTTAAATTTGGTGGCGGAACATGGATTATGATCCATGTTTTTCAACTTCCAAATTTAGATAGATTTCTCTAAGGGACTACTCAAACTAGTGCCTAAACACTTCTGCAAAATCAGTCGAAAAAAGTTCTCTAACATGGAGATCCATGTCTCCCAACATCTCATAATGGGATCACATGTTTCTAGCAGTTAGATTAGGGCTTGGTAATATCAACCCTAAAATTTGAAAAGATTTGGACACAATTAGATCTTAAAAACCCAAATTCTTGGAAAATAAATCTCTAAATGGTCATTGTGATCCAAGTCAAGAAAAAATGGTACAAACCTCATAAGTTGGTGACCAATCACTTTAGGAACACGCCTAGATGCTTCCTTCCAAACTTTGTGTGATTTGGGTTCCAAACATGAATCACAATGCATGGCTCCCAGGTGCAAAAATTGCCAGTTTTCGGTTCACATGTGTTTAGATTGTCAAACGCATCAAGGAATGGGGAAATTTTACAAGATTATAAGATTCCAAGAATTACACCTTCATAGTGCCAAAGTGCAATAAGTTAAGGTTTTGGGAAAAGAGATCTTAGAGTGGAGTTTGGAAATGTTTGTGTGCCTAGAGAGTCAATTGCAACCAAGAAATGCTTGGGAAAAACACAAAACTTGACAGCAGGGACATAGAATCATTCAAAGTTAATTTGAGTTGAAATTGGAAGAACAAGTAGACATAGAGGTGTTATTCAGCATCAAAGCATCATATCAACAAAAACTAACACTTATTCACCACATGAATGCATCAAAGTCAGCTCCAAAATTTGTATATTATCAAAGTCAAAAAATACGGCCATAAATTGGGAAATTAGGTTAGCTTGGTAAATTTAGACCTAAAACTGAAAAGATTCCACGAGTGTGCTAGGATTAGCTATAAGAACATACTCCCAAAGTCTTGACCCAATGATTCGTGTACCTTTTCCAGACTTTTGGACCATAACCAAGCTCTCGTGATCCACATGCCATTAAAAGTCTCACCCTAATTTTCAAGTCATTTGAAAACCAAAATCCTTGTGAGAATCCCAAAATTCTTCAAGTATATAGAAAATTGCAAAACTTGACTTGATGGACAGACCAAAGATCCAAATCACAAAAGTTTTCTATCAGAGCACCCCTTAATCATGTTGAATCAGAAGGTACAAAGATCATGCAAAAATGTGTTCTAGCATGGATCAGGATCCATTTACCTCTAGGCCTAGAATTGACGTGAACCAGTTTAACCTAGAGTCTATAGTTTTCTTAGACACACTGGTGAATGGTCAAATTCGGATCACTTTTGCTTAAGTTATGCCCATTTTTCAATTTATGGTCAAGTTTGCACTACAGCTGATTTTTTTACAACTTTTCTACCATTTTCTTGGCACTAAAAGGATAAATTTTGTTAGCAAAGTGCCTCGTCGATGTGCACAGAAGGCATGGGGAGATGCTCCATATGAGATTATCAACATCTTGTCCAATGAGAAAGCCCATGTCGTATAAAATGGGAAAATCCCAATTCCCACTTTAGAACTTGTGAGTTTCATAAAAACAAATTCTATGATTTTTGCAAAAGAAAAGGGACTTCTATATTGAGAATCTACTTTGATGCAATGACTAAATAGATTATTATGCCCGTTGTCATCCCAACATCCGAAAAGGACATTATGCTTGTAATTGATTGATACTCTTGACAAGCATCGAGATGCAAATCATACAAGGAATCAGGACAAATTCATTGAACCATGAAAACATAAGCTTAGTGATGCCAACATACAAATCACTAGAAGTATTCTTAATGGCGCTGTAAACTGGACTTTCATAACCAAAACTCAAATGAATTTTGCAAGTTATAAAGCTGTCTTCTATGTTTATTCTATATGTGTGTTTTGCGGGTTCACTTATATGCTCATCTACATCACATGCATTCAGAGGTATTAGAAAAGACCCCTTTACTTGGCATGCTATTGGGTGATAGAATAAATTCATTTTCTTAACAAACCTAATGGTCTTTTTCAATTTTCAATTCAAAATCCCTTTCTAAAAAGTAGTCCAATTAGTTTACTGATGTTTTTAGAGGTGGACCACCCAAGATGTGTTTATGCCTTCAAACAAAAACTAAAAAGCATTATAGGCACAACAATGAAAGAAGAAATTATTCTCATATCTAAGTGATGGTGTTGATAAACACCAAGATATGAACCAAACAAGGGCAAAAGTGTGAAGTAATTGAACAGTGAAAATACATAGCCTTTGTGATGCCAACATACAAATCTCTTATAGTATTCATGATAGCACTATATATGAGAGATATCCCTCCCCGGGGGTCTATGCACAAAATATACAATTTACACTTGTATACAATTTTCATTATACATCAGAGTTGCGGAAGCATTAGCATAGGGGAGGAGTTCTCAGTGCCCGACCAAGCATGGAGTTTAGGCCATGAGCCGGACTGCATCCAGAGGTACTAGTGACTAGTGCTACCCCCCCTGAATGGGTGTTATGAATGAAAGCGTACTCAAGAAAAAATACAACATTGTGGAGGGTGAATATATGTGTACACCGCATTGAGGGAAGAGAGAGAGAGAGAGAGAGAGAGAGAGAGAGAGAGAGAGAGAGAGAGACAATATAGTGGAGGGTGAAATAGAGTGCACAGAGACATGAGAAAATGACAACAGAGAATCTTTAAATGTCCCATCTAAATGGAACAAGCAACCATGTATTGATGCAATGACAAAATCTGGGTATACCATAACATCAAAAAGTTTATGACAAAATAACTAGCAGAGCACCGGACCCTGTGTAGGGATCGATCGGTCCACCCATCCACTTCCTCTCTACTATGGATAAAGATCATTTCACTTCGCCGGGAGTGAGCCAGAACACCTCCAACCTACCTGAGTCAGACATAAGCTGAGGCCGCTTCGTCTCCCTCCATGAACCCGAGCTCTGAAAAGAATCCCAAGTACCAGTAGGTGGTAGGGTATCAACACCAACCGTACCATTTTAGGCACCATGCCTCGTCAATGCCCAGCTTGGTGGGCAAATCCAAGGCAAAATCCTCGATGCGTTATCCGTGTAGGTCATTCAATCCCCGACGCACTAACCGTGTAGATGATCCTAACAAAAAGAAGAAGACCTAGGCAATACCCTCGATCCAGCGCAAAGCCCCAGGTCAACGACCCTTTAGTCTAAGGCTAAGCGATGTAGGTGATCTTAGTCTTGTAGCGATGCTGCCATGAGAAACATAACACATGAGTCCAATCACAATAGCAATTCCCATATGCACAAACAATCTTTTTCAAGCAGTTAGACTGTACAGGGTCTCTACCCTTACACGTCTATCATCAACCATCTGGATCACTTCATGATCCATTCTCAAAACCATAAACCATAATTCAATCACATCACACGGGCGAGCACTCCGCCCAACTAATGTGAGGCACGACCAATCTTGCATAACCACTTTAGAACATAACATGGTTGCAAAAAATTCGGCAGCAGAACCATATCCAAAAAA
Organism: Adiantum capillus-veneris; assembly: GCF_014529385.1. Classification (NCBI taxonomy): domain Eukaryota; kingdom Viridiplantae; phylum Streptophyta; class Polypodiopsida; order Polypodiales; family Pteridaceae; genus Adiantum; species Adiantum capillus-veneris. The sequence goes on along the minus strand of NC_140944.1, from coordinate 72,410,291 downwards.
AAACCATGAGCCAAACCTGCTTCCACCATCAAATCACAACCATAATCCATGAGGGAATCTCAGCCCTTAACCATAAACCATAATCACATTGAACCAACTCCCATACTTGGAGTTTGACATATCCTCTGCAATCAATCGAAGTCCACACATATATGACCCTTAAGACATGATTCTTTCATTCATAAAAAGAGTCCAACCAGCAACTAATCATGATATAAAAATCCAATTTTTACAATATCCAACCGTGCAAAGTTGATACATCACATCTACACTTCACCTCCCTAGCACCTAGAGCTAGTTTTGACCTAGAAAGGTGGAAAGCAATCATAACCATGTATATGAGACATCCACATTGATCCATGAGTTTCCATACATCATATGATAACATTCCCATCTCCATAAACATGATGCAAAACAGCTCCGACCTTTAGGTCAACCATAAACCATAACTTCACACATGCAAAATACAAATTTTTGGCATTTTCGAGAGCATGCAAAACATGCAAATGAAAGTATTTGACTTCAAACCAATGCATCAAGCTCATATATAATATAGACTATCACTCTATCACATCACTTCACCCATATGGTACTCACACAACAAACGGTAACCCAATAAGAAAGCCACTTTAATCATATCTGCCTATGCGGTTTGGGATGTCTAACCATATACTCTCACATAAGCTTATGGCCATCTAATAGTTGAAATCAACTCACCAAAACAAAACATAAATCATACATAAACAACTCGGTTAACTCATGTTGTCATATGGTACCCCCCCTTGGTGGCACCCCTACACGTGTAGATAAAACCGGTTATAGAACGATTAATAACTCGCATTCCCGCGGTGATAACGGGGACCTAAATAAATTTATCATCAAGTCGCATCAAGCTTTTCAATTGGCTAACTGGGTTTTCCCATCCGGTGAGTCTATATAGTGGTTCTCCAAGGAGCTTGGAGTCAAAAAGTTTTGTTGTGCAGTGGACAACAAGCTATTTTTTGACCATATCTCTTAGCTTGTGCGTGTTTTTCACATGACACCAAAGAGAGAAAATGTTCTAAATGATGTGTTTTATGTGTGATATAGAGGGTTCGGACTGATTCATAATGGTTTGTGATTTATGACCAAAATAGTGTTCCTACCGTCTCTATGACGTGAAATGAAAAGCGCTTTTTATGCACGGATGTGATCCTAAATGCATCATTTGCATAATCAGCGTGTTAAACATGATAAAATAATCATGGGGCAACTTCTTACGTACTTGGTTAATCCATACATGCACTCGTATGTGAAAAAACAATCACCGAGAGGGTGACTACTCAGAAAAACAACATATATATATAGAGAGAGAGAGAGATGATGGCTATGGAGTTTAGAGCTTCTCACCGTGCTTTAGAATCAATTAGGGGCTATCGAAAGGCTTCTTACTTTGCCACAAGAGGGCGTTGATGAGAGCTACGTAGAGGTATCCGCCACGAAAGCTTCTGGAGAGCGCGTACAGACGAGAGAGAAGATAGTAAGCAAGTAGAGAGAGAGTATCCTTCTTCTTCTTCTTCTTCTTGAGAGAGAAGAGCTTATAGAGATGGTGATGAAGAGCTTGCACCACTCCGTATAATAGATACGTATAGCCTTGCGGTAGTAGACGCAATAGACGGCACTCAAAATTGAGCACTTTATGTTATAGATTCTCCAACTGCCCGAAGTGTGCCCCAAGCTACAGGTAGTGCTGCTTCTTAGCCGAGATTATCCTCCTGCTTTTGGAAAAATACTCCAGTCTTTTCTAAAAACATGGCACAGCTTTTGGTGGTCAACTCTTCACTTACCATTCAATTTTTACAACAAAATTGATCAATTGAATAGTATCTAGTCATCTAATGGAAACCGTACCTAGACTATGCCGCACCGTAATGTCCCAACATAATTATGACTTTCTTGTACTGTGCGGCATATTTACGATACTATCTTTTATAAAAATAATTCTCGTAAAATCCCGTTTGGTTCCATTTTTGCTCCAAGTGATCATTTTTAAATCCGACGGTGACTAAAATTAATATTTTTGTGTTTAGTTCATCATAAAAAGCACATTGTTTTTAAAAAACGCCGAAAAGTACGAAAAGCTTAAAATAGAGTTAAAAGCAAAAAAAAAACAATTTTTTAAAAAATTGAACCACGGGTTCCCCTCGTCCACTGGAATAAGAAAGCGGACTCGCTTTTCACTAAAAAGCACTAAAAAGTATAAAAAACTAAAAATAGACTGAAAAGCACTCAAAAAACATATGTTTTTACAAAATTGAACCATACCTTTGCTGGAACACTTAGTTCAAGGATCTGATCTTCCTTTTTGTAAAAAAATACTTAAAAGCATAAAAAGCATGAAAAAAGCTAAAAATAGCGGCCAAAATTGAACCAAACGTCCATCTAATCTACCGGAACATGGAGACGACCTTGCTTTTTACTTTAGAATCTTCCAATGCTGTCAATCAAGCATCTTAAGTCAAAATTTGGCAAAATACATATTGAAAGCTATTTTCCTTATTTTTAGAAGAGACCCAAAAATTGGGGATCTTCATCCTCCCACACTTGAAAAATTCAAGGTGTCCTCACCTCGATATGAAATCTGGATAATTTAGTCTATTACATCGTCATGTTCCCAAGTGGCATCTTCTTGAGGATATGTTGACCATTTAACAAGGTGTTCAATAATGGTCCTGTTACGTAGAGGCTTGGTTCTACTTCGAAATATTACTTCAGGATATACTTCAAAAGTTTCGTCAGTAGATGTAGATAATACAGAATCATCAAGAATATGTTGCGAATCAGGTACATACTCCTTGAGTAAGCTGACAAGAAAAACAGGATGTACCTTTATGTGCGGTGGTGACAAGAGTCTGTAAGCTTGATCATTAATCCGCTTTGTGATTACAAAAGATCCACAATATCTGGCACTTAGCTTCTTACACTTACCCATTGATAAAGAACTACGTTTGGGTTTTACTCTCAGAAATACCATATCGTCCTCTTCAAAAAGTATGGCAGATCGTCTTGGATCAACATAACTCTTCTGTCAATGGAGATGCAATCTTAGCATATCCTTCAATAAATGTACGATACTATCCTGTCAAACCAAGAAAGCCACGTACTTCTTGTGCTGATTTCGTTGTAGGCCAAGCTATAACAGCTTCGATCTTACTTGGATCAGTAGAAATACCATCCTTAGGTACAATAAATCCCAAATATTCCACCTTGTCAGTAAAGAAGGTGCGTTTGCTACGTTTGGCATAAAGTTTATTTTGACGGAGAAGTTCAAGTACTCACCACACATGTCATTCATGTTCTTCTCTATCCCTTGAGCAAACCAGGATATCATCAAACAAGACAAGAACAAAATCATCAAGATGCTCTCAAAATACGTCGATCATGAGACGATTAAAAGTTGCAGGAGCGTTAGTAAGTCCAAAACACATAAATATAAATTCATAATGTCCAAAATGAGTATTAAATCATATCTTTGGTATGTCCTCCTCCTTGATTCGGATTTGGTAATACCCTGACTTAAGATCAATCTTTGTGAAGATGGAAGCTCAATGTAATCGGTCAAGTAGTTCATCAATCCTTAGTATTGCATACTTATTCTTGATTGTTACCTGGTTCAATCCACGATAATCAATACAAAGACGTAGAGTACCATCCTTCTTCTGATTAAAGAGAAGTTCACTTTGTCGAGAGCGAGCCTGAACACCTCCAACCTACGTGAGCCAGACATAAGCTGAGGCCGCTTCGCCTCCCTCCATGAATGCAAGCTCTGAAAGGATCCCAAGTACCAGTAGGTGGTAGGGTATCAACACCAACCATACCAGTTTAGGTGCCACGCCTCTTTGATGCCTAGCATCGGGTGTTTAAGCAAATCCAAGGCAAAATCCTTGACACGTTATCCGTGTAGGTCATTCAACCCCCGATGGACTAACCGTGTAAATAAGCCTAACAAAAAGAAGAAGACCTAGACAACACCCCCAATCCAAGAAAGCCCCAGGTCAACAACCCTTTAATCTAAGGCTAAGCGATGTAGGTGATCCTAGTCTTGTAGCTATGCTGCCATGAGAAACATAACACATGACTTCAATCACAATAGCACTTCCCATATGCACAAACAATAACTCTCCCTTGTGCAAGTGACGAGTAGGTGATGCACACATTGTTCTCTCTTTCTCTCTCAAATTGGGATGCTCTTCTTCGTTTTGTTACCTAGCAGCCACTTGCAAGTATAGCCCCCAAGGTATTCACTAAGGGTTACCATATGGTATCATGTGATTTTACAAACAAGGGGTTTTTTAAGGATAAAAAAATAAATATTGGATAGGGGAGAGTCATATATAGGGGTAAATAAAACAGTTTTGGTACATGTAGGTGACATCCTCCTAGTACTACTAGTGAATCACTCAAAGTATGGCTTCGGAAGTGGTGTTGGAACACCTCGATTGTGGGAGGGAATGGGCTAGCAAATGCAATAAAATTGAAAATACTAATGTCTACATTGAATTTTTAACTTGTGAGCTCACTTTTCATTGCCTCCCTACTTCAATTCGTAACCATGTGAGGCCGTCTGCATCTAGATTTCGCTAGTTTTGAAATCGTGGTTTATTACACTCGCTCACATATGGAAAAACAAGCAATATATTAGTCTTGCAAAAGATTGCGTTCGACATAACAAGTCATAGCATATTCTTGCTTGAGAGGGGACCACTATGTTTAAATCATGTGCATTCAATGACTCTTTTTTAAACTCCTTATTTGTGAATTTTTGACAAATAAATACACCCTCTTCCTATTCAATATATAAAAAATTTTCCCAAGTCCATTTTACGGTTTACAGTTAAAATGTGAAAAAAATGAATTTTAATAAACCCTTCTGATGCACTCACGTGATAGTCACATATATTATTAAGTGACCACCCACGAGTATTTTTGTGCATTATCATGATTGAACGTTGTCAAAGTGACCAGATGATTGCAGATATCCTTACCAAAGGCCTCAACAGGCATGCTTCATCCTCTTGTGCTCAGAGCTTAGAGTTGCTTCAGCCTCACTCTTTTAAGATTAGCCTCTCTACTATTATGGTAGCTTTGACATTGTAATCATATAGGTACCATGCATTGTGCACACTCCATATTTACACATTGTGACCTCTTGGTCACTTTTATATTTGTACATAGATACACAATGCACTCACATCATTATTGCCGGTTCATATTTTCACATTTGTATAGGGGCTTGGGTTTTTCCCTTGTAGCCCCAAGGGTTTTTTAATCCAAAGCTAGAGACCTTTGTTTGAGTGAGGGTGTTGGAGCTATATATGGCTCACTCTACTCAAATTGGTCTCACATATATATATGTATCTTGTCCTCAATATGAATCAATCTTTGGGAGCGAATGCATCTCTCTCTCTCTCTCTCTCTCTCTCTCTCTCTCTCTCTCTCTCTCTCTCTCTCTCTCTCTCTCTCTCTCCATGTCAACAAGTGTGAAGAATTTTGGAAGCCCAACCCAAGAAATCTTTGCACCAAAAATCCCATGTGCCGCCAAGGCAAGGATCCCCTCATAGATTTAGAATTTCTTTATGGCTAAGAAAAACGAGAATGAATGGAAGATGAAACTAAAAACAAGGAGATCACAATTAGCATTGAAGCAAAAGGCACCTTGACATATTTTCCATTCTCCAGTTACATCAACATCGCTCTCTCATATACAAGAAGAATTTCATGAGAAGAATATGCAAGAAGAAGAATACCAAGAGCTTATCACAATTGAACAAGAAGTGCTAGACTCAGTGCACAATCTGAAGAGCATACTGAAGAAGAGCCAGCTAAATAGGACATTATAGAAGATACAATAGATAGGTCAACATGAGGATGCTGAAGAAGAACCAAAGGAAGACACGAAAGTGGAGGAGAAGGTGGAGCAGGGAGTGAAGAGTATGTGAATGCGATGTGTATGTGGAGAGGGAGGAGAAGAAGAAGAAGAAGAAGAGAGAGAGAGAGAGAGAGAGAGAGAGAGAGAGAGAGAGAGCACAAGCACAATGTGGGTATATCTCTTTATGAGGATTTAGACTTGCCTCACTACTCCTTATTGTTTAATATGATCAAAATAATAGGCAAGTTTAGTACGGTCAGTGTGATGGGTGTCCGGCCAGTTGGCCTCCTAAACCCTACCAATCTCCTACTTGAAAGCCAGCGTGGCCCACGTGGCCTATGTGTAAGTATGTACATCTATATAATCGTGAAGCAATCATATGGCTTCACCCTACATCCATCATCTCCATGCAATGTGAAAATATCTCAGAGGATAGACTCTTGGTGAGAGCATCTGCAGGGTTGTCATCGCATGAACCTTGACTAGTTCAATGCCCTTGCTAGCCAATATGTCCCATATCACATGATATTGGACTTCTATGTGTTTTGACTTGGAGTGAAACACACGGTTCTTCGCTAACTCAATTGCACTCTGACTATCACATTGCAACAATGGAGTCTTAGTAATTTCCAAGATCTCCCACTAGGCAAGCTAACCATACAACTTCCTTGCTAGCATCAAAAATTGTCACATAATTTGCCTCTATGGTGGAATATGACGTGAAATTTTGGAGACATGATCTCCATGACATAGCTTCTCCAACAAATAGGAATATAGCCAGATATGGATCTTCTACTATCCATACAACCCACATAATTTGCATACGTGTAACCTACAATGGATGCGTCACTATTCTCAAAGCATAAGCACTTGTCTTTTGTACCTTTCAGATATCTCAAAATGTGCTTCATTGCTTCCCAAAAAAAATTCTAGGATTTGCCATAAATCTCCTACCTACTCCCACTGCAAAAGCAATGTCCGGTTTCGTGGCTACCGTGGCTTACATAAGACTATCAAACTGCTGATGAATATGACACCTTGGTAATTTTTACTTTCTCAGCATCAGATTTGGGAGCATCATTCTTGCTAAGTTTTTCATATACCTTCATTGGGGTACTCAATGTTTTCCCCCCTTGCATATTGCAAGACCTTGTAGATATACTTTTCCTGTGACAACTCCAATATTCCATGTTTTGTATTCCTCTTGATACACATACAAGAGTGTGTTTTGCATCTCCCAAATCCTTCATAGAAAAATGCATGCTAAGCGACTTCTTCAAGATGGAAATCTCATCTTTAGACTTTCTAGAAATGAACATATCATCCACATAGAGTATAAGGATGATGAGGGAACCATCATTCAACCTCCAGATATACAAGCAGTGATCTTCCTAGCTTCTTACATAACCTTGAGAGTACATGTACTTGTCAAACCTCATGTACCATTGCCGTGAGTCCTTCTTTATTCCGTACAGTGCCCTACACAATCTACACACAATTCTACCCTTGTGCGGCTTTTAAGGTTTGACTTCAAAACCCTTTGGTTGTTCCATGTAGACATCCTCATCAAGATCCCCATGAAGGAAGGTCGTCTTCACATCCATTTGGACAAGTTTCATGTCCTCAATGGATACTAGTCCAAGCACAAGACACAATGTAGTCATCTTAACCACTCGAGAAGAAATCTCATTAAGGTCCACGTCTTCCTTTTCCTTCAAATCCTTAGCAACCAATCTAACCCTATACATAGGCTTGGGATCTTCTGCCGTGTACGTTTTCTTATACACCCATTTGCAAGACAAGGTTTGTTCTCCCTGTGGCAACTTTGTCAATTTCCAAGTTTCATTAGCCATCATTGAGTTATACTCAAATTGCATTGCATGTTTCCACTTCACTCTATATTCCATCTCAATAGCCTCTTGGTAGCAGGTAGACTCCCCGCAAATCACAGTGACCAACAAATAGTCTAACCCTAGATCAAAATGCTTAGGGGGATAAGATACATGTGTAGATCTCTTTATTGTCTGACTGTTCAACTCTGCTCTCTCAGAAGTATCACTAGCTCTCTCTAGAGCACTACTAGTGGTAGTACCATCACTAGTAGACTGATTTGTTTGTGTAATTGGACTCAAGGCTATGTCTGAAAATCTCACTTTGTGATACTAAATCTCTTTTGCACGTTTTACATGCATCTTTGATTCAATAAAGATCACTTGTGATCTACGAATGACTCTTTCAAATTTCACATGCCAGAGACAATATCCCATCTCTCCATCTCCACCATAGCCAATGAAGATGCATTTGTGTGACTTGGGGTCCCGCTTTTTTCTAAGATATTTAGGCACATGTGAGAATGCCTCACACCCAAACATACGTAATCTATCATAATTGGGCTTGTTGCATGTCCACATCTCTTGTGGAATCTTGTAGTTCAGCAGTGTACTAGGCGACCTATTGATTATATGCACCGCTGACATAACGGCCTCTCCCCAAAAATCTTGAGGTTAATTTTCCATGGATAGCATAGAAGTGACCCTCTGAGTAAATAGTTCTATTCATTTGCTCAGTAATTCCATTATAAGCAAGTGTGTACAGTGTTGTAAACTACCTCTAAATTCTTCTTTTGCTACAAAAATTCTTGAACTTAATGGAGACGTATTCTCCCCCATTGCTAGTGCCCAAAGCCTTCAACTTCTTGTCTGAGTGGTTCTCGGCCATAGCTAGGAACTTCTGCCCTCGCAAAACTTTGTCTTTCCTCTTCAAGAGTTAGACCCACATTTTTTGAGTAGAGTCATCTATGAAAGTCAAGAAATATAATGCCCTCCCTAGAGACTTATGCAACACAGACCCGCATAGATCACTATGAACCAAATCTAGAGGATTTCCTAACTTTCTTTCTATCCAATGGCGAAGTTGTAAGTAGTGTGTTTCCCATATATACAATGCTCACACAAACTGAAATCGAAATAGTTTAGCACATGGATATAGCCAAAACATTGTAACTGCTTTATTCCTTTCAAACTCATATGACCAAGCCGGCTATGCCACAACTCAGTAGAAGGCGGCTCAGCTACATAGATAGAATTCTCTTTCACAAAAGAGACATACGAGGAATATAATGAGCCAAACTTTTGGCCTTTGTCAAAATTTTGCCTCATTGGATCCAGGAACCATTGCAGAAAATTGTAGTATATACATGATCATCAAGTTGTTCTGCTGAAATCAAGCTCTTAGTTAGCTTTGTCACATGTCTAACACCTCACAGCATGAACTCAGTACCATTACGCATACGCAAATTCACATCTCCAATTCCACATATCTCAAGATTATGAGAATCATCCAACTTAACTGAACCATGTGTAGAAGCATAATTAGAGAACCACTCCTTGTGAGGAGTAAAAGAAAACTGGCACATGGGTCGATGATCCAATTTTGTACACAACATTCGTCAAGAGCTCATAATGCCTTTGGACTCAAATCAAAAGTGAATACTAGTACATGTGACGATTGCGGCACATTAGGAACAATAACAACATGTAGAGACTCAATGACATTGAGCTCCTCTATCTTCACACTACTCTTAGGAGGTGCATGACTTACAACAATGGCTTTACCTTTCTCTTTTTGCATTGAACGGCAATATTTATTCATGTGTCCTCTCTTGTGACAATGGTAACATGCAATGTTCCTTGTGTTACATCCACGACTCTTGCTACGTGAATTCTTGTGATCCTGAGAACAACTGCAACTATGACTACGACCTCTCTGTCTTTGATTGTCTTTCTAGCTGCTTCCACTAGCCATATATGCATCACCATGTCCACTAGTGGCAAGCGACTAATGTTGAATCTCTTCCGTGAGCAAAGCACTAGTAACATCACTGAGAACAAGCTTGCCCTAAGGGACAGAGTTACTAATGGTAGTGTTAAAACGTATCCCATGATGCAAGCAAAGAGCATGGCAAGAAAATGGCTTTCATCTCACCATTGAAATTAAAGCCTTTAGAAGTTCACTACGTAAACAAGCTATTGAAATCATTTAAGTGGGAATCGATACTTAATCTACCTTCTTTCATGTTCAAATGCATAAGCTTCTTCATTAGAAAAACTTTTTTCAAGGCACTTTTATTCTTCCAAGTTGAGCATAAAGACTCCCATAATTCCTTTGTAGTAGTCTTGTCGATAATCGTACAGAAAATACTCCCGAAGGTGTACGCGAATGATCGTCATAGCACGAGCATCAAGCTCCTTCCACTCATCATCAGTGTAAACACCCTCTTTACGCTCTTTCAATGGAGTTGCAAGGCCCTTATTGACCAAAACATCAAGTATAGGTTCCTTTCATGTCATGAAGTTTGTGCCATCAAACGTCTTGATATAATACTCTTCTTTCTTAGAATTATCAAAATACTTGTTTTTTTCTCACTACAAAAGTCTTCCAGTGGCCCCTCTTAATGTTGGATTTGCATAAGGCTCCAAGAGCGAACCCCTCCTTGCATCATGGTATTACATAGGAAACTAAGGTGGACTTGAACATTTTGCATGGAGAAGGACTTTTTATGAATAAAAGATATACACATGATGGAAGAAGAAAACAAGCTAGTGTCCACCTAGTCATAGGATATTATCTCACGAAAAAATAAAATATGCAAAAATTGGTACATATGAGAAAATAAAATAGAGGAATCATGAGGAAGAGGCCCCTCAACAAATAGTCATGATGATTGACAAGAGCAAATGCAATAGTGAAACTAGGAATTTATGGCAAAACTTTTGCAATAATTTTGACACAGTCTTCTTTGCATATAGATCAAAATCTCAACAATCAACTCTGCAAAATCAGTATAGAGTCAATTCAAAAGAGTGCGGTAAGCAAACTAGGGGACTTGCGGGAAAAATTTGACAGTCTCCTCCGTACGGAGATTGAAATCTCAAGCCAAATTAAGACAAAATGGTTTTTGTTGTCTGACATACGGTTGAGTGTTGCATAGAGTACATAGGGAATGAGTGTGTTTTCCAAGAGGTTGACAACCTCTTGTAGCCTCCACACTATAGTCGTGTCAACTCTATCCCATCATATAACATTTATGCATATGGTTCTCACTATCTCTACAATAAGATAGAGTGAGGCCTGACAACCCCCAAACTTACCATTGTGATCAAAGATTTCAACCATGGAGAAGCTAAAAGTAGGTGATAAAATTAGTCCAATGAAAGGATGAAAAAAAGGCAGGCCATACAATAAAGGGAGGCAAAAACTCACCATTAATTCAACACCCATGATAGACAAGAAGTTATTTATATCATGTCGTCAATTTTCCATCTTATTTCTTCTACCATTCTGTATACTCAATGTAATCATCTATTGTACGTTCCCTTTGGTAAAGAACATCAATAAACAATGATAATTAGGATTTCGATCATTACTAACTTACTGACAAGAATCATAGTTTTACCTTCTCTCACCTGAGCAAGTCTTCATTAAATAGGACTTATAAAGAGAGAGGTTTGGTATAACCAAAGCACCAAAGCCAGTGCATTATGCATTTTTCTAGTCTTCTTAGTGAGCCCAAGTGCTAGCCCTTGCCTTGTGCTTGCTTGTGCTTAATGCCTTTTTGCCAAAATTCTTATGGTTGAGCTGTGTCTTCAACTGTAACTTCACTCCCTTGATGTTGGTCACATCTATTGAGACCAGACTGTTAAAGGTCTCATAGGGGAGTGGGCATCCTATATATGCCCAGCCATGATATTCTACACACTAACAAATAAACAACACATGATCGTTTGTGCTCCCTCCTTCCAACCTTTAAATGCCTTCACCTTCCAACAACTAGGATTCTCCTTGGGCAATGCTAGTATCCTCCTATTGAGATTCAATGTAATTGTTATAACCTTAACCATTAGGAAATTCATCATTATAAGCTTCCAATCATGGTGGTTTTCTTTGTCTTGCTTCTCACTAACTATTTGATCGATGCCATTATTGTTAGACATGTTTGCAAAAATTTAATAATCTACACAAAACCTACAGCATACTAGAAATAGCATGTACCTTTCAGCACTTGTGACCACAAGTATGTACACCCAATATAACGTTTCGCACTACTTTACACTAACTATGAAAACTGCAACATCGACCAAGATTCTTACAATACTAACACTACAAGAGGTTGTGTGCTCTTGTGACACTGTTAGCGACGGAAATACACTGGGTTTTTATAACCCCCAGCGTCGCTAAAACCGTCGCTACGAGCGTCGCTATATGCGTCGCTATATAGAGACGCTCATAGCGACGGTTATAGCGACGTTTACACAAAAGACTATAGCGACGCTCATAGCGATGCTACAGAGCCATAAATAGCGATGGTTATAGCGACGCCCGAGAGAATTCTTTTTTAGTGACAGGGCATTGAATGCCCTGCCACCCATCAACCATATTGTACTTGATTCACTTTTTAAAAAAAGTGCAAGGGTAGATAATAGACCCAAAATAGTCACCCACAAGACGCATTGTTTGCAAAATTGACAATTGTACACATCATAGGCAAAATGAATTGATTGGCAAATGTAATAATGACAATTGTACAACATCATAGGCATAAAGAATTGATTGGCAAAAGGAACTACGGTGACAAATGTAATAATATACATGGTTCAAAAAGACGTATAAAATCCATCTCATGATACATAAGCTATGAGAAACCCTAAACTAATGCTATCTAGCTACGGCTAAACTGACGTCGTTTAGTCAAACGTCTCATCGCGTCCAAGCGACGTATCTGTCGGATTCTGCAAAAAAAGACAATAAGACAGCTTTCAGTAAGTATAAACATATAACGACATTTATAAAACAATACAAAAAATAGAAAAGAGTAAACCCTAATACTAACCATGCCGCCGCGAGAACTGAGAATGTCCATCAGGGCGTTTAAGCCCTTCCTGCCTGCATACTCGCGCTCGTACGGTGTGGGATCACGTCCTGTCATCGACCACTGTCAAAACATACAAAGATTTCATTATGTTAGAATTAAAAAACTCATAAACCCTAAACTATCGAACATAAAGAGCAATGCGAAAACACTTACAAAATCGGCCTCAAATGATGCCCATCCACCGCTCCCCAAGTGGTGCGAGCTCCCTGCCTCTACTCGCGCTCTAGCTGCATCCTTTTGTTGCTTCCACTTGTCGGGATTCTCGCGCGCTGCTTTCTTCGCATTCTTCCAATCTTCTTTGGCCAGCCAATCTGGCCTGTTCCACCCATTCTTGATTGCTTTTTGCACTTCGGAACGCTTGTGTTTGCAGTATTCGCGCATTCGAATCTTCATCAGGTCTTCATTGAAGCGTTGATCCCGTGTTGGAACGGGAAACTCATCATGAAGTATGCTGATGACTCTGTTTTTTAAATCACTTGGTACTTCACTCCATTTGTTTAGTATGTAGTGTCTAAACAGCTGAGAGCAAAGACCACGCATGCGCGAGATCACCTTCTTGCCGTCATCATCCATGATGATGCCGCCGCTGAAGTCGACGGAGTAAGACAAGCCCTCTGGCCGGTGACGCGTGAACTTGGGTTTCCCGGCAGGGGTCTCTAGCGGCGTGTCGATGGGGGTACGGACGTCAGGGGTCTCCACCGACGTCTGGGCCCCGAAGCGAGGAGTGTCGAGTGGGGTGGCTCCTGGCGGAGTAGGTAGAGGTGTGTAGCTTCTAGGAACAGTCAGCCGTGCAAAACCTGGCGTAGATGGCGATGCTGTGGCTGGTGTGGGGGCGGGCAAAGAAGGGGAGGGTAAAGAGCCTCGTCGAACACGAGGCGGTGTGGAGGCATCGGTGGCGGAATCCCCACAACAACCGCCACCACCACCACTAGAGCGCCGGTGTCTAGACGAGTGTGAAGCTCGTCTCGTCGACGCCGAAGCTTCGGAGCACGCCGAATGCTCCGAAAGAGAGGGAGATGCGGATGGAGTAGGAACGCGCGATGATGCGCCAGAGCGATGACGCTCCAAGTACCACTGTCTCTGCTGCGGTGACAAAGAAGAAAGAAACTCTTCATCATCCATACCTGCATTAAACACATAAATATTTAAACTTAATATTGGATGAATAGAGTAGACAATGACGCAAAGACCATTAAATACAATGACGTAATGACGCATATAAATACAATGACGCAATGAATTGAGTGATAGAAGAGGCAAGTCGAAAACTCAAAATTTTCAATCAAAAGATGTGAGCGCGAGTAGAAAAGAGCGTTATACACCATGGAAGGTACTTAGAGAGCCAGAGCTTTTACAACATGGAGCAAAATTGTTCAAATACAATATTTGTGGCTTTAAGAGATCTCTCTCTCATCCTCGCATAACTCAGCATAACTTCCTATATCTATATAGAGCTCTCCGTTTAAACACATATCCTCTGTTTCATTTTGTAGCTCCTCTGCATGCACCCCATATAGAGTAGTAGCATCTTGATGCTCGTCTGGCACCACCGCAGCGGCTTTTGATTGAGCATCTTCTCTGATCTCCTCCATTGATGCCGTTGTGATTGGCACACGGTAGCCTTCATACGTCCTTGCACTACGAGGGGCTACCTCTATGACGTACCACCAGTTTGATGTAGACTTTGTAGGATGAAATATTACCTGCCAGAGCCACATAACTTACATGAGAGCTTTCAAGCACATAACTTGTAAAAGGGGGATGTTAACTATTTACATACTTACTTGTTCACAATGCTCGGGTAGTACGAAAGTGTCTCTTAGGTCAGTCCATTTCTTAGTAGAATCCACCTCAAGAAAACCAGACTCTCCTCTACGCACAGTAGCGTTGCGACCCTCCATGATTATCTTGAACCATTGCACGTCAAACAAGTCGACAAAAAATCCTCTGTAATCGATCCTCAAAATCTCTTGCAGCGTGCCGAAGTAAGTGAGTTCCGCCACCACAGGATCTGCATCAGAGGAACGTCGTCGACTAAACTGTTCAAATTTTGCCATGATTCCACAATCTTGAGTAAAACGCTTTTTGTCGATTCGTTCCACCCTAAAATGTCGACCTTTACACCATGCTGCTGTGTATGACTTATACTACAACGAACAAAGATTATGAGTGGCCGTTCAAACGTTTATAAATAAAGTCACTTGTTAGTCGTACATTGCAAACTTACCTTGGTCGCGCAACCCCGAGAGTACTCCCACTCTTCCTCAGTCACTTCGTCACCGCATTGTTGTGCGCTTTTCAATTGGTTGTGCAACCATCTTAAGCTCATGAAGGTTGGTAGGCTCTCCAGAACCGCTGGATAGTGCATCGGTGGTCGTCTTCCCCGTCTCCACTCGATTCGTGCCCTTTGTCGCTCTTGCTTTGCATCCTCATATTGTGAAATCCACTTTTGCATCACTGGATTGTGAAGCATGCAAAATCGGTTGATTTTAGCCTCTAGATCTTCCGTCATCTTCTTCTCAACACCGAGATTGCACATGACAATCCCAGATATGCGCTCATCAACCCCATGACAATCCCATGACAACCCCTTTGCCTCTTCTCTAGCTGTAGCACTTCACAGTATCTTAACATCTTTTCACAGTAGATCTTTTCACTGTTCGTCTAACTCTAAACCCTAAACCGTAAGTATTTCTTGCGTGGACTCGATCTAACGTAAATAAGCGTAAATCTAAATAAACGTAAATCTAATTAAAAATAAACCTAAATCTAATTTAACGTAGGTCTACATCTAACCTAATCTTTAACGTCTTTTGGGATAGTTTCCTACGACGTTAAAACTCTCTTCTTCTTGTGTGTGTTGACGGGAGCAAAGCAAACCCCGAACCCCCGATGGCCTCTAAAACACCGGGGACCAAATGGCGCGCCTTGAGCCTGTCATGGTAAAGCAAACAGGGGGCACCACCTAGCTTCAGTGGCTAGGACGCAAACAACACACCACCATAACAAAGTTTTCATCCAAGAGAGATGGATGCTTGGGAGTAATGATGAAGAGGAAAGGGAATGAGATCAAGTGAGAGAGAGAGAGAGAGAGAGAGAGAGAGAGAGAGAGAGTGAGGGAGGGGGTATAGCGGCTTAGTACTTAGGCACCACAAAAGGATGGCGAATCCGCACACCTTTCACACATACATAAACTCACTCCAAACACAAGACTAGGTGGCGATTCCGCACACCTTACATGGGCAAAACATTGCAAGAAAACATACTCACAAAACCTCAAGCTTATATTTAGAGAATAAGGCAATGAAATGGGGAGCATAGGGTAGGGGAATGAAAAGGGAGAGCATGGTAGAGCACATGGCGGATAGGTGGGAGTTGATGACGAAGACTCGCACGAGGGTTACAGCCATCATCCTTCATTTAGTTTCCCTTCATCTTCAATAGCCCAAGGGTGTAGAGGTCATGCTCAAGACGAGCATGGTGATTACGGTGATGGTGATGGTGTGGGTGTGTGTGTGTGCACTAGGCACACACAGTGCATAGTGTACTCTTTGGTGATGGTGTGTGTGTCTTTAGCGTGATGGTGACCCCTCTTTATATAGGGGAGGAGGGGGGAGAAATTCTAGAATTTAGAAATGAAGAAATCATTATCTACATAAGCCATGTGACTGTGGGCCCCACTTGTCTGGCTGTGTGTATATGTGCCAGAACAGCAGTCTCATGAGAGAGAGACTAAGAGAGAGAGAGATGGGTGAATGGAAAATGAGAGGTGACATGGAGAATAAAGTAATTACAAGAGGGGAGAGAGGGGAGTGTGTTCAGAGGTGAATCTGTGTGCAGATGTGTGTGAACACAAAAAAAATCAGGTAACCACTGGGTGGGGATGGGTCTATGGGCACCTTTTTCAGTGAAACTGAGTGTGTGTGAGTGTGGGGGAGGTTATTTAGCTACAAGACAAGAGACATGGCGCCCTTCAGAGAGAGAGGGGGGTATTTGGGTCATGGGATATGATAGGAGAGAGAAAGGGGGGGTGGGGTATACTATTTTGGAAGATAGCATAAGTTGCATGTGAGTTAGGGTGCATTATTGGTGAGTTAGAATGCATTATTGGTGAGAGGTGGGGTAGCTTTAGGGGAGAGAGAAAGGACAAGGACAAGGGGAAGAGAGAGGGGGTTGACCTTTTGAGTGGAGGAGAGGAAAAGGGACACCCGACGGGGCAACAGTGAAGAAAAAGGATGCAAGGTGGGGATGGGCTACCCCGCAGGCATGAGGTGGCCTATTTTACCTTTTTTATATATTTACATAATCATACTTTATTTTTTCTTACTTTTTCCAATGCCTTTTATCACTCCCTCCGTAAGAGGGGGTTTTCATGGGGTGGGGACGAGAGAAGAGGGGTATGGGAGCTTGGCTTGTGAAAAGCCCCCATCATTAGCCCTCCCCTTTTGGCTAGAGGCATTCATGCCTCTAGCTCATCTGTTTCTTCTTCCGCTCAGCTGTAGGATCCGATATCGAGTTGCCTTCTGAACTATCCATTGCATTTGGCCATTGGTGAGATTTCTAGGATATTCGTTAATCTGTAACAGGTCCGGGTGATAGCTTGTTTCTTGGAATAGTGTCGGTTGATTAAAGGGGAAGCCCATGGCTTCCAGAACTTTGTGCCAGTGTCCTCCTAGATCCCAAGTGAAAAATAGGATCATTGTCTGCAGTGTCCGAACAATAAAATTTGCATGCCAAATTGGACCAAATTTGTAACCACCAGTAGCGAGAGGGAAAATGAGCATCTTGGCTCCTGCAAAGACAGAACCGAAAATTATGATTCCCGAGAGTGTACCAAGAATCCACCATATATGGCCGCCTTGTTGGTGTGGTGAGCTCAAGTTGTCTTCAGAGTCCTGCTTACTGCCATGACTAGAAAAAACTGCAAGCATATCATGCTTCTTTTGGGTGTGCTTAAACATGTCAGCTTCCTTTACTGATGCTAATAGCAAGCCACCTACCTTGCGGCTTAAATTCAATCGTAATCCACTTACCTTTCTCCAAAAAGAGGATGCGCTATTTGTAAAAAATTGTACCAAATTGCGAATGAGGTCTTCATTCTTGCATTCTATCAGCCTTTTGTCTATCCATGGCTCCTTTGCTCTTATCTCCATGCTGATCTTCTCTCTATATGTTATAGCGGCTAGCCATAGCCATAGGTCTGATGCATCCCATGCAAACACAATGTTGTGTTGTGGAGGAGTTTGGAACATCCTTAAAAGGTTGGCAACATATTGATCATCAAACTTACTATGAACATCCTCACATAAACTGGAGGCATTACCCATCTCCAAGTTTATAACACCCTTCAGTAGACTAGAGGCATTACCCATCTCCAAGTCTATAACACTACACAATAAAGTCTTGCTCGGCTGCCAAGCCTCTGGAGAAATATCCAACTCCAAACCTTCAGTCATACTTACCTCTTCGTTATGGTCCTCATGTGAAACTGCCTTGATGCAAGATTCCTTTAGATTGCTACATTGTCCTGGGTCCATGCTGGTGCACAGGCTTCCGTTTTCAAAGCCCTCCCCTTTGCTTGATATGTTGTCCATCTTCTGCAAAGCCTTGCTAACAGGCTGGTTTTCCTCTTCTCTTGTATCTTTCATGACCTTTGCATTCCTCTTACTCTGACGAGGCCTAATCAACACTTTACACCTTCTTATCCTTACTACCCAATGCTGTCGATTGATCGCTTTGGTGCCTATTTCATCCAAGGTTAAAGATGTACTCACATTTGTAACACAATTTTCTTGACTTACCTGCCCCACCTGGGTAGCATCTTTTGATTCTTTAACCTCTTGTTCCACTGCTTCAGTTCTTTGAATAGTCTTCTTACTTAATCCTTCTTCTGTTACACTCATCTTGACCTCTTCTGCAAGACCAATGATACTTGGTGTGCGGGTACCAATTGGTGGTGGGCGTAGGATGATTGTAAGTGGTGATTATGGTGGTGGTTGCATTGGTGACTGGCGTTGAATTGGTGTGGCCATCTGTGGTTGCACCGCTGGTGGTGTGATTTGAACAGGTGGGATTGGTTGCCTGAGTGGCGTAGGTCTTGCTCTTGGTGGAGAGATCTGATTCTGTCTCCCCCCTCTATTGAAATTCTGCCTCCTCGGGTGTGGGCAGTAGTACATTTCATGGCCATCTTCCCCGTCGTTGTAACAGTGGTACTCTGGGTTCTGCCTTCGTTGTCCTCTTCCTTGTTCTAGGTTCCTGCCAGGTGTATGCCCTTGCTGCACCAGATGCACAGATAAACTCTCTAGTTGGGTGGTGATACGACTCAGCAGGTCTTGCTCTTCTGATGCCTCCTGCGGTTGGACTCTATGATTGGCTGTTACAGTCACTGGGGTTGGTTGTATCGAGTTTGTTTCCTCTGACTCGTTTACTCTTGCTTGCATGCGTAGCTTCTTGTCTTTAAGGCGGGCTACTTCGACTGCCAACTCATATGTTGCAGGAAACCTTCCCTTCACCTTCTCTCTAAGCGGCGACCATAGACCAGCAATGAAACGGTCCTTCTTTAGGAAATTAGGCGCTCCTTCACCTTCCTCCAGCGAGGCAACCCATCTCTCCCATAAGTCCACAAATTTGGACTCGTAGGTGGCATACTCCAGTAGGCCTCCCTGCTTTAATTCTGTAAGTAACTGCCATAGCCTCTCCGAGGTTGTGCCTCCACCAAACCTCTTTACAAAAGTAGCCATTAACACATCCCATGCATTCTTGGTGGCCTAGGGCAATGCATTATACCAGGACTTGGCCTCTACTCTCATCAGTAGAGGAAAAATTCTAAGTCGTGAAGCATCGTCATCTTTGTTGGAGACGATACAAGCAATGTCAAAATCATCCAAAAAGTCGGTGGTGAGATCCTCTCCCTTCTTTCCACTGAACGTGGGGAAAGGAACACTTGCCATGGTAGTGACTTAGGAAATTACAAACCTTTTTTTTCTTTTTTCTTTTTACATTACATTAACAGTGCGGCTCATAGCAACTTTTTACAAGGGTGGGTGGATAGGTTAAAACAAGATAAAGATAGAAACATTAAAGGAATGATGGTAATCTAATATGGGGAGAATGATAGGGTTCGAGGAATTGAGGATTTCTCCTAGTATCACCGCACCGAATAGGTGTACGATCTTCTGTTGGTAGAAGACTTTTCTATCTACATAGATATTCACATGCATATGCTGCAAGAATCTGAACGGGAATGCCGTTGGCCCGTTTTCCATCATGCAAAGAGGATAAAATACTTACTTATACTCTTATCGTGCCAGTGTTGATGAGTCGGCACATCCACAAGAGGTCGTCGCTTTTCATGGGCTCTACCTTTCCTTCGTTTCTCAGCACGTACGGGGTGATGGCGACGCGTCTGACCACTCCCAGCCTCTTGGATAACAACAATTGCAGGTAATTTCCGTAGTCGGCGTGTTGCATGAATTCTACTCCATTCAGTTGCAACTCGTCCCCAGCCCACTGGGTTTCTCCCGTGGTAGAGAGCTTCTTCAGGATAAGTTGTATGGGGAGAGGAGGAAGATCCTCCACTCTCTTTCCAAAACAGCGAGAGCAGTAGCCGAACCACTCTTCTCTAGGACATGGGAATCTTCTTACCACTTCTTCTTCCGGATTGTCGAAGTGGATTGGTAGCACTCGCATGCGTCGTGCAAATCGGTAGCGACCTTTCGCCGCTTAGCTTCGGATGACTTTCTCTTTGGCAAACTGGATACAACCCAGCTTTCTGAGCTTGAAGTACTTGCTTGGCCAGATGCTTCTCCCTTCGGGGTCATGTGTTTCCAGACTTGCTTATCTTCTCCTTGCCTTTGGCTCGAGCAGCCCCTTTAGGCCACTTTGGAGTTATAACTTTGACTGTAATTTCTTTAGGGAAAAGAGGTCTCACCGTTTGCTTCCCTTCCTTGATGTGAATGACTTCTTTGCGATGAATGTCGATGTAGATGACTTCAGCCCTTTCGCTGCCTTCGTTGCTGGCACTCATTGACAGTGTGCCTTGGTTGACAACAGTGATGGCACTTCACCGACCTCCCACCTGATGCTCTCAATTTATAGTTAGAACGAGCGACACGAGATGGAGAATTTACCTCTTGAATGCTGACGACACTGCAGCCTGGCAGTAGCACCTCAATGAAGGCGGCTAGTGCCTCCTTCGTCTCTTCTTCTTCCGTCCTCCAGTTAAAAAATTCCTTCAGCCATTCGTCCATGATTGATAGTGGGCGTCACTTTCAGCATTGTAAACTGAAGGGTCTTAAAAAGCCCTCCTCAGTGGGGGCACCAAATGACGGGAGCAAAGCGAACCCCGAACCCCCGATGGCCTCTAAAACACCGGGGACCAAATGGCGCGCCTCGAGCCTATCATGGTAAAGCAAACAGGGGGCACCACCTAGCTTCAGCGGCTAGGACGCAAACAACACACCACCATAACAAAGTTTTCATCCAAGAGAGATGGATGCTTGGGAGTAATGATGAAGAGGAAAGGGAATGAGATCAAGTGAGAGAGAGAGAGAGAGAGAGAGAGAGAGTGAGGGAGGGGGTATAGCGGCTTAGTACTTAGGCACCACAAAAGGATGGCGAATCCGCACACCTTTCACACATACACAAACTCACTCCAAACACAAGACTATGTGGCGATTCCGCACACCTTACATGGGCAAAACATTGCAAGAAAACATACTCACAAAACCTCAAGCTTATATTTAGAGAATAAGGCAATGAAATGGGGAGCATAGGGTAGGGGAATGAGAAGGGAGAGCATGGTAGAGCACATGGCGGATAGGTGGGAGTTGATGGCGAAGACTCGCACGAGGGTTACGGCCATCATCCTTCATTTAGTTTCCCTTCATCTTCAATAGCCCAAGGGTGTAGAGGTCATGCTCAAGACGAGCATGGTGATTGCGGTGATGGTGATGGTGTGGGTGTGTGTGTGTGCACTAGGCACACACAGTGCATACTGTACTCTTTGGTGATGGTGTGTGTGTCTTTAGCGTGATGGTGACCCCTCTTTATATAGGGGAGGAGGGGGGAGAAATTCTAGAATTTAGAAATGAAGAAATCATTATCTACATAGGCCATGTGACTGTGGGCCCCACTTGTCTGGCTGTGTGTATATGTGCCAGAACAGCAGTCTCATGAGAGAGAGACTAAGAGAGAGAGAGATGGGTGAATGGAAAATGAGAGGTGACATGGAGAATAAAGTAATTACAAAAGGGGAGAGAGGGGAGTGTGTTCAGAGGTGAATCTGTGTGCAGATGTGTGTGAACACAAAAAAAATCAGGTAACCACTGGGTGGGGATGGGTCTATGGGCACCTTTTTCAGTGAAACTGAGTGTGTGTCAGTGTGGGGGAGGTTATTTAGCTACAAGACAAGATACATGGCGCCTTTTAAAGAGAGAGGGGGGTATTTGGGTCATGGGACATGATAGGAGAGAGAAAGGGGGGGTGGGGTATACTATTTTGGAAGATAGCATAAGTTGCATGTGAATTAGGGTGCATTATTGGTGAGTTAGAATGCATTATTGGTGAGAGGTGGGGTAGCTTTAGGGGAGAGAGAAAGGACAAGGACAAGGGGAAGAGAGAGGGGGTTGACCTTTTGAGTGGAGGAGAGGAAAAGGGACACCCGACGGGACAACAGTGAAGAAAAAGGAGGCAAGGTGGAGATGGGCTACCCCGCAGGCATGAGGTGGCCTATTTTACCTTTCTTATATATTTACATAATCATACTTTATTTTTTCTTACTTTTTCCAATGCCTTTTATCACTCCCTTCCTAAGAGGGGGTTTTCATGGGGTGGGGACGAGAGAAGAGGGGTATGGGAGCTTGGCTTGTGAAAAGCCCCCATCAGTGTGTGTGTGTGTGTGTGTGTGTGTGTGTGTGTGTGTGTGTGTGTGTGTGTGTGTGTGGGTAAACCTAAATAAACCTAAGTCTAATCTAATATAACATAAATCTAAATCTAACGTAAATTATGTTATATTAAAAACAAAGAACTAAACTAACAGGGATTATAAGAACCTTAAAACTGATTTAACACATAATTTTTCACATAACTCGGCAAGAGTTGGCATTCTCATCACTAAAGATGTGAGAGTTAACTTCCGGCGGTGACGCTGCCTCATCTCCATCCACATCTGACGACAGCAATTGGCCCTTTAGACCGTTCTTGCTCTTGTTACTAACTTTGAAGTTGCTGTTGAATGACTAGAGGTTGTCTAGATGGTCATTGTGTCGGGGATGTAGTGACTCTTGCCGCCGTGAAGATCCACCTTCTTCCCTATCTTCTGAAGACATTTCACCAGTACTTTTGGATCGACGGAGCCCACCATGAGTGAAGGCAGCAATACCCTATATTCCATTGAGGGCTTTCTTCACCCGCTTCATGCAGGCATCGTAGTCTATGGAGACCTAAATCTAATCTAATATAACGTAAATCTAAATCTAGCGTAAATAAACGTAAATCTAGTTAAAAATAAACCTAAATCTAATATAATTTAACTTAAATAAACCTAAATCTAATTTAACGTTGTCAGGAGTTTTTTGGAGCAAGGGATTGCGCATATGTACATATACATGCATGGTGCATCAAGTAAAGGATTGCCCATTTTCCTTAGCCAGGTGGTTATGTGGGACCCACATGTGTACAGGTAGGACAGTGTGTACATAGTGCATCGATTTTCACTATCACCAGTACCAGTATGTTTTTTCTACAATAAGGAGGAGTTTATAGCGCGTAAAACTTCTCGAGGAAGCTATCCGCGGGCCGACAACGTGAGGTCAGCAAGTGCGTCAGATGGCATCTAGTGGCGTCAAGAGGGCGAACGAGGTCAATATTTGCACGCGGATGAGGACGGACACAACGTGGGTGTTTTCTTGTGAGAGTTATGCAAAAAGGTCATCATTAGGATCACTTTTTGGGGCCACTTCACGTGGTGGCGAGATGCATTATTGGAAAAAAGCTGAGTGCTAGGTGTGCAAATGATGCAAAAAGGTGACAACTATGCACTGCGAGGTCAGTTTTTGGCCTGTTCGGGGTCCGTTTGAGGTCATCTTAAAGGCCAAGGGTTCCCAAATAATAAAGCTAAGTGTGGAAACTCAAAAAACAGAGAGAAGACCAGAAAAAACGTGGAGAAGAGAGGAGGAACAGCCGCAACTGTGTTTTTGCTCATTTTGGAGCCTGTTTTGGCCGTAAACTGCTCATCCGAGGTCGGATTTGAGCACTTTGACATTGTAGACTGGGGTTTTGGGCCGTTCCGGACGCGATGGCGCTGTCCATTTTGCCAAATTCCTCACTCTTCTTCTGCTGTTTTTCTGTGTAATCTTCTCCGGTGAGTGAAGCTTCTTCTCCAATTTGTGATTGTACCTGGTATCTTTTACCCATATTGTATGAGTTGTTTGCCCCATTGGTGTTGGCCCAAACTCATTTGTATCTAAACATCAGAAGTTCTCCTCTTTTGAGCTGAGTTTTGTGTGTGTGTGTGTGTGTGTGTGTGTGTGTGTGTGTGTGTGTCTCTGTGTGGAGTGGGCAAGTGGATAGTCTCTCTCCTCTCACTCCAGAGGTGTGTTCCCTGTCTCGGCCAGGTGTGTTGTGTAAGCCGAGTGGTGCCCCATAGTGTGTGTGTGTGTATCTTCCCAAGAGTGTGTGTCGGGTCGTTATAGAGGCGCTCTGTGTGTTTTCATCCCGCTCACATTCTTTTGGTGCCCCCACTGAGGATCTTCTTCGAGTACCTTCTGCTTCGAGCTTCGAGCTTCGAGCTTCGAGCTTCGAGATTACAGGTTGCAGGTTGTAGGTTGCAGATTACAGGTTACAGGTTACAGGGACAGGTACAGGTAGCTGGAGTACAGTGATATACTAGCAGTGATGTCACTTACAGTTGTTGTGGGAATGCATCACTTGGCGCCTATTTGAGCGCATTGTCTGCTGGATTGTACGTTACTTGTGGAAACTGCCATTGTATGCATTTGTGGAGCCATACTTGGTTGTATTTGGCAGTCCCAGCCATTTCTGAGACTTGGTCTGGAAGATAGTCATCTGAGACTTGACTATATGCGATTTGCATTAGCCTTCGTGTGAGATTCGATAGCGTGAGGTTTTTATTGAGCTGGGGGATTCTCAAATGTGGAGATCCTTTCGGTGATACAGGTAGCTGGAGCACCCTTTTTGTGACCTCGCCATAGGCTATGTACTAGTGAGTCCTACTTGATGCTCGGGTTCTATTGTTGACAGTTTATGCATACATAGACAGTCTATATTTTGGGTTCCTACTGCTCTACTTCTGGGGAAACTCTGTCGAAATTTTTCCAAGTTATGATGGCTGGTTTTTGGTATTTTGAGCCATTTATGCTATTATGCTGCTGAAATTTTGGCAAAATCAGAGGTTGAGTCAGGTGTGCCTTCTTGGGAGCTTCATGGTTGGCTTTAATGGATGATCAAAATGGCCCTCAGTTCACTCCTTTTCATTTAACTCAAAGAATTCAGATTAATGTTCATGTGTCCAGGAAGATCTTTTTCCAGCAGCGCATAGTCTTTATGTTTGGGCCAAGAAGATTGAGAGAGATCCTGGAATGTCCTTTGCCTGTTGTCATTCCAATGATTAACTATGAAAACTCATTTGATGTGCATGTGTTTGTCCTTATCTAAAGTTGAGCTCCATTGAAGTTTCTGGGGATTGGGTAGTCAAAAGTCTTGGGTTCTGGCACGTGTGTTCGAAGGGGTTCTCAAAGCATTGTAACTTGGGTAGCCATGGCTTTCTCTTATCCCGAGTTTCATGGAAGAAGTGATGAAGATGTGGAAGAATTTTTGGAAAAGATAGAGGTTGCCTGCATTAGCAACCAGATTCATGACCCTACGCAAATGTTACGCCTTCTCCAAATTTGTTTGAAGAGTGGTGCACGAGTTTGGTCCAAGGCATTTGAAGAGGAGCTGCGTGCAGCAGATCCACCTATAAGATTGAGTTGGGACAATCTAAGGCATGGATTGGAAGTGGAGTTTGTGAAGATAGAAGATCCTGACAAAGTGTGGCAAGAAGTACAAGGTTTGGTGCAGAAGGAAGGTGAGCCAGTAGATACGTACATACGTAAGTTTTCATTGGCATGGGAGCGAATGTGCAAGGCTTTAGCACCACAGGTACCCCCGCCTGACATGATGAAGAAGGACAGGTTCTTAGCTGGTCTTTGGGAGAATATACGTTGGAGAGTGGAGCTAAAGAAGCCTAGGACATATGAGGATGCACTAGAGGTAGCAAGGAACAAAGAGTGGAAGCTGAGGAAAATGAGCCAGTTAGGGGTGGAGTCTTTGCCAATGAGGTCTGAATTTCAGCCTATAGAGTCTTTACAAGGGCGCATGTCAGGGGTTCATCATGAACCACTAGTTCCTGTTACTACTCAGGTTATGCCAGCAGTGGTCACTACAGCAGTGCAAGATGATGGCCTAAGGCAAGACATGAGGCAAGTGGTTGATTTGATGAAGAATCTCAGCCTAAACATGCTAGGTCAAGTGGGAAATAATCGAGGTCGAGGGAGGTATGCAAATCAGCCAGGAGGTGAAGAAAGACCTAGGAATGGTGTTGGACAAAGCAATGGTAGGTTTTGGAGGCAGACGCCCACCTGTTACAATTGTGGAGAGTTGGGTCACATCAGCCCGCAATGTGATAAGCCACCAAGGATGGGGGGAGACATGTATCCATTGCCAAGACAGGTGCTAACTAGGTCAAATGATTATGGCATCGAAATTACGAGAGACGAAGGAACCAGTGGACTGACCCAGGAGGAAAAGGGAAAGACAAAAGTGCTAAGTGTAGTCACCTTGGAGAAGGCATCAAAGCTAGAGGATATATTAGTGATGCCTATTGGGAAGAGGACCACAGAGGATAAGGAAGGAAGAAGTGCCCCAGGTCCTAGTAAGTAGAAAGGAAAGAGCCATGAAAGCGAGGATGTCAAGGCCAAGAAAAAAAGGAGAGCTCGTCGAAAGTTTCATGTTTCAGATTTTCCACTAGGGGATGGGCAATTAAGTTATGACTTGAGGGAGGATCTGACGAGCAGGAAGGCAGATGTTACTTTTGGGTAGCTTATAGAGATGGTGCCTAAGCTAAAGCGACAGTGGAAGAGGATGGTTAACCCAATGGAGAAAGAGCCAGAGAGAGGTTCAGTGAAGGTGTTGGCAATGGATGAGCTACCAGACATTTGTCCAATAGTAGATGTGTGGCATAAAAGGAAAAATTTGGTACAAGGTTATGTGGATGGCGAAGCCCAAATATGCGTCATAACACACTCATGCGTTGAGAAGATGGGTCTCACAGTGGCTGGGGTGTCACGTTTTCGGATCAGATTGGCAAACCATCAAAAAGTAAAATGCTTGGGTGTTGTAAAGAGCTTAGAAGTGGAGGCATATGATGCAAAGGCAGTGGTTGATTTTCATGTGATGCCAGCAGGGTTGGGAGCATATCCTATTATACTGGGCAGACCATGGTTATGTGCAGTGGAAGCTGTTCAAGATTGGCGACATGGTACGATTAGCCTCTATGGAAAGACAGGTACCAAGAAGCTTTATAATATGGACACAAGGAAATGATTAGAGGAGCTTTATGAAGATGAGGATGAGTCTAGTGATGAAGACTCTTCGACGGTAACAGATGAGGACAGTGATAGCACTACCAGCAGTGATGAGGATGCTGATGTTGCATTTCTTTTGATGGACAAAGAAATCCAGGAGATTGGTTTAGTTGCATTTGCGAATGAGGTTGAAGATGAAAGTGAAGGGCCTTATGAAGTGATTGAAGGGCTGATGCAAACCAAAGTTGAGTTGTCAAAGAAGCAGGAATTAATGACGCAAATGATTAGTGGAGACCTCTCAGCTATGGAGAAGGATATATTTTTGCATATGCTGGCTAGTTTCCTGATTTGTTCATTACTTCATATGAAGAGATCAGAGGGTTCAAGGGTGAAGAGATGCATATAGAGCTGAAAGAAGGTGCTAAGCCAGTACGGCAAAGGCTAAGAAGGATGGGTCAAGAGCAAATGGAAGCCTTGCGGGTAGAGGTGGACAAGTTATTGAAGGCAGGGTTCATAGTTCCAGTGGAGACCACAGAATAGGTGAGTCCAGTAGTAGTCAGTCCAAAGAAGGATGGGAAGTGGAGAATTTGTGTAGATTTTAAACCCTTAAACGCAACCACTAAGAAGAACCCATATCCTCTTCCATTCATCGATCAGATCTTGGATTCAGTGGCAGGTTATGAGAGGTACAGTGTGTGTGATGGTTTTTCAGGCTATTTTCAATTGAAGATTGCTCTTAAAGACCACACAAAGACAACATTTATTACGCCATGGGGCTGCTATTGCTACACAGTGTTGCCGTTTGGGTTGTCAAATGGACCATCTTTCCATCAAGAAAGAGCAAATTGGGTGCTGGAACCATTCATTGGTAGTTGTGTTAAGGCTTTTATGGATGACTTCTGTGTTTATAGCAGTAGGGCTGAACACCATGAGAAGCTGCAGATGGTATTGGCTCGATATGATGAATGTGGAGGACAACTAAATCCAAAGAAATGTCATCTAGCACAGCCAAGGGTGAAGTTATTGGGCCATATGGTGTCAGAAAATGGCATTGAGGCTGATCCAGATAAGGTTAAGTCTATTATTCTTCTTCCATCACCTATGAGTACGAAGCAATTGGCAACCTTTATACACAAAGTGAATTACATGGCACGGTTTATTCCATTGTCTTCGCAGCTTCTTTATCCATTACAGCAAGTGGCAAAGCATGATCCATTGCAATGGGATGACAAGTGTGAAGAAGTGTTTCAAGAGGTGAAAGAGGTGTTAGGGGGGTTGTCAGTCCATGCA
This sequence comes from Adiantum capillus-veneris, assembly GCF_014529385.1. Lineage (NCBI taxonomy): Eukaryota > Viridiplantae > Streptophyta > Polypodiopsida > Polypodiales > Pteridaceae > Adiantum > Adiantum capillus-veneris. The sequence goes on along the minus strand of NC_140944.1, from coordinate 72,381,577 downwards.
GGCTCCTGATTGGGAGAAAGTTTTTTATGTAAATCCATCAGTAGGGGATGATGCCATTGGAGCCATGCTATTGCAAAAGGGGAAGGGCAGCCATTATATGAGGCCAGTGTATTGTGCAAGCCGAGTGAAGTTGGTAGCGGAGAGAAAGTTATCGGAAGTAGAGCTAGTGATGGCCAGTGTAATATTTGCTTGTCGACGATTTCGTCATTACTTGCTACCACGGCCTTTTGTTTTCTTGACGAGTTATGCCTTTTTGCCACAGTTAATTAATGGTATTAACATGTCAAATGTGGTGAAGAAATGGGTAATTGAGCTGCAAGAGTTTGAGTTCTCTTTTCTAGTGGAAGATAGTACAAGGGCTACCCTAGCTGATTTGTTGACCTACAAGGAGAATCCCCTTATTGTTAAGGAAGAGGTGGTGAGAAAGGTAGTTGAAGAAGTTCCACAGATCAGCAATGCACATGTGTTGTTCTTTGATGGTTCATACAGAAAGAGCCATGATGCAGCTTCAGGGGGTTATAGCACTTTATGATCCAGAGGGGAAGCTAGTATGCAAGAGAGGGTTCAAATTGGATGCGCATAGTAACAATGAGGCTGAATATGCTACATTGGAAGCCGGATTACACATTTGTTTGAAGCATGGGATTCGAAGGTTGAGCATAAAAGGTGATGCCTTGTTAGTGGTGAAGCAAGTGCTGGGTGTGTGGAAGAGCAAGAACACCTCATTGAAGGAAATGTGCTTTAGAA